>NW_027362767.1:362205918-363405918 GCF_046119375.1 Phyllobates terribilis
AGGAGAAGGAGGAGATGGAGGAGGAGATGGAGGAGGAGGAGGAGATGGAGGAGGAGGAGGAGGAGGAGATGGAGGAGGAGGAGGAGGAGGAGGAGATGGAGGAGGAGGAGGAGGAGGAGGAGATGGAGGAGGAGGAGGAGGAGGAGGAGGAGGAGGAGGAGGAGGAGGAGGAGGAGGAGGAGGAGGAGGAGGAGGAGGAGGAGGAGCCATTTGGACTTGTCCCCCAGTCTGGCTGTTAAATGCATGTGCTTCTAAGAAACAATTCAGTTTTTTCAGAATAAAACAATTCTGATTCTAGTGATTCACTTGTGTCCGTCCCTTGGGATACCACGTCGGCCATTTCTCACCATGCTTCCGTGTTTTCCTTGGCTTTTTTCCATTGCTTGATGTTCATTCCTGTGTCATTCATTCTTTATGGTATGGAGCCACAGACTTTGGTCTGAGTAGCATCTCCTTTTTCTAGTAAATTTGACCTCATCACACGTCCAAAACAGATCAGCTTCTGTCTGGTGACCTTGCCTTCAAGGAACAAGTTTGGGTTTATACGATCAACATCTTTGTTGGTGATGCTAACTGTACAGGGGACACACAGAAGTCATCTTCAGCTAGGACTGGTCTGAGCAGTTCTACTGAGATACCCTCAATGCCAGCCAGGTGCTTTGTTGTTTGGCAGCTTGCTCTACTGGCTGAGGACATAGTGAAACTGCCAGTCCATTTGGGCACATCCAGGTGTAGAGATGCAGCTTCCGCTAGGTGAAGGCGATGCATAGACTTGGACGATTCAGGTTTCATTCTGATGCCTCAATCATTGATATACTTGGGGGAGGGGGGGGGGTGGCCTCAGTATGCACCATGGGATCCTTTTGATGGCCAAAATGACAACACCATTTCTACTTGTTGCCTGAGTAATAAATGGTGTAATCATTTGAGTTAAAGGCCCCAGATCCATTCAAGTGCAGCTCAATGACTCCCCACTCCATTTCTCTCTTGATAATGTCCAGCCTTCATCTTTCTCACGGTGCAATGGAGAGTAAAACACACCTGGCTGAAATGATAGAGCCAGAACCAATTCTGCACAAACTAAGACAATTTGTCAGTGTGGTATTTCCCAGAGGAGCAGAGAACAGCAGCTTCTCACACTAATGCAAAGACGAGCCAATAGCTCGTCCAAAACACAGCTCCAGAAGCCGCATATTGTTTGGGTTAGGAATCATGCAAAAGTGAATAGAATAAACCACTTCATAGGCAAACAATCTGCGAACAGCGCAGAACAGCTAATAGTGGGGGGATGCTTCTGGAGGTGGGAAAATACTGCCCATTCACAGAATAAAGGCAGCGGGCTGGATCTCTATCACCAGCTGTTGTGGATCTATAACTCCCAGCATCCTATGACTGCTGAATCCACTGTGTCCTTTATTCGATCCTATTAGCTGATAAATTGTGTATGTCACCGATTTGACAAAGGGACCTATTAGAAAGATTAATCATGAACATAGTATGTCTGTAATACCTTCTAAGGCTGTGTGCCCACAATGCGTTTTTTAAGTGTTTCAGCAGCAGCAATTCCGCTGCAGAAACTCTTAAACTCTTGGTAGAAGGCCTGCCATGTTCCCTAATGATAATCCATATGTACTGTGCACATGATGCGGAAATTTCCGCTGCGGATTATCATTGCGGAAAAAAACGCAGCACTACCAATTATTTTGCGGAAGCGCTGCGTTTTTGCCGCCATTGACTTGCATTGGAACGCATGGAATCCACATCACCGCATCTGTACATGCGGAATACATGCGTTCAATGTGCGGATGGTACCCGGGTGTGGAGGACAGGAGACTCTCCTCCGGACCCGGGTACCATAGAACCTGTAAAAAAAAATAAAATAAAATAAAAAATAAATATTATATTTACCTTCTGATGGCCCACGGTGTGCTTGTCTTCGCTTGCCGGCAGATCGCGGTGGACTCAAGGACCTGCGCTGACGTCATTTAGTCATGTGATGGCAGGCCCTTCAGTGTACCGCGAGCTGCCGGCAAGCCGAGACGCATCGAATAAAGACTCCGGGGGCTATCAGAAGGTAAGTATGATATTTATTTTTTAACATTCTTTCAGACACACTATATAAATCCATGCCGTTTGCATGGATTTATATAGTGTGACCAAGTTGTCAAGCACTTTCCAAGTGATGCTAAAATCACTTGGAAAGCGCTTGACAACCCGCATGCGGAAATGCATGTGAAGAAAGCTTCACTTCCGCTTGTCCCTGGCAGGAAAAACGCATGTACAATCCGCATGTACAATCCGCATGCGTTTTTTCTGCCAGGGAGATGCAGAAACGCTCAGGAAAAAGTCCGGAGCATTTCTGCATCGGGGGTACATAGCCTAACACGACTGCAAGAGCACAAGCTGCAGTGATAAGATTTTCCTATGACGAAATGTCACAATAAATCATTCACAATCATATACACAACCGGAAGTCAAAGGGGGTAATCCTGAAACTGGTGTAACATAAATTAGACTAAAGTGTAGACCCGCATTGAGACAGTCACTGTACTGTGTGAGCAATAGACTATTTTTACTCGACAAGCTAATGCAAAGAAGCCATTTTTCCCAAACTTTAAAAAAATAAAGTAGAGGTGGGGGACGGGAGATGCCTTCCTGTGGGTTACATCATCAGGTGGTGACCACTAATGCAGTTTGCTTTATATGCAAAGTAAATGTTTATTGAAATAAATGGGATTTTCTGCATCTTCTCTCTACTTATGGTGACTTTTGGATACAATGCATCTGTTACCAGTTACTATTTGGTAACTAAAAATAAGTCACATAAAAAAAAAAAAAAAAAGATGACTTACAACTAGGGTTGAGTGAGTATGTTCTGTCCGAGTATGCTCGGGCCGAGCTCCGAGTATTTACAGCTGCTCGGTGATATGGTTGAATCGCTCCAGTGTGCATGATTTGCGACTGTTTGACAGTTTTATTACATGTGAGGAATGTGTAAGAAATAGACATTCCTCCCATGTAATAAAGCTGTCAAACAGTTGCAAATCATGCCCATGGGAGCGATTCAACCATATCACCGAGCAGCTGTAAATACTCGGAGCTCGACCCGAGCATACTTGGCGAAAGGGTTAATAGAACATACTCGCTCAACACTGCTTACAACCCACGAGTTTAGTTTCCAACTACAGCAAAAGCCCAGCTACTGAGTCTTCGACACATGCACTTACCCATTTCATAGCAAAGCTAAGATTTTAAAGCCATGAAAAAAAGCCAATGGTAAATAGAAATGGAAAAAGATCGGACTGGATTTGTATACGAGCCCTGAGCCGGTGCTAAGAATAGATCCACCTTACCCAAATAGCACTTCCTCATTCACTGAAGTGCACGGATGTTCCTGCCATCATGAAAAGTCAAAGAAAACCATTGACTTGTACTACGCGGCCGGCCAAGCAGGCAGTCTCGCTGGGACTCGCGTCATGGATTATGTCAAAGCCACAGAAACAGACACAAGCCTTCTATGTAGCTTCACAATGTAATATTCACACTGAGGTACAGAACAAAATCAGCTCAAGAACTTTATATTTATAAACCTGTAATAGAAAAGTAAACAGCACGAAAAGTAACTGGAAATGTAATTTCTATCCACTCAGGAAGTGCAAAAAAGAAAAAGAAAATACCAGCATTTGAAGAGACATAAAAAGAGCAACAGCATGGGGGCTTGTTACGTGCTCATCACTTGTGTCTTGCAATATATCGGTCTCCTCTCTCTCAAAGATGAGGCAGGACATACTTCAATAAAAAATAGAGTATTTATTCCATGCCCAAGGTATGCAACATTTTGACTAACACAGAGTCTCTCACGTGAGAAGTTATCAGCCGAAACGTTGTATACCTTGGTCAAGGAATAAATATTTTTCTAAGTTGTATGGAAGGACATACTGCCTCCATTTTTTCTACTTGTAAATTGGGGCTGATTGCCGGTGGATCTAGAGGTCTACACCTCGACTGATGGAAAATTTTATCACACACACATACAAACACACCCTGGATTTTGTCACAAATCCGCAAAAATTGCGTGTGGATCGGTCACATTTTAACACATACATCGGCAAATTGAGAATTTTGTGATGGAAATTTCACAGCATAAAAAAGATATGGCGCAGATTTAGGAACCGTACTGCAGGCCAATTTCTGCGCTATGTGGATGAAATTTGGTAAATATCACACATCTGACATTCATGGTTCGAGAATAAACTGCAATGACCTGAAAAATCGCAAGTCTTCAGACCCAAAGACAAAAGCCATATAGACAAACATGAACATGGATCAGGTGTTTAGGAGAATAACGGAAGGTGCAGGCGACTATATTATCAGTCCGGGTGCAATCTGACAAGACATCAGGTCCCTCCTGGACCAATATTAGTCTAGGGGGCAATTCACATGTCAGATTTTTTTCCCCCCCCGAACAGAGTCTCTCCGAGGAGGAGGTGAAGAAATCGCTGAATGCCAGAGTTTGATCCAATATTCGGATCAAACCAAGCCATGCAAGTTAATGAGTGATGTCATCAAGCACGGTGCGATTTCCGCGGCCTCACAGAATGAGGATTAAACTTTTCTCTCCATCTTCTCATCCAAGAGAATCAAGCACACGGATCACACTGTGATCAGAGTCCCACTTCCTGCGGATGAGAGCATACATGTCATCTGCACCTGCCCAGACGTTCTGCCTGCCCCTCGTAGAGATGAGTGACAGCCGGCTGCAGGGGAGCTGCATACACAGCAGTCATAAATGGGTGATAAGTGAGGCTGTGGAAGCGCTCCCCTTATGTATACACCCCATTCATCCACTTTGACCTTTGATTGATCCCATTAGCCAAATGGCACAATACTGTTTCTGCTCTTAAACTAAAAGAGCTGCGGAGCATTGGCATTTTATGTTAGTTGTACAGAGGGCAGCATAGCCCCTTAGTGACCGGACCAATGTCACTTTATGTAGTAATAACTCTTGAACGCTTCAACATATCCCATTAAATGAGACTTTTTTTGTGACACAATGCTTTATAATAATGGTAAATTTAGGTTAATATGTTTTGCGTTTATTATATTTTTATAAAGAAATTTGACAAAAAGGTTTTAAAAATTGCAATTTTCAAAGCTTTGAATGATTATCCCTTTAATCCCAATAGTCATGCCACCCAAAAACATTAATAAATAACATTTCCCTCGTGTCTGCTTTACATCAGCACCATTTGTAAAGTGTTTTTTATTTTGTTAGCATTTTTGAAGGTTTAAAAATGTATCAGTAATTTTTCATTTTTTCAAGGAAAAATTACAAAAACATTATTTTTTGTTTTGAAGTGACTTTGGGGGTCCTATATGTTGGAAACCACCCAAAAGTCATACCATTTTAAAAACTGCACCCCTCAACATATTTAAAATTGCTTTCAGGTAGTTCATTAACCCTTCTGGTTCTTTTCAGGAAGTAATGCAAAGTTGCATGACAAGAATGAAAAAGTTTATTTTTACCACCTAAATTTTGCTAACTTCTGAAGAGGCCGCTATAGCCGGCAGACTTTAATGCCGTTATTTGGCCGTTACCTGCCATGGCAAACATCAAGACCACACAATCCACATCTCAGGGTGCCGATGAGGTTAAAGAGAGGGCCCTCACACTCTGTTAACTATTTAGATTCTGTAGTCACTATTGACAGGAGAATCTAAGGGGTTAAACGTCAATGGTCGGTGCCAACCCTGATCTTGGCTGATGCAGCATGTTGTCAGCTATAGTGTACAGGTGACAGCTACAGGATTGTCACCTGTCGGGAAACCGCTTGTCTCTTATATCGCAGGTCAGTAAAAAGATGTTCACTGGTCACTAAGGGGTTAAAGAGAATCTGTCGCCACCTAATCTAAGTGCAGCATAATGTACAGATAGAGGCACTGATTCCAGCAATGTGTCACTTACTGGGCTGCTTGCCGTTTTGACAAAATCACTTATCAGTAGACATTATTACTAGACAACTAGTAAATCTGCTGCTAGGTAGTCCTCCATATCATGTATAACCCCACCAACAATTGTCAGCTTTCTGCCTATGCACAGTGTACAGATAAAGATGAAAATGAGTTGTGTAGGAGGGTTATACAAAGCTCAGCAGAGTACTGGTTGATCCGCAGAAGATATAACCACAGCAAGAAACAGCCCAGCAAGTGACATATTGCTGGAATCAGGGTCTCTGGTGCAGCAAAAACACAGTGACAATTTGCCCTTAGCAATTTCAAGGGCAGAGTCATAGGATGTGGATAAACTGGGACCTGAGCAAGGACAGGTAGAAACAACCTAACGCCAGTGTAACAAAGGCCCGCTCTGTAGATTAGCGCAGGTGAGCTCACCAAGGACAATGTCCAGCATTAGCAGTGAGAACATGTTATGTCAGGACTCCAGGAAATCACAAGAAATGCTGTATAAATGGCTGGGAGAGGCGACAAGCAGCACCAGGAGACGGCACACTCTGCCTGCAGTCCACCTTCTGGTTGCATTGCCTTGCATAGGCAGGCGGTGACCTGCGTGTTTGCTCACAGGTACATGTGTGGCTCTGTGGACTTTGGTTATGTCCTCCGTGTCGCCACGGCAAGACACATCCTCGGCCTGACAGGAATGCAGGAGATAAGGGAATTATGAGCAGTGACAAGAAGGAAACGACTCCTATTTACTATAAACTGGAGTCACCCATGAGCATGCAGAAAGATTACTGAGGAACAGAAAGGACAAAAAAAGTTACTAAACCTACTGAAGGAAAAAACTAATCCTACAAGTTCAATAGACAAAATCTGCAATTAACATCAACTGTGGCCAAGATTTACATGTGGAGACAATCACAATTAGGTCTCATTCACATGCCCGTGAATCACATATGTGGTGTATTTTTAACGTATAGAACATGTACACATTACAGAGTAACAATTCTAGCTGCTTCCTCCTTTTTTACTGATTGGGTTAATTAATTATATACAGATGCAGAGATACCACATATTTGTATTTTCTTCAAATGTTATTACTTTATTTTTAAATAGTGAAAAAGGGGAGAGGGGGCTGAAGTGTATATATATATATATATATATATATATATATATATATATATATATATATATATATTTTATGTGTGTGTGCGTGTTTGTGTTTTGCTCAAAAAAATAAAGGGAACACTCAAATAACACATCCTAGATCTGAATAAATGAAATATTCTCATTGAATACTTTGTTCTGTACAAAGTTGAATGTGCTGACAACAAAATCACACAAAAATCATCAATGGAAATCAAATTTATTAACCAATGGAGGCCTGGATTTGGAGTCATCCCCAAAATTAAAGTGGAAAAACACACTACAGGCTGATCCAACTTTGATGTAATGTCCTTAAAACAAGTCACAATGACCCTCAGTATTGTGTGTGGCCTCCACGTGCCTGTATGACCTCCCTACAATGCCTGGGCATGCTCCTGATGAGGTTGTGGATGGTCTCCTGTGGGATCTCCTCCCAGACCTGGACTAAAGCATCCGCCAACTCCTGGACAGTCTGTGGTGCAACGTGACGTTGGTGGATTGAGCGAGACATGATGTCCCAGATGTGCTCAATCGGATTCAGGTCTGGGGAACGGGCGGGCCAGTCCATAGCTTCAATGCCTTCATCTTGCAGGAACTGCTGACACACTCCAGCCACATGACATCTGGCATTGTCCTGCATTAGGAGGAACCCAGGGCCAACCGCACCAGCATATGGTCTCACAAGGGGTCTGAGGATCTCATCTCGGTACCTAATGGCAGTCAGGCTACCTCTGGCAAGCACATGGAGGGCTGTGCGGCCCCTCCAAAGAAATGCCACCCCACACCATTACTGACCCACTGCCAAACCAGTCATGCTGAAGGATGTTGCAGGCAGCAGATCACTCTCCACGGCGTCTCCAGACTCTGTCACGTCTGTCACATGTGCTCAGTGTGAACCTGCTTTCATCTGTGAAGAGCACAGGGCGCCAGTAGCGACTTTGCCAATCCTGGTTTTCTGTGGCAAATGCCAAGTGTCCTGCACGGTGTTGGGCTGTGAGCACAACCCCCATCTGTGGACCTCAGGCCCTCATATCACCCTCACGGAGTCGGTTTCTAACCGTTTGTGCAGACCCATGCACATTTGTGGCCTGCTGGAGGTCATTTTGCAGGGCTCTGGCAGTGCTCCTCCTGTTCCTCCTTGCACAAAGGCGGAGGTAGCGGTCCTGCTGCTGGGTTGTTGCCCTCCTACAGCCCCCTCCACGTCTCCTTGTGTACTGACCTGTCTCCTGGTAGCGCCTCCAGCCTCTGGACACTACGCTGACAGACACAGCAAACCTTCTTGCCACAGCTTGCATTGATGTACCATCCTGGATGAGCTGCACTACCTGAGCAACTTCTGTGGGTTGTAGAGTCCGTCTCATGCTACCACGAGTGTGAAAGCACAACCAACATTCAATAGTGACCAAAACATCAGCCAGAAAGCATTGGTACTGAGATGTGGTCTGTGGTCCCCACCTGCAGAACCACTCCTTAATTGAGGGTGACTTGATAATTGTCAATTTCCATCTATTGTCTGTTCCATTTGCACAACAGCATGTGAAATTGATTGTCAATCAGTGTTGCTTCCTAAGTGGACAGTCTGATTTCACAGAAGTTTGATTTACTTGGAGTTATATTCTGTTTAAGTGTTCCCTTTATTTTTTTGAGCAGTGTGTATATGCACTGCTCAAAAAAATAAAGGCAACACTTAAACAGAATATATCTCCAAGTAAATCAAACTTCTGTGAAATCAAACTGTCCACTTAGGAAGCAACACTGATTGACAATCAATTTCGCATGCTGTTGTGCAAATGGAACAGACAATAGATGGAAATTATTGACAATTATACACACATACATTATTTTTAGCTCCTTTAGGGAACTCGAAGCTGTGATTTTCTGATCACTTATATACTATAATACCGTATTAGGGCAGAATCGAACAGCCGTATAAATCGTAGCGAGATAGCAACGCAGTGCACGGACTGGTCGGCAGCCCTCCAGACCCGAACGTGACCGCTTCATGTATTTCTATGCAGATGTGCATCATTTTCTGGCGTAGACGCCTAATGCAGGCAGACACCCAGATGTAGTCTACAGTAGGCGTAAAATGACGCACATCAAAGCGCATGGTCACTCTGCCGCGTCGGAGCATACTTCCAAATCTAGTTTACATGATAAATGACATAGGTCAAGAAGAGGTTAAAAGAGGACCTATTACCAAATCCAAGTGTGGTCTGCAGCTACCCAAATTTTTTTCTTTTTTTAATTCTCCCATACAGTCCCAGATGTGTTTTTTTTTTTATTTAGCCCATTTTTGAGAGTCTTTACCAGAATTCTCTGGGGCGTGTCTTTAGGCTGTTCTGCATTATTACCATGTGAACCACAGCCCCTTGATAAATACCATGAAATTTCACACTAAATTAAAAGGTTCACATCTCTGCAACAATATGACAGATTAAAATAAGAGCAGAGAATGTCCACTTTTGACCTGGTGAGGGGTCTGGTTTAAGAGTCGGTTGAACAAACATTCAGGTCAGTAATAGGGAGATAGGCGGCTAACAGGCACTTTGGGTGCAGCTTTTCTCAGCTAAATTAAGAGATCAGACAATAAGTAAAACAACCCATAATATCTTGTTAGATTTCGGTTTATTGGGGAGTATATATCTGGTTATGGCACATCTTTATGCGACAACCCCTTGCGTTAGCATTCAGCCCCTACATGAGTCCTAGGACCACTGATCAGTCTTCCCTGTTCCATCACTGTGGATGGATTTTAGCGGAAATTGAGTGGAAGAAAGAGGACTTGTCTATGGAGGAGGAGGCAGATTTCTGTGTGCATACAATCTAACCGGAATATTTTACACAATGTGTTAATACCCAGTACAGGCCAGGGGACATCACTGATAAGAGTGATGCAAACTCCCAAGAGAAGCCATATGTCCTGCAGCAGGCAGATCCCACCGTTACATTTACAATGGACACTATGAAGCGGTGCCGAATTCAGCGTACAGCGGATCCAGACATCACACAAAAGGACATTGCTAACTTATAAGGGAATATCAGGGGTCCATACTTTTCACAAGAGCCACAGAAATTGACAGAACTGGCAATGGAGGCACTAACGCATCTTCTGACCATAGCCTCGCCTGAAGGCACAGCATCCAGTAGACTACTCCTTCACTGGACCATTTTAGCACAAGAACAAAATACAGGACTGTTTAAACACAGCAGAACAAGTCAGAAATATAAAAATATATATTTCAAGTTACAAAATGCAAAAGAATCAAAGCCTTTTAAAATAAGTCGGACGTCAAGACATTAAAGGGCATTGTAGGGTGAGGAACTCTGGTTTGGGATTCTTTAGAGTAGCAGTTCTTGCTCAGGAGGATCCAGCCTATAAAATTACTATGTTTTCAACCCAGGATATTTCATTTTTAATGCAGCAAATTGTAGGCAGCCACAACTACCCAGTTTCCCAACAGGCTATTGAAACAAAAATCGCTGTAGTCAACTAATGGCCAGGTGGTAAGGGTTGCGCCACTAAAAGGGTTTTTCCACCATGTGAAGTGAATAGAGTTGAGCAAAAAGATTTGCAGGACGCTTGTTGAGCAGCCATAACAGTAGCTTATCATGTAGGAATACAATTCCTTCCCTACTAATCAGAAAAGTCCCCAGGGATGCCGGCAGGTGGGAGACTGCTCTCATGGCACTTGTCCACCGGCCATGGATTATATCAATTCTTTAAGTCCTTATGCTCAACTCTAGAAGTTATGACGTCTTACTAGGACAGGTCATCATTTTATGACCAGTGGTCTCCTAACAATTGGCACCCAACCCTCAGATTCAGAAAAAAAGGGAACAAAAACAATGAAGGGGCTGCAACTATGCAGGTAACTAGAGTTGGCTGCATTCACTTGAAGTTTGGGGCCCGCTTTATGTAGGAAAACACTGAAGTGGTCTGAATTAGCACTGCAACCTCTCCAATTTTCAGGGTCGATAATGATCGGCGGGTGGGGGATCCCTAAGCAAAGGCCATCAGTTTATAAGATAAGAATACCACTTATAGATTTCACACCTGCAAATACCACTTTAATGCAGCTCTTGCTCTTCTCCTAAAATCTTCAGTACAAAGTCAGGTTGCAATAGACAAGACGACAATGTATGAAGCAGTATGACAGTTGCTGGACACAGATTTACCAGGGCTAGCAGAACAGTTATGAGGATAAACCGCTGTTATGCAGAGCTGTAATGCTGCAGTGCTAGGAATTTGCCAAGTTACGAGGACACGAAGCAAGCTTTGGGGAATTGTACAATGCTCGCACATTCATGATAGCGCCATCATAAGGAAAATAATAATGTTTAATTAGCAAGAAATAACATGTACAGCAGGCACTTCTATATCATTACACTTTGGACTGCTCATGTTTTCTGAACTTGTACAAAAATGTAAAAATTGTCAAAAAGTTTGTGACTTCAGTCACTTTGCAGTGAGTGCACCAGATGACAAAAAAAATACATAAAAAATGCAACTTTTTGTGGCTAAAAAACAACAAGAAAAAACAACCCAGAATAGAAGAATGTGAGTTTATCCGAGTTGGAAGATGACCAAGCCAACTAGCTGATATTGCTCTTACTGTATATGTCATTTCAGAATTGTGACCTTGAAAAAACAAAGAATTGAGGAAATATACCAGGTAATTCTACACGGCTCAACATTTTCCTACGCCTAAGCAGTTTCACTAATACGCCATAGTCTTTGCCATCACCTCTATTTGCAGGCTTGAAGCCTGTACAGGCTGAACCTGCAGCCACTGCTGACCAATAGTCATCACTTATAGGTGCATTACTCAACTCAAGGCTCATCCTGAGCTGCCTGCTTCACAAAGTAGAATGCAATATCTATAGAGTTGCAAGAACTATTGTGACACTTGTAAGGGTATGTGCACACGTTAAATATTTGCTGCGTTTTTGTCACAAAAAACAAGCAATTCCTCATACCAGCACAGTGAATGAGAATCCTGAAGTCTCATGCACACTTTTATTACTTTTATTTGCAGATTTGACACAGTTTCAAATCTGCAGCATGACAATTCTTTCAGTGTTTTTGCTGTATTTTTCACCCATTCCAATGTATGAGGGGAAAAAAAAAAAAAGTACAAAATGCAGCAAAAATGTCTTTTATTTTGCCTGCCAAGCAGGGCTTTGGAGTCGGTAAGCCAGACCTCTGACTCCTCAAGTTCCCTGACTCCCGACTCCACAGCCCGGCCTCACTACTGAGCGTGTCCATAAAGTGCAGCCCTGCCTCACTACTGAGCGTGTCCATAAAGTGTAGCACTGCCTCACTACTGAGCGTGTACATAAAGTGCAGCGTGGCCTCACTACTGAGCGTGTCCATAAAGTGTAGCCCGGCCTCACTACTGAGCGTGTCCATAAAGTGTAGCCCGGCCTCACTACTGAGCGTGTCCATAAAGTGCAGCACTGCCTCACTACTGAGCGTGTCCATAAAGTGCAGCACTGCCTCACTACTGAGCGTGTCCATAAAGTGCAGCACTGCCTCACTACTGAGCGTGTCCATAAAGTGCAGCACTGCCTCACTACTGAGCGTGTCCATAAAGTGCAGCACTGCCTCACTACTGAGCGTGTCCATAAAGTGTAGCACTGCCTCACTACTGAGCGTGTCCATAAAGTGCAGCACTGCCTCACTACTGAGCGTGTCCATAAAGTGTAGCACTGCCTCACTACTGAGCGTGTCCATAAAGTGCAGCCCGGCCTCACTACTGAGCGTGTCCATAAAGTGTAGCACTGCCTCACTACTGAGCGTGTCCATAAAGTGCAGCACTGCCTCACTACTGAGCGTGTCCATAAAGTGCAGCACTGCCTCACTACTGAGCGTGTCCATAAAGTGCAGCACTGGCTCACTACTGAGCGTGTCCATAAAGTGCAGCACTGGCTCACTACTGAGCGTGTCCATAAAGTGCAGCACTGGCTCACTACTGAGCGTGTCCATAAAGTGCAGCACTGGCTCACTACTGAGCGTGTCCATAAAGTGCAGCACTGGCTCACTACTGAGCGTGTCCATAAAGTGCAGCACTGGCTCACTACTGAGCGTGTCCATAAAGTGCAGCACTGGCTCACTACTGAGCGTGTCCATAAAGTGCAGCACTGGCTCACTACTGAGCGTGTCCATAAAGTGCAGCACTGCCTCACTACTGAGTGTGTCCATAAAGTGCAGCACTGCCTCACTACTGAGCGTGTACATAAAGTGCAGCCCGGCCTCACTACTGAGCGTGTCCATAAAGTGCAGCCCGGCCTCACTACTGAGCGTGTACATAAAGTGCAGCCCGGCCTCACTACTGAGCGTGTACATAAAGTGCAGCACAGATTCATCTCAACTCAAATCACGAACAGAACAGACATTTATAGGACATTTCATAACTTTCCTACATTCTTATGAAAACATTTACAGCACATTCTGCACGGATCTACTGAACTCCATTTATTATATATTTTAGGAGTCGGAGTTGATCCGTTTTATACTGACTCCATAGCCCTGCTGCCAAGAGACATTTTTGGCAAATACTTAGCATGTGCACATTGCCCAAGCACTGCAGTAGGAAGATGCAACTAGTTAATACAGATCTTTAGGCTATCCTGGAAAGCTGGATGTCAGTCCTTCTTTTGAAAGGCTGTCAGGAAAATCAGTAGTTTCTTATGTTTGCACAGATGTAGGCAGTAAAATAGACATGCTTATAAAGCATTCACAGTAGTGGGATGAGAGTCACAAAGTATCATGTGACCAAAGCCATGTCCATTGTATGGATCCGAAAATCACCATGTCCACTGCATACACTGCAGAAAGGTGGGCAGCCAGGAGCCTTTATTAGGAAAGCAAAGGTGAGAAATGCAGGAACTTACATCTTGCAGAAAGGTTTAAGATGAATGCACTTACTGATGTTTGCCCATAAAATGGACAACCCCCATATAGGGGTTTCCGGCTTTGGATAATTACTGTTTGTAAGGCCACGTTCACACGTTCAGTATGTGGTCAGTATTTGTAAGCCAAATCAGAGAAAAGGTATAATAGAAACAGGTCACCACTTCTGCACTTTTCACCCACTCCTGGTTTTGGCTTACAAATACTGACCAAATACTGATAGGCCACATTCCCACTAAGAAGAATGTCAAAAAGCAGATCATAAAGTGTCCTGGGACTCCTGGAGATAAACTAACTTCTAGGGGAACCTGTCAGTGATCAAAATCCATGAAGCTGCATTTTCGCATCCAAAACAGTGGTTGATGATATAAATGCAATGAGTCATAAGTGATCCAAAAAGTGTTGCATTTTTGGCTTTTGTGTCTTACCAATTTCACATAAATTATTTAAATAAAGACTATATTCAAAATCACATTCTAACTTTTTTGTCCTTTCTCATTTGCTGCACACAGATCCTGTGATCTGTGCAGCTGGTGGTGAGTTAGTTGAATATTTTTTTTTCTTATTAGTGGTTTAAGTTGGCTTATAGGAGTGGAAAAATGAACTCCTGCAACTGGGTCCAACAGACTAGAATGACTTTCATTGACTACAATGGTGCCCGTTTTTGCATGCATCCTTTTAATACTGCACTTTTTTCCAGGAAAAAGTAGCGGAACTTGCAACGGCGGCTCCTAATGAAAGCTTCAGTCCAAGTGTGACCTCAGCCTTGAAATGATGGTAATTTATAATACCTCATTATTGGGACACCATATCTATAAGGGGTTATCCAGGACTTTGCTTATTTTTTCATATGGGACCAAAAATTTACCAGACGGTAGTGGCTAACTAAATGGCCGCTCGGCCTGGCAAAGTTCTGTGCTAGCTCGGAGCGATCATGGACCACTCCGGCCAGAGTTTCTCCTGCTTCCGATGACATCACGTCTACAGAGCAGCAGCTTCTCTTCCGCTCTGTTCTGTCAATGGGTTGTCACTGCCTATGTCATGTTGACTGACGACCTGCTCTCTGATGCCTAACAGCAGAGAGTCAGCGGTCCATCATCATAATGTTAGCAGTGACGCGCCATTGAAAGAGCAGAGCGGAAGAGAAAAAGCTGCTCTGTCCATGTGAGGTCAAAGAAAGCAGGATAATCGCCGCCTGAGCAGGCAGGGATTGTCACCGAGATAAACAGGCAGTTAGCAACTATCTGCTGGCAAGTGCTTAGCCCCAGCTTAAGTCAGGGATAACCATCTTTATATTTGCAATTTAAAGGTGCGGTCTCATTCTAAAATGGGTAAAATAGCAAAGTGCTTGTAACAATAAGCAACTTTGCAGTTTACCTTTTATTTAAAAAAAAAAAAACCTTCTGTCCTTGAGAATTGAGAGGATTTTTAATTTTTATAGTTTACCGCTTCTTGCTTAGATTACCAGCCTGAGTAATGGATGGTCTCCTAGGGAAGTAGAGTGCTTGCGAGCGCTGCTCTGAAGCTGGCCAGCTTTGGTGCTGATGCTGCAGAGGCAAAGCGAGCACTGCTAGCAGCAACACAACCTGGTCCATACTGTCAGTCATCAGATGAGGAGAACCCTTACCAAACTCTAGATCTTATCAGGTAGGCACTAACTGGAGGTATTTTGTGGAAACCGTATGGTGGCACTACTATTTTCCCAGTATTGTGGAACTATAACTGCATTTACACCATCAAAGAATAAAAAAGTATGGTAAAGAAACATTAGAAACGAGGATATAGTTACACTAAGGTAAGTGGCGTGAAAGCGAGTAATATAATATTGTGACAAGGCTCCAGGGGACAAGCATTTACTTTATAGTGGAGAAAAGAGAAAATAGTATATTAAAGACACCTTGTACGCATGCCGTCATATAGGAGATGACTGATTCATTGTAACATACATAGTGACACATACATTGTTATTAAATAAATACAGCTCCAACCAGACTCCATGCAAAATATTTCAAGACACAAACCTCAAACAATGACGAAGCAAAAAACGCTAAATATAACAAGCCCCATAAACACACAGATCCTGATAAGGCGTGTGTGACCAGGAACGAGTGATCACAGAGTCACGGCCCCGCGGGATAGATGTGCACATCAGGACACCACCACAGCTCACAGGACACAACACCAAAGACTGGACACTAAGGAACCAGTCAGAAGCCAATATGTATATACAAACAAGTGAGGTCATTAGACTACAGGTGAACTCCGGAGGGACTTACAAGCAAGCACGGCCTTCAATGACACGTCTGTACGTTCATATACCATGATGACATTTCCAGCACTCCAACAGATCTTCAGTGCCCCTATGGCAACAAAATAATACTTCCTAACAATGGAAATATGAGCCGGAGGTTAGAAACTTCAGCACAGAAGCTTCAAAACTTTTTCTTTGTTGCTCCCCAGTCATTGATGTCAGTCTGTGATCATTTCACTTCCCTAGATATTATTTTACAGCAGGGTCCGTCCACTGCTTGGGGCAAAAAAAAATTGTAACATTGCCCCTTTCCTCCATTTATAGTAGTATAAAAAAATGCCCTATACCTCTGATAACAGTTATTAAACTTTTTCAGCGCTTTATATGTTAAGGAGTCAGCTGGGCGTTAACGGCACAGAAAGTGCGGAGAATTCGCACTTGGGAGGAAACTCTGCCTTTATCCACCCACTAAATATATTGTGCATGCGCCAAGCGATGGTGTATAACAGCACCAGCTAGCAAACCCAAGGAAGCATTGGCCTCCACCGTGCCTGGCGGCCCCCTTTACCCAGGTTTCAATTGGTAACAGCTGCCAATGGGTGCACTGGGCATATGGCATGGGCTCTGCAGCCAAGGCCGTTCTGTACCACGCAGGTGCTGTCTGTGTTTTCAGCCGGCACCTCCAGTTATCAGAAACCGCAAGGTTAACCTCGTAGATGCCGCCGCGATTAACAGGTTGGAAATGGGGAAATGAGTGACTGACTGCGCTAAAAATATAACTATCACATGTAATAAATGCAAAAAAATATAAATATATTATATAAAAAGAAGTCAAAATATTAATAAAAACCAGTGTACAAAAACAAAAAAAACTAAAGCAATGAGGAACCCGGTGACCAGCACAGGTCCAATGTGCACAATCCGGCTGCATTTCATTCCAGGAGAAGGAGGAAGAAAGCGGCTGTGACCGAGAGGAAAAAGACGGACTGAAACGCGCTGATGCCGATTTGGAGCAGACACCTGGTGCTTCCATAAGGGTCACAGAAATAGGGAGTAATGGTTTTAAAAAGTGAGGAAAATAAAATGACCGGTTCCGTAAAGGGAAACTCCCCTCCCCGCCGTCTTCTGACAGATCAGGACCCTCCAGCTTGACTACCAGCAGGACCAGGCTGGGGGCCATAACACACCGGACCCTCTGCTACGACCCTCATCTGTCGGGGTCCGGACATTACCGAGCTGAGGCTTCTCCTTTATGACATGTGCCAGTAACAAGCCAGGAGAACCCTGGTAAACTGGAACTCCCCTTTAAGGACATGTCTGCCAATATTAAAGCAAAAGTATGTGTAATGCCAGCTAGGAGCAGTAAGAACAGCAACAGTGGTAATAACGCAGGCGGCGGTGTGTGCACACAGTCCTGCACGCAGGGCTCAGGTCACACACACGGACACCCGGCCAGTCCTCTCCCCGCTCCGGGCCCTCTCACCTGCATCCCAGGCACTTGCACAGCTACCGGGGAATGAGCCATGGCGGCGTTGAGGCCTCCTGCTCCGTCTACAGCCGAGAGGAGGGCAGTGTCCGGGGGCTCCGGGCCCGCGCTGCTTCCGAGAAACCGCTGCGCTGCTAGCTGCTGCCGCTATCCGGCTGTGAGCATGTCTCGGTGACCGGCGGGGACGGGAGGAACTGGGAGAGCTCAGCAGGCGAGCGGCGCCATATTGGGAGAGGACGGGAGGTTGCGGCAGTTTCTTGTGCGCAGGGTGGAGCCCGACGACTAAAGCCGGTCACGTGATGCGCCGGTGACGTCAGCTCTACCCCTCCCACCCTCCACTTGGTACGTCGTCCTCCAGCACTGGAGGTAAAGGTGACAGCAGTGCCGGGAGGCGGCGCCCGGGTGTGCTGCAGGTGTAGTCCGGGGCCGGCCTGTCCGCACTCAGCCACACTGCATACGTTCACACCAGCATGTCACCGCACACAGAAAACGCACAGACCCCTTATAGCCTGGTCACAGTACACATGGCAAATTTTAGTTGAAAAAAAACAACTCTGTGCGATAGTTTGGTTCTTTTTATGGACGAGAATAATGTGTGCACTATAATAGCGCACATAGCCGGCCAGACCACAATCCAAGGCCACGTTCACACGTCAGTATTTGGTCAGTATTTTTCATCAGTATTAGTAAGCCAAAACCAGGAGTGGAAAAGTATAATAGAAACACCTCACCACTTCTGTATTTATCACCCACTCCTGGTTTTGGCTTACAAATACTGATCTGAAATACTGACCAAATACTGAACGTGTGAACGTGGCCTAAGGGTGCGACTTACTTGTTTTTCAATATGGCCGACCTCAGGAATGGACCAATGGAATTCACATGTGAAAGTGACCCTTCATCTGTGCCCCGGGAGCAGATTAGTAATTACCGGGTCCCCATCGCACTAAACAGTCGTTCATGAGGAACACTCCACCAACCCCCCCAGTGTATACAGTCATGGTTGAAAGTGTTGGCACCCTTGAAATTGTTCCTGAAAATGTAGTATTTCTCCCAGAAAATTATTGCAATCACACATATTTTGTTATACACGTTTGTTTCCTTTTTGTGTATTGGAACCACACAAAAAAACTGAATAAAAGGCAAATTGGACATAATTTCACACAAAAACCCCCAAATTTTTTACCATTCTTTTACTATAACTTGGTCACACTATATAAATCCATGCCGGTTTTAGTCGGTTGGCTGTACTAGCTCAAAAGGGGGCTTCTACTCAATACTGAGCAAAGGGTCTGAATACTTATGACCATGTGACATTTCAGTTTTTCTTTTTTAATAAATTTGCAAAAATTTCTACATTTCTGGGGGTTTTTTAGTCAAGATGGGGTGCAGAGTGTACTTTAATGAGAAAAAACAATGAAATTTTTAGAAATTACCAAATGGCTGCAATGAAACAAAGAGTGAAAAATTTAAAGGGGTCTGAATACTTTCCGTACCCACTGTATATATTGTATATGTATATATATATATATACACTATATGTTTTGAAAAGCACTAGATGGAAATTGAATGCCAGGAAGGGCAATATATGGAAAATATGATGCACATTAACAATATAAAAAGAACCTAAGTGAAAATGAGTGTGCTACTCTCAAATAATACAGAGCAGTATGATCACAGGGTTGTGGTTACGGTTCAGATGCACATAGGCTGGTTGTCTGTCTCTGTACCACAGGTTGTTTTAAAATGCCATTCATTTTCTGCAGACACTCAGATGAATGAATATTTTTTGCAAAGACTGTGAGAAAATATATGTCACATCCATTATTAATTTCAAGGCTATTGCACTCAAAGAGGTTGTCCACTACTTTTTTATTGAAGACCTATTCTTAGGATAGATCATCAATGTCTGATCGGTCGGGGTCCCACACCTGACACCCCCGCTGATCAGCTGCTCTCGGTGTCGGTTGCCGCCGTCTGGAACTGCTCGATTACGGAGCTGCTCCGTCTTTAAATAGTGGCGGCGGCAGGGTATTACACATCTACCGCTAATTCAAATCAATAGGAGGCGAATGTGCAGTCACCACTATCAGTACACAGAGCAGCTCCACTATCGAGCAGTGCCGGCGGCCGCTGGCATCGACACCGAGAACAGCTGATCGGCGGGGAGTACCAGCATCAGACCCCAGGCGATCACATATCCTAACGATAGGTCATCATCAATGAAAAAACAGTGCACCTCTTCAACTTTAAAGGAGTATTCTCTGGGATGTGCCATTACTAGTGATTGCTGTGATCCCCACTGATCCTAAGAATTAAGGGGCGATACTTCAGCATTCTGTCTCCTTCCCAGTCTCCCAGTTTTTCCTCTGCACAGAAGCACTCCAGGCCACCTTCATTCAAGTTAATGGAGCAGAGTTCACTTCCTTGCACAGATAGGTCATAGGGAGCACCACGAAAAACTCTAAAAAGATAACAGCACTGCGACCTCTCAGGATCAGTGGCAAGTTACAGAGGTTAAACCCCTAACGATCTTTAAGTCATGGTCATATGTCATTACCTTACAAAGATGGGAATACCCCTTTAAATATTGTACATAGAATCATAGAATGTTGGAGTTGGAAGGGACCTCCAGGGTCATCATGTACAACCTCCTGCTCAATGCAGGAGTCACTAAACCATCTCAGACAGATGTCTGTCCAACCTCTGTTTGAAGACTTCCAGGGAAGGAGAACTCACCACTAGTGATGAGCGAACATGCTCACCACTGCTCGGTACTCGTCCGAGCATCACGGTGCTCAACAAGCTCGGCGAGTATTTTCGGGTTGCTCGGGTGGGAACTCGGGTCCCCTCCCTGCATGTTTTTCGCTCTTTAGAGAGCCAATGAACATGCAGGGATTGCCTGCCACGCACTGTAATGTCATAGCCATGTTGGTTGTGGCATTACAGTGATTGGCTGGCCGCACAGCATCATCAGGTCTATATAAGACCGGGCGCCGCCATGCTCGTCACAGTCTACACCGGAACCAGGCAGAGTAGGGAGAGGTGCTGCTGCATCAGGGAGAGATTTGCATGTTTACAGTTAGTATAGGTATTCCACAACATATATATATATATACACATATATATATATATATATATATATATATATATATATATATATACATACAGTGGTGGCCAAAAGTATTGGCACCCCTGCAATTCTGTCAGATAATACTCAGTTTCTTCCTGAAAATGATTGCAATCACAAATTCTTTGGTCTTATTATCTTCATTTAATTTGCTTGCAAGGAAAAAACACAAAAGAGAATGAAGCAAAAATCAAATCATTGATTATTTCACACAAAACTCCAAAAAAGGGCCGGACAAAAGTATTGGCACCCTCAGCCTAATACTTGGTTGCACAACCTTTAGCCAAAATAACTGCGAACAACCGCTTCCGGTAACCATCACTGAGTTTCTTACAATGCTCTGCTGGAATTGTAGACCATTCTTCTTTGGCAAACTGCTCCAGGTCCCTGATATTTGAAGGGTGCCTTCTCCAAACTGCCATTTTGAGATCTCTCCACAGGTGTTCTATGGGATTCAGGTCTGGACTCATTGCTGGCCACCTTAGAAGTCTCCAGTGCTTTCTCTCAAACCATTTTAAAGTGCTTTTGGAAGGGTGTTTTGGGTCATTGTCCTGCTGGAAGACCCATGACCTCTGAGGGAAACCCAGCTTTCTCACACTGGGCCCTACATTATGCTGCAAAATTTGTTGGTAGTCTTCAGACTTCATAATGCCATGCACACGGTCAATCAGTACAGTGCCAGAGGCAGCAAAGCAACCCCAAAACATCAGGGAACCTCCGCCATGTTTGACTGTAGGGACCGTGTTCTTTTCTTTGAATGCCTCTTTTTTCCTGTACACTCTATGTTGATGCTTTTTCCCAAAAAGCTCTACTTTTGTCTCATGTGACCAGAGAACATTCTTCCAAAACGTTTTAGGCTTTCTCAGGTAAGTTTTGGCAAACTCCAGCCTGGCTTTTTTATGTCTCGGGGTAAGAAGTGGGGTCTTCCTGGGTATCCTACCATACAGTCCCTTTTCATTCAGATGCCGACGGATAGTACGGGTTGACACTGTTGTACCCTCGGACTGCAGGGCAGCTTGAACTTGTTTGGATGTTAGTCGAGGTTCTTTATCCACCATCCGCACAATCTTGCGTTGAAATCTCTCGTCAATTTTTCTTTTCCGTCCACATCTAAGGAGGTTAGCCACAGTGCCATGGGCTTTAACCCCTTTACCCCGAGGGTGGTTTGCACGTTAATGACCAGGCCAATTTTTACAATTCTGACCACTGTCACTTTATAAGGTAATTACTCTGGAACGCTTCAACGGATCCCCCTGATTCTGAGATTGTTTTTTCGTGACATATTGTACTTCATGATTGTGGTACAATTTCTTTGATATCACTTGCATTTATTTGTGAAAAAAATGTAAATTTGGTGAAAATTTTGAAAATTTTGCAATTTTCAAAATTTGAATTTTTATGCCCTTAAATCAGAGAGATATGTTACACAAAATAGTTAATAAATAACATTTCCCACATGTCTACTTTACATCAGCACAATTTTGAAACCAATTTTTTTTTTGTTAGGGAGCCATAAGGGTTAAAAGTTGACCAGCAATTTCTCATTTTTCCAACAAAATTTACAAAACCATTTTTTTAAGGACCACATCACATTTGAAGTCACTTTGAGAGGTCTTTATGACAGAAAATACAAAAAAGTGACACCATTCTAAAAACTGCACCCCTCAAGGTGCTCAAAACCACATTCAAAAACTTTATTAACCCTTCAGGTGCTTCACAGGAATTTTTGGAATGTGGAAGAAAAAAATGAACATTTAACTTTTTTCACAAAAATGTTACTTTAGACCCAATTTTTTTATTTTCACAGGGGTAACAAGAAAAAATGGACCCAAAAATTTGTTGTGCAATTTCCCCTGGGCACGCATATACCCCATATGTGGGGAAAAACCACTGTTTGGGCGCACGTCAGGGCTCAGAAGGGAAGGAGCGCCATTTGACTTTTTGTAAAATTTGCTTGAATAATTAGCGGACACCATGTTGCGTTTGGAGAGCTCCTGTGTGCCTAAACATTGGAGCTCCCCCACAAGTGACCCCATTTTGGAAACTAGACCACCCAAGGCACCTATCTAGATGCATAGTGAGCACTTGAAACCCCTAGGTGCTTCACAAATTGATTCGTAAAAATGAAAAAGTGGGGAAAAAAACACTTTTTCATTTTTACGAATCAATTTGTGAAGCACCTGGGGCATCCAAGTGCTCACTATGCATCTAGATAGGTGCCTTGGGTGGTCTAGTTTCCAAAATGGGGTCACTTGTGGGGGAGCTCCAATGTTTAGGCACACAGGGGCTCTCCAAACGCAACATGGTGTCCGCTAACAATTTGCGCCGATTTTTCATTCAATTTTCTTAGCGGACACCATGTTGCGTTTGGAGAGCCCCTGTGTGCCTAAACATTGGACACAGAATTTGATAACATTAGGTCATCATATTGAATAAGTTGTCATTAGTCTTGAGCGCAAGTGCTCGCTACTTGAGTTTGCATCGGGTACTCAGGTATGCACCATGTACTGCGTGTGCTCGAGTGACATGCTCGAGTCCCTGCCCCGCATGTTTCATGGTTATTAGACACCCCAAAAAAAACATGCGGGGATCGCTCGTGCATGGCAGGCAATCCCCGCAAAGTTTTTTTGGCTGCGAAGCATATGGGGCGAAGACTCGAGCATGTCACTCAAATACCCACGATACTCAATGCATACCAGAGCACCCGATGCAAACTTAAGTAGTGAGCACTTGTGCTCAACACTAGTCGCCATATCGTCATCTTTTTTTCTTACTTTTGAAAAAAATCCCAACCCCATCACAACCCTAACCCCAAACCTAACCCCAACCCCAGCCCTAACCCTAGCCCAACCCTAACCCGAGAGTTTATTTTTTACGCCGTTCCTCGTGCGGTATAAGTGATTAGACGACCTTATTCTTCGGGTCGGTGCGACTACAGCGATATCAGAATCATATGGGGTTTTTATGATTGACAGCTGTCACACACTAAAAGACGCATTTTTTGTAAAATCTAGTTTTTGCATCGCCATATTTTGAGAGCTATAATTTTTCCAGATTTTGGCCGACAGAGTCATGTGACAGCTTGTTTTTTGCGGGATGAGTTGACGTTGTTATTGGTGCCATTTTCAGGTACGTGACGTTTTTTGATCGCTTTCTGTTCCGATTTTTGGGAGGCAAAATAAACAAAAACCAACAATTCAGGAATTGTTTTTTTTGTTTTTTTTGTATGCCGTTCCGCGTGTGGTAAAATTGATAAGGCAGCTTTATTCTTTGGGTCAGTACGTTTACAGCGGTACCACATTTATATAGTTTTTCTATGTTTTGCACTTTTACATAATAAAAGCAATTTTATAGAAAAAATTATTTTCTAGCATCGCTTAATTCTGAGAGCTATATTTTTTTATTTTTCGGCTGATGGAGCTGTAAGGCAGCTTGTTTTTTGCGGGACGAGATGACGTTTCCAGCAGTACCATTTTTATTTATATTCGTCTTTTTGATCGCGTGTTATTCCATTTTTTGTTTGGCAGTATGGTGATAAAGCATTGTTTTCTGCTTTGTTTTTTATTTTTTATTTTTACCGTGTTCACTGAAGGGGTTAACTAGTGGGACAGTTTTATAGGTGAGGTCGTTCCGGACGCGGCGATACCAAATATGTGTACTTTTATTGTTTTTTTTTTTTTTTTATAATAATGTTTATTGATGGGTACATTATATTTTTATTTTTGGTGGATTATTTTTTTTATTTTTTTTTTAATATTTTTACATTTTTTTTTTTTTTTTCACTTTATGACACTTTTTACACTTTTTTACTTTGTCCCACTATGGGACTTTCACTTTTTTTTCTCTGATTGCCTGCATGGCACAGGAATGTAGCACCATCCCTGTGCCATGCAGGCTGTCAGCGCTGGACAGGGAGAAGATAGTTTGGAGATGCACTGCGCATGTTCAAAAAATCTTCCTGCTGTCTGGTGACCCGGATGTTGTCATGACGACATCGGGTCGTCATGGCAACATCCTGGAAGCCGCGAGGCAGACAGCGCTGGAGGCCGGAAGAGGAGGTGAGTATCGGCGATCACCTCCCCTTGCCACCGCAATGCTGCGATCGACTGCGATTGACTTCGATCGCAGCATTACGGGGGTTAATGTGCCGGGAGCAGTGCGGGACCACTCCCTGCACATAGCACCGGGTGTCAGCTGTGACAATCAGCTGACACCCGGCGGCGATCGCGCCCGCACAGCCTGTGTGCGGGCTAAATCGCCAGGGCGTACTAATACGTATCAGGTCCATAAGTTCCAGGGCACAGATACGTATTAATACGCCCTAGGTCGTAAAGGGGTTAAACTTCTTGATGACACTGCGCACAGAAGACACAGGAACATTCAGGTCTTTGGAGATGTACTTGTAGCCTTGAGATTGCTCATGCTTCCTCACAATTTGGTTTCTCAAGTCCTCAGATAGTTCTTTGGTCTTCTTTCTTTTCTCCATGCTCAATGTGGTACACACAAGGACACAGGGCAGAGGTTGAGTCAACTTTAATCCATGTTAACTGGCTGCAAGTGTGATTTAGTTATTGCCAACACCTGTTAGATGCCACAGGTAAGTTACATATGCTGTTAATTACACTAATTAGAGAAGCATCACATGATTTTTCAAACAGTGCCAATACTTTTGTCCACCCCCTTTATTAGGTTTGGTGTGGAATTATATCCAATATGGCTTTAGGACAATTCTTTTTGTGTTTTTTCATTGAAGACAAATTAAATGAAGATAATAATACCAAAGAATTTGTGATTGTTATCATTTTCAGGAAGAAACTGAGTATTATCTGACAGAATTGCAGGGGTGCCAATACTTTTGGCCACCACTGTACATGCACTGCTCAAAAAAATAAAGGGAACACTTAAAACACAGAATATAACTCCAAGTAAATCAAACTTCTGTGAAATCAAACTGTCCACTTAGGAAGCAACACTGATTGACAATCATTTTCACATGCAGTTGTGCAAATGGAATAGACAATAGATGGAAATTATTGGCAATTATCAAGACACCCTCAATAAAGGAGTGGTTCTGCAGGTGGGGACCACAGACCACATCTCAGTACCAATGCTTTCTGGCTGATGTTTTGGTCACTTTTGAATGTTGGTTGTGTGTCACCCTGGCCTGGATGCCACGAGTGTAATTAAAGCTGTGTCTGAGAGCAAGGGGGAGGTTCTCTAGTCAGGGGAACATTAGCATGTAATGCCTCCTGTCTCAGGCCAGTAGGGGCAGCAGGCTGCCCCTATAAAAGCTGGTACTGGGGGCAGGGTTAGGGAGAACTTGAAGGCCTGTCTCAGGACTGAGACTTGTCCCAGAGCAGAGCAGGGACAGACAGTTGTATTGCACCTAAGAGGAAGTGTGGCAGGAGGAGAGCCACAAGCCAGAGACAAGAGGCGAAGTGAGCCTGTCTTGGCAGATAAAAGACTTACTTTACCAGACTTTGGTGTCTGAGGCTGGGATGATTCCACATTCTCCAGCAGATAACCAGTCCGCAAGGGACTGTATATTCCTTGGCCTAAGAAGCCTGGAGGCCCTGCCACAACCGAAGGGACCAGTAAAGCCGTACAAGGCTGGGAGCAGAAAGGAACCCACGTCGCAGGCCATACAGGCGAGAATACACGGAAAGCTCGGAAACGTGGGCTGTTACCCTATAAGGAGGAGATAGCCAGAAAGAGCACAGAAACCACGGTAGGCCTACACCCTCACCCTGACCAGGGCCAATTTCCCCGTTGCTCTCAGACATCCAGGTCCTCTCCTAGCTGGGACTGTTTGTGGGTCAATTTACCTGTTCTAGTAAAGACCCTGGACTGCAACCTGTTGTCTGCGTGCTCCTTGCTCCTCCAGCACTATCAGCACTGGGACACTGACTACCATCACTCCCACCATCCACCACACTGCCCTGGGGCCGCACTCTTCCCGTGGGGAGTCACACCATCCCAGCTGCATATATCATCAGCCCCAGCGGTCTGCCCTGCAGCGGCGGTTCCTAATGACCGCAAATCCATGGGTGGCGTAGTCGGACATAATCATCAGCACATAACGGACTACCACTGGCCTGACCACCCTGAGCCACGGAACCGGGTTGCCACTTCTACTTCCATCGTTCCCTATTGCCCTGATCCGAGTGCCCCACGGCCCAGGGGGCGAGTCAGTTGTGCTTTCACACTTGTGGTAGCATGAGACGGACTCTACAACCCACAGAAGTTGCTCAGGTAGTGCAGCTCATCCAGGATGGCACATCAATGCGAGCTGTGGCAAGAAGGTTTGCTGTGTCTGTCAGCGTAGTGTCCAGAGGCTGGAGGCACTACCAGGAGACAGGCCAGTACACCAGGAGATGTGGAGGGGGCCATAGGAGGGCAACAACCCAGCAGCAGGACCGCTACCTCCCCCTTTGTGCAAGGAGGAACAGGAGGAGCACTGCCAGAGCCGTGCAAAATGACCTCCAGCAGGCATGTGTCTGCACAAACGGTTAGAAGCCGACTCCATGAGGGTGGTATGAGGGCCCGACGTCCTCAGATGGGGGTTGTGCTCACAGCCCAACACCGTGCAGGACGCTTGGCATTTGCCACAGAACACCAGGATTGGCAAAGTCACCACTGGCGCCCTGTGCTCTTCACAGATGAAAGCAGGTTCACACTGAGCACATGTGACAGACGTGACAGAGTCTGGAGACGCCGTGGAGAGCGATTTGCTGCCTGCAACATCCTTCACCATGACCGGCTTGGCAGTGGATCAGTAATGGTGTGGGGTGGCATTTCTTCTGAGGGCCGCACAGCCCTCCATGTGCTCGCCAGAGGTAGCCTGACTGCCTTTAGGTACCGAGATGAGATCCTCAGACCCCATTACTTTAAGAAATGAAGGTCAGTCAGTGCGAAAAATTGGGCAAACTTTGAAAGTGTCCCCAAGTGCACTTGCAGAAACCATCAAGCGCTACAAAGAAACTGGCTCACATGAGGACTGTGTTATGCACACGCCCGGACTGACTGGAGTGTGCGTGATATAGTGATTCCACTGTGCCATGAACCGGAGAGTGCCTGGAGGGGCGTAACTAAGTATCCACCCGATCCGACCAAGGTCACACGACGGCTAACGACGCCGTGCACCAGGGAGGAACCAAGCAGAGGGACCAGGTGCTACTCCAGGTTAGACCCCGGACACGGCTGTTGACCCACACCGGGGAATACAGGAACAGGCAGGTTAGGCTGGCACACAGACTGGTGGGTACAGGTAGGTGCGGCTGGCGTACAGACGGGGAGGTACTGGCAAGCACGGCTGGTATGCAGACAAGGGGTACTGACAAGCACGGCTGGCGTGCAGACTGGATAGGGTCCAGTACAGACTGAGACTCAGGAACAGAACCGCAGATGCGGTAGATAAACAGAGCAGAGAGAAACCGCCGGAGCGGTGAGCAAGGCAGAGCAGGCAGGAACCGCCGGAGCAGTGAGCAAGGCAGAGCAGGCAGGAACCGCCGGAGCGGTGAGCAAGGCAGAGCAGGCAGGAACCGCCGGAGCGGTGAGCAAGGCGGAGCAGAGAGAAGCCGTCGGAGCAGTGAGCAAGGCAGAGCAGGCAGGAACCGCCGGAGCGGTGAGCAAGGCAGAGCAGGCAGGAACCGCCGGAGCGGTGAGCAAGGCAGAGCAGAGAGAAACCGCCGGAGCGATGAGCAAGGCAGAGCAGAGAGAAGCCGCCGGAGCGGTGAGCAAGGCAGTGCAGAGCGAAACCGCCGGAGCGGTGAGCAAGGCAGAGCAGGCAGGAACCGCCGGAGCGGTGAGCAAGGCAGAGCAGGCAGGAACCGCCAGAGCGGTGAGCAAGGCAAAGCAGGCAGGAACCGCCGGAGCGGTGAGCAAGGCAAAGCAGGCAGGAACCGCCGGAGCGGTGAGCAAGGCAGAGCAGAGAGAAGCCGCCGGAGCGGTGAGCAAGGCAGAGCGGGCATAAACCGCCGGAGCGATGAACAAGGCAGAGCGGGCAAGAACCGCCGGAGCAGTGAGTAAGGCAGAGCAGAGATAAACCGCCGGAGCGGTGAGCAAGGCAAAGCAGGCAGGAACCGCCGGAGCTGTGAGCAAGGCAGAGCAGGGCGAGACCGCCGGAGCGGTGAGCAAGGCAGAGCAGGGCGAGACCGCCAGAGCGGTGAGCAAGGCAGAGCAGGGCGAGACCGCCGGAGCGGTGAGCAAGGCAGAGCAGGGCGAGACCACCAGAGCGGTGAGCAAGGCAGAGCAGGGCGAGACCGCCGGAGCGGTGAGGAAGGCAGAGCAGGGCGAGATCGCCGGAACGGTGAGCAAGGCAGAGCAGGGCGAGACCGCCGGAGCGGTGAGCAAGGCAGAGCAGGGCGAGACCGCCGGAGCGGTGAGCAAGGCAGAGCAGGGCGAGACCGCCGGAGCGCTGAGCAAGGCAGAGCAGGGCGAGACCGCCGGAGCGGTGAGCAAAGGCAGAGCAGGGCGAGACCGCCAGAGTGGTGAGCAAAGGCAGAACAGAGCGAGACCGCCGGAGCGGTGAGCAATGGCAGAGCAGAGGAGACAGGGCTCTGTTCACACACAGTGCATGACCAAAGTAATGTCTCCCCTGTGTGCAGCGCTGACAGGCAGCATGGCATAGGGAGCTGCTGCTCTCTATGCCATGCAGCCGATAAGGCTGCAAAAAGTGAAAGTCCCATAGTGGGACAATGTGTAAAAGTTAAAAAAGGGTAGGAAATTTAAAAAAATAAATTGTAAAAGTATTAAAAAAAAAATGAAAAAAATAATACCAAAAAATAAAAATATATTGTACCCATAATATTTATTTATTATGAAAAAAAAAAAAAATAAACCAATAAAAGTACACATATTTGGTATCGCCGCGTCTGGAACGACCTGACCTATAAAACTGTCCCACTAGTTAACCCCTTTAGTGAACATGGTAAAAAAAAACGAAGCAAAAAACAATGCTTTATCATCATACCGCCAAACAAAAAATGGAATAACACACGATCAAAAGGACGAATGCAAATAAAAATGGTACCGCTGAAAACATCATCTTGTCACGCAAAAAACAAGCTGCCATACGGCTACATCATCCGAAAAATAAAAAAGTTACTGCTCTCAGAATAAAGCGATGCAAAAAAAATATTTTTTCTAGAAAATAGTTTTTATTGTGTAAAAGCTCCAAAACATAAAAAAAATATATAAATGCGGTACCACTGTAAACGTACTGACCCGAAGATTAAAGCTTCCTTATTAATTTTACCACACGCGGAACGGCATAAAAAAAAAAAAAAAAAAAAAACAATTCCAGAATTGCAGGTTTTTGTTTATTCTGCCTCCCAAAAATCGGAATAGAAAGCGATCAAAAAATGTCAAATTCCTGAAAAGGTTGCCAATAAAAACGTCAACTTGTCCCGCAAAAAACAAGCCATCATATGACTGTCGACGAAAATATGGAAAAATTATAGCTCTCAAAATATGACGATGCAAAAACTAGTCTTTGCAAAAAAAAGCGTCTTTTAGTGTGTGACATCTGTCAATCATAAAAACCCAATATGAATCTGGTATCGCTGTAATCGCACCGAACTGAAGAATAAAGTCGTCTAATAACTTACACCACACGAGAAATGGCGTAAAAAAATAAACTCTAGGGTTAGGGTTAGGGTTGTGCTAGGGTTAGGGTTGTATTAGGGTTGGGGTTAGGGTTGTGCTAGGGTTAGGGTTGGGCTAGGGTTAGGGTTGGGGTTAGGGTTGGACTAGGGTTGGACTAGGGTTGGGGTTGGGGTTAGGGTTGGGCTAAGGTTAGGGTTGGGGTTGTATTAGGGTTGGGGTTAGGGTTGGGATTTTTTCAAAAGTAAAAAAAAAAAAATGATGGCGATATGGCGACCAGCGTTGGGCGCAAGTGCTCTCTACTTGAGTTTGCATTGGGTGCTCGGGTATGCACTGAGTATCGCGGGTGTTCGAGTGACATGCTTGAGCCTCTGCCCCATATGCTTCGCCGCCAAAAAAAACGTTGCTGGGATCGTCTGCCATGCATGGTGCAATTTCTCCTGTTACCCTTGTGAAAATGCAAAACTGGGGGCTGAAAAACATTTTATGGGAAAAATATGAAAATTTTATTTTCACGGCTCCATGTTATAAACTTCTGTGAAGCACCTGGGGGTTCAAGTTGCTCACTACACATCTAGATAAGTTCCCTGAGGGGTCTAGTTTCCAAAATGGTGTCAGTTGTGGGGGGTTTCCACTGTTTAGGCACATCAGGGGCTCTCCAAACGCAACATGGCGTCCGCTAATTATTCAAGCAAATTTTACATTCAAAAAGTCAAATGGCGCACCTTCCTTTTTGAGTCCTGCTGAGCGCCCAAACAGTGTTTTTTCCCCACGTATGGGGTATCTGCGTGCTCAGGGGAAATTGCACAATAAATTTTGGGGTCCATTTTTTCCTGTTACCCCTGCAAAAATAAAAAATTGGGGTCTAAAGTAACATTTTTGTGAAAAAAGTTAAATGTTAATTTTTTTCTTCCCCATTTCAAAAAGTCCCGTGAAGCACCTGAAGGGTTAATAAACTTGTTGAATGTGGTTTTGAGCACCTTGAGGGGTGCAGTTTTTAGAATGATGTCACTTTTGGGTATTTTCTGCCATAAAGGTCCCTCAAAGTCACTTCAAATGTGATGTGATTCCTAAAAAATGGTTTTGTAAATTTTTTTGTAAAAATGAGAAATCACTGGTCAACTTTTAACCCTTATAGCTCCCTAATAAAAAAAAAACTTTTGGTTCCAAAATTGTGCTGATATAAAGTAGACATGTGGGAAATGTTATTTATTAACTATTTTGTGAGATATATCTCTCTGATTTAAGGGCATAAAAATTAAAATTTTGAAAATTGCAAAATTTTCGCCAAATTTCAAATTTTTTCACAAATAAACGCAAGTGATATCAAAGAAATTTTACCACTATCATGAAGTACAATATGTCACGAAAAAACAATCTCAGAATCAGCGGGATCCTTTGAAGCGTTCCAGAGGTATTACCTCATAAAGTGACAGTGGTCGGATTTGTAAAAATTGGCCCGGTCGTTAACGTTCAAACCACCCATGGGGATAAAGGCGTTAAAAAGCAATCCAGAGTACACCATTTTTCTGCTCCATTTGCTTGTTAGCACTGCAGAATAAAGCCAGATCTGTTCCATATTTCAGCGATATAAATCCAGAAATGTGAACTGAGCGTGGAAAATATTGGCCTCCTTTTCCATTTTGTTGCAGTGTGTCGGTCAAGCTATTCACACTAAGTGTCAGTGAAGAAATTGCCAGAAAGTCAGGAGGAGGACCAGGGTGCAGAAGTGGAAGACGAAGTGTTGGATGATATAGTACCTGACCCAACCTGGCAGGGGGACATACAGAGCGAGGACAGCAGCACACAGTGGGGGGGCGTAGCACCACAACAGGCAGGAAGAAGCAGTGTAGTGGCCGCAGACACAAGGCGGGAAAGCGTTCCTCGTAACGCCAACAAGACGGAAGTTGCCAGTACAACTGTTAGGTCTTCCCGAGTCTGGTTGTTTTTTAAAGACTCTGCAGATAACCCCAAAAAAGGCCATTTGCACCAACTGCCAGGCCAGCATCAGTAGGGGTAGCAAAACTAGCAGCCTGACCACCTCCAGCATGATGAAACACATGGCAGCAAAGCACCCGACTAAGTGGGCCGAACCCCAGGGTCCAGAAGCAGTGTCTGCGGGTGACGCCACTGTTTGTTCTGTTGTTGTGCGTGCACGCCAATCCCCTGTCCATGGCGCATGTGAAGATGCCTCCTGCCCTGCATGTGTCGTTGCACACTCTCAACTAACACCATCAGCAAGCACGTCCACGTCCCAGAGCAGCGTTCAGTTGTCCCTACCCCAGTCCTTGGAACGCAAGCGCAAATACGCAGCCAACGCCCCACAGGACTACTAAATTCACACATTTCGTGAATGCTTGCGCTTGAAATGTTGCCTTTTAGGTTCACGGAGACGGACGCTTTCCACAACCTGATGGCTGCAGCTGTCCCTCGGTACTCGGTCCCCAGCCGTCACTATATCTTCCGGTGTGCCGTCCCCGCATTACACGAGCACGTGTCCCACAACATTAGCCGTGCCCTCAACAATGCAGTTACTGGGAAAGTCCACCTAACCACGGACACGTGGACAAATGCTTGTGGGCAGGGATGGTACATCTCGCTGAGATGGGTTAATATAGTGGAAGCCGGGACCCAGTCTGACCTTGGGACAGAACACACCCTTCCGACACTGAGGATTGTGGGCCCTGGGTCAATCAGGGTTGCCCTCACATTCTACAGCTCCTGCACCTACTCCTCTTCAGCCTCCATCTTCGAAATGACCACATCAGTCGCAAGCTGGAAGCACTGCAGCACTGTCTTGGCCAAGCGCCAACAGGCTGTGCTGAAGCTAATATGCTTACGTAACAAACGGCGGCTCTGAGGCGAGGTGAGCTCACACACGTACCATGCCTGGCCCATGTGCTTAACCTCGTGGTTCAGCGGTTTATCAAATCCTACCCGGAGCTGCCGGATCTGTTTGTCAAAGTACGCCACCTGTGTGCCCATTTTAGAAAGTCAGCTGCAGCTTCCGCCGCCCTTGCCGTGCTTCAGCAGTGTTTGCAGCTTCCAGCTCACCGACTGATCTGCGATGTCCCCACGCATTGGAACTGTACATTGCAGATGTTGGGAAGGATTTGTGAGCAGAAGAGTGCAGTTGTTGACTACAAGCATCAACAAGGCCATCGGTATTCAGCTGAGACTCCACACATAAGACCTCAGGAGTGGACATGGATGTCAGACATATGTACCATCTTCTAAAACTTTGAGGACTCCACCAAGATGGTGAGCAGCGATGATGCCATAATTAGCGTCACCATCCCACTTCTCTGTCTTCTGAAATGCTCTCTGCTCACAATTAGGCTATGTGCTCACGATGCAGAAATGCTCAGGATTTTTTCCTGAGCGTTTCTGCATCTCCCTGGCAGAAAAAAACACATGCGGATTGTACATGCGTTTTTCCTGCCAGAGACATGCGGAAATGAAGCGTTCTCCACTTGCATTTCCGCATGCGGGTGTCAAGCGCTTTCCAAGCGATTTTAGCATCACTTGGAAAGTGCTTGACAACTTGGTCACACTATATAAATCCATACAAACGGCATGGATTTATATAGTGTGACCCGAGAGAATGGTAAAAAATAAATATATACTTACCTTCCGATGGCCCCCGCAGTCTTGCTGCGCTCCTGTGCTGGCTGCCGTCAGCTCGCGGTGCCCTGTACTGAAGGACCTGCCGTCACATGACGTCACCGCAGGTCCTACAGTCCTTCGCGATCTGCCCGCAAGCAGAGAGAAGGAGTCCGAGGGCCGTCGGAAGGTGAATATAATCTTTATTTTTTATTTTATTCTTTTTTTTACAGGTTCTATGGTACCTGGGTGTGGAGGAGAGTCTCCTGTCCTCCACACCCGGGTACCATCCGCACATTAGAACGCATGGAATGCGCATCTGCAGATGCAGTGATGCGCTTTTCATGCGTTCTAATGAAAGTCAATGGCGGCGAAAACGCAGCGCTTCCGCAAAATTAATGGACATGCTGCAGATTTTTGAGTGCAGCATAAACGCTGCGGAAAAATCCGCAGCATGGTCATTGACATTGCGGCTTGTCATTGGGGACCATGGGGGATGGATTACCAAGCGTTTCCCAAGCGTTTCCGCTGCTTAAATTCCGCAGCATAAACGCTTGGAAAACGCATAGTAGGCACACAGCCTAAAAGAGGATGTATTGCAGGCGGAGTGCGATGAGATGGAGCAAGGAACCATACAGGGTGATTCCACACAGCCCAGCCTCATCTCATCCCAACGTGGATTTTGTGACAATAAGGAAGAGGAGGAGGAGGAGGAAGAACAGGAGCTAGTTTCCTGCGCTATAGGCGGTACTACCAGCACAATTGTCATACCGTCTGTTCAGCGTGGATGGCTTGAGGACAGGGAGGAGGAGGAGGAAGAGGAGGAGGAGAGCATGGTAAGTCGTCCTCTTGGTGAGGACGCGGAAGTCTTGCCTATTAGCAGTCTGGCACACATGGCTGAGTTTATGTTACGCTGCCTTTCTCGTGACCCTCGCGTTGTCCAAATTTTAGGTGACAGTCATTACTGGTTGGTGACACTTCTAGACCCACGCTGCAAGGAGAACTTTCTGTCTCTTATTCCCTTGCATGACAGGCCTAATAAAATTGTGCCGTACCAGAAGGCCCTTGTTGCAGAATTATTTTAAAAATTCCCATCTGAAAACGCTGGCAGCAGAGGTCACAGTTCGTTGGACAGCCAAGGAGTACAGGCAGGAGAGACACAAATGCAATCCAGCAGAGGCAGGGGAACACTGTCAAAGTTCTGCGACAGTTTTCTCAGACCCTCCCATCGCACAGGCCCTGAGGGGTGCTCTCCCAATGAGGGAAAAGTTTCAGAAGATGGTGAGGGAGTGCCTTGCCAACCGTACCAACATCTTGCATGATTACTCTGTGCCATATAATTATTAGGTATCCAAGCTGGACATGTGGCATGAACTGGCTCTCTACGCCTTGGAAGTCCTAGCCTGCCCTGCCGCTAGTGTTTTGTGAGAGCGGGTTTTTAGTGCCGCTGGTGGAATTATAACCGATAGGTGCATCCGCCTATCAACTGAAAATGCTGACAGGCGGACTCTTATAAAAATGAACAAGGGCTGGATTGGGCCAGACATCTCAACACCACCGAATGATAGCAGCATAACATATACTCAAATACAGTGTTTTTTTTTGGGAGGTCTAACTCTATTCCCATGCACCTCTGTCTTCACACCCAGACATGGGTATACGCTTCCTGATTTTGTCTTTTTTCTCTTGTCCTCCTCCTTCTCCTTCTCCTCATCCTCCACATCCTCCTCCATATCACCACCATATGTACCATTTCACCATATCTAGTTCTCTTGCAAGGGACATTGGAGTTCCTCCAAATTTTTGTCAGGCGTTGCATTCACTGCATAGGCAAACAGTATGGGAGACCCACTTCCTAATAATGGGAACATTGTTTTCAGGAAGCCCTCCGACCTCTACGTCTCTTGCAAGGGGCATTGGAGTGCCTCCAAATTTTTGGCAGCCGTTGCATTCACTCCATAGGCAAATAGTATGGGAGACCCACTCCTTTTTAATGGGAGCATGTCATTACTGTGGCTCAGCTCTATGTGTGTTTAAATTGTTACTGGAGGTTTTTCTAAATTTTGGCAGCCGTTGGACTCACAGCATACCCTATAACTGTATAGCAGACCCTCTCCTTTCTAATGGGAACATGTTGTTACTGTGGCCCAGATCTATGTGTATTTAAATTGTTACTGGGGTTTTTCCTAAATTTTGGCAGCCGTTAGACTCACTGAATACCCTATAACTGTATAGCAGACCCTCTCCTTTCTAATGGGAACATGTCGTACTCGTTACTGTGACCCAGCTGTATGTGTCTTTAAATTGTTAGTGGGGTTTTTCCAAAATTTTGGCAGCCCTTGCAGTCACAGCATGGGCATTACCACGATAGGAGACCCACTCCTTTATAATGGGAATAATTTTTTTACTGAGACCCTCCTCTATGTTTCTTCAAAGGGGTATTGGGGTGCGTCCAAATTTTTAGCAGCCCTTACAGTCACTGCATACGCAATAACAGTATAGGAGACCCACTATTTAATAATGTTAACAACAAAGCATAGCTGACTGCTGGCCCTTTAAGAATAGTAAGGCTGTGAAAATAGTGTTTGTGACTTTCACAATCCCCCCTTCATAAATGAAACAGGATGTGTCTGATCATGTCTCACACACCACATGGCCAGATAAAGTAGTAAAATGTTAAAATGACATTTCCCGGTGAATGCATTTGTCACGGTTGAAAGCAATACAAAAGTGCAAAAATGCATAAAAAATGCTACTTGTGAACATAGCCCAAGGTGTGGAGGAGCATTTTTGCTTTTGGTTATTTATTTTGCCTTATTTACAATGTTCCTTAACATATTTCCCAGGAAAATCCATTTTGGTTTTGTTTTTGTATGTTTTATTGTGAGTCCGTAAAAGTGGCGTAATACCTCTGACAACATTGTTGACAGCAGTGACCTGGGAGTCAGAAATGCTTCCAGGGTTATTCCCCATGCTGTTCCCATGTCATTTGAGCACTGTTCCCATCGATTTGGGCAATTTTTAGGCACTCTGCAGACCACCAGGGGGGCCCTCCGGAAAAATGCTCGAGTTTCCCATAGACATAAGTTACAATTCCAATTTGCTCGACCCGAGCAACAAGTACCCGAGCATTTTAGTGCTCGCTCATCACTACTCACCACCTCTCGTGGCCGCCTGCTCCACTCATTGATCACCTGTCAAAACGTGTTTTCTAATATCTAATCTGTATCTTCTCCCTTTCAGTTTCATCCCATTGCTTCTCATGTTTCAATGTGCAAATGAGAATAAAGCTGATCCCTCTACACTGTGACAGCCCTTGAGATATTTGTAGACAGCTAATAAGTCTCCTCTCAATCTTCTCTTTTGCAAGCTAAACATTCCTATATCCTTTAACCGTTCCTCATAGCACATTGTTTGCAGACTAGTCATCATCCTGGTCGCTCTTCTCTGAACTTGCTTCACTTAACTTATTTTGAAATAGTGATAGTTAAAACTCGCATAAAGCAACATCTTAAAGAGCCAATGAGACATTAGCTGGTTGCTTCTCAGTCTATAGCCACGATTTAATCATTTTCTATATTTTTCTTTTTTCTTGTGATGTTTGTTGCATTTTTTGTGCCAAATTCTTCAAAATCGTGCGCAAAATTCAGGACTCCTGCGTAAAATGAAAAAATTATCTTCATATTTTTTAGCAGAAAAAGTCACACGTTACACAACATGGCTAAAAAACTGTGCAACAAAATGACTTACTGTACGTACATAAAAAACGCTCCAAAGGGTGATAAGTACATTTGTGACAAATTTTGCAACTTTTTGAAAAGTCGCAAATGAATCAAAAACATCTGGAAACCCTAAACTTCTCCCACAATGGTAAAATAAAATAAAAAAACAAACTGTCAAACACATACAATATAGACTTTAAAAATGGCATAACTAAAAGAAGAATTAAGCACAATTGAAAAACAGGCAAAAAACACCAAAAACTAGACCAAAAAAGTGCAAATGCAATAATGAATCATCCCTATGACTCTTTGATTATGGAGACCTACTTAGGACTGTCACTCAGTGCCTGAGCAAGAGGTTTCCTGGATTCTTTTTGCAACGGCTTCTTACTGTTAGGGCTCATTCACACGACTGTATTTTCAGTCAAATGCTATCTGTGAATAAAACGGACGGCACGTGGACCAATGTTATTCAATGAGACAGTGCAGATAAGTGATTTTTTTTCACCGACTGAATCTGCTTGTGAAAAAAATCGCCGCATGCTCTAGTTTCTTCTGTAAATCGTATGAGACTCACCCATTCAAGTCTATGGGTGCGTGAAAAAAAATCGGATGCCATACAGAGACACAGTATGGCATCTGATTTTTATGGATACATTGCAATTCTGTAACACAGGAAACAGTCAATGGTCTTCTAAATTATCACTAGTCCATTAGCCCCAATAACATTTTCCATGCTGAATTGGGTAGTGGGTAGTCATGCAGAAAAAACTTCAATAACTTGTCATTTATTGCATTTCTTTTGACATCTGCAGTGAAAATGTAGAACGAGCAAGAAAGCTTGTAAAAGAACTTCAACATGACGTTTCAAGGATGGAGCAAGACTGCCATCTACTGGCCAGAGGCAGTCAAGCGGAACCAAAATATACAAGGGAAGTTGCAGGGAGGGCAGATTCAGACGCTGGACCCGATCAGGTGACTTCCAGGAAGGAGTTCAGAGAGATAAGAGGCCAGCGTGCCAAACCTGAGGGGTCTTTGGCGCCAAGCAGCAGAGAGGAGCAGACGTGCTCCCTGCGTCCTGAGAAACCCCGCGTGACAGGCCAAATCCAGAGGCCTGAGAGGTGCTCCAGCCGGGTACCGGTAAAAGAGCTCCGGATCCCTCACAGTTGTGACCCGAGTGCTGTGCCTGCTGAGGATACCAGGAACCTGATCGCGGTGCTGAGTGAGGCCGCCGACAGACGAGGCCTGGACCCCCCTATCCAAGGCTCGAGAGACTGCCTCCAACGGCCAAGCAGAGAGGAGCTGCATACGTGAGCAGGGCCGTCACTTCCACTGCTCACCCACGGTACCGGGGACAATTGGGTTTAAGTACTCAGGTTGAAAGGGGAACGGTTGGGGCTAAGGTAGCACAACGTGATTTAATTGAATTTATCCGGAAAGAGACTCACGGCCTAGCGGTAATAACCGGTGACCCCCGCTAGGGGCAAATTCACGGTTAAAGAACTTGTGTGGTGTCTCTCATGCTTGAGGGCATCACCTTACTTTAAGAGACTGCGCCTTATTTTAAGAGACTGCGCCTTACTTAAAGAGACTGCGCCTTATTTTAAGAGACTGCGCCTTACTTTGAGAAATTTCGTATTTTTCTGATATTTCAAACCATTGTTCATTACCCTTGTTGCTAATCCCTTGTTTCAGTATACCTGTAGTATAAAACTGTTTACAAACATTTCTGACTGTTCTCACCTTGTGTCTCTGTGCGTTGCATTCCGGCACCTGCATTACATTTGGCGCAGTCGGCAGGATGCAACATTCAGACGCAGAGATGGCGGATCAGTCTGTGGCTGGGTCCGGCCGGAGCCATATACCCCTGGGGGCTATGCTCAGCCATCTTCCCAAGTTTACAGGGGATGGCATGTCACTTTGGGACTGGTCAGAAAGACTGAGAAGTATGCTACGTATGTATCCCCTTGACCCTCTAGCCCCGGCGGAGCTGGCCCTCCTAACCCTTGATGGAGAGGCCCGACAGACTGTGATGTACCGCCCACCTGGGGACCGTGACACCGTGGATAAAGTGATAAAAATTCTAGAGGACATGCACGGTGACACTACAGATTTGGGACACTTGCGCTTAAGGTTGTTTCAGCGGGTCCAAGGGGAAAATGAGACAGTAAATCAGTATGTTAATGCATTACAGGAAGTGATGGCCCATATCACTAAGAAAACTCGAGATGGGAACCGAGGACTGGGACCATTGGATGAGGTGTTGCGTGACCAACTGATTGCTGGCTTGAAAGACCCTTCCCTGAGGCAGATCCTGAAGGAGCGGCTGCGATTGAGCCCTGATATGGGCTTCCTGGAGGTAGGGGCTGAAGCTAGAGTCCTGGAGAGAGAAGTTCCTGTTCTCAAAGCCACAGTTAGAAGTCATGAGGCAATTGCTCCTGGATTCACCAACCAAGAGCCTGATTGGGTACGGGAAATACGTCAGGAAATTCGAGACGTTCGGGGTGAGCTGAATTCTATTAGGAAGACTCCTACTGCCCCCTTGCCGACAGACCGTACTGCTCAACGCGGATGGAGACCAGAACGAGAAAGACGTTCCTATCCGGCCCCAGCACGACATGTTCCCGACCTATCGGCAGAACGAGGACCGGAGTGCTGGACCTGCGGAGGTAGGGGGCATATCTCCAAAGACTGTCCCAACCGAGAAAGGAGGAGGAGGGGACAGCCGTTAAACTAAAATGCCCCACGGTGGTGGAGCATACCGTGGGGTCTCGAGCTTCAGAGAGTAGAAGAGGGAGCTCTGAAGACATTGTCTCCGAGAGGCCCATTATCTGGGCTGAATTCAATGGGCAGCGGATCCGCTGTTTGATGGACACCAGGTCTCAAGTGACCACTATGCCTGAGACGTACTTCCAAAGTCACTTTCCTGAAGTCGCTCGTTCCTGCCGGGAACCCACTGTCAAACTGGTGGCGGCTAATCAACTACCTATCCCAGTAGCGGGAGTAGTATGGATGTCCGTGCTGGCATGTGGAAAGGACATCGGTCGAAAAGGGATCGTACTGACCACCGGGCCCGGAGGCGATGGGCCCATTGTAACCCTGGGCATGAATGTGCTGAAAGAAGTCGGACAGTTCCTGGCTGAGGGCTGTAGCAAAAACAACTGGACCCGCGCCACTCGAGACCCAGCTAACAAGAGAGTGTTCCAGCACCTCGTGCGGGTCAGTCAGATTCAACAGTTGCCCACTACCTCCCAGTACCTTGGTAAGGTATCGATACCGCCCGAAGCCACAATGACACTGCCGGTGGGACAGACTGTACTCACTTTGCCGGTGCTGGCACATGTGTCCTTAGAGGGCATGGACATTCAAGTTGAACCAATGGAGGGAGAAGAAGCGCCCTCTGGACTCCTCATTGCTCGAACTCTGGCCACCGTGTGGCACGGTCGAGTACCCGTGCGCTGCATCAATTTAAGTGCCACCAGTTTACAGTTGTTGCCCCCGACAAGAGGTGGCGCGAGTGTGCGTAATGCCGGAGGCCCTTACTAGAGCTGACGCTATAGGGCTGGCACCTGTGGAAGGAAAACCATGGACCCTAGAGGTGTCCCTCAATAGCCAGGAACATGAAAGAGAACCGTTGGCTGGACGCCACCTCCTGGAAGAAATGGAAGCTAACCTGACTGAGTTTTCTGCTGGACAAGTATGGCAGATCGAACAACTTCTACAGCGATATCAGGGAGTGTTTGCACAGCATGAAGATGATTTCGGGTGCACTCGGGACATTCAGCACGAAATACCCACCGGAAATACTGCTCCCATCCGAGAGAGATATCGGCAGATCCCGCCTCAAATGTACCAGGAGGTGAAAGAGCTGTTGGCCCACATGTTGCGGAACGGTGTGATCCGTGAAAGCCAGAGCCCCTGGGCGGCTCCGATCGTGCTGGTCCGAAAGAAGGACGGTACCCTCAGATTCTGCGTAGACTATCGAAAGCTGAATGCCTGTACAGTAAGGGACTCCTATCCACTCCCCCGAATCGAAGAGTCTCTATCTGCACTAGGGAGCGCCAAATTCTTCTCCTCCCTCGACCTGGCCAATGGCTATTGGCAGGTCCCAGTAGCTGAGAAGGATCGTCCGAAGACAGCTTTTGTTCTCCCTATGGGCCTGTTTGAGTTCAATCAAATGCCGTTCGGACTAACAAATGCGCCAAGAACCTTCCAACGGCTGATGGAGAGATGCTTGGGGGACCTCAACTTTGAAGCCACTTTAATATATTTGGATGATATAATTATCTATTCCGCAATGTTTGAGGATCATCTCCGCCGATTGTAACAAGTGTTAGAACGGCTACAAAGGCACTGCCTGAAAATTAAGCCTCGTAAGTGTCGTCTCTTCAAACGAGAAATTGAATATCTGGGGCACACTGTGTCCAGTGCAGGGGTGCACCCCACTGCGGAGAAAGTAGCTGCCGTGCAGAAGTGGCCCACGCCCGCCAATCTAAGGGAACTAAGGGCATTCCTGGGGCTTGCTGGATACTACCGCAGATTCATTAAAGACTTTGCTAAGATTGCGATCCCGCTCAATGAATTGCTGAGAGGAACAGCCGGGGGAGCCAAGCGGCAGCCCATTCAGTGGGGCCCATGACAAGAAGAGGCATTCCGAGCATTGAAAATGGCGCTAACAGATGCCCCGATTCTGGCCTACGCTGACTTTTCGCAGCCTTTCATGTTGTACACTGATGGAAGCTTGCATGGGCTGGGAGCAGTGCTGGCTCAAGTACAAGGAGGGAAAGAGCGAGTGATCGCGTATGCCAGCAGGTCACTCCGAGATACGGAGAAGAATCCGGACAACTACAGTTCGTTTAAGCTGGAGCTACTGGCACTGGTGTGGGCCATGACTGAGAAATTTGCTGAGTACCTGTCAGGGTCAGAAGTGCAAGTGCGGACAGATAACAACCCTTTGGCCCACTTGGAGAATGCCAAACTGGGCGCGTTAGAACAGCGGTGGGTCGCAAGGATGTCCAAATTCCAGTATAAAATCGCCTATCGGTCCAAGGCCCTGAACACCCATGCAGATGCCCTGTCCCAGGTCACTCAGGCGGGGCCGAAGAAGGACAGAGATGAGGAGCTCGAAGGCGACGAGATCCCGGATTTCAGCCAGTTCGCCGCTGCTGTGGTCGACGCCCAAGAGACCAGAGAGGAGCCGAGGCCCACTCAGATTCTGGGCTGTTCAAGAGACAAATGGATACATCTGCAGCAATCCGACCCGGAGCTAGCAACGTTGAGAGAATGGGTCGCCCTTAATCAGAGACCCGACCAGGAAACCAGAGCCGCTTCACTTCCAACTACCCTACAAATCCTAGGCCAGTGGGAGAGGCTCCTCCTGAAGGACGGCTTGCTATGCCGAAGAATCCAGCTGCCTCGAGAGTTTGATGTTACCTGGCAAGTGGTAGTTCCAGAAGAGCTAGTAACACAGCTAGCCGAAGAAGCTCATAGAAGAGGTGCTCACTTCGGAGTAGAAAAGACCTTCCGGTGGTTGCAACGGCTGGTGTATTGGCCTCAACTGCGACAAGAAGTCGAGGGGGTCTGCCGAACATGTCGCCAGTGTGAGTTGAACAAGCCCCCGGAGCAAAGAGCTCCCATTCAGACCATCCGAACTTCTGCCCCCTTGGAAGTCTTGATGATTGACTACTTGATGGCAGGAACTTCATACAACGGTTATGGACACTGTTTAGTCATGACTGATCACTTCACCAAGTTTGCAGTAGTGATGCCCACTAAAGATCAGACGGCAGAAGCCGCAGCCAAGGCCATCTGTCAAGATTTCATCCGGATTTATGGGTGCCCGAAACGAATACATTCTGACCAGGGGGCCTGCTTCCAAGGACGAGTGATGGATGAGCTATACCGCATCTATGGGATCGACCGTTCCCGGACAGCGCCCTAACACCCGCAAGGGAACTGTGCATGCGAGCGCTTTAACCGAACCCTGTTGCAAATGTTGCGAACACTGGAAGCAGACAAAAAGATGAAGTGGCCCGAATTCGTGTCCGAGCTGGTGTGGGTGTATAATAATCGAGTTCATGCAACCATTGGCTACACCCCCTACATGTTGCTGTTTGGAAGAAATCACCGAACTGGAGCTAGACTCAGAAGACCCCGGTCCGGGCACTAGCCCAAGTACCTGGATTCGAGTACACCAGCGTCGACTCCATACCGTGAGAGGACTGGTTGCTCAGAAGTTTCAGGAAGTAGAGCATGCAGTTCGGCCCCCGACCACAGGTGGATCGCTTCAGCCAGGAGACCGAGTGCTGGTGAGGGCTAAACGATTTGGGAGTAAGCTGGACCATCCTTGGGAGGCAATACCATATCGGGTGGTGAAGAAGGTTCACCCAGACAACCCCGTCTACGAGGTTAGGCCCGAAGGGGATGATGCCGTGACATCCAGGGTGTTGCACCGTAATATGTTGCGACCTTGCTCCTCTGAAGCAGAAGTCTGTAACGGGGCTGGGCCCTCAGACGTGTTGGCTGAAGTGCCACATACAGGAACCTTGGGGGATGAAGAAGGGTGGGCCACAATGCAGTTGGGCCCATCAGAACCGTTGGTGCCACTCCCGAGTGGAAGTCAGAATGAGTCAGGAAATGATTTGCAATCTCCAGTAGTTGATTCCTCGGATCTCCCGGAGTCTCCTCCGCAAGAAGAGCCCCGCAGAACTGAGTGGGCTAATGCCGGAATTCCTCCTAACCGCTATGCTCAGGAAGAGTTTATCTGGTCTCGAATCCAACAGAAAACGCAGGAGTGTGCCCAACTCCTGTCTGAGCTTGCACTGCCTGGAAGGAGACATCAATTCTGCGAGGAGTCCACTCGCCCGAGGACTGGCGAGCAAAAAGGAGGGAGGAATGTAGAACGAGCAAGAAAGCTTGTAAAAGAACTTCAACATGACGTTTCAAGGATGGAGCGAGACTGCCATCTACTGGCCACAGGCAGTCAAGCGGAACCAAAATATACAAGGGAAGTTGCAGGGAGGGCAGATTCAGACGCTGGACCCGATCAGGTGACTTCCAGGAAGGAGTTCAGAGAGATAAGAGGCCAGCGCGCCAAACCTGAGGGGTCTTTGGCGCCAAGCAGCAGAGAGGAGCAGACGTGCTCCCTGCGTCCTGAGAAACCCCGCGTGACAGGCCAAATCCAGAGGCCTGAGAGGTGCTCCAGCCGGGTACCGGTAAAAGAGCTCCGGATTCCTCACAGTTGTGACCCGAGTGCTGTCCTGCTGAGGATACCAGGAACCTGATCGCGGTGCTGAGTGAGTTTGCGGAACCCGACGTCGGCCGCCGACAGACGAGGCCTGAACCCCCCTATCCAAGGCTCGAGAGACTGCCTCCAACGGCCAAGCAGAGAGGAGCTGCATATGTGAGCAGGGCCGTCACTTCCACTGCTCACCCACGGTATCGAGGACAATTGGGTTTAAGTACTCAGGTTGGAAGGGGAACGGTTGGGGCTAAAGTAGCACAACGTGATTTAATTGAATTTATCCGGAAAGAGACTCACGGCCTAGCGGGAATAACCGGTGACCCCCGCTAGGGCCAAATTCACGGTTAAAGAACTTGTGTGGTGTCTCTCATGCTTGAGGGCATCACCTTACTTTAAGAGACTGCGCCTTATTTTAAGAGACTGCGCCTTACTTTAAGAGACTGCGCCTTATTTTAAGAGACTGCGCCTTACTTTGAGAAATTTCGTATTTTTCTGATATTTCAAACCACTGTTCATTACCCTTGTTGCTAATCCCTTGCTTCAGTATACCTGTTGTATAAAACTGTTTACAAACATCTCTGACTGTTCTCGCCTTGTGTCTCTGTGCGTTGCATTCCGGCACCTGCATTACAAAAACATTTTCAGTCATATCAATGTCAATGTGAATTTCTCATTTAAAATTGGGGGAATTGTACCCATAGATTCCACCCCCGTCCAGCCAAATCTATATATATAATCGTCTTATCCCGTCTGTCTGTCTTTCTGTCTGTCTGTCCAGGAAATCCCGCGTCGCTGATTGGTCCGGCCGCGGCCAATCAGCGACACGGGATTGGTCCGCCCGCGACCAATCATCGATATTGCCGGCAAATTTAAACACCGCTTTGCTGATTGGTCGCGGTTGCCGACCGCGACCAATCAGCGATTTTGGCGCCAAATTTAAACACCGCTCTGCTAATTGCGCCCGGTCGGCCGCATACATATTCTAGAATACCCGATGCGTTAGAATCGGGCCACCATCTAGTGTAATAATAACATACCAGGTCCAAGCGTCAGTCTAGAGACCTGACCATGACAATACAAATGACAATATTTTTGTTTCGGGTATGGGTATAATTGCATTGGAATTGGTCACGGAAACTCAGTGGTTAGCACTGTTGGGGTCCTGGCAGGGCCGGCTCCAGGTTTTTCTGGGCCCCGGGCAAAAGAGTCTCAGTGGGCTCCTTTAACACATACCACGATTCATGATGCACAGATACGGCAGAGAAATATAGGTATAGTACAAGGCCAAAGATTTCACTTCTTACATTACATGAGCGATAGCTATTGTAAATTCTACAATAGCTCAGAAACCGGCGAATCCTCGCAGCGCACAGGGAATTCAAAAAGTTTTAATTTTAGAAAAGACAGTATAGTCCTCCATACAGTATTATGGGCACTATGTAGTCCTCCATACAGTATAATGGGCACCACCTAGTCCTCCATACAGTATTATGGGCACCAAATAGTCTTCCATACAGTATTATGGGCACCACATAGTCCTCCATACAATATTATGGGCACCACATAGTCCCCCATACAGTATAATGGGCACCACGTAGTCCACCATACAGTATTATGGGCACCAAATAGTCTTCCATACAGTATTATGGGCACCACATAGTCGTCCACACAGTATATTGAGCCCTACATAGTCCTCCGTACAGTATTATGGGCACCACATAGTCCTCCATACAGTATAATGGCCCCACATAGTCTTCCATACAGTATAATGGGCACCACCTAGTCCTCCATACAGTATTATGGGCACCAAATAGTCTTCCATACAGTATTATGGGCACCACATAGTCCTCCATACAATATTATGGGCACCACTTAGTCCTCCATACAGTATTATGGGCACCACATAGTCGTCCATACAGTATATTGAGCCCTACATAGTCCTCCATACAGTATTATGGGCACCACATAGTCCTCCATACAGTATAATGGCCCCACATAGTCTTCCATACAGTATAATGGGCACCACCTAGACCTCCATACAATATTATGGGCACCACATAGTCCTCCATACAGTATTATGGGCACCACATAGTCCTCCATACAGTATATTGAGCCCTACATAGTCCTCCATACAGTATTATGGGCACCACATAGTCCTCCATACAGTATTATGGGCACCACATAGTCCTCCATACAGTATAATGGCCCCACATAGTCCTCCATACAGTATTGTGGGCGCCCAATGTAATGCTCCATACAGTATGGGCCCCATATATTGCTCCATACAGAATAGACCCCATATATTGCTCCATGCAGAATAGGCCCCATATGTTGCTCCATACAGAATGGACCCCATATATTGCTCCATACAGAATGGGCCCCATATAATGCTCCATACTTAAAAAAAATCAAATACTCACCTCTCCCCGCTGGTCTTGTATCTTCACGGTTTTCCAGCTGTCTGCACTGTGACTGCTCAGATCAGAGGGCGCGCTGTTTTGACGCCATTGCGCCTTCTGTCCTGAGAAATCACAGAGTCAGAAGACGCGGAAGAGCTGCATAGGAATGGGAAGAGGTAAGTATTGCAAGCAGTTTAAAGCACAGCTTGTCCTGCTTGCTCAGGGCCCTGGCACTTCCTCTGGATACTCTGGTTTCCTCCCACACTCCAAAGACATACCGATAGGGAATGTAGATTGTGAGCCCCAATAGGGACAGAGATGATAAAGCACTGCAGAATATGATGGTGTTATATAAATAAGTAAAATAAATATTTTGCGCCATTTTTCTAAAATATATATATATAGAATAATACCTTACATTGATATTTGGTTGTAAGAAACGTTATCTACAGTGGAGAAGTATTGTATCCACGATTCTACATCCTGCGCACACTTTGCTGACTGTACGAGATGCAGCAGTATAGCAACTAGGAATGCTGATGGAGCAGGATAAGCTGCCATTTTTTTCAGGTCTTTTGAGTACGTTTGGATAAAAATGCTGCATGCGGAATTACCTGCCAGCAAATTGTTCTCCAGCAGATTTCAGTACTGCACAGCACAAGGATCTACCGGAATCCAAAAGCATTTCACATGGTCAAATATGAAGACTTTAGAGGAACGTGACACCTCATTTTTGTTTGCCAATTAAACTTATATGCCTAAACAAAGTTATGGGAAGATCTGGATGGGACAAATGAGCACAGATAGGGGAGAACCGTAAGGAACAAGATGGTGGTGAGGGTGATGGTAGCGCTTACCTGTAAGGGTTGTATAAGGAAACAACACCTGTAGAAGCCTGATATGCTGTAGCTGCAGCCTCGTGCCCGGAGGAGAATATCAACCACATAACAGTTTGGCGAAGCAAAGATTATCACAATGTGCGGGCTGCGCTCACGGAAGGATGAGATCCGGAGAGTATAAGCAAGGGGTTTTATTCATACCAATGCATTTCAGCACCTGTCTTGAGACACTTGTTTTTTTTTTACCTTGAGAATGGTGCCAGCCCTGTTCTGAAACGCGTTGGTATGAATAAAAAACCTTGCTTAAACTCTCCGGATCTCATCCTTATCGTGATTGCAGCTCATCGTGATAATCTTTGCTTTGCCAAAACAATGTTTTAGGTTTTTTTTCATATTTTATGAAATTTACTAACCATATATTTTTTACTCCTTTTTTTTTTTTTTAATCATATGATTATGGGGTCAGCCATCTTGCCTGAGCTTCTCCAGAGATTTATTTTCTAGCAGACTACTAAAAGAAATAATGCTCAGTCATAAAACTGCTTGCTTCAATCTTTCCATAAGTCCCAATGTGGCACCCCTGAGGGTTCAGTCGCCACAGAGATACTGCACCTCACCCCGAGGTGTGGTGTCTCCCTTCTCTCAGGTAGGATGGGAGTGCTGCACGGAACCCCAACCACCTACATCCAACACAACTCTGCTCCAGGCCAGCAGGAGGGGCAAGACGCAATGTAGTTTTCTGCTGAGCCCTGGCTCTGGCTGGAGTAGGGGGGGACCCAAAGGTAGGGGGAACCAATAGTGGGTGTGGGTGAAGGAAACAGATACACGGAGCACATATACAGTAAGTATATAATAGGAAGCCCTATTAGGTCTACAGTTCAGTCCAGTACAGTGGAGAGTTCTAGTGAGGGTTGTTCGGAGGAACAGTCCGGGAGCAGAGGCTCAGTCAGAGCTCTGCTCCACAGGTTAGGGCCCAGGATAGAGGCCCCGGAGGGGAGCAGGGAGCAGGCTCCATTCTACTTAAAGGATCCCAGGGGGTACTGCGCGCGCCTGACGGCACCCGTACGCCCCGCTCCTGCCAGGTGTCAGGAAGGATCGGTTGCTACACTCAAAACCCCAGGGGGTCAGGTTGGTCCCGGATCCGACGTACAGGAAGGACTTCAGCATACGCGAGCGGGAATGAGAGTGGGTAGCGTAAGACAACGGTGAGAAGGACCGAGTGTGAAAAAAGGTCAAGATAGGTACATATGAAAGTGGGGTTCCGCCAGACATTCCTAAATTTGCTTGAGAAAGGATTGAACCCCTGCCCGGTGAACGCAGCGCGACGAGGGAGGCCTTCATATGCAAAGTGCATTTGTGAATTGCCTAAGAACTGTAAGTAAAACCTTGGACGACTGCATTCTTCACCGGCATCACTGATCCTCACCGCACTACAACGCCCAGCACACCATTCCACCATCTATCCATTGACACTGCCCTGAGGCCCGCTCCACCTGTGGGGAGCTGTACCATCTTTAGCTGCCTTGTCACCTGCCTCAGGACTGCTGCAGCGCTGGTGACCTTCACCAGGCAGCACAGGTGGCGTCACGAATTTCTCTGAACTTTATTAGTAATCGCTACCCCTTTTGTGCACTGTCTGCCCTGTGCCAGCCACCGTGATATATATATACTGTCCCCAAGCAGTAAGGCCCCCGGGGGCGCAGCACCAACAGCGCTGGAGAAATTTTTCTTATGACTCTGTGTTGTGCCTTTTCCAGATGACAGGTTTCAGCTATTTCCAAAGATGCCCAATAAGATTTAGGTCAGGGCTCATAGAAAGCCACTTCAGAATAGTCCAATGTTTTCCTCTTAGCCATTCTTGGGTGTTTTTAGCTATGTGTTTTGGGTCATTATCCTGTTGCAAGACCCATGACCTGCGACTGAGACCAAGCTTTCTGACACTGGGCAGCACATTTCTCTCTCGAATCCCTTGATAGTCTTGAGATTTCATTGTACCCTGCACAGATTCAAGACACCCTGTGCCAGATGCAGCAAAGCAGCCCCAGAACATAACAGAGCCTACTCCATGTTTCACAGTAGGGACAGTGTTCTTTTCTTGATATGCTTCATTTTTCCATCTGTGAAAATAGAGCTGATGTGCCTTGCCAAAAACTTCCATTTTTGCCTCATCCATAGGACATTCTCAAAGAAGCTTTGTGGCTTGTCAACATGTAGTTTGGCAAATTCCAGTCTGGCTTTTTTATGATTTTTTTTCAACAATGGTGCTCTCCTTGGTCGTCTCCCATGACATCCACTTTGGATCAAACAATGTCGGATGGTGCGATCTGACACTGATGTTCCTTGAGCTTGAAGTTCACCTTTAATCTCTTTAGAAGTTATCCTGGGTTCTTTTGTTACCATTCGTATTATCCGATTTGTCATCAAATTTCCTCCTTCGGCCACGTCCAGGTAGGTTGGCTACAGTCCAATGGATCTTAAATATTTGAATAATATGTGCACAGGAACATCAAGCTGCTTGGAGATGGTCTTATAACCTTTACCTTTAACATGCTTGTGTAGCACCCTGAGGATTCGGCTGCTACAGGGGTATTGCACCTCAACCCAGAGGTGTGATATTCCACTCCCGGGTAAGGAAGGAGTGTGGAACTGAGCTCAGATAGACTGCATGCACTACATACATCCCATTCCAGAGGAGCAGGCCGACGGTACTCCCACTTAGAAATGTGCAGGTACAACCGAGCCTGTTCCTGGCTGGAGTGGGAGGGGGGTGGTACATCCCATGTAGTGTAGGGGCAGATAGGGGGAGCAGTCTGGGTAGTGATAGGAGCTCATTGGGTGCTGGTCACCTGAGCTCACACATAGAGGGATATATAAGGAGGGCACCAACTTAGATCAGGTTCAGACGCTGAGAACAAGTCAGTTGGAGAGGAGAGAGAAGAAAACAGCAGCCCTGAAGAGAGAGAGAGGAGAAAGAAAGAGAAAGACCCAGAGGGGGACAGCAGAAGGGACCCAAGAACCCAAATTAGAGCACCGGGTGAGGAGTCAGCACAAGGGTACCGGAACCCAAGCTGGTGGGGGCAAAAACATCCCTAGCCAGAGACCGGAGGCTGTGGGCAGCATCTGCCACGGCCACCCACTACATCCACCCTGAAGGCATACCACATGGAGGGTCAGGGAACCTAAGGCCAAGGGTTGCCCAACAGAAGGCCCGAGGGAGCTGGACCTAGGTGGATCACTGGTGGGGACGGCTGAAGAAAGGACAGAGGGAGAGCTCAGGGCCACGCTCCGGACTTGTTTGGGGGTTGGCCGGATCCAGGACCTGGTGGACGCAGCACGGCTCGGGTGGTCACTAACAGCTGGAGTGACCGAAACATCAGCAGTAAGTAAACTCCCTTAACTGCACAACCCGAGTCTGTCTTCATTGCCGGCTGCACCGCACCACCACAACCCCCATCCTCTGCGCCTGTCCCCTCTGAGGCTATACCCCTCCCGTTGGGGGTTATCCCACCAAGCTGCACATCCACCATCAGCCTCAGCGGACCCTGCTGCAGCGGCGGCCACAGTGACCGCATCGCAACGGGTGGCGTAGTCGACACAAAAGAACTCTTATAACATCAGTAAGGACTGCCACATAACACTTAGCTTGACGCCCTGGGCACGGGACCGGGTCACAGCCGCTCGGAGACTACAACCCCCCATCTGATCCGGTGCCGGGTATTCCCCTCAAAAAGGAATATGTCCCAGGGGGCGCGTCAACTTTGGCGTAGTCGGCAGGATTACGTGCCCGCAACACCCGGGTACTGCGTGCCTGAAGAAAAGTGCAAGTTTACCTCAGAAAGAAGTCTCCCGCCGGTTCCGGAGGGTCCACGCCATCGGACTCCATCACCAGTCGTTTCCCGCCGATTGTCCGCCATTTCCAGCTTGTTCCCGCCATCTGCAGAGTTTCCCGCCACTGGGCGACGCTTCCCGCCAAAACCGCAGATTTCCCGCCTTGGAAGAGCAGCGGACGCCATTATGGGCGTGCCAAAGGAGGGCAAGAGGCCACATCCCATCGTGGGCCGGGACAGAAAATGGCGCCAAAAGTGGAAACCGCCCCCACCAACAGGGACTGTGATGCTGGAGGTGTCTGTCAGCGTGAAAGAACTCCCCCTGGAGCTGACAGTCACCGAGTTGCCCCGGGACCGCCCTCGAAGTGGGAGGAGACGAAAGAGAAGTGAAAAGATGGGTGTCGCTTGGAGCAGTCTAGAACGAGCGCACCCGGAGGCAAGGTGTCCAGAGCGAGAGCACCCGGAGTCAAGGAGAGGAAGAGTAGACCCGGGAATGGAGCGGCAGCAGCGCAGCACCGGCCCGCTGGCCAGGAGCCTGCAAAAAGAAGAAAGAGGAGAGCAGAGCAGCACCGACCCAATGGTCAGGAGCCTGCTGGAGTCAACAACCCCGCTAGGCTTAGCGGAGATCCTGGCGCAGCTTCCCCGAGATCGGGAGTGCGCGCGGAGTGCCCTGGAGGGCCTCGCGGGAAGGATGGCCCGAGTGCAGAGGGAGATCCTGGCGGAGTGGGGCCGGGAGATGGCCCAGCAAGCTGGAACCCGTCCACGGAACCCGCTCCCTTGGAAGAAGACACCGACTGCCTCTGCGGATGACGCGGGAGGACCCAAGGCCGGAGACGGCGCAGAAGAGGGAGCGAGACGCATGGCAGCAGGTAAGGGGGACGCCTATACCCCATACCGGAAGACCGCTTATCTGCCCCAGCTCCCCGTCGCAGAGCCCGAAGGTCCCCCGGCCGTACCCGAGACCGCCATGACACCGCCACCGACTAGGCCCCGACCGGAAGCCGCCGTCGCGACCCCGGTGACGTCACGCGTCGTGACCCGGAGCGTGGCGAAGGAAGAGGAGCCTCCGGCCTGGTCGCAGGGCCTAGCGTTTCCGGGCGCCGCATCCCCAGCAGAGCCATCTACCTCCGCGGAGCCTCCGGCCTGGTCGCAAGGCCAGGTAGCCCAGGGCGCCGCCGTGTTAACAGTTCCATTTACCTTCCAGATGCCCCCGGCCTGGCCGCAAGGCCTGGGTAACCTGGGCGCCCCCACCATCACGCCCGCACCCGAAACACCAAGGGTGCCATATCTGGGAGAGGACCCCTTCAGCCAGCTGGCGTGGCCGGACGGGCGGCCTTTCATCTGGCCCGAAGAATTCTTGGAACTGGAGCGACAAAAGAAGTTAGGTCCCCTGTGTGAGCCCCTGATCCCGGCTCCAAAGCCCGTGACTCGGGTCTCGCCTCCACTAGAAGAAGCCCAATTCGTGTGGGACCCCACGGGAGAAGATTTGATGGGGTTCACCGGAGAGACTCGGGCAGCTGCAGCTGAACGCACAGAGTGTTGCCGTCAACAGCTGGCAGAGTTTCAGAGAGAACGGGAGGAGAGGCGGGTCAGAGAGCAATGGGCCCAGACCCGCAGCGCGGAGCAAAAGAGTTGGACCAGAAGGGACCCCTATGCAGCAAATCGTCCCCGTACCATCGGGACGGTAATAAAGTTTAATGCGCAGCATGGGTGGGGCTTCATAAAGGACCGGAACACCATGGGTGACGTCTTCGTTACCCGACGGGACGTCGAGTCCCACCTGCCAGAGGGTCACAAAGGCCGTGACCTCTACGTCGGTGACGAGGTAACGTTCACCCGGCACAAGTGTGCCAAGGGACCTTACGCCCTCCACGTGCATCGCCTGACAGAGGAGGAGTTGCGGTGTAGGGAGGAGGAGCCAGAAGACCCGGACGGGTTAAAGGCTAGAAGGTACTATGACTGAGATAGTACAAAGGACTGTATGTAGTTACCTGTCGGGGTACCCAAGTAACCGTGGCTGCTTTAAAGTTTAGTCCCCGTTGGGACCAGTGAACAGTTTAACCCGTGTGTCCCCTACCCAAACCAGGCTGAGGACTGTGAGTAGCCATCCCTTTCCCTTTACTTGGCCGGGGACTGAGAACGGCCAAATTCCCCTGTATATAGTTGCGCTTCCTAAAGCGCCCCCTACCGGTTTTATAGGAGAAACCATTTTTCTAGAAAGACTGTCGCACTTTTCCCGGGCACACGTTGCACAGTGTCCGGAGGAGGAACCTGAAACCAGAGACGACGAGAATGTTTATATGAAAAAGTTTTATATATATATAATGTTTTACATGTTTTATATGTTGATATAAAAATTTTGTATGTTTTTGGTGTTTTATGTCTTACAGCCCGAGGACGTGCTGTGATTTACCAGGGGGGAATGTAGCACCCTGAGGATTCGGCTGCTACAGGGGTATTGCACCTCAACCCAGAGGTGTGATATTCCACTCCCGGGTAAGGAAGGAGTGTGGAACTGAGCTCAGATAGACTGCATGCACTACATACATCCCATTCCAGAGGAGCAGGCCGACGGTACTCCCACTTAGAAATGTGCAGGTACAACCGAGCCTGTTCCTGGCTGGAGTGGGAGGGGGGTGGTACATCCCATGTAGTGTAGGGGCAGATAGGGGGAGCAGTCTGGGTAGTGATAGGAGCTCATTGGGTGCTGGTCACCTGAGCTCACACATAGAGGGATATATAAGGAGGGCACCAACTTAGATCAGGGTCAGACGCTGAGAACAAGTCAGTTGGAGAGGAGAGAGAAGAAAACAGCAGCCCTGAAGAGAGAGAGAGGAGAAAGAAAGAGAAAGACCCAGAGGGGGACAGCAGAAGGGACCCAAGAACCCAAATTAGAGCACCGGGTGAGGAGTCAGCACAAGGGTACCGGAACCCAAGCTGGTGGGGGCAAAAACATCCCTAGCCAAAGACCGGAGGCTGTGGGCAGCATCTGCCACGGCCACCCACTACATCCACCCTGAAGGCATACCACATGGAGGGTCAGGGAACCTAAGGCCAAGGGTTGCCCAACAGAAGGCCCGAGGGAGCTGGACCTAGGTGGATCACTGGTGGGGACGGCTGAAGAAAGGACAGAGGGAGAGCTCAGGGCCACGCTCCGGACTTGTTTGGGGGTTGGCCGGATCCAGGACCTGGTGGACGCAGCACGGCTCGGGTGGTCACTAACAGCTGGAGTGACCGAAACATCAGCAGTAAGTAAACTCCCTTAACTGCACAACCCGAGTCTGTCTTCATTGCCGGCTGCACCGCACCACCACAACCCCCATCCTCTGCGCCTGTCCCCTCTGAGGCTATACCCCTCCCGTTGGGGGTTATCCCACCAAGCTGCACATCCACCATCAGCCTCAGCGGACCCTGCTGCAGCGGCGGCCACAGTGACCGCATCGCAACGGGTGGCGTAGTCGACACAAAAGAACTCTTATAACATCAGTAAGGACTGCCACATAACACTTAGCTTGACGCCCTGGGCACGGGACCGGGTCACAGCCGCTCGGAGACTACAACCCCCCATCTGATCCGGTGCCGGGTATTCCCCTCAAAAAGGAATATGTCCCAGGGGGCGCGTCACTTGTCTATAATTTTCTTTCTAATCTCCTGAGACAACTCTTTCCTTTGCTTCTTCTGGTCCATGTTGAGTATGGTACACACCATGTCACCAAACAGCACAGTGAGTATCTGTAGCTCTATATACAGGCCCACTGACTGATTACAAGATTGTAGACACCTGTGATGCTAATTAGTGGACACAACTTGATTAAACATGTCCCTTTTGTCACATTATTTTCAGGGGTACCATCATTTTTGTCCAGGCCTATTTCATAAGTTTAATTTGTTTTAAAATTCTGTGGCAGCAGGGTTGAAAAGCAATGACTGACTTTCATTTGTTCATTTTCAAAGATTTTTAATTTATTATTACTTTTTGTCAGATTCAAGTTATTTCTGTGACCATTGTGGGTTTTTCATTCATTAAACGTGGGGTACCAACAATTTTGACCACGTGTGTAGTTGTTACCTTCTTCAGAAATGTCTTAGAGGGATAACAGAGGAACGGTACTCCAAGAAAAGATCCTAAAGAATCAATTATATTATGGCAAATAAATATGCACTATGCCATAAGTATTATGTTATTGTTTTGCAGTCCTAGGTGTCATTTTGTGCGTACGGTCCTGGGTATTTCAGTACACGCGATCAGTCAGAGGTGACAGAATGTGTATTTCATCAGCAGTTATTTCATCATACCATTAGCACAAAAACAAAAGCCGCGGCTTGCTCTAGGCAAGTAGGAAATAGCAGCTTCCTCTGCTCAGTGCTCTGCCACTCACTGGAGCTTGTGGAGGAAAACCTCAGAAAACATCTGTTCTTCTAGTTATGAGCCACCTGATAAAGTCCTGTTTTCTTCCCCAGCAGCCCCCGTACTATGCTCCATGCACCTTTTCATCCCCAGTACATAACATTTCCTTTAATTCATTGCTTTCCAATGTTGTAGCTGTCTGTTGTCTATTACTGGCAATCGCTCTATGAGTTTAGTTGCAGAGCAGTACAACCTTTACTTATAGTGCAGGAGAACTTAAAGGGATATTCCAGGTTTACTTTATTTTAGTGTATAAGTTTGCAGTGGGCACAAGAGCACTAATCCCATTGATTGGCTGCAGTGGTCACTTTGGTTGTGACGTCACCGCTGCAGTCATGCCACTAAAGTTCCGGGGTAGTGTAAAAAGACAGTGTTGCAGTGCCGGGGATTAATTGTTGCTGATTTTTACTTAGACCAGACCTTCACACTAAAAAAAAAAAAAAAAGCCCTTTAACAGATCTTTAAGCTTTCCTGAAGGGCTCGTGCAGACGACCGTATTTTCGGTCCGAGTTAGATCTGACAAAACATCAGACCAATGTTATTCTATGTCCAATTATTTCCTCTGACAGAGTCTGTCCAAGGAAAAAATTGCAGCATGCATGATTTTCATCCTATATTCGGAACGCACTAGGCCATGCAAGTCAATGAATATCAAAAGACTGACCATCACTTCCAAACAGAAAGGCAAATGTGAACAGGTGCAAGCTAAGAGAATCACCTCCATATGTAACATGGAATGTATGAAATTGGAATTGCATTACCGTACTAGAAAATAAGTTAAAAATGAAGACACTTAGCGCATAAAATGGCCAATTCATGTATGCCCAGCAGCCAACAACAAGGTGACCTACTTTGCATTGTATTAGGTTAGGTTCCCAGCAAAAAAGGTCACTGTTGGGCACACATGAATTGGCCAATTTATGCACTAAGTATCTTCATTTTTTGCTCATTTTCTGTAGCAGCAATGAAATTCCAATTTCACATATTCCATGTTTGCATCCTATAACGTTACAGAGCGCAGCTTCAATTTGTTAGCTTCATATGCAAGTCAAGGAGTCCGTGGAAAAATTCGGACCGCACTTGGATGACATCTGAGTGCAGTTCAGTTTTCATAGACTGGCAGAATGGAGAATATGGAGAATTTTTTTTCCATCTTCTCCTAATCTGAGAAAATCGGATTACACTATGATCACACTCTGATCAAACTCTGATCAGAGTGTGATCACAGTGGGCTTAGCATAATCGGACCGATTTTCTCGGATGTGAGGAAATACAGTGGTGTGACTCTAGCCTTATAGTAATTACATTTCTCACAGAATAGCAATGCTTTTCATAAATTTTTTTAAGTGTGTTGTTCCTCTGTTACTCCTCCAGAAATTTATCAATACATTAACAAATGGGCATCACCGTGCTTATTATCAATTGACAAAAGAGAAAAAATATTCAGCTCACCTGATTGCTGCAGGCTTTAAATGAAGGGATGCACGGATACGTGTGGCCTCACGTGTTAACACAGAAAAAGAAGAGAGGAGAAACCAGCTTCCAAAAGTGCAAAAAATTATTGAGATGAATTCACGCAGTTTAAAATTTCCAAATTACATAGGGGAATCTCACATAGAAAAAAACGCAACGCGTTTCGAACACAGACCTATGTTCTTTGTCAAAGCTGACTGGTGAAGATGAGCAATCTTGAAGAAAAGTGAAAAAAAATCGTCACTTCCACTGGTAAAATAATAAATCTTTTGGATACATTAAAAACGTATTCCCATATAGTAAAAAAAGCTGATGCGTTTCTGGCAATAAGGCCACGGCCCCACTATCAGTATTTGGTCAGTATTCGGTCAGTATTTTTTCTCAGGAGTGGGAGCCAAAACCAGGTGAGGAACAATCAGAGTAAAGGTATAACAGAAACAAGTCACCAATTCTGCATTTATCACCCACTCCTGGTTTTGGCTCCCACTCCTGAGAAAAAATACTGACCGAATACTGACCAAATACTGATAGTGGCGCCGTGGCCTAAGCACGGCGCCCTTAGTCGTAGTTACTCTTTAGGATAATGGGAGTGACTTGTTAAAGACATAAGACCAATCATATGGGAAGACCAATAATTAATGATGAACATGTGTGTGCATAATAGAACCAAAAGAAACACAGAAAATGACAATATGCAAAAATAAAAAGTCTTTGCCATGATCCTGAAGAGTATCTAGAACTGAGAGCGTACTTAATGCCAAAAACGGGTCAGATTTTTCTACCACACGGGAATAATTTTTTAATGTATCCAAAGCAATTATTTAGTATTTTTCTAGTGGAAGTGACGATTTTTCTCACTTTTCTTTAAGAGAAATACAGAATTTAATGACCTCTCATTCATTGGCTGATGAACAACTAATTTTCATGAGCCCCTTATGAACACTCATTTGCTGATTGTTGATACAATGGGCCCTACAGAACATACAAATCCTAGAGATGATAAGAATAATTTTTATTTCTATAGCGCCAACATATTCCGCAGCACTTTACATTTTAGAGATGGACAAACACAAGTTTATCTATCCTTAATACTATCTTTCATTTCTAGGCTTTGTGTTTCGGTCAGATACTTGGATGATGTTTTGCCCAGTGAGGACCATCGTTCTTCCTGTCTTCTATTGATTGCTGTTTCACACTCCACTGTATTATTTGCTGAGCTAATCTTCTAATTTACTAGCATCAACCGGCTTTATGTCTTTAACCTCAAGATTAAGTGCTAACCTCAGTCTTTGATGTAGAGACAGTTTCCACTCCTACTTAATAGTTTCATTTCCTCGTGATTGTCCTCGATCTCCTCCTCCTGCTCAGCAGACCAATGTTGGTAAGCAGCAACCATTGCTTAGAAAAGTCACATCTTCACCAGCGAAATCTAAAGGAGCAATTAAGTATCCTTTAGGGGCTTTGCCGTGTTTTACTGTTGAGCCACCAGTAATGGAAAGGTATTAAATATTTAGAGTTGCATGTTAAAGCAAAAATGAATAATCAGCTTACGACTGAATGTAATGTCTACGAGAAAGACTACTGTGCGAGGTCAAGGAGGTAACTGTACAGGTGATATGTCTTCTATGAAGCACCCATGTATACGGCTGTATCTACGGGCGGGCGGAACACGAATGTGTGAATCACAATTTAAGAGGACTGAATCACAAACGTGCTACGTCAACCTGTAGATTATTTCTGCGATGCTTTGTTACATCCCCATTCTATAATTAACGTACCATATCAGCAATACTTTTAGAATTGTAGGGACGTAATACTTGTATAATCATGACCATTTTCTGGCAGAGAAGCTAACGTAAGATTTTTTTTGGATGGCACCAAGCTACAATCCCCTTTTTACAATCACCACGCACAGAGGGAGTATAGTAGCCTCTCTCATCTTCTGCCAGCGTGGTCTGTGTGATTTATGTTGACGCCAACATAGCCAGGAATTTTGCGGCAGTAATGTAACGTATAACCCAGTTTTGAGTGTAGCAGAGCAGAATGATACAGATGCAATCTTGGCAGCATTTACAATGCTAACTTTGGGACATTTAAAGGGAATCTCTCATCAGGTTTTGCAATGTAATCAGAGAGAAGCATAATGTAGGGGCAGAGACCTTGATTCCAGCGATGTATCTGTCACACAAGGTGCGTGAAAGACTAACTGCAACACAAAGGGAAAGAGAGAAGGGAGCCCAGACTCTAGGGAAAGGGGGTAGTGGAGACCTCCTAGGCTGATCGGATATCACCCTGTCTCCACTAACATCCTTATATTGGTTCCTCACCAATCTCCGCACGTGAACTTAAACCCTGTATTTTCCTAGAGCTTGCTAGAGCCTGGCCTTGGATAGGGAAAGGGGGGTGAGCACTAGTCGATCCCCACTAACAACTAAAGACAACAAGGGGGACAAACACGGGGGAAAGTAGCTTAGCTTTAGCCGACTTCAGAGAGATAACTCCAAGCATCTTCCTAGCACCACAGAGGAAGATAGCAGACTGAGAGCTCCAAGCATTCACAAGGAAACATGTGAGTATCACCGGCACCTTCCTGCTGCAAAGTGAAACTATTTAAGCACCCAGTCCAGGGTGTAAATTAGCAGGAGGGAGGTAGCCGCTGGATCCTAGAGTGAAACAGCTAAGAAGGTGTCTATAATGCCAAACGAAGAGATCTTCTGCAACCAACTGCAGGGTGACTGTCTGTCACATCTGACACACCCGTTACAGTATCACTTAGTTGTCTGTATGCTGTGATTTTGATACAATCCCTGTTTTCTGTGCTACTGATGTAGCAGGTCTTAAAATGCTGAGCTCCTTATAACCCAGTCTACACCACTGATTGGCAGATGTCTGTGTACACTGTGTGTAAAGTCCTCACGAACATTATACATTACACTGTGCATTGACAGAAAAATGCTAATCAGTGATGGGGGCGGGGTTACACAGAACAAGTTGACTAGGAGGCATGAGACACCTAGTTCTGTATTGATAATCTCCTGCTGATAAAACACTGATTTTATTGAAACTACACTAAGCAGCCCAGCAAGTGACACATTGCTGGAATCTGCCCCTACATCATGCTGCTCTCGGATTACATAGCAAAAGCTTCCGACAGATTTAAGTGTATAGACAGAGGTTCGTCAGTCACTGTCAACGGGTGGGGAGAAGTGGCCGGGGAGAAATCGCCAGGGACCCGCTTGTACGACTAGTGCACGGTGCAACTTTGTCCCCAGCAGCTATTAAAAGTATGTTTTTCTTTGAAACGCCGTAGTGTTTCGGAGTCAAACACACCTGACTGAGATCATACAGCCAGCGCCTGATAGATACTGCCCACGGATTGGGCAGTGTATATCAGGTGTCAGGTTCCCTTTAAAGGCTTACTCCTCCAAAAAATAAGTTATGCTTTATCCTCAGGGCAACTTCAAGATTTTTTGCTTAACTTGTCTCGAAAAAAATGAACATGCTCCAAAATGGTACTACTGAAAACTATAGCTCTTCCTGTAAAAACCAAGACCCCATACAGAAAAAAATATGTTGCTCTCTGACTATGACAAAATGTTTTTTTGTAAAGACTTTTAATGTGAAAAAGTAGTAAAACATAGAAAACCAATATAAATATAGTATCAATCTAATCTTATAAACTTTCAGAATGAAGTTAGCATGTGTAATCCTCCGCGGAATCCGCCCCCAGGATCCCGGGCTAAGGAGCCAGCCACAGAATCAAAGACTGCCCTGGTCTGACTGCCACTGAGGATTAAACTGGATGCTGGACCAGCTGGACCAGGGCAGCATGAATTTCTTTTCGCTAAACTCTAATGGAAAAATTCTGGCTCTTGAAAAGTGATTAATGAAAAACTAAGAAAAAATAGCATTGTATAAAGAGCAACACTGACTGTAAGGCTATGCGCCCACGATGCAGAAATGCTCAGGATTTTTTCCTGCGCGTTTCTGCATCTCCCTGGCAGAAAAAAACGCATGCGGATTGTACATGTGGATTGTACATGCGGATTGTACATGCATTTTCCTGCCAGGGACAAGCGGATGTGAAGCGTTCTTCACATGCATTTTCGCATGCGGGTTGTCAAGCGCTTTCCAAGCGATTTTAGCATCACTTGGAAAGTGCTTGACAACTCGGTCACACTATATAAATCCATGCAAACTGCATGGATTTATATAGTGTGACCCGAGAGAATGTCAAAAAATAAAAAATAAAGCTATACTTACCTTCCGATGGCCCCCGAGACTTGCTGCGCTCCTGTGCTGGCTGCCGGCAGATCGCGGTACGCTGTACTGAAGGACCCGCCGTCACATGACTGTGACGTCACCGCAGGTCCTTCAGTCCTGCGCGATCTGTCGGCAGCCAGCACAGGGAAGGAGTCCGGGGGCCGTCGGAAGGTGAATATAATCTTTATTTTTTATTTTATTCTTTTTTTTACAGCTTTTAATGGTACCTGAGTGTGGATGAGAGTCTTCTCTTCTCCACACTCGGGTACCATCCGCACATTAGAACGCGCCAATTACGCAAGTACAGATGTAGTCTTGTGGAATTGGCGCGTTCTAATGCAAGTCAATGGCTGCGAAAACGCAGCACTTCCGCAAAATAATTGGTAGTGCTGCGTTTTTTTCCGCAATGATAATCCGCAGCGGAAATTTCCGCAGCATGTGCACAGAACATGAGGATTATCATTGTGGAACATGGCAGGCCTTCTACCATGCGTTTTTTAAACGTTTCTGCAGCGTTTTTGCTGCTGTGGAAACGCTTAAAAAACGCATCGTGGGCACACAGCCTCACAGTTAGTCTCCAATACACATTAGACTGATGTCGGCTGAACCCGCCGCTGATATCGATGTGTTCCGCCGACAGTCTAATGTTGTTGGACACCAAACAGTTGATTGTTGGGGAAGATGTCGATCGGGCATGTCCGATTTCAGACCGCTGATCGCTTTGATTTTCGAGATACAAGCTGATGTCTGGCGACGACTGTCTCATACAGAACACAGGAGTGCTCGGCTGAACGAGTGCTCTTGTGTATGGGAGTGTCACGCAAGGTGTGGGAAAGACTAAGTGCAACACAAAGGGAAGAGGGAAAAGGAGCCCAGACTCTAAGGAAAGGGGGGAAGTGGAGACCTCCTAGGCTGATCTAGTGATACCCTGTCTCCACTAACTTCCCTATAACTTCCCTATATAAGTTCTTCACAAATCGCCACACGCGTACCTCGCCCTGTCTTTCTCTGGCATTAGGCTCAGGCTAGGGAAGGGAGGGGATGAGCACTGAACATTAAAGACAATAAGGGGGGACAAACAAGGGAAAATCGCTTAGCTTTAGTCGACTCCAGACAAATGCACACACGTCCTCTAGCATCAGAGAGGAAGAAGTACTGCTCTTGCTCAAACCTTCACAAGCAGTAATGAATATCGCCGGCACCCCCCTCTGGCACACAGCAGGTATTTATACACCCAAGCCAGGGTGTTAATTAGCCAGAGGAAGGTAGCCGCTGGGTCCTAGAGATACAGCTTCTAAGAAGTTGTCTCTACTGCCAAACAAAGAGATCTCCTGCAACCAACTGCAGGGTGATGGTCTGTCACTTCTGACACACCCGTGACAGGGAGAGATGGCTGCTCACCAAACGATCGGCCAGTAGACATCTAATATATATGGTCGTCTTTAAGCTTGCCATGCATATTATTCTCCCAGCAGCCATCTCAGCCAACTCTCACATACACAGAAGTGCTTGTTGAGCCAAGCGCACTTGTATTCCCAATGAGAAAGCCACCAAAGGACATGTTGGCTGGTGGCTTATCGCTGGGAGAATAATGAGGTCAGCAGTCTTAAATCAGACATGGGTGATCGACAACTCTCCTCGGCTAGCCGAAGACGTCAATATCAGCGGATTCAGCCGACATTAGCCTAATGTTTATAGGCAAAGGCGGATTATAATGAGGGCAAACTGGGCTACAGCCCGGGGCCCGGGACTTTGGAGGGGCCCATGGCCAGATTGCCCTCACTATAATGTTTTGTGCGCCGCCATTCGTGGCGCAAGTGGTGTTGCTGTAAATCCGGGGACTTCGTTGCCTGAGCCCTGGACCTCCTGTGACTACTACCGCACTTAACTGTGCAGAGCAGAGGAGAGCTGCGCCGTTCCCCAACCAACTGAGGGGCCTGCAGTCTTAGCAGCCGCCCAGCCGGCACTGTACTTCTGCGTGCTGCTATGCCCGGCCGGTGGCATCATGGGATAGCAGACGCAGCTGCATGACGCACCCCGCTGTGCGTGGTCATGTCTGCCAGCCTCCTCATGAAGGAGCGCGGGAGACTCGAAGAACAGGATCCAAGAGTGTGGGCCGGGCCGGACCGGAGGCAAGCCGCCCAGCAGGTGAGCGGTATGTGTCTGGATGCTCCAATCAAGGGCTGTAAAGCATCCAAAATGTATTTGTATGTAGCTGAGGTTGTATAATTCTGCAAATGTATGCTTGTGTATGTAACATCCCTGGCGGCGTGCTTGCATACTGCACCCCCTCCCACTATGCAAGACCGCAATCTTACCTGTCAGTCCAGCCTACAAACCTTGCTCCAGTTCATGCTGTGTGCATGTCTCTTGACTGACTACTTAGGGCGGCGGCCCGGTAACTTCCTGATGCTAATAGCTGCTGTGGGCGCACCCCTAATAAGTCTCCAGCCTATTGCTGTGAGTCACTGGATATTTAAACCCCCTCCACCCAGAAGGAGGCGCCTGAGCATCACCTTCACTCAGTTAGTCTTTGCTGCTGAATTGCCAGGTCCTGTCCTGTTTCTAGTCTGGTTCCGCCACTCTGGGGTCTGCATACCCAAACCTGTTACCTGTGACTTCTAGTCTGTTTCCGCCACTCTGGGGGCTGTATACCCAGGTTCGTTCTTGTATCTCATTGCAGTAGCAGTTCCTGTCTGAACTGTATCCTAGCCTGTTACCTGTTTGTCTCTATGTCCATACCTTCCCTTTTCCTGCAGTATCTGAACATGCACATAACTCCAACTCGTTGTCTCTGTACTTCTGTTTGTGAGTTTTGTGTCCACTCGCTACTTCATAGGAAGTACCTTGTGTGTATCTGGTTCTGCTTGTCCCTTTTCCCTTCCTCCGTATCTTCCTCCTGTGTTCTAGCCATCCTCCTGTATTTTCCAGTCTGTTCCATGTGAACAGAGCCCTGTCCTCTCTGCCTGCACCTTCAGCCCTGTTCGGCTCTGCTTGCCCACCGCTCCGACGGTTTCTCTCTGCTCTGACTTGCCCACTGCCCCGGCGGCTTCCCTCTGCTCTGTCTTACCCACCGCTCCGGCGGTTTCTCTCTGCTCTGACTTGCCCACAGCTCCAGCGGCTTCTCTCTGCTCTGCCTTGCTCACCGCACCAGTGGTTTCTCTCTGCTCTGACTTACCCACCGCTCCGGCGGTTTCTCGCTGCTCTGCCTTGTCCACTGATTCGGCGGCTTCTCTCTGCTCTGCCTTGCCCACCGCTCTGGCGGTTCCGCTCTGCTCTGCCTTGTCCACCGCACCTGCGGTTTCTCTCTGCTCTGCCTTGCTCACCGCTTTGGCGGCTTCTCTCTGCTCTGCCTTGCCCACCGCTTCGGCAGTTCCGCTCTGCTCTGCCTTGTCCACTGCACCTGCAGTTTCTCTCTGCTCTGCCTTGTCCACCGCTCCGGCGGTTCCGCTCTGCTCTGCCTTGCCCACCGCACGTGCGATTTTCGCTCCGCTCTGCTTGCTCACCGCACCAGCAGTTCCTCTCTGCTCTGCCTTGTCCTCTGCTCCAGCGGTTTTGCTTTACTCTGCTTATCTACCACATCTGCGGCTCTGTACCTGTCTCCCAGTCTGTACTGGACCCTATCCAGCCTGCGCTCCAACCTGCTAGTACCTCTCTGTCTGCACTCCAGCCGTGCTTGCCAGTATCTCCCTGTCTGCATACCAGCCGTGCTTGCCAGTGCCCACCTGTCTGCATACCAGCCGTGCTTGCCAGTGTCCACCTGTCTGCATACCAGCCGTACTTGCCAGTACCCACCTGTCTGCATACCAGCCGTACTTGCCAATGCCCACCTGCCTGTATGCCAGTCTAACCTGCCTGTTCCTGCATTCTCCGGTGTGGGTCAACAACTGTGACCGGGGTCTGACCTGGAGTTGCACCTGGTCCCTCTGCTCGGTTCCTCCTTGGTCCACGGAGTCAACTAAGCCGCCGTGCGACCTTGGTCGGATCGAGTTGATACTTAGTTACGCCCCTCCAGGCACTCCTCGGTTCATGGAACAGTGGGATCACTAATCATGCTCACGCCAGTCAGTCCGGGCGCGAGCGTAACAGTTTGCTCAGGCCATGGTTCCCGTTGAGCCCCACGGCCTTTCGCTCTCAGAGACATTTTGAATCCTTGTTTGGCGAATACGTGCACCAAGAAAATTTTTTTTCTCAAGCTATAGCCCAGGCGATTTACGCACCAGACCAAATGGATCTATCAGCACTCGTTCCTGCGGATCCACAACGGTACTATGGGGATCCAAAACGAAGCCGTGCATTAGTGGAGCAATGCATGCTGCATTTCAAGTTCTATGCTCACTATTTTCCTACTGATCGGGTTAAAGTAGCATTCATGATGTCCTACCTAGCGGGTGATGCCTTGAAATGGATCACCCCCCTTTGGGAAGCATGGGATCCTATCATTTTTGACCTGCAGGCCTTCCTGCTGGCCTTTCTAATGGTCCTCGATGACCCTAATCCTGAAGCCTCTGCTAAAGCTTCCCTTCCCAATATCCCGGAGCAGCCCCGATGGGTAATGTGTGTAGTTAGCCTACCAGTTCTCCAGCCCGAAGAGACTGCTGCCCACCCAGAATCCACACAGGATGACTATGCTCCACAGAATACTTCTCTTCCCAACCTCAAGAGGCAGTCCAGACGTGCAAGGCGTAGAGGTAAACCGTCATGCCAGGTTCTGTCCTCCCAAAGACATCCTGTTCCCCAGCCTGTAGAGGCAGCTTTCCGCACAGAATCCATGAAGGATGACTATGTTCGTCAGGCAAAGCAGAGGCCACAAAATTGGATTGCGGTCCCGCTGCGGTGGTTTGGGACCCCCTGACGGTCTTTGTCCAGCGAAGGTTGGAGAATCCCAAGACATTAGGCCTGTAGGAGAGGCTGCCCTTGGCGTTAGGGTTTCCTCTCCACAGATGACCATGACTGTCTCCATGGCAATTGAAGGTCTCGGATTAACCGGAAGTTTCGGGCTCAAAGCCTTGAAGAGTCGGTGTCTGATTCTCATCCGACAACTCCAGAAGCCGGTTTGGGCATTGTCAGCAGAAGGACGAGCCCTACTCAGAAACAGTCAAAATATGTCTGTACAAATTAAGCTCCAGATTGGAGCATTACACATGAAGAAGTTCACATTCCAGGTGGCTTACCCACAGGTCGTCCAGAGCCGAGAGATCTAGTGCCCGCTCAGGTCTGGAGATCCTGCATGGTGTATCCTGGGGGACTGCTAAGGTACAAGGGGTGTCCAGTCCCCATATCTTCAGGACAGTCAGCAGTTTCTTCTTCTTCTTCACCAGATCTGCTAGTCACTGACTCACTGTGCGCTGAAGTCTCCGAAGGAAGAGAAGCGGAGGCGATGTCCCCACACAGTCTCGACGATTGTACCAATGATCTGGCTTCAGGTACCGTCCCACCTTACAGACATGTCATCTCTGAAACCAGACTGAAGATGGTCCTAAAACAAGGACCCTCCGTCTCTAATAAATCTGGTCTTACGTCCATCAAGGCGGTGTTTACCCCCGAGTCTCTGCACCCCTCCAACCAGGCGGAGGACCTCCAGTTGTTTCCTGAATCCTCCGGTGTGCTACTTGATAACAAATGGAGAAAGACTTTCCTACACCCTGTACCTGGTACTTCACCCACTTCATCCAGTAAGCTTGGCAAAGTGTACTTCGAAGCAGTGATTACCCCCGAGTCTCTGCACCCCTCCAACCAGGCGGAGGACCTCCAGTTGTCTCCTGAATTCCCCAGGGTGCTACCTGATAAACGGAGAGAGACTTTCCTACACCCGGTACCTGGTACACCGCCCACTTCATCCAGTAAGCTTGGCAAAGTGTACGTCAAGGCGGTGGTTACCCCCGAATCTCTACGCCCCTCCAGGCACTCCTCGGTTCATGGTACAGTGGGATCACTAATCACGCTCACTCCAGTCAGTCCGGTCGCGAGCATAACTGTGTATATATGTGAATATATCTATGTATGTTGAATTGTGTGTATTTGTAGATGTGTGCGTGCGTATGTGCATGTATGTATGTGTATATATATGTGTGTGTGTGTAGATATATATAGGGAACTGTGTGCGGCCTCACAGTGTATATAGGGAGCTGCGTGCGGCCTCACACTGTATATAGGAAGCTGCGTGCGGCCTTACACTGTATCTAGGGAGCTGCATGCGGCCTCACACTGTATCTGGGGAGCTGCGTGCGGCCTCACACTCTATATATAGGGAGCGGCGTGCGACCTCATAGTGTATATAGGGAGCTGGGTGCGGCCTCACACTGTATATAGGGAGCTGCGTGCGGCCTCACACTGTATATAGGGAGCTGCGTGCGGCCTCACAGTGTATATAGGGAGCTGCGTGCGGCCTCACAGTGTATATAGGGAGCTGCGTGCGGCCTCATAGTGTATATAAGGAGCTGCGTGCGGCCTCACAGTGTATGTAGGGAGCTGCATGCGGCCTCCACTGTATCTAGGGAGCTGTATCTAGGGAACTGTCTGCATGCGGCCTCATAGTGTATATAGGGAGCTGGGTGCGGCCTCATAGTGTATATAGGGAGCTGGGTGCGGCCTCATAGTGTATATAGGGAGCTGGGTGCGGCCTCATAGTGTATATAGGGAGCTGCGTGCGGCCTCACACTGTATATAGGGAGCTGCGTGCGGCCTCACACTGTATATAGGGAGCTGCGTGCGGCCTCACACTGTTTCTAGGGAGCTGTGTACAGCCTCACACTGTATATATAGAGAGCTGGGTGCGGCCTCACACTGTATATAGGGAGCTGCGTGCGGCCTCACAGTGTATGTAGGGAGCTGCGTGCGGCCTCACACTGTATATAGGGATCTGCGTGTGGCCTCACACTGTATATAGGGAGATGCGTGCGGCCTCACACTGTATATAGGAAGCTGCGTGCGGCCTCACACTGTATCTAGCGAGCTGCGTGCGGCCTCATAGTGTGTATAGGGAGCTATATGGAGGCCCATACTGGATATAGGGAGCTATGTGGGGGCTTATGACGCGCCCCTGGGCCTGTGTCGCGCAGCGTTGCGCACGCGGGAGCTTACCCGGAGCCGGATATGTTGAGGGTTGTAGTCTCGTGGCGGTGATCCGGTCCGTGCCCAGGGAGTCAGACTAAGTGGCGCTGTATCAGCGGTAGATGTAGGACGACTACGCCACCCGTTGAATGCAGCTATGGAGCTGCCGCTGCAGGGCAGACCGCTGAGGCCGGTGGTAGGATAGTGCAGCGTAGATGGTATAACCCCCAACGGGAGGGGTATGGCCTCAGGGCAGCCGACGTGGATGATGGGGGTAGTAGGAACCACTCAGAGACGATGCGGTGTAGTTCAGGGTCTTTACTGGTGATAAAGATAGACCCTCCCGGAGTACTGGCTAGCGATTGGGGCCTGGTCAGTCCTTGAGCAGATGGGATCTCCCCTGGCCAGGCGGAGTTGTAGGCCTCCCAAACTAACTGTACTCTTCTGGCTACCTTGCTAGAGGCGGGTATAAGTAGCCCACGTCCCTGAGTGTACCGTGTGGTGCTCACCCGTATGGCCGGTGACTCGGGGCCATCTAGTAGCTTCCGCTCCACGACGGCGGTGCTGGTCCCATGCGTGTGACCGTGCCTTCGGGTTTCTTGGCCAGAGGACCTGAAATCCCCTGCCTGACGGATTCTGCTGCTGGGTAGGAGTTAGTCCCCACAGCCTCGGACTCCGGGCCCGGTAAGAAATCTTCTCAGTCAGGGCGAGCTCTGCAGCTGCCAGCCCCTGACTCCTTGTAACACTGCTCCCACAGAGCTCCTGTTGTTTCTTCCCATAGCTGCTTCTCTTCTCTGTCTCTACTTCTGGCATGGCCCAGGAGCTGGGCCCAGCCGGAGCCACAGCTCCCTGTCAGCCCTCCTGGCTGAACTCTCCCTCTGAACTCCCTAACCCTGCCTCAACCCCAGGTTTATATAGGGGAAGTCCTTCCCCTCCCAGGACTGGGCAGGAGGTGTGGCATGCATAGGATTCCTGACCAAGAGACCTCCCACCTGCTCTCAGACATAACATTGCATTACTGTGGAAACCAGACCCCTGGGGCGCCACATTCCCCCCTAGTGAAATTTAGTACTCCGGGACTAAACATATTTTAGAAAAAACATAACAAGATATAACAATAACAATACAATAAAGAAACACATAAAGGTGGTCACGGCATGTCCGTAACCGGGTGCAGTCTTTGAAGAAAGCAAGGTGTCCATTTCACCAAAACAGGGACACGTAACCAGGTAGGGGTCTGTCCTGCCCTGAGTCCTTAACAGTCTTTTAGTCCATCCTGGGTTACGCTCCACTAACTGTACAAAGGATTCCCGGTAAATCCACCAAGGACTCCTATAAATTACTAGAAACACATAATTATTTACAGGATATGGCCGCTCTCAGTCCTCGGCCAGTGGGGATAAGGATTGGCTGCTCACAGTCCTCAGCCTGGTAAGGGATAGGGGATGGCTGCTCACAGTCCTCAGCCTGGTAAGGGATAGGGGCACATGGGGAACAATTCACTAATCCCAACGGGGACCATATTTTAATTAGCAGCAGTCCTTGTACCCTTACGGGTAACTATTTACAGCTCTTTATTCACGCTACTTCCCTTCAGTAGCTATGTCCTCTTTGTGCTCCCTCCTGAGGGTAGTCCTCAGACCCGTCCGGGTCCTCTTGGCTTTCCTCGTATTGGTAGTACTGCAGCTCCTCCTCGGTTAGCTGGGTTAGTATCTCTGCGACAGTCCTCCTCCCAGGTGGCCAGGACTTTACCTCCCTTTGGGCTGCCCCGGTTAATTGGGCCACCAGGATGCTCACTTTTTGCTCCTCTGTGAGGGGGTACACCTGGAAGAGGCTATCCAGCTTTTCTCTAAAGTCATGCAGGGTATGTGACTCCCCTGAGTACTGGGGTAGCCAGGCTGCCCCCGGGATATAGGGCATGGTGAAAGGCATGACCGCAACAGCGGTGGCGCTGGCGGGGGTTGAAGCGGTGAAGCTCTCCTCCGTATCCGGCATCCTTCTCCCCCCTAGTGGACCGTGGCCTACCTTGCGATGATCCTCTTCCGTAGGCCGCGGCTCCGCAGTGGATCGTCAGGGTTGAGGACCTTCCGTCGCGCTCCTGTGACGTCGGCGTCTGCTTGGCTCCTTCCAGGACCTTACACAACGTCCGGACGTGAGGCGGGGCTTCAGTTCTCGCGCGCTTTCGGAGTCCACGCCCCTCTTCTTCCCGCGCGGCGTCCTCAAGATGGCGTCCAATGGCGGGAAAACTCCACGTATGGCGGGAAGAAGGCCGAAGATGGCGCCGGATGGTGGGAAAACTCCACCACAGGTAAGTTTGAACAGTCTTTTTCAGGCACGCAGTACCCGGTGGTTGCGGGCACGAAATCCTGCCGACTACGCCAAAAGTTGACGCGCCCCTGGGCCTGTGTCGCGCAGCGTTGCGCACGCGGGAGCTTACCCGGAGCCGGATCTGTTGAGGGTTGTAGTCTCGTGGCGGTGATCCGGTCCGTGCCCAGGGAGTCAGACTAAGTGGCGCTGTATCAGCGGTAGATGTAGGACGACTACGCCACCCGTTGAATGCAGCTATGGAGCTGCCGCTGCAGGGCAGACCGCTGAGGCCGGTGGTAGGATAGTGCAGCGTAGATGGTATAACCCCCAACGGGAGGGGTATGGCCTCAGGGCAGCCGACGTGGATGATGGGGGTAGTAGGAACCACTCAGAGACGATGCGGTGTAGTTCAGGGTCTTTACCGGTGATAAAGATAGACCCTCCCGGAGTACTGGCTAGCGATTGGGGCCTGGTCAGTCCTTGAGCAGATGGGATCTCCCCTGGCCAGGCGGAGTTGTAGGCCTCCCAAACTAACTGTACTCTTCTGGCTACCTTGCTAGAGGTGGGTATAAGTAGCCCACGTCCCTGAGTGTACCGTGTGGTGCTCACCCGTATGGCCGGTGACTCGGGGCCATCTAGTAGCTTCCGCTCCACGACGGCGGTGCTGGTCCCATGCGTGTGACCGTGCCTTCGGGTTTCTTGGCCAGAGGACCTGAAATCCCCTGCCTGACGGATTCTGCTGCTGGGTAGGAGTTAGTCCCCACAGCCTCGGACTCCGGGCCCGGTAAGAAATCTTCTCAGTCAGGGCGAGCTCTGCAGCTGCCAGCCCCTGACTCCTTGTAACACTGCTCCCACAGAGCTCCTGTTGTTTCTTCCCATAGCTGCTTCTCTTCTCTGTCTCTACTTCTGGCATGGCCCAGGAGCTGGGCCCAGCCGGAGCCACAGCTCCCTGTCAGCCCTCCTGGCTGAACTCTCCCTCTGAACTCCCTAACCCTGCCTCAACCCCAGGTTTATATAGGGGAAGTCCTTCCCCTCCCAGGACTGGGCAGGAGGTGTGGCATGCATAGGATTCCTGACCAAGAGACCTCCCACCTGCTCTCAGACATAACATTGCATTACTGTGGAAACCAGACCCCTGGGGTGCCACACTTATACTGGATATAGGGAGGTATGTGGGGACTCATACTGTATATAGGGGGATGTCCGCATACTTAATTGTGCTCAATATTAAGTCATGCAATTAAATTAAAATTATTATAATTAATAAGTTAATATTAATATTGAGCAGAATTAATTTCAGCCTATTGCTTCGGCCTCCACAACAGTCACGGTCTCTCGTGCCCCCTCGGGAAAATGAATCTCCCCCCTGCTCTATTTTATATAGTGCTGTGCTATGTATAGTGCTGTGTACAAGAGAAACATTTGCGCGGTGCGTTATGCACGCCACTATCTGTCTTTTTCCATCTACAGATCTGTACCAGAGCACCTGTGTGTTACTCACATGACTTATCAAAAAGGGATCGAGTGACATGTCACGTGATCCATTGGGTACCTGGGGGCGGGACACACCTTCTAAACTGGCCGGGGCCCTGGCTACTCTTAAACCACCCCTGTTTATAGGGGAGGGGGTATTCTGTTTTCTTTACCAAGTCTGCTTTTCTTAGGAGTTCTTTTCCTTTCTTCTAACAAGACCACATTCTTAATGCATGGCTCCATAGCTGTGTCTGCCTTGTAGATCCAGTGCAGTATATAATCTTGTGTTACACCATCATTCATCTCGCCTGGTGCATTTACCAATCGCTAAATATAGAACCCAAAAAGCTTAAACTCGGATCACCCCCATATCATTTGCAAGTATTCATAGTGTGGTTTAACCAGCAGTGTAGTATTATATCAGTAGAGAAATTATAGCTCACAGTATTGCATGCTGCCAAAGTACTCAGTGTTGAAATCATGAATATCCATAGACTATTTTTTGTGGGGGGAAAGATATAGTTTTGGCTTATTTTTTTTTTGCAGTTTGCCAGTAGTTAAGCATTAGAAACAATTTTCTTTTCTATACAAAACTAACTCTGAGTAGTACACATATTTTAATATGTATGAGCTGCTATGTCAATAGCCTGTAGGAAAAAGATGCAAAGATATGCAGAATATACAAAGATACACAGAATATTCAATGAACACCCTGATACCCCTACTCACTGTAGGAATGGGGTCTCACAACCATTGACATTTTAGACGACGTGCTCAGACCCAGCATTGCTTATAGGAGCAAATCTAGACTCAGAAGTTGTTTCCATTTTTCTCTCGTGAGCTTATATAAATTACCCAACGCCTATAAAATGCTTAAAAATGAATATGTGTCTAAACAAGTTCCCACAGCACACACCTATAAAATGTGATCAGATGTAAGCTACTTATTGTAAGACACACAATACATAGGATCAGCTTTTCTCTACAGGCAAATTTGGCAGCGTAATGTGATGATTTAATTCTACAGGCTTCTATTGAATAAAACTACAAAAATAAAAATTGACTTATTTTAGGCTTCTGCTCTTGAGTCACCTGGGAGTGATAATTTGGTAACTACCAGGGCAATCCTTGTGTTGTGGCACGTGCCCTTGCATTATTTAATAAAAATGTGATCTTATAAACTATTTTTTTAAAATCTAGTAAATATAGCAGCAGGGGTTTAAAATAATTAAAGGGGTTGTCCACTACCTGAACAACCCCTTATTAAATGAAGTAGTCCCCCTTGGAAAATAAAAATAACAGAAACTAGCCTCCTGCATCGGTGCCATTCCAGCAATGTTGGCGTTCTATCTCCCAGGACTCACGTGATATTATTATGCTATGTGAGTGTGGCACCCCAGGGGTCTGGTTTCCACAGTATAGCAATATTACGTCTGAGAGCAGGTGGGAGGTCTCCTGGTCAGGAATCCTATGCATGCCACACCTCCTGCCCAGTCCTGGGAGGGGAAGAACTTCCCCTATATAAAACTAGGGCTGAGGCAGGGTTAGGGAGAAGAAGAGGAGTCCCAGACAGAGACACAGTCTGGTCTGGAGTGTAGCAAAAGCAAGGAAAGAAAGATCAGGAGCTCAGTGGGAGCAGTGCTAAAAGGAGTCAGGGGCTGGAAGCTGTAGAGCTCGCCCTGATTGAAGAGTTCTCACCGGACCCGGAGTCCGAGGCTGTGGGGACTAATCCTTACCCAGCAGCAGAAACCGACCGGCAGGGGATTTCAGGTCCTCTGACCCAGAAACCCGAAGGCACGGTCACACGCAAGGGACCAGCACCGCCGTCGTGGAGCGGAAGCTACCAGAAGGCCCCGAGTCACCGGCCATACGGGTGAGCACCACACGGTACACTCAGGGACGTGGGCTACTTTTATCCGCCTCTAGCAAGGTAGCCAGAAGAGTACAATTAGTTGGGGAGGCCTACAACTCCGCCTGGCCAGGGGAGATCCTATCTGCTCACAGACTGACCAGGCCCCGATCGCTAGCCAGTACTCCGGGAGGGTCTACCTTTGCCACCAGTAAAGACCCTGAACTACACCGCACCGTCTCTGAGTGGTTCCTGGTGCCTGCGTGCAACTCTGCTAACCCCATCATTCACGTCGGCTGCCCTGAGGCCATACCCCTCCCGTTGGGGGTTATACCATCCACGCTGCACATCCGTACCACCGGCCTCAGCGGTCTGCCCTGCAGCGGCGGCTTCATAGCCGCATTCAACGGGTGGCGTAGTCGAACACTCTAACATCTACTGCTAAAGACTGCCATTTAGTTTGACACCCTGGGCACGGACCGGGTCACCGCCACGAGGACTACTACCCCCAACAGATCCGGCTCGGGGTATTCCTCGCGTGCGCAACGCTGCACCACAGCACAGGCCCAGGGGGCGCGTCAACTTTTGGCGTAGTCGGCAGGAATACGTGCCCGCAACCACCGGGTACTGCGTGCCTGAAAAAGAGACTTTTAAACTTACCTGTGGTGAAGATTCCCGCCATCCGACGCCATCTTCTACCTTCTTCCCGCCATCCGTGGAGTTTTCCCGCCGTTGGACGCCATCTTCTGCCTTCTTCCCGCCATCCGTGGAGTTTTCCCGCCGTTGGACGCCATCTTGAAGACGCCGCGCGGGAAGAAGAGGGGCGTGGACTCCGAAAGCGCGCGAGAACTGGAGCTCCGCCTCACGTCCGGACGTTGCGTAAGGTCCTGGAAGGAGCCCAGCAGACGCCGACGTCACAGGAGCGCGACGGAAGGTCCTCGACCCTGACGATCCACTGCGGAGCCGCGGCCTACGGAAGAAGATCATCGCAAGGTAGGCCACGGTCCACTAGGGGGGAGGAGGATGTCGGATACGGAGGAGAGCTTCACTGCCACAGCCACCGCCAGCGCCACCGCTGCAGCGGTCATGCCTTTCACGATGCCCTATATCCCGGGGGCAGCCTGGCTACCCCAGTACTCAGGGGAGTCCCATACCCTGAATGACTTTAGAGAAAAGCTGGATAGCCTCTTCCAGGTGTACCCCCTCACAGAAGAGCAAAAAGTGAGCATCCTGGTGGCCCAACTAACTGGGGCAGCCCAAAGGGAGGTAAAGTCCTGGCCACCTGGGAGGAGGACTGTAGCAGGGATATTAACCCGGCTGAAGGACACCTTTGATACCCGCACCTCAGCTGAGATTAAGCTTAGATTCTACGGGTGCAAACAGCGAGCACATGAGAATATAAGGGACTATGCACTAAACCTACAAGAGGCCCTGAGAGCCATTAAGCAGGCCGACCCTGACGGCGTGGGAAACGAGGACAGGCTGTTGACCGAACAATTTATAGAGGGACTATATTGCAATGCCCACCGAACCCAGTTGCGGGCAATGGCCTTACAGGATCCTCATCTGGACTTTGCACAGTTCAAGGACAGAGCCATTCGGGTGCTCCGAGAACCGGCACCGGGTGGCGTTGTGGCCCACAGGCGCCCTACTACCGCTTACCACCAGGAGGCGGCGCCCTTGTCGGCAGGGCCTGTGGGAGCTGATGCGCAGGCTTTGAACAATGACCCGGCTCCAGACCTGCACCATCAGGTCCAAGAGCTAGCTAAAAGCGTAGCTGCGCTAACCCGAACTGTGCAGTCTTTACAGGTTTCTACTCCAGGGAAGATCCAGCTGGCATCAGGACCGGAGGACATCCCGTGGCGTCGACCAAGGAGGACCCCACCGGCCAGAGGAAGACCCAGCGACCGATACAACGAGGACGGACAACCTATCTGCCGCCGCTGCAATCAACCCGGACATATGGCAAGGTACTGTCCTTTAAACTGGCACAACCTGGGGTAGAGGGCCAACCCCTAGGAATAAGATCACCAGGCCCATCGAACTGGCGTGACAAATACGTGGGAGGATGTCCAGTCTTGCCTGTAGTACTGGATGGCATTCCTATGAGTGCCCTACTTGACACCGGGTCACAGGTCACCACCATCCCGTACGTGCTCTTTAAGCAGTACTGGAATGACTCGGATATAACCCGCTACCCTGACGACGACTTGAGTATTATCGCCAGCAATGGTCAACCCGTGCCACAGATCGGATTCAAAGAGATGACCATTAAAGTTGGTAGAGTCGAACTGGCAGCACAGGGACTGATCATTGTAGACATTGACAAGCGCGAGAGTCACCCAAAGATAACTCTAGGAACTAATGTGATTGAAAATTGTCTTGCAGAGGTGATTTTCATTTTACAGCAGGTTGCCAAGAACGCCAGCTCCGGCCAACAGCGAGTGCTCCAAAAAGAGATCCGGGCACTGATGCGGCGGCAACAGGTGGAACTCTCCGGTGGTGAGATTGGAAGCGTGAGAATGTGTGACCCTTTCCCTATTGCCATGCCCCCAAAAAGTGAAATGATGATTTGGTGCCGGGCAGCTATTGGTCTAAGAGGTAGAGACTACCAAGCAATGGTAGAACCCGTCTACTCAGACAGTAGGCCCACCATTTTGACAGCACGGGGGGTGGTTGATGTACGCCATGGGAGGGTGCCCGTTCGCATAATAAACATCGGGAAAAGGGAAGTGTACCTGCCCCGGTATGCTACGCTAGCCAAATTGTATACCATCAATCAAAATTCTGTACAGTCCGTGGAACCCTTGCCTCCATCTCATCCAGAGGAAGGTAACGGCTCTAAGAAAACAATAGAGGACTGGTGTCAGCAACTACATTTGGGTACTGACTCCACTCCCTCACACCAGAAACAGGGAGTCTATCGGGTGGTTCAAGAGTACGAGAGAGTGTTTAGTAAACACCCGTTAGACTTCGGGCGAGTAAAGGGGGTAGAACATCATATCCCCACGGGAGACCATCCTCCCATAAAGGAGAGATACCGACCCATACCCCCTGCACACTACCAACACGCCAAGGGGATGCTTAGAGACATGAAGGAGGCTGGGGTAATCAGGGATAGCTGTAGCCCCTGGGCAGCTCCACTAGTCTTGGTTAAAAAGAAAGACAACACTATGAGAATGTGTGTAGATTACCGGAAAATCAACCGTATCACACACAAAGATGCGTACCCCTAGTGAGCCAAAGAGCCCGTAGACAGCTGCCCAGTTTACCTTTGACAGCTCCTACATCTTGTAGCTCAGGACCAGTCAGTAAGCTCCATAGGTCCACTAGAGCCACTAGAGGCCAGTTGCCCGTACGTTGGAGGATCTAAAGTGTTTAGACTGTTTTATTTGCATTTACCTGTTTATTGTTGTTTGTAAATAATTATGTATCTCTAGTTATTTTATAGGTGTCAGTTATGGATTATCCGGAATCCTTTGTATATATGTTTGGAGCGTAACCCAGGAAAGGACTAAGACTGTTAAAGACTCGGGGTAGGACAGACCCCTACCTGGTTACGGCTCCCTGTTCCTTGGTGAAATGGACACCCTTGTTTTCTTCAAAAACTGCACCCGGTTGCGGACACGCCGTGACCATCATAATGTGTTTTTCTTTGTTATGCTGTTTCTGTTTATAACTTGTTTTGTTTACAAAAATATGTTTAGTCCCGGAGTACTAAATTTTACTAGGGGGGAATGTGGCACCCCAGGGGTCTGGTTTCCACAGTATAGCAATATTACGTCTGAGAGCAGGTGGGAGGTCTCCTGGTCAGGAATCCTATGCATGCCACACCTCCTGCCCAGTCCTGGGAGGGGAAGAACTTCCCCTATATAAAACTAGGGCTGAGGCAGGGTTAGGGAGAAGAAGAGGAGTCCCAGACAGAGACACAGTCTGGTCTGGAGTGTAGCAAAAGCAAGGAAAGAAAGATCAGGAGCTCAGTGGGAGCAGTGCTAAAAGGAGTCAGGGGCTGGAAGCTGTAGAGCTCGCCCTGATTGAAGAGTTCTCACCGGACCCGGAGTCCGAGGCTGTGGGGACTAATCCTTACCCAGCAGCAGAAACCGACCGGCAGGGGATTTCAGGTCCTCTGGCCCAGAAACCCGAAGGCACGGTCACACGCAAGGGACCAGCACCGCCGTCGTGGAGCGGAAGCTACCAGAAGGCCCCGAGTCACCGGCCATACGGGTGAGCACCACACGGTACACTCAGGGACGTGGGCTACTTTTATCCGCCTCTAGCAAGGTAGCCAGAAGAGTACAATTAGTTGGGGAGGCCTACAACTCCGCCTGGCCAGGGGAGATCCTATCTGCTCACAGACTGACCAGGCCCCGATCGCTAGCCAGTACTCCGGGAGGGTCTACCTTTGCCACCAGTAAAGACCCTGAACTACACCGCACCGTCTCTGAGTGGTTCCTGGTGCCTGCGTGCAACTCTGCTAACCCCATCATTCACGTCGGCTGCCCTGAGGCCATACCCCTCCCGTTGGGGGTTATACCATCCACGCTGCACATCCGTACCACCGGCCTCAGCGGTCTGCCCTGCAGCGGCGGCTTCATAGCCGCATTCAACGGGTGGCGTAGTCGAACACTCTAACATCTACTGCTAAAGACTGCCATTTAGTTTGACACCCTGGGCACGGACCGGGTCACCGCCACGAGGACTACTACCCCCAACAGATCCGGCTCCAGGTATTCCCCGCGTGCGCAACGCTGCACCACAGCACAGGCCCAGGGGGCGCGTCATGAGCACTGTGGCCAATTAGCAGCTGCTATTGGGCTGCTGCGCTTTCATTTATAGAATTTACCTCTAGAAAATATTTGAAGCGCTTTATCATCCTGTATTATTACTAAGCGCTGCTGCAGTGTGTCAAAAAGGAGTTTAATGCTGCACTGGTATCATGCACACAGCGGCGTGATTTACGTCTCAGCGTGCACAAGGAGCGCAGGGAGGAGGAAAAGTCCATCTTCCCATTCTCCATGCACATGCTAGGACCCACATGCTAGGACATTAATCACACTGCATAGAAATACATGCTGCCACCCTCGGGTAGGAAGAGCCAAGGGACAGTCCAAGCATTGCGTTATGATCCCCGTCTGTATTATACGGCCGCCATCAATATCAGATTGTTGGCAGTATGACACCCGGCACCTCCACCAATCAGCTCTTGCAGCGCTTAGGCTGTGTGCCCACGTAGCATTTTTCAAGCGTATATGCTGCGGAATTTCCGCAGCGTAAACGCTTGAAAAACGCATTTATATCCGCACCCCATGGTCCCCAATGGGATTCCGCAAGTTCTATGCACATGCTGCGGATTTTTCCGCAGCGTTTATGCCGCGTTCAAAAATCCACAGCATGTCATTTAATTTTGCATTTCCGCAAGCGGAATTGCCTTTGTCCAATGCATAAAAAACGCAAGGCAATTCCGCATGTGGAAAACGCGTGATAAACGCGCGAAAAATGCGCGATAAACGCGTGCGGAATTCCGCATGCGTTTTTCCGGGAGAGGACTTGCATTTATGCAGCAGAAATTTTCTGCTTCATAAATGCAACGTGGGCACATAGCCTAAGTGTAAAAAGTTCGACAGAGCAGAACATCACCGTCACACTTTAGTAGCTCCTGCTAGGTAGTGGAGATCAGCTAATATTCAAGCAACTGCAGCTGATCTGCAGTACCCGGCTGCAGACACTAAGCAGTGTGATGGAGCGGTGGTGTTTGGCTCCCGCACACTGTTTACATCCAACCTCTGCTGGTGCTGCAAACAACTAATTAGAGGGAGTGCCAAGAAATGGACCACCAATAATCTGATATTAATGACCTTACCAAGGAATTAAGTCATCAATATTATTGTCCTGGAAGACCCCTTTATGGCCCACTTGCTCATACTATATATTGTGATAGATCTGCTCACTCGGCTGCACATGGAGGTAGAAATGGAGCACTGTCACTTTTAAATTTTCAGTTGGTTTATTAAGCGGCATAAACCAATATACAGTTCATGAAAATAAACACAGCCCATCTGGCATAACTTTAAAACAAACTAAGAAAATGTCCACCACTCAGGATTAGCAAAAACCACACGGTTCAGGTTAGCAGAAACAAACACAAGCTCCTGTCTCTGGAGCTGGCCTCCAGATACTGACCACACCTGGCTATTTAAATCCAAGACACTCCCCTGATTGGAGAGATATGGTGAATGACGTCCCACCCTTCACAATGGTCATTCACAAAAAAACACTCCCTTTTACTATGGTTTTAGTTCACTGAAGCCAACAGCCTCAGTGAAACATATCTCCCCTGCAGCACTGTACCAGTGACTTTGTCACTATATATATATATATATATATATATATATATATATATATATATAAAAAAATATATATATATATATATATATTGTGGTATGACTCCTCACTCGGCCGCTTCTGGAAGTAGACTCAGGAACCCGGGTTTTCATTGCAGGCTTTATTAACACCATAAAGCTCTGCACTCCAGCAAAATAAACACCGTCTTACTTGGCAAAACAACAAAACAAAAGATAAACTGTAGCAGAGTCCATATATGTGTGTGCGGTTCGCCCACACAGGTTATGTCCAGCCTTCAGCTCCCTCCTGAGCTATGGCTGACCAGTCTGGAGACCTTGCCTCTCCAAACACAACACAGAGAAAAAAAACAGGACTGAACATTTAAACTATGCTCAGCCACACCCTGAGGTGGAGGTATGGGGAATGACCTCCCTCCCATCACTATGTCATTCCCCTAAAACCACGCCCTTTAAGTGAGTTAACCCACCAGCATATAGCTTGCAACCTGTGCGACACATACCTCCCCTCATATACCATACTAGTGAATCTGTCACATATTCCCCTCCTCTGCCCAAAGCCGAGGGTTTGGGCACCTTCCGATACCAGACAGGGAATTCTAGAAAGAGCATCAGCATTCCCGTGTAACTTCCCGGGCCTATGCTGTACGTGAAAGTTGAAGTCCTGAAGAGCTAGGAACCATCTTGTTACCCTGGCATTTTTACCCCTCTTTTCCCTCAACCATCTCAACAGGGCATGGTCTGATACCAACTTAAACTTCTGGCCTAGTAGGTAGTATCTTAGTGTATCTATGGTCCACTTTATGGCTAGACACTCTTTTTCTACTATTGCATAGTTTTTCTCGCAGGATGAAAGCTTCCGGCTCAGATAGAGAATGGGATGTTCTTCTCCATTTATCTCTTGAGAGAGTACGGCTCCTAGACCAACCTCTGAAGCGACTGTCTGGACCACAAACTCTTTCTTGAAGTGCGACCAGGATCGGCTGTTTACACAGTGCTGACTTCAACAGTTGAAACGCAGTCTCTGTTTCCTCCGTCCACTTCACCATTGTTGATCTGGTGCCTTTTTAGGAGATCCGTCAGTGGCGCGGCCATCATGGCAAAATTTGGGATAAACTGCCGGTAATATCCCACCATTCCCAGGAATGCTCTCACTTGCTTCTTGGAGAGCGGTTTCGGCCAGATCTGGATTGCCTCCACTTTATTAACTTGCAGCTTTATTTCGCCTCTCCCGACGACATAGCCCAAGTACTTAGCCTCCTCTTTTCCAACGGCGCATTTTTTTGGATTTATTGTAAATCCCGCCTTCCTTAGAGCATCCAGAACGGCCTGTAGTTTAGGTAGATGACTTGCCCAGTCTGGGCTAAAGACTACAATGTCGTCAAGGTAGGCTGTGGCATACTTCTTATGTGGGGCTAGGATCTGATCCATAGCCCTCTGGAAGGTGGCTGGAGCCCCCTGTAGTCTGAACGGCATCCAAGTGTATTGGAAGTACCCATCAGGTGTTGAGAAAGTCGTCTTCTCCTTGGCCATCTTGGACATGGTGATCTGCCAGTAACCCTTCGTCAGGTCCAGATTGGTGATGTACCGCGCCGGTACAAGCCTCTCGATGAGTTCATCGACTCGGGGCATCGGGTATGCGTCACACTTGGACACCTCATTCAGCCGGCAGTAATCATTACAAAACCTCCACTGTCCATTGGGTTTTGGCACAAGGATGATGGGGCTCGACCATCCGCTCTTTGACTCCTCTATCACACCGAGGTCTAACATTCTCTTCACCTCGGCCGAGATCACCTCCCGGCGTGCTTCAGAAATTCTGTATAGCTTCAGGTTCACCCTTATATGCGGCTCTGTTAGCACATCATGTTCTACCACCTGGGTATGCCCCGGCAACTCTGAGAACAGGTCCCGATTCTGCTGGAGCAGTTCTCGACACTGTTGCTTCTGGGCTGGCGAAAGGGTCTCCGCTATCGTGACATCTTCCACCTGGCCTTTGGGAGTGGCTTCCAGGCAAGGAGTTCCCACGGGTTCCCGATCTCGCCACGGCTTGAACAGGTTTACATGGTACACCTGGTGTGGCTTTCTTCGGCCAAGCTGGTGGACTCTGTAGTTCACTTCACCGAGCTTCTCCACCACCTCATATGGGCCTGGCCACTTGGCCAGAAACTTACTTTCAACAGTGGGAATAAGAACCAGACGCGATCCCCAGGTTGGAACTGTCTCAGCCTTGCCGACCGGTTATACATCCTCGCCTGGGCTTCCTGCGCCTGGAGGAGATGTTCCTCCACGATGGACATCACCTTCGCCATTCTCTCCTGTAACTGAGCGACATGTTCGATGATGCTCCGGTGGGGCGTGACCTCGGCCTCCCAGATATCCTTGGCGATGTCCAGGAGACCGCTTGGATGCCGTCCATACAGGAGCTCAAATGGAGAGAAGCCAGTGGAGGCTTGAGGAACTTCTCTGACAAAGAAAAGCAGAAATGGGAACAGGTAGTCCCAGTCTCGCCCATCCTTTTCAACGACATTCCTGAGTATCGCCTTTAAGGTCTTATTGAAGCGTTCCACTAAGCCGTCCGTCTGCGGATGATAAACTGAGGTCCGAATCTGGGCAATCTGAAGGACTCTGCATAGCTCCTTCATCACCTTGCTCATGAAGGGGGTTCCTTGGTCTGTCAAAATCTCTTTTGGCAGACCTGTCCGAGCAAAAATATGAACTAGCTCTCGGGCTATACTTTTACTGGACGAGTTCCTTAGGGGTACCGTTTCGGGGTACCAGGTCGCATAGTCCATGACCACCAGGATGTATTGGTGGCCCTGGGCTGATTTAACTAAGGGACCCACAAGGTCCATGGCAATCCTCTCAAAGTGAACCACTATGACAGGTATTGGAACTAAGGGACTACGGAAGTGGGAGGTGGGCGCGGTTATCTGGCAGGTGGGGCAGGACCTACAATAGTTTAAGATTTCCCGATAACATCCTGGCCAATAAAACCTCCTTATTATTCTCTCCTGAGTATTCTCAACCCCTAGGTGTCCCCCCAGAAAATGTGAGTGCGCCATGTTTAATATCCTCTGACGGTATGAACCTGGAACTAACAGCTGTTCCACTACCTCTTCATTTTCTAGTTTGGTCACCCGGTATAATAGCTCCCCCTGAACTGCAAAGTGTGGGTACCTGGTGTCCGCCCCCGGATCTTGAGCAACACCATTACAAACAGTAACATTATCCCACGCCCCTTTCAAGGTCAAGTCCCGAACCTGAGCTGACCCAAAGTTCTCTCCAGGCACCTCTAATTCAGGGTGGTCGACCACCTAAAACACAGTCTCGTCTTCGTCGCCAACAAGGACACATAGTGGGAACTCATCCACTTCCGATATCGACCGGGGTATTTCTCTAGGGTCCTGGCTTTTTTTCCACGGGACTCGGTCTGGATCCCTTCCCCCACAAGTCCCAGAACAAGGGAAAATCGCGCCTCAAAATGACGGGATGTATCAGGTCCCTGACCAACCCGACCTCGTGGGATTGGGTGCCACAGTCTGTTCCGACTGTCACTCTGGCCACCATGTAGTTCTTGGTGTCCCCATGTATGCAGCGGACGCCCACAGATTTGGTAGGGATCAGCTGGTGGGGAAGGGTGGCACTGATTAAGGTTACCAGACTCCCAGAGTCCAACAGCCCCAGGACCATCACTCCGTTAACGGATACAGCACATGCCTGCGGGCCCTCGCTGGGTTGACAGTCCACACTGCAGGCTGGGTAAGCATAATATGAACATCGTCTGCCTAGGCAGCAGTTCATTGGCTCAACAGACGTATGACACTGGGCGGCTACGTGTCCCAGATTGCGACACCGCCAACAGATCACATCCTTAACAACAGCCCTTGCGGCACCTTCAGTGGAAGTGGGACGTCCTCCAGTTGTGGCTCACTGTTACGCTCGCGCCCGGACTGACTGGCGTGAGCGTGATTAGTGTTCCCACTGTACCATGAACCGAGGAGTGCCTGGAGGGGCGTAACTAAGTATCAACTCGGTCTGACCAAGGTCACACGGCAGCTCAGTCGACTCCGTGGACCAGGGAGGAACAGAGTAGAGGGACCAGGTGCTACTCCAGGTCAGACCCCGGTCACAGCTGTTGACCCACACCGGGGAATGCAGGAACAGGCAGGGTAGGCTGGTATACAGACAGGTGGGTACTGACTGGCACGGCTGGTATGAAGACAGGTGGGTATTGGCAGGCACGGCTGGTATGCAGACAGGAGAGGACTGGCAGGCTCGGCTGGTATGCAGACAGGTGGGCACTGGCAGGCAGGAACGCAGGTAGGATAGGGACCAGTTCAGACCGGGACACAGGAACGTAGCCGCATGTGCGGTGGACAGCAGAGCAGAGCGAAACCGCAGATGCGGTGAACAAGCAGAGCAGAACCGCCAGAGCGGTGAGCAAACAGAGCAGGGCGAAACCACAGATGCGGTGAACAAGCAGAGCGTAACAAAACCGCAGGTGTGGTGAGCAAGCAGAGCGTAGCAAAACCGCAGGTGTGGAGAATAAGCAGAGCAGAGCAAAACCGCGGGTGCGGTGAGCAAGCAGAGTGTAGCAAAACCGCAGGTGCGGTGAGCAAGCAGAGCGTAGCAAAACCGCAGGTGTGGAGAACAAGCAGAGCAGAGCAAAACTGCAGGTGCGGTGAGCAAGCAGAGCGTAGCAAAACCGCAGGTGCGGTGAACAAGCAGAGAGGAACAAAACCGCAGACGCGGTGAACAAGGAGAGCGGAGCAAAACCACAGGCGCGGTGAACAAGCAGAGCGGAGCAAAACCGCCGGAGCGGTGAACAAGCAGAGCGGAGCAGAACCGCAGGTGCGGTAAACAAGCGAAGCAGAGCGGAACAGCCGAAGCGGTGAACAAGCAGAGCAGAATACAACCGCAGGTGTGGTAAACAAGCGGTGCAGAGCGGAACTGCGGGAGCGGTGAACAAGCAAAGCGGAGCAAAACCGCAGGCGCGGTGAACAAGCAGAGCGGAGCAAAACCGCAGGCGCGGAAAACAAGCAGAGCGGAGCAAAACTGCCGAAGCGGTGAACAAGCAGAGCGGAGCAGAACCGCACGTGTGGTAAACAAGCGAAGCAGAGCGGAACTGCCGGAGCGGTGAACAAGCAGAGCAGAATAGAACCGCAGGTGCGGTAACCAAGCGGAGCAGAGCGGAACCGCCGGAGCGGTGAACAAGCAAAGCAGAACAGAGCAGAAGGTGAAGGCAGACAGGACAGGTCTCTGTTCACATGGAACAGACTGGAAAATGCAGGAAGATGGTGAGAACACAGGAGGTAGATACGGAGGAAGGGAAAGGGGACAAGCAGAACCAGATACACACAAGGTACTTACAATGAAGTAGCGAGTGGACACAAAACTCACAAACAGAAGTACAGAGACGACGAGGTGGAGTTAGGTGCAGGTTCAGACACTGCAGGAAAAGGGAAGATTCAGACATAGAGACAAACAGGTAACGGGCTAGGACACTCTTCAGACAGGAACTGAACCGGGAACAAGATACAGGAACGAGCTTGGGAACTCAGCCCCCAGGGTGGTGGAAACAGACTAGAAGTCAGAGATACATGTAGTGGCCCTGGGCCTCAGCTTGCAAAAAAAAAATTTCCTTAGTGCACGTATTCACCAGACAAGCATTCAAATGTCTCTGAGAGCGAAGGGCCGTGGGGCTCAACGGGAACCATGGCCTGAGCAAACTGTTACGCTCGCGCTCGGACTGACTGGCGTGAGCGTGATTAGTGATCCCACTGTACCATGGACCGAGGAGTGCCTGGAGGGGCGTAACTAAGTATCAACTCAGTCCGACCAAGGTCACACGGCGGCTCAGTCGACTCCGTGAACCAGGGAGGAACCGAGCAGAGGGACCAGGTGCTACTCCAGGTCAGACCCCGGTCACAGTGTTGACCCACACCGGGGAATGCAGGAACAGGCAGGTTAGGCTGGTATACAGACAGGTGGGTACTGGCTGGCACGGCTGGTATGAAGACAGGTGGGTATTGGCAGGCACGACTGGTATGCAGACAGGAGAGGACTGGCAGGCTCGGCTGGCATGCAGACAGGTGGGCACTGGCAGGTAGGAACGCAGGTAGGATAGAGACCAGTTCAGACTGGGACACAGGAATGGAGCCGCAGGTGCGGTGGACAGCAGAGCAGAGCGAAACCGCATATGCGGTGAAAAAGCAGAGCAAAACCGCCGGAGCGGTGAGCAAACAGAGCAGGGCGAAACTGCAGATGCGGTGAACAAGCAGAGCGTAGCAAAACCGCAGGTGCAGTGAGCAAGCAGAGCGTAGCAAAACCGCAGGTGCGGAGAACAAGCAAATCAGAGCAAAACTGCAGGTGCGGTGAGCAAGCAGAGCGTATCAAAACCGCAGGTGCGGTGAACAAGCAGAGCGGAGCAGAACCGCAGGTGCGGTAAACAAGCGAAACAGAGCGGAACCGCCGAAACGGTGAACAAGCAGAGCAGAATAGAACTGCAGGTGCGGTAAACAAGCGGAGCAGAGCGGAACCGCCGGAGCGGTGAACAAGCAAAGCGGAGCAAAACCGCAGGCGCGGTGAACAAGCAGAGCGGAGCAAAACCGCAGGCGCGGAGAACAAGCAGAGCGGAGCAAAACTGCCGGAGCGGTGAACAATTAGAGTGGAGCAGAACCGCAGGTGCGGTAAACAAGCGAAGCAGAGCGGAACCGCTGGAGCTGTGAACAAGCAGAGCAGAATAGAACCGCAGGTGCGGTAACCAAGCGGAGCAGAGCGGAACCGCCGGAGTGGTGAACAAGCAGAGCAGAACAGAGCAGAAGGTGAAGGTAGACAGGACAGGGCTCTGTTCACATGGAACAGACTGGAAAATACAGGAAGATGGTGAGAACACAGGAGGTAGATATGGAGGAAGGGAAAGGGGACAAGCAGAACCAGATACACACAAGGTACTTACAATGAAGTAGCGAGTGGACACAAAACTCACAAATAGAAGTACAGAGACAACGAGTTGGAGTTTGGTGCAGGTTCAGACACTGCAGGAAAAGGGAAGATTAGGACATAGAGACAAACAGGTAACGGGCTAGGACACTGTTCAGACAGGAACTGAACCGGGAACAAGATACAGGAACGAGCCTGGGAACTCAGCCCCCAGGGTGGCGGAAACAGACTAGAAGTCAGAGATACAGGTAGCGGCCCTGGGTACTCGGCCCCCAGGGTGGCGGAAACAGACTAAAAGTAACAGGTACAGTTACTCAGCCCCCAGGGTGGCGGACAGACTAGACTCAGGACAGGACCTGGCAACTAACAGTTGCACAGAACACAGACTGTAAGAAAGTGTTGCTCAGGCACCTCCCACTGGGTGGATGGGGTTTAAGTATCCAGTGACTCACAGCAATAGGCTGGGGATGCATTAGGACAGTGCACACAGTAGCTATAAAAAACAAGCAGAAAGCCGCGCCGACGCCCTAAGTAATCAGACAAGAGACATGGACAGAGCAGGTACTGGAGCAAAGAGTGCAGCATGGACAGACAGGTAAGATTGCGGTTTTGCATGGTGGGAAGTGGTGCACCATGCAATCACGCCGCCAGGCATGTTACACTCTGAACCCCTTCCGTGGTGAACCCGCCCCCTTTTGGGCACTCCAGTAGGGGGAGGTGATTATGTCGGGTTTCCCTAGGGATTTTTCAACCACTTGGTACCTCTCTACCAGGCCCACAAGGTCGTCCGCTTTCCGAGGGTCACCCTGGGCAAACCAGGTCTGCACCGGCCTGGGTAGGGAATGGATGAACCTGTCCATCACCACACGCTCAACCATCTGGGCAGGAGTGGAAGACTCTGGCTGAAGCCACTTTTGGACTAGATGTAACTAGTCCAACATCTGCGAGCATGGAGGTTTGTTGCCAGCATGCACCCAGTGGTGGACTCTTTGCACTCTGACAGACATAGTCACTCCTGAACGTGCCAATATCTCGGTTTTTAATTTTGCGCACTCCTTTGCGTCTTGTAAAGTCAGATCGTAATAGTCCTTCTGCGGCTCCCCGGTCAAATATGGCGCCAGAAACTCCGCCCACTGCTCCTGAGGTAATCTCTCCCATTCCGCCACCCTTTCAAAACAGTCAGGAATGCCTCAACGTCATCCCCCGGGGTCATCTTCTGTAAGGTTCTCCTTATCGTTTTCCTGACATGTGCGTCCTCACCTGGATCTGGGGGTGGAGCGGATGTCCTGCTACGGATCTCCCCTGCTAGGAGCGCCATCTGTCATTGCGGCTGCTGGATTTGCTATATCAGGAGTTTATTTGTCTCCTCCTGCTGCTCCCGTTGCGGCTGAACCTGCTCTCTGTGCTGCTGTTGCATGCTGTGCTGGATCTGCTGCATGCTCTGCTGGCTTTGGACCAGGTGCTTAATGAGCTCCTCCATGCCGCCGGACTTCTCTGGCTGACTGGCGACCTTTACCCAGGACATCCACTGGTCTCTTTGGCAGGTACACCTGTTCCTGGAATCTTGCACGCACTCTCGCACCAGCTGTGTTATGACGCCTCACTCGGCTGCTTCTGGAAGTAGACTCAGGAACCCGAGTTTTCTTTGCAGGCTTTATTAACACCATAAAGCTCTGCACTCCAGCAAAATAAACACAGCCATAGGTGGATTATAATGAGGGCAATCCGGGCTACCGCCCGGGGCCCCGAGCCTGCAGGGGGCCCGCGGCTCCGGGCGGGGTGTCTAATGCCAGATTGCCCTCATTATATGTGCGGGCTGCCGCGGCACATACCGGTAGCAGTGGCAGGAGGCAGGGCCCCGGACCGCTCCTCCAGCAGCGGCCGCCGCTACTTCTTCATCGGCCGGGCCAGCACTGCAGCAGGTAACTTCCCTGTGCTGGCCCGGCCGCATCACTGCTAGGAGACACGGCCCTGTGCGTGCCCGTGTCTCCTAGCTGTGACGACACGCAGTGCGCGCCTGGGGTGTCTAATGCCGGATTGCCCTCATTATATGTGCGGGCCGCCGCGGCACATACCGGTAGCAGTGGCAGGAGGGGGGGCCCCGGACCGCTCCCCCAGCAGCGGCCGCCGCTACTTCTTCATCATAATATCTATTAAGGTTCTGGCACTCGAATAATGATGGAGTGCCAGAACCTTAGTAGATATTATTCAGTCTTGTTGAGTTCCTGGCACCTTCACTCCATTGGTTGAGCCTGGACTTTATATATTGTGCTACTTCTTCATCGGCCGGGCCAGCACTGCAGCAGTTAACTTCCCTGTGCTGGCCCGGCCGCGTCACTGCTAAGAGACACGGCCCTGTGCGTGGCGAGTCTGTGTGTGTGTGTATGTGTGTGTGTGTGTGTGTATGTGTGTGTGTGTGTGTATGTGTGTGTATGTGTGTGTGTGTGTGTATGTATGTATGTGTGTGTGTGCAGGCAGATATCATTGTGTGATGTCTGTTTATATGTATTTTTGTGTTTCAAATGTGTTTATGCGTGTATGTATATGTCTGTATATGTTTGTGTGTGTGCGTGACGGCATGCGTGACTGCGTGCGGCCTCCTGCTGAGTATAGCTGGCACCGTGCGGCCTCCTGCTGTCTCTGGGGGGGGCACCTTGCGATCTCCCACTGTGTATAGATGGCGCCGTGCAGCCCCCCGCTGTGTATAGATGGCGCCGTGCGCCCCCCCGCTGTGTATAGATGGCGCCGTGCGGCCCCCTGCTGTGTATAGATGGCGCAGTGCGGCCCCTGCTGTGAATAGATGGCGCTGTGTGGCCCCCTGCTGTGTATAGATGGTGCCGTTCGGCCCCCTGCTGTGTATAGATGGCGCCGTGCACCCCCCTGCTGTAAATAGACGGCACCGTGCGGCCCCCTGCTGTGTATAGATGTCGCCGTGCGGCCCCCTGCTGTGTATAGATGGTGCCGTGCGGCCTCCTGCTGTGTATAGATGGTGCCGTGCGGCCTCCTGCTGTGCATAGATGGCTACGTGCGGCCTCCTGCTCAGTATAGATGGTACCGTGCGGCCTCCTGCTGTCTCTGGGGGGGGCGCCGTGCGGCCTCCCGCTGTGTATAGATGGCGCCGTGCGGCCTCCTGCTGTGTATAGATGGCTACGTGTGGCCTCCTGCTGTGTATAGATGGCGCCGTGCGGCCTCCTGCTGTCTCTTGGGGGGCGCCGTGCGGCCTCCCGCTGTGTATAGATGGCTACGTGCGGCCTCCTGCTGAGTATAGATGGTACCGTGCGGCCTCCTGCTGTCTCTGGGGGGGGCGCCGTGCGGCCTCCCGCTGTGTATAGATGGCGCCGTGCGGCCTCCTGCTGTGTATAGATGGTTACGTGCGGCCTCCTGCTGTGTATAGATGGCGCCGTGCGGCCTCCTGCTGTCTCTTGGGGGGGCGCCGTGTGGCCTCCCGCGGTGTATAGATGGCGCCGTGTGGCCTCCTGCTGTGTATGGATGGCGCCGTGTGGCCTCCCGCTGTGTATAGATGGCTACGTGCGGCCTCCCGCTGTGTATAGATGGCTACGTGCGGCCTCCCGCTGTGTATAGATGCCCTACGTGCGGCCTCCCGCTGTGTATAGATGGCACCGTGCAGCCTCCTGCTGTGTATAGATGGCGCCGTGCGGCCTCCTGCTGTAAATAGATGGCACCGTGCGGCCCCCTGCTGTGTATAGATGGCGCCGTGTGGCCCCCTGCTGTGTATAGATGGCGCCGTGCGGCCTCCTGCTGTGTATAGATGGTGCCGTGCGGCCTCCTGCTGTGTATAGATGGTGCCGTGCGGCCTCCTGCTGTGTATAGATGGCTACGTGCGGCCTCCTGCTGAGTATAGATGGCGCCGTGCGGCCTCCTGCTGTCTCTGGGGGGGCGCCGTGCGGCCTCCCGCTGTGTATAGATGGCGCCGTGCGGCCTCCTGCTGTGTATAGATGGCTACGTGCGGCCTCCTGCTGTCTCTTGGGGGGGACGCCGTGCGGCCTCCCGCGGTGTATAAATGGCGCCGTGTGGCCTCCTGCTGTGTATGGATGGCGCCGTGCGGCCTCCCGCTGTGTATAGATGGCTACGTGCGGCCTCCCGCTGTGTATAGATGGCACCGTGCAGCCTCCTGCTGTGTATAGATGCGCCGTGCGGCCTCCTGCTGTAAATAGATGGCACCGTGCGGCCCCCTGCTGTGTATAGATGGCGCCGTGCGGCCCCCTGCTGTGTATAGATGGCACCGTGCAGCCTCCTGCTGTGTATAGATGGCACCGTGCGGCCTCCCGCTGTGTATAGATGGCACCGTGCAGCCTCCTGTGTATAGATGGCGCCGTGCGGCCTCCTGCTGTAAATAGATGGCACCGTGCGGCCCCCTGCTGTGTATAGATGGCGCCGTGTGGCCCCCTGCTGTGTATAGATGGCGCCGTGCGGCCTCCTGCTGTGTATAGATGGCGCCGTGCGGCCTCCTGCTGTGTATAGATGGTGCCGTGCGGCCTCCTGCTGTGTATAGATGGCTACGTGCGGCCTCCTGCTGAGTATAGATGGCGCCGTGCGGCCTCCTGCTGTCTCTGGGGGGGGCGCCGTGCGGCCTCCCGCTGTGTATAGATGGTGCCGTGCGGCCTCCTGCTGTGTACAGATGGCTACGTGCGGCCTCCTGCTGTCTCTTGGGGGGGCACCGTGCGGCCTCCCGCGGTGTATAGATGGCGCCGTGTGGCCTCCTGCTGTGTATGGATGGCGCCGTGCGGCGTCCCGCTGTGTATAGATGGCTACGTGCGGCCTCGCGCTGTGTATAGATGGCACCGTGCAGCCTCCTGCTGTGTATAGATGGCGCCGTGCGGCCTCCTGCTGTAAATAGATGGCACCGTGCGGCCCCCTGCTGTGTATAGATGGCGCCGTGCGGCCCCCTGCTGTGTATAGATGGCACCGTGCGGCCTCCTGCTGTGTATAGATGGCGCCGTGTGGCCTCCTGCTGTGTATAGATGGTGCCGTGCGGCCTCCTGCTGTGTATAGATGGCTATGTGCGGCCTCCTGCTGAGTATAGATGGCGCCGTGCGGCCTCCTGCTGTCTCTGCGGGGGGCGCCGTGCGGCCTCCCGCTGTGTATAGATGGCGCCGTGCGGCCTCCTGCTGTGTATAGATGGCTACGTGCGGCCTCCTGCTGTGTATAGATGGCGCCATGCGGCCTCCTGCTGTCTCTTGGGGGGGCGCCGTGCGGCCTCCCGCGGTGTATAGATGGCGCCGTGTGGCCTCCTGCTGTGTATGGATGGCGCCCTGCGGCCTCCCGCTGTGTATAGATGGCTACGTGCGGCCCCCCGCTGTGTATAGATGGCGCTGTGCGCCTCCCGCTGTGTATAGATGGCGCCGTGCGGCCTCCTGCTGTGTATAGATGGCTACGTGCGGCCTCCTGCTGTGTATAGATGGCGCCATGCGGCCTCCTGCTGTCTCTTGGGGGGGCGCCGTGCGGCCTCCCGCGGTGTATAGATGGCGCCGTGTGGCCTCCTGCTGTGTATGGATGGCGCCGTGCGGCCTCCCGCTGTGTATAGATGGCGCCGTGCGGCCCCCCGCTGTGTATAGATGACGCCGTGCGGCCCCCTGCTGTGTATAGATGGAGCTGTGCGGCCCCCTGCTGTGTATAGATGGTGCCGTGCGGCCCCCTGCTGTGTATAGATGGCGCCGTGCGGCCCCCTGCTGTAAATAGATGGCACCGTGCGGCCCCCTGCTGTGTATAGATGGCGCCGTGCGCCCTCCTGCTGTGTATAGATGGCGCCGTGCGGCCTTCTGCTGTGTATAGATGGCGCCGTGCGGCCTCCTGCTGTGTATAGATGGCTACGTGCGGCCTCCTGCTGAGTATAGATGGCGCCGTACGGCCTCCTGCTGTCTCTGGGGGGGCGCCGTGCGGCCTCCCGCTGTGTATAGATGGCGCCGTGCGGCCTCCTGCTGTGTATAGATGGCTACGTGCGGCCTCTTGCTGTGTATAGATGGCGCCGTGCGGCCTCCTGCTGTCTCTTGGGGGGGCGCCATGCGGCCTCCCGCGGTGTATAGATGGCGCCGTGTGGCCTCCTGCTGTGTATGGATGGCGCCGTGTGGCCTCCCGCTGTGTATAGATGGCTACGTGCGGCCTCCCGCTGTGTATAGATGGCTACGTGCGGGCTCCCGCTGTGTATAGATGGCTACGTGCGGCCTCCCGCTGTGTATAGATGGCACCGTGCAGCCTCCCGCTGTGTATAGATGGCTACGTGCGGCCTCCCGCTGTGTATAGATGGCTGCGTGCGGCCTCCCGCTGTGTATAGATGGCTACGTGTGCTCAATATTGAGTCATACAATTAATGTAAGGCTATGTGCCCACAATACAGAAATGTTCCGGATTTTTTTTGAGCGTTTCTGCATCTCCCTGGCAGAAAAAACGCATGCGGATTTTACATGCGGATTGTACATGCGGATTGTACATACGTTTTCCTGCCAGGGACATGCGGATGTGAAGCGTTCATCACTTGCATTTCCGCATGTGGGTTGACAAGCGATTTTAGCATCACTTGGAAAGTGCTTGACAACTTGGTCACACTATATAAATCCATGCAACCAGCATGGATTTATATAGTGTGACCGTAAAAGAATGGTAAAAAATAAAAAATATATACTTACCTTCTGATGGTCTGCCGACGTCAGCGGTCGCGTGACCCGTCACATGACTAAATGATGTCACGGCAGGTCCTTTTCAGACCATCGCGAGCTGCCGGCAAGCCAGGACGCATCGGATAAAGACACCGGGGGCCATCAGAAGGTAAGTATAATATTTATTTTTTATTTTATTCTTTTTTGACAGGTTCTATGGTACCCGGGTCCGGAGGAGAGTCTCCTGTCCTCCACACCCGGGTACCATCCGCACATTGAAACGCATGGATTCCGCATCTACAGATGCAGGGATGCGGATTCCATGCGTTCTAATGCAAGTCAATAGCGGCGAAAACGCCGCGCTTCCGCAAAATAATTGGTAATGCTGCGGATTTTTCCGCAATGATAATCCGCAGCGGAAATTTCCGCAGCATGTACACAGCACATGCGGATTATCATTGGGGAACATGGCAGACCTTTTACCAAGCGTTTTTTAAGCGTTTCTGCAGCGGAATTGACGCTGCGGAAACGCTTAAAAAACGCATAGTGGGCACACAGCCTAAAAAAAATATTATAATTAATATTGTGCCAAATTAATTTCACGTGAACTATCACATGATCTATCACAGGGGATCATGTGACATGTCACGTGATAAATCAGGTGTGTGTGTGAGGGGGGGGGGCCCGCGCCTTCTAAACTGCCCGGGGCCCTTGCTACTCTTAATCCACCCCTGAACACAGCCTTACTTGGCAAAGCAACAAAATAAAAGATAAACTGTAGCAGAGTCCATATATGTGTGTGTGGTTCGCCCACACAGGTTATGTCCAGCCTTCAGCTCCCTCCTGAACTATGGCTGACCAGTCTGGAGACCTTGCCTCTCCAAACACAACACAGAGAAAAAAAACAGGACTGAACATTTAAACGATGCTCAGCCACACCCTGAGGTGGAGGTATGGGGAATGACCTCCCTCCCATCACTATGTCATTCCCCTAAAACCACGCCCTTTAAGTGACTTAACCCACCAGCACATAACATGCTGGCAGAAAGTCCACTGGTTTCAGTTCACACAGGCTAGCAACCTGTGCGACACATACCTCCCCTCATATACCATACCAGTGACTCTGTCACAATATATACTGTATACACATACACATGCGTGTGCATATGTGGCGCCCGTGAGGGTTCAGTCGCCACAGGGGTACTGCACCTCAGAGGTGTGGTATCTCCTTTTCCAGGTAAGGATGGAGCATCACCCAGGACCCCACTTCACACTCAACACTACACTACTCCTGTCCTGCAGTGGGCCTAAATGCACCAGGGTGCTGCCCCGTTCCAGGATAGTGGAGATGGGGGGGAACCAAAGAGAGGGGGAACCTAGTAGTGGGTGAGGGTGGAGGAAACACTTACAGGAAGCACTTATAGAATCATTTATAATAGGTGGCCATCTTAAGTTCAAGGTCCTTTGATTGTGGTCTTCTGTCAGGGTCCAGCAAGAGTCTGTAGCTGGCTGGAGATTCACGGTCCTCGTTCTCAGGCCTCGAGACGAGGAGCGGGTCAGAGTTAACCAGTGTCTCTGCCCGGTCAGGGTCCCGTTCTAAGAAGGCCTTGGAGGAGGAGCAGAGGAGATAGGCTCCACAGGCAAAAGGATCCCAGGGGGATACAGACGGAGCGGAGTCGCCACCTGTATTCTTCACTCTGGCCAAGCCAGAGGGATTCCTGCTGCAAGAGGGGTGACCGGCCCCCGATATCTGACTGTGTACTTCACGTCACTGTTGGAAAAGCCCGGCGGCTTAGTGGATCCCAGGGGGGAACACAAGCGGGAAGAGAAGGAGAAGGAGAGGAACACACCAACGGGGTCTTGACAGGTGCTCTTGATCTACCTGGGAAGTGCTGAACCCCCTTCCTGGTGGCCGCAGTACGCCGTGTGTAGCGGAGAGAAGCTTTGCGGCTGAAAGTTCATGTAAAGTGAATAAAAACCTGGATGACTTCATTTACCGCCTCCGCTTGGTTATTCCCGCGCGGCACTGCACCCATCATCCCTCCACACAGATCATCTAACCCTGCCCTGAGGCCTACTCCGCCTGTGGGGAGTAGTACCAACCGAGCTGCCAGAGCATCAGCCTCAGAGCACTGTGGCAGCGCTGGTGGCCTTCACGCGAAACCACAGGTGGCGTAGTCGAACAACCACTCATCCAAAAGCCCATTATTTTTCATGTGACAGCCCTGGGCACGGAACGGGTCAAGGCCGCGACTGCATCCCCCCCAACATCTGCAAGGCCCGGCTCCGAGTATCCCCCATCTGCTTAGGGAGGGCGTCACACATACAGCACAAGGTGGGAAGGGGTTAAACACAGGCTAATAACACAGACACACAGATATTAGTTCTATCTTTTACACATGTGGGTGGCCTTTAAAATGCCCATTGGGTCAAGAAGAGAGGTCATTAGGGATCTGGAGGCAGATGTTAAATATGGACAATACTGAGGGGATCAACTTGGATTCAAGGTACGAAGCCCCCATGTGCTACGATGACATTTCGTAATAATTCGTCCATCTCTTCATCCTCTCGTATAGCTAGCTGTATGTGACGGGGTTTAATGCAGCGACCAAGCCAGGCTCTTAACCCAGAGTTGACTAGGATCTCCATAGTCACATACCCCATCACAGCAGCCAGGAATACTGGAGCATCGGCACTGCTACACTGCTCAGTACTGCTATATAATGTACTACATGCTGCTGCTACTTCTGAATATACATGCTTCTTGGACAGCCAACTCACTGAGGGCTCAGATTACAGCTGCCTACTGAAGTCTATGGAGAGAGGAGGGGGAGGAGAGGAGTGAAAGAGAAAGGCAGAGATTTCACAGCTACAGTGCTCAGTACTGCTATATAATATCCTCCATGCCGCTACTCCTTCTGAATATACATGCTTCTTGGACTGCTAGCACACTAAGGGCTCAGATTACAGCTGTCTAATGAAATCTATGAAGGGAGGAAGAAGAGGAGAGGAGTGAAAGAGAAAAGCAAAGGTTTCACAGCTACACTTCTTAGTACTGATACATAATATCTTCCATGCTGCTGCTATCTGAACAGGTGCAAGACGGGGAAACAGGAATCCTTCATATTTGTGTGTGCAGTGTATAGAAGACATTATAATAGCTCTTCTCCACCCACTAGCTCAGAGACAACCTAAAATTAGAGATAGAGCCTGTAGAGGGGACCACTTGTGAAAAGTGCAAGATATAAGTCATATAATGGCCAGAAATAGTGTTATCTATCATGAACACACATTACAGCCAGTTCTAACAAGTCGATCGAAACATCAGATGCGCGTTAATCTCTCCCTGGATTATATACATACATATATACCATGGTGATGCGCAGTCATTATGCCAGGGAATCATATAATGGGAAAGTTCTGTGACAACCGGGATTTTTTCATAAATCTAGTTAAAACCAGGTAATTGGCACCTTTCTTGAAAATCGAAGCAGATAGTAACTTGTTTCCTTGGTAACTAAAGGCTATGTGGAACTTTAATGATCATTACTCAGAGCAGCGCTCTCTATAAACATGTCCAAATTATACATTTTCTTTCCGCTTAAGGTTAACTTTACAGAGAAAGAAAACTTTGTAATGATCTTTAAACTCGGAAAAGTCAAACATTTTAAGAAAATTACTTTAAAATGCTTCAAATGTAAGAAATTAAGTTTATCTGAGATGTAAAGCTAGTTGCCTTAGTACGGTTTCTTATATGTAGGATAAAATACCAAAGTTAAACATACATACAAATGTTAGGATCCTATTCCTGAAAACACAGAAAACCAACATCACTAATAACACCATAGAAGGGACAAAAATGACCGCTACTCTATGACCACATAGCATCCTCATATACTGTAGTGACTGAATAATGACACCATACTGGTCATTAATAAAAACCACTACTCTAAGGCCCAGGGCCCAGTCAAGGTGTAGGCAGGTTAGGCACCCGCCTAGGGCGCTACCTCTTGCCTACCAGAGGGGGGCTCAGTTTTGAGAAAAAAATGAGATTACTGAATGCCTGTGGCTACCTGGCACCTTTCTCCAGCCGCAGGCATTCAGTACACTGACGGACGGGGCGCAGGCACACAGGTGAGCAGTGTCAGTCACTGACACCGGTCACCCTTCTCTCTGCCTGTACCCCGACCGCACTCAATCATATTTGCGTCTATAAGACGCGAATACAATTGCTGTGAGCACTCTGCCGTCACAGGAGCAGAGGAGCTGTAATCAGCTTCCTACTCAACTGGGAACTCCATCATAATGCAGGCCACTTCCGACCTGTGCCCTGTTGGAGAGAGGAAAATAGTGATGTCATTGCGACATCTAGCGCCCTCTGCTATACTAGGGAGAAGAAGAGACGAAAGGCTGTGCTGGAAGGGGATCCTGGAACAAGTGACTATAAGCTTATGTTTTATTTTTCTTCTATTATCAGAAAATGGACTGTTAGGGCTATCAGAAGAGGGTCTTTTGGGAGGCTATCATAAGAGAGGCTGATGTAAGGTTTTCATAAGAAAGGCTGTTGCGGGGGCTATCATAAAAGAGGCTGTTGGGGGGCTATCATAAAAGAGGCTGTTGGGAGGGCTATCATAAAAGAGGCTGTTGGGTGGGCTATCAAAAGAGGGGCTGTTGGTCTATCAGAAGAGGGGCTATCATAAGATTGGCTGTTGGGGGGCTATCAGAAGAAGGTCTGTTGGGAGCTATCATAAGAGAGACAGATGGAAGGTTTTCATAAGAGAGACTGTTGAGGGGGCTATCATAAAAGAGGCTGTTGGGTGGCTATCAAAAGAGTGGCTGTTGGGGGGCTATCAGAAGAGGGGCTATCCTAAGAGTAGCTATTGGGGGGCTATCAGAAGAGGCACTGTTGGGGGCTATCAAAAGAGGGGTTGTTGAGGAGCCATCATAGGAGGGGCCGTTGGGGTGCCATCAGAAGTGGGTCTCTTGGGGGCCATCACAAGAGAGGCTGTGGGGGCTATCAAAAGAGGGGCTGTTGGGGGCCATCACAAGAGGGTCTGTGGGGAACATGATTAGTGTTGAGCCACCCCCGTAGTGTTCGAGTTCGGTTCGGTTCGTCGAACACCCGTATGTTCGCCGAACTGTTCGTCGAACTGTTCGTCGAACACCGTCGAACACCGTTAAAACCAATGGCAGGCAAACAAAAACACATAGAAACACATAGAAAACACCTTCAAAGGTGTCCAAAAGCTGACAAGCTGTTCAGAAGACACAACTAACACATGGAAAAGTGACAAGTACATATAGTCATGCGAAAAGAAAAGAGGTGGAGGAGTTAAAGGAGGGGGAGACACAGATATAGGCATGTCATGCCCTTCTAAAACCAAAAAAGTGCGAAGCCGACACGGCCAGTCTGTTCCTGCCCGTGCGACCTCCGTGTCGCCAGATTTGTGCCAGAGCCGCGGTGGACCCTGACGGCCAGCCCCCCTCTCCCAATACTGGTGCCTGTCCGCTGGTGGGTCGAGCGAGCCCCCCTGCGGTGGAGGCAGGTCTAATCTTTTTAATTTAAATTGTCTCTCTAATTTGAATGAATACACTTTAAATCCTTTTACAAGGATCTATTGGAGGGCAATATTGTAATTAGATACTCTCGTTGGATGCTGAGAAAGCATTCCATAGAGTCTCCTGGCACGCCATATATTATTCTCTTAAAAAGCTTGGGGTAGGGGTCTAGGGGACCCTTTTATAGGCAAAATCACGGCCCTGTATCGCAATACGTCACCTAGGCTGAAGATAGATGGAACATTTTCATCACCTTTCATAATCACCAATGGGACAAGGCAGGGATGTCCTCTGTCCCCTCTCTTATACATCCTAGTGACGGAGCACCTGCTCTCATCAATTCGCCATAACCCCAATATTAGGTGGATTGAGGTGGGAGGCACCGAGTACAAGTGCTCTCTATTTGCTGATGATGTCCTAGTATATATCACTCAATCACATATATCCATCCCTGCTGTTATGGCTGAAATAGATCACTTTGTTACATGGTCAAATTTTAAAATCAATGCAGCGAAGTCTGAGGCCCTCGATGTCTCCCTCCCCAAATCCATACAGGATTCCATCCAGTCCAACTTTCCCTTTGCCTGGCCCTCACAGGGTATCAAATACTTAGGAATTCCTATTCATAGACACCTCTCCCGTCTATGTTATCTTAATTTTGGGCCCTTTATTGAACAACTCCATATAGACCACGGTTGGCAAGTTAGAACTGTAAGATTCACTACATGAACCACTGGTGTTTTGTGGAAAAGCACATGTACACTGTGTTCCAAATTATTATGCAAAAAGTGTTTAGGAGTGATAAGGGAAGAATTTTTTTGTTTGTCAGTTAAACTCATTGATGGTGATGTGTGTCAGGGCTCTTTATATCACTGTAAGCAATTGCAGACACCTGTGCTAATTAGTTTGGCAGGTGTGTCCAATGAAAGGCAAGACTACTTAAGAAGGCTGTCCCACATTATTAAGCAGCCTACATTGTCTGCCAAAATGGGAAAGAAAAAGGATGTGTCGGCTGCTGAGAAGCAACAAATTGTGGAGTGTTTAGGTCAAGGCATGACTACAATCAACATTGCCAAGACACTTCATCCTGATGATCGCACAATCAAGAAGTATGTAGCTGATTCACTGTACACTCGTGTGCGTGCTGATAAGGGAAAATTGAGGACTCTTTCCTACAGGCAATTACGTCAGGTTAAAAGAGCAGCGGCAAAAAAGCCTTGTCATAGCAGCACACAAGTTTTTGAAGCTGCTGGTGCCTCCAACGTCCCCCGAACAACAAGATGCAGAGTCCTTCAGAGGTTTGCAGCTGTGCGTAAGCCATCCTGTCGACCTCCTCTATCCACTGCACACAAGCAGAAACGGCTCCAGTGGGCCAAACAATACATGAAGACTGACTTGAAAACTGTTTTGTTCACCGGTGAGTGCCGTGCAACGCTCGATGGTCCAGATGGATGGAGTGAAGGATGGCTGGTTGATGGACACCCCACGCAAACACGGCTACAGCGCCAACAAGGAGGAGGTGGAGTAATGTTTTGGGCTGGAATCATGGGGAGAGAGATTGTCGGCCCCTTTAGGATCCCTGAAGGGGTAAAGATGAACTCCATAATGTATGTGGAGTTTCTCAAACAGCACTTCCTGCCATGGTTCAAGAAGAAGAACCGTGTATTCCGCAGCAAGATCATTTTCATGCATGATAATGCACCGTCTCATGCTGCACATCTGCATCTCTGGCTGATATGGGCATAAAAGGGGACAAACTTATGGTGTGACCCCCATGCTCCCCTGACCTCAACCCCATTGAGAACCTCTGGAGCATCATCAAAAGGAGTGTCTATGATGGCGGGAGGCAGTTCACATCTAAGCAACAGCTCTGGGAGGGTATTCTGTCCTCATGCAAAACAATTGAAGCAGAAACCATCCAAAACCTGACAAATTCAATGGACGAGAGAGTTCAGAAGCTCCTTTTGAACAAGGGGTCCTATATGCAAATGTAACATCACCTAGAATAAAGTTTTGAGTTGAAAACTGTTTGATTTCAGTTTCTAATAACCTGCTAATGCTTATAATTTCAAAAATGACCATTGTTTTGTTCTTTATTAAAATGAAAAGGTTGATCGAAGAGAGTGGGGGATCTAAGAGTGTGGCAACCCAGTAGTCAGGATTACTTCGAATTCTGACAATCTGAGAGTCATGTTGCAGGTAGTGCAGCAAGAAGGCACTCATGTGTCTTGCGCATCTAGGAGCCCCAAAATTATTTTCCGGGCTAGATGCAGCTAAAAATTATTATTAATTTGAAAGCTGGTGGAGCTTAGTATAGATGGCCTAATAGAATCAGTACTGCAAACTGCTACAAAGCCCAAATTATTTTCCAGCCAAGATACAGATAAACATGATTAGTAATTTTAAATCTGGTGGAGTTTAGTATAGATGGCCTAATAGAATCAGTACTGCACACTGCTACAAGGCCCAAATTATTTTCCAGCCAAGATACAGATAAACATGATTAGTAATTTTAAATTTGGTGGAGTTTAGTATAGATGGCCTAATAGAAACAGTACTGCACACTGCTACAAGGCCCAAATTATTTTCCAGCCAAGATACAGATAAACATGATTAGTAATTTGAAAGCTTAAAACGGTTGGTGAGGTGATTTTAACAAATCATCAAGCTTTTACTCTCCCCAGGATTACACAGGGGTAGAAAAGTCGTTTCGGATCCATGATTTGTTCATCTTTATGAACGTGAGTCTGTCTACATTATCAGTGGAGAGCCGCGTGCGCTTATCTGTCAGCACACCACCAGCAGCGCTGAACACACGTTCAGACAGAACGCTGGCTGCGGGGCATGACAAGATCTCCAAGGCATAAGTGGCGAGCTCCGGCCATTTATCCAGATTGGAAGCCCAAAAGAGCAAGGGTCCAGTGACACAGTCATGGCTTCAATGTTTACTTGGAGATACTCCTGTACCATTGTCTCTAGGCGTTGACTATGTGTCAGACTTCTTGTCTCCTGTGGCCTTGCAAAGGATGGGCTAAAAAAGTGGTGAAATGATTCTGCAAAATTGATGTTACCAGCAGATACTGTGTTTCTGTTACGTTTTGAGAGCTGAACACTCGACGGTCCCACGGTTGGCAAGTTGGAACTGTGAGATTCACTACGTGCACCACTAGTGTTTTGGGGAAAAGCACATGTAAGATTCTGCAACAGTCTCTGCTGATACTCCTGCATGCGTGCATCTCTTTCTATGGCAGGAATAATTTCTGCAAATTTACTTTTGTACCGGGGATCTAACAGTGTGGCAACCCAGTAGTCAGGATTATTTCTAATTCTCACAATTCGAGGGTCATGTTGCAGGTAGTGCAGCAAGAAGGCACTCATGTGTCTTGCGCATCCAGGAGCACCAAGTCTCTGTTGTGTTGGTGGCGAGGTAACAATCATGCTTCATTCCTCTGCCCTCTCCCCCCAACCTCGCACAACAGAAATGTGATCAAGGTCTCCCTCATCTGATGAGTCTTCCATCAGTTCGTCCTCCACTTCTTCCTGGGCTCCTGCACCTTTCTCACTAGTTTGGCTGCTACCATGCGCCCTGGTAAAACCATCTTCCCCACCCTCACATGGTGCTGCCGACCGTCTGGACCTTGCAGATATTAGCCCTTCCGCATACAACTCCTCCTCCTCTACTTCCTCAACCTCCTCTTGTGCCACCACCTGACTCCGAATTCTGTTTAACATGTGCTCCAGCATGTAAATCACCGGAATAGTCATGCTGATAATGGCATCGTCAGCACTAAACATCTTCGTCGCCATTTCAAAACTGTGCAGAAGGGTGCATAGGTCCCTGATCTGAGACCACTCCTCCAGCGTGATTTGCCCCACCTCTGGATCTCATTAGCACAGGCTATACGTCACAACATATTGCACCAGGGCTTGTCGGTGCTGCCACAGTCGCTGCAACATGTGCAGAGTTGAATTCCACCGGGTAGGCACATCGCATTTTAGCCGGTGAATTGGCAGGCCCAACGACTTCAGTAGAGATGTAAGTCGCTGAGCTGTGGGATGCGAACGGCGGAAGTGAGCACACAGCGACCGTGCCCTCTGCAGAAGGCCATCTAGTCCGGGATAGTGGGCTAAAAATTGCTGGACATCCAGGTTCAACACGTGAGCCATACAAGGCACGTGTGTGACATTGCCCCGGCGAAGGGCCGCACCGAGGTTTGCAGAATTGTCGCACACGGCCTTCCCTGGTTTCAGGTCCAGTGGAGACAACCATTCATGAAACTGGTTCTCCAGAGCTGACCACAGCTCCTCACATTTCAAAGTAAAAACCGCCTGATGACATTGAGCCCTGCTTCCAGCATAGTAAGGAGGTATGCAGGATCCCTTCTGCGCAGTTAGAAAGCTTGTGGCATGACCAGACAGGCTTTGGGTGCAGGTGGAGGACCGAGAGGAGGTTGAGGAGGCAGAAGCAGTGGAGGAACTTTGAGATAAAGAGGATTGACGCACAACTCGTGGGGACGGCAAGACTTGGACAGCAGCCCCTTGTCCTGCTGTCACCATAGTTACCCAGTGCCCAGTCAGCGACATGTAACTCCCCTGTCCATGCCTACTCGTCCAAGTGTCTGTGGTGAAATGCACCCTGTCACACACAGAGTTTCTCAAAGAAGCGGTGATGTTGTGTGCGACATGCTGGTGGAGCGCAGGCACACCTTTCTTTGAGAAGTAGTGCCGACTGGGCATCTGGTACTGGGGCACTGCGACGGACATAAGGTCTCGAAAATCCTCTGTGTCCACCAGGCGGAAAGGAAGCATTTCTGTAGCCAAGAGCTTGCAGATGGTGAAATTCAACCTCTTAGCTTTCTCATGGCTAAGAGGAAATGGTCTTTTACTTGTCCACATCTGAGGGACCGAGGGCTGGCTGTTGTGCTTAGACGGGGTTGAGAAGGGTGTCCCCGGCAAACTGCCGGTCTGTGAGGAAGATGCAGGCGGACATGTTAGGTTGCCTTGATCCAAATGTGGTGCTATCGATGTCGGACAGCGCTCAACACCAGCTGGTGTTTCCACCTCCAAAGAAAATGATGACCTGTCAATCACGCTGACTGTTGCGGGTAAAGAGGTGGCAGGTCTGCGGCCCAAAACAGGTGTGACTGCTGTCCCCCCAGTCACAGAGGATGAAGAGGCCGCGGATGCACAAGATGTGGCAGACGGAGGTTGGCCCAGCCGGCTAGGCCGCTTTGTAGCACAGTGAGCTTCCCACTGCAACTTATGCTTCATATCCATGTGCCGGTTCATGCATGAAGTACTCAAACTATGTATTTTTGGGCTCTACTTAGCTTTTGCTGGCAAATGTTACAGATAACACGAGTTGGGTCATCTTTATCGATCTGAAAAAATGCCCAGGCTATGCTAGGCTTAGCACCCATGCGACCTGAAGAGCCACCACGACTTGTGGTCAGAGGCAGAGTTGTGTTTGAGGATGCAGTTGTTGATGTGCTTCCAGTACTACGTCTCTGTCCAGGAAGGCGCAACCTGACCTCATCGTCACTAGCATCCTCCTCCACCTCCTCTGCTGACCTCATCTCTTGGCTGACTGTGGGTTGACAGTAAGTGGGATCTCCAACCTCATCATCATCACCCTGTGTGTTATCACACCCATCGTCCTCATAGCCAACCTCTTCCTGCCCTGACAAAAAACTAAAGTTGTCGCTCCAATCAGGTATTTGAGTCTCATCATCATCTTCCTCATTGTCTCCACCAACAGGAGTTACAGTTTGGGAACGAGGGTCTACATTATGGTCCGAACCTTCTGCGTCTGGTCCTGGATCCGAATAATAAAGATTCTGGGCATCAGTGCAGATCATTTCCTCATCTGGATTCACAGAAGCTCTGGAGCCGACCTCTGATTCCCAGGCTATAGTATGAGTAAACAGCTCTGCAGACTCAACCATCTGTTCTACCCCATACTCAGACGGGCAGCTGGAGACTTTGGAGCCCTGAGGAGGCAAGTGCGATTGGGGTGACACCTCTGAGGACTGGAGTATTTGTGATGTTGAAGTTGAGGTGGAGGAGAGCCCACTTAAAGGAGCACTTCATATTCGTTGAAGCACCTGCTGTTTTTGTGCCTGATCTGGAATTTGTAGCGATTGGCGTGGCCGTAAGAAAGGGATCTTATCACATTGTTCGCAAAAAGAAGTAGACATCTTAGTTTGGCTGGAAGATGGTCTTTCTTCTGCAGATGTTACTGTTGCTTTAACACCTACCCCACGGACACAACCTTTTTTTCCCTTCCCAACACGCCTATTCCCCTTTCCACCAGCAGCAGGCCTTTTTCCACTCATTTTGGTGGTTAACTAATTCACAACTCTGGAGTTGTTTGCACAAAAAACAATGGATGGAAACCGAGCAGAGCTGAGTGGCCAAACTGTGGTATTAGCCCAAAAGTATTGGCTGGGTTAGATGCAGATAAAAATTATTTTGAATTTGCAACCTGCTGGAGGTTAGTATAGATGGACTAATAGAACAAGTCCCACACACTGCTACAAGCCGAAATATTTTTTCAGAGCTAGATGCAGAAAAAAATTAGATTGAATTTGCAACCTGATGGAGGTTAGTATAGATGGACTAATAGAACAAGTCCCACACACTGCTACAAGCCGAAATATTTTTTCAGAGATAGATGCAGATAAAAATTATTTTCAATTTGCAACCTGGTGGAGGATAGTATAGATGGACTAATAGAACAAGTCCCACACACTGCTACAAGCCAAAATATTTTTTCAGAGCTAGATGCAGATAAAAATTATTTTGAATTTGCAACCTGCTGGAGGTTAGTATAGATGGACTATTAGAACAAGTCCCACACACTGCTACAAGCCGAAATATTTTTTCAGAGCTAGATGCAGAAAAAAATTAGATTGAATTTGCAACCTGATGGAGGTTAGTATAGATGGACTAATAGAACAAGTCCCACACACTGCTACAAGCCGAAGCCCAAATATTTTTTCAGAGCTAGATGCAGATAAAAATTATTTTGAATTTGCAACCTGCTGGAGGTTAGTATAGATGGACTAATAGAGCTGTAATGCACACGCCCGGACTGACTGGCGTGTGCGTGTATATGTAGTGATACCACTGGACCGTACCGGAGAGTGAATGCCTGGAGGGGCGTAACTAAGTATCCACCCGATCCGAACAAGGTCGCACGACGGCATACGATGCCAGTGCACCAAGGAGGAACCGAGCAGAGGGACCTGGGGCTACTCCAGGTCAGACCCAGGACACGGCTGTTGACCCACACTGGGGAATACAGGAACAGGCAGGTTAGGCTGGCACACAGACGGGTGGCTGCTGACAAGCACGACTGGTATGCAAACAGGGAGGTACTGACAGGTACGGCCGGTATGCAGGCAGGTGGATGCTGGTAAGCACGACTGGTATGCAGGCAGGGAGGTACTGGCAGGTACGACAGGTTGGAGCACAGAGTGGATAGGTCCAAGTACAGACTGGGACTCAGGAACAAAACCGCAGATGCGGTGGACAAACACAGCAGAGTGAGGCCGCCCGGAGCGGCGATCAAGACGAGACTGCCTGGAGCGGTGAGCGAGAGTAGAGCAGGACGAGGCCGCCTGGAGCGGTGAGCAAGAGTGGAGCAGGACGAGACTGCCAGAGCAGTGAGCAAGAGTCAGAGCAGAGCGAGACTGCCGGAGCAGTGAGCAAAGGGTCAGAGCAGAGCGAGACTGCCGAAGCAGTGAGCAAAGGGTCAGAGCAGAGCGAGACTGCCGAAGCAGTGAGCAAAGGGTCAGAGCAGAGCGAGGCTGCCGGAGCAGTGAGCAAAGGGTCAGAGCAGAACGAGACTGCCGGAGCAGTGAGCAAAGGGTCAGAGCAGAGCAAAACTGCCGGAGCAGTGAGCAAAGGGTCAGAGCAGAGCGAGACTGCTGGAGCAGTGAGCAAAGGGTCAGAGCCGAGCGAGACTGCCGGAGCAGTGAGCAAAGGGTCAGAGCAGAGCGAGACTGCCGGAGCAGTGAGAAAAGGGTCAGAGCAGAGCGAGACTGCCGGAGAAGTGAGCAAAGGGTCAGAGCAGAGCGAGACTGCCGGAGCAGTGAGCAAAGGGTCAGAGCAGAGCGAGACCGCCTGGAGCGGTGAGCAAAGGCAGAGCAGAGCGAGACCGTCTGGAGCGGTGAGCAAAGGCAGTGCAGGCAAGAGCCGCCGGAGCGGTGAGCAAGGCAGAGCAGGCAAGAACCGCCGGAGCGGTGAGCAAGGCAGAGCAGGCAAGAACCGCCGGAGCGGTGAACCAGGCAGAGCAGGCAGAAACCGCCGGAGCGGCGAGCAATGCAGGGCAGAGGGGACAGGGCTCTGTTCACACGGAACAGACAGGAAGGGAAAGGCAGAACCGGATAACCACAGGGTACTTGCAGTGAAGTAGCGAGTGGACTACAAACTCACAAACGGAAGTACAGTGACAACGAGCAGGAGTTAGGTACGAGTTCAGACTCTGCAGAAAAAGGGAAGATATGGGCGTAGAGAGAGACGGGAAACAGGCTGGAAGATAGTTAGGGCAGGAACAGACACTGGGAAAAGACATAGACAACAGATCTAGGTATACGGCCCCTAGAGGGCAGAAGGAACAGGCTAAGAGCGTGTTCACACGGGCCTGGAAATACAGCCTCCAGGAAAGGCAGAAAAATAGCTGGCTAGAGTACACAGACAGGACACAGTTCACACACGGGAACTGATACCGCAAGGCAGGAAACATAGACAGGACCTGGCACATCAGTGACAGAAGCCAACTGACAGAACAAGTGCTCAGGCAAGGATTCCAAGGAGGAGCTGGTTTAAATTACAGGTGACAGACAGCAATAGGCAGATGATGCATTAGGGGTGTGTCTGCAGCAGCTACAAGAAACAGGAAGTTCGACGGGCATCGCCCTAAGCAGCCAGAACAGAGCAAAGCAGACAGTATGGAAGGCAGTCTGGACTGGAAATCAAGTGCTCGCTCTTGCACAGTGGGAGATGGACCACTATGCAAGGACGCCGCCAGGTATGTTACAGAACAAGTCCCACACACTGCTACAAGCCGAAATATTTTTTCAGAGCTAGATGCAGAAAAAAATTATATTCAATTTGCAACCTGATGGAGGTTAGTATAGATGGACTAATAGAACAAGTCCCACACACTGCTACAAGCCGAAGCCCAAATACTTTTTCAGAGCTAGATGCAGATAAAAATTATTTTGAAATTGCAACCTGCTGGAGGTTAGTATAGATGGACTAATAGAACAAGTCCCACACACTGCTACAAGCCGAAATATTTTTTCAGAGCTAGATGCAGAAAAAAATTATATTGAATTTGCAACCTGCTGGAGGTTAGTATAGATGGACTAATAGAACAAGTCCCACACACTGCTACAAGCCGAAATATTTTTTCAGAGCTAAATGCAGATAAAAATTATTTTGAATTTGCAACCTGCTGGAGGTTAGTACAGATGGACTAATAGAACAAGTCCCACACACTGCTACAAGCCGAAATATTTTTTCAGAGCTAGATGCAGAAAAAAATGATATTGAATTTGCAACCTGATGGAGGTTAGTATAGATGGACTAATAGAACAAGTCCCACACACTGCTACAAGCCGAAATATTTTTTCAGGGCTAGATGCAGATAAAAATTATTTTCAATTTGCAACCTGCTGGAGGTTAGTATAGATGGACTAATAGAACAAGTCCCACACACTGCTACAAGCCGAAATATTTTTTCAGAGCTAGATGCAGAAAAAATTATATTGAATTTGCAACCTCATGGAGGTTAGTATAGATGGACTAATAGAACAAGTCCCACACACTGCTACACGCTGAAATATTTTTTCAGAGCTAGATGCAGATAAAAATTATTTTGAATTTGCAACCTGCTGGAGGTTAGTATAGATGGACTAATAGAACAAGTCCCACACACTGCTGCAAGCCGAAATATTTTTTCAGAGCTAGATGCAGAAAAAAATTAGATTGAATTTGCAACCTGGTGGAGGGTGGTATAGATGGACTAATAGAACAAGTCCCACACACTGCTGCAAGCCGAAATATTTTTTCAGAGCTAGATGCAGAAAAAAACTATATTGAATTTGCAACCTGCTGGAGGTTAGTATAGATGGACTAATAGAACAAGTCCCACACACTGCTACAAGCCGAAGCCCAAATATTTTTCAGACCTAGATGCAGATAAAAATTATTTTGAATTTGCAACCTGCTGGAGGTTAGTATAGATGGACTAATAGAACAAGCCCCACACACCGCTCCAAGCCAAAGCCCAAATATTTTTTCAGAGCTAGATGCAGATAAAAATTATTTTGAATTTGCAACCTGCTGGAGGTTAGTATAGATGGACTAATAGAACAAGTCCCACACACTGCTACAAGCCAAAATATTTTTTCAGAGCTAGATGCAGAAAAAAATTATATTGAATTTGCAACCTGCTGGAGGTTAGTATAGATGGACTAATAGAACAAGTCCCACACACTGCTACAAGCCGAAATATTTCTTCAGAGCTAGATGCAGAAAAAAATTATATTGAATTTGCAACCTGATGGAGGTTAGTATAGATGGACTAATAGAACAAGTCCCACACACTGCTACAAGCCGAAATATTTTTTCAGAGCTAGATGCAGATAAAAATTATTTTCAATTTGCAACCTGCTGGAGGTTAGTATAGATGAACTAATAGAACAAGTCCCACACACTGCTACAAGCCAAAATATTTTTTCAGAGGTAGATGCAGATAAAAATTATTTTGAATTTGCAACCTGCTGGAGGTTAGTATAGATGGACTAATAGAACAAGTCCAACACACTGCTACAAGCCGAAATATTTTTTCAGAGCTAGATGCAGAAAAAAATTAGATTGAATTTGCAACCTGGTGGAGGTTAGTATAGATGAACTAATGGAACAAGTCCCACACACTGCTACAAGCCGAAATATTTTTTTAGAGCTAGATGCAGATAAAAATTATTTTCAATTTGCAACCTGCTGGAGGTTAGTATAGATGAACTAATAGAACAAGTCCCACACACTGCTACAAGCCGAAATATTTTTTCAGAGGTAGATGCAGATAAAAATTATTTTGAATTTGCAACCTGCTGGAGGTTAGTATAGATGGACTAATAGAACAAGTCCAACACACTGCTACAAGCCGAAATATTTTTTCAGAGCTAGATGCAGAAAAAAATTAGATTGAATTTGCAACCTGGTGGAGGTTAGTATAGATGGACTAATAGAACAAGTCCCACACACTGCTACAAGCCGAAATATTTTTTCAGAGCTAGATGCAGATAAAAAATTTTTACAAATTGCAACCTGCTGGAGGTTAGTATAGATGAACTAATAGAACAAGTCCCACACACTGCTACAAGCCGAAATATTTCTTCAGAGCTAGATGCAGAAAAAAATTATATTGAATTTGCAACCTGATGCAGGTTAGTATAGATGGACTAATAGAACAAGTCCCACACACTGCTACAAGCCGAAATATTTTTTCAGAGCTAGATGCAGATAAAAATTCTTTTCAATTTGCAACCTGCTGGAGGTTAGTATAGATGAACTAATAGAACAAGTCCCACACACTGCTACAAGCCGAAATATTTTTTCAGAGCTAGATGCAGATAAATATTATTTTGAATTTCCAACCTGCTGGAGGTTAGTATAGATGGACTAATAGAACAAGTCCCACACACTGCTACAAGCCGAAATATTTTTTCAGAGCTAGATGCAGATAAAAATTATTTTCAATTTGCAACCTGCTGGAGGTTAGTATAGATGAACTAATAGAACAAGTCCCACACACTGCTACAAGCCGAAATATTTTTTCAGAGCTAGATGCAGATAAAAATTATTTTGAATTTGCAACCTGCTGGAGGTTAGTATAGATGGACTAATAGAACAAGTCCAACACTGCTACAAGCCGAAATATTTTTTCAGAGCTAGATGCAGAAAAAAATTAGATTGAATTTGCAACCTGGTGGAGGGTAGTATAGATGGACTAATAGAACAAGTCCCACACACTGCTACAAGCCGAAATATTTTTTCAGAGCTAGATGCAGAAAAAAATTATATTGAATTTGCAACCTGCTGGAGGTTAGTATAGATGGACTAATAGAACAAGTCCCACACACTGCTACAAGCCGAAGCCCAAATATTTTTTCAGAGCTAGATGCAGATGAAAATTATTTTGAATTTGCAACCTGCTGGAGGTTAGTATAGATGGACTAATAGAACAAGCCCCACACACTGCTACAAGCCGAAGCCCAAATATTTTTTCAGAGCTAGATGCAGATAAAAATTAGATTGAATTTGCAACCTGCTGGAGGTTAGTATAGATGGACTAATAGAACAAGTCCAACACACTGCTACAAGCCGAAATATTTTTTCAGAGCTAGATGCAGAAAAAAATTATTTTGAATTTGCAACCTGGTGGAGGTTAGTATAGATGGACTAATAGAACAAGTCCCACACACTGCTACAAGCCGAAATATTTTTTCAGAGCTAGATGCAGATAAAAATTTTTTTCAAATTGCAACCTGCTGGAGGTTAGTATAGATGAACTAATAGGACAAGTCCCACACACTGCTACAAGCCGAAATATTTCTTCAGAGGTAGATGCAGAAAAAAATTATATTGAATTTGCAACCTGATGGAGGTTAGTATAGATGGACTAATAGAACAAGTCCCACACACTGCTACAAGCCGAAATATTTTTTCAGAGCTAGATGCAGATAAAAATTATTTTGAATTTGCAACCTGCTGGAGGTTAGTACAGATGGACTAATAGAACAAGTCCCACACACTGCTACAAGCCGAAATATTTTTTCAGAGCTAGATGCAGAAAAAAATTAGATTGAATTTGCAACCTGGTGGAGGTTAGTATAGATGGACTAATAGAACAAGTCCCACACACTGCTACAAGCCGAAATATTTTTTCAGAGCTAGATGCAGATAAAAATTATTTTGAATTTGCAACCTGCTGGAGGTTAGTATAGATGGACTAATAGAATAATGCTATGCCCAAAAGGTTTTACTTCACTAGGTGCAGTAAAAAAATTTGTATTCTATACACAGGTGGTGTAGCTTGCAACACAGATAGGCTTCTCCACTGACTAACACACACTGCAAGAGGACAAAAAGGATTTGCTTTGTTAGATTTAGCCAAATGCTGTGAAAAAAACTTGCACAGCACTGGCACAGACCTGCCTGGCAAAAAGTGATAGGAACTGATGTAACCTAGCCCTGAAAAGGACTGCAATTACAATTAGTCTTTACTCCCAACCTATCTATTTAAGAGCACAGACCTGCCTGATAAAAGTCGTAGGAAATGATGTAACCTAGTCCTTAAAAGGACTGCAATCACAACTCTTCCCTACTCCCAAGCTATCTGTAGATTTGTGCGAAAATTGGCTTGAAATTAACAAAGTATAGCGCACACAGCAACAGCGGTGCCGTCTAACACGCAGCTGCAGCAGTGAGAAAATGGTGGCGACGGGGAAAATGGCTGGGTCTCATAGGGCAAGGACATGTGACATACACTGCCAATGACACATGCCCTTGCTTGTGTGAAAAAAAGCAATTCGCTTTGTGTGTGCGCTGCTGATAGGCTGACAGATTGCACTTCTCCACTGTAAATGCGGGAAAGAGAAAAAAAATGGAGATCTTCATTATTTATGCAGAGATCCATCCCCTGCCCCTCCCCCCGCCCCGCTGTACACTCAAACTGCGTATTAACATTAATTTTCATCATTACTGAGAAAAAATCCAGTTATGATTTTGGTGCACGAACAGTTATCGAACATAACCTCGAACAGCCGAATCTTTTTCAAATCGTTCGGGTTCGCCGAACAGCTCGAACACCACCCAAAACAGCTCGAATTTGAGATTGGCGAACAGTTCGAGTCGAACACCGCTCATCTCTAAACATGATATTGTGGGCTGTGGAGACATAATACTATAAAGGGGGCTGTGGTGACCATATTGTATACAGGGCTGTAGGGGACATACTGACGTCTGTGGTAACCATCCTGTCTTAGGGGCTGTAGTGACCTGACCATTATACTGCATTGCAGTAGCTTAGGTATCCATGGTTACGACCACTCATAATGACAGTTAGTTGTTAGTGGTCGTAACCATGGAAACCTAACCTACTGCAATGCCCTGCACATAGGGTAAGCGCCATAGCGAATCAGAAGGACTTTACTACATTTCTAATTGGATATATTTGCTAATATTATTATTATTACACCTACTACATATTGGGATAGCATCTTAGAGATGGCAATACCCATTTAACTTTCTCTTTTCTTATTTATCTGGCCCAGGCGGCTATAATGAATTTTTCTTGCCACTACTTTGTCACTGCAGAATTTAAATATGCAAATAACCCTCATCAGAGGGAACGAGAACGGGAGCTCTAGTGCCACCTGTTAGAAGTAGGAATCCCAGAGGAGATTTGCGCAGCTTATAAGTCTCCTTATGCCGACTTGGTACATTCCACAAAGAGAAATGTTACGCATTAGACACCCTTCAGTCTTTAAAATACAGAAAGCTATAACTCATTGCTTTTAGAGCACCTTACTGATGTCTACAGTAACTCCATTGTGCCATAGTGCAACCGGCTCTGTACTGATACACTTCTGAGCCGGCGACAAGTTGTGATTACAGCCGCTGCACACTATATACTGAGCAATGACTGAAGCTGCGCCTCTATGACTGAAAGCCGAAGGCCACTGGGAGGAATAAAGTTAATTTCCTCCAGGCAGCGGGGCTCTCAGTGCAGATGCCGCACTGCTTCAGAAAGCTATTAACCTGCAGATTAACCCCATATCTGCATCGTAATAGCAGTTTTTGACATGACAGGTTCCTTTTAATGTTGCTGTCACGCCAGGTGAGAATGCAATACAGGGGGGAAAGGTAAAGGGAGCCCATACACTAGGAAAAGGGAAAGTGGTGACTTCCTAAACTGACCTAGCGTCACCCTGTCTTTCCCTATCGTCCCTATACAGCTTTCGCAGCTTTCGCCGATCACGTGCCTCGCCCTACTATCCCTGGCATAAGGCTACATCTGGGGGTGGAAGGAGATGAGCACTAGTCAACCTCTGCTAGCATTCTAAACACAAAAGGGGAAGACAACACAGGGGAAATACAACTTAGCTTTAGAAGAAACTCCAACAGGGCACACGGCCTCAAGACTCCAAAGAGGACGTGATGCTACTTCAGCCAAGCTCCAAGAAGGAATGAGTATAACCAGCGACGCCCACCTAGAGAGACCAGGTATATATACACCCAGGTCAGAGGGAGGTAGTCGCTGGGTCCTAAAGACAACCTCCTGTCTAGGAAGCTGTCTGCAATGCCAATTGTGGAGATCACCTACAGGCCACTGCAGGGCGATTGTCTGTCACCTCCGACACACCCATGACAGTTGCCTTCCCTGAAATATGCAGTTAATAAAATAATAAAAAATGCCCTTGATTCAGAAAAGGAACATATATACACACGTGGTCAAAATTGTTGGTACCCCTCATTTAATGAAAGAAAAACCCACAATGATCACAGAAATAACTTGAATCTGACAAAAGTATTAACAAATTAAAAATCTATATGAAAATGAACAAATGAAGGTCAGTCATTGCTTTTCCACCCTGCTTCCACAGAATTTTTAAACAAAATGAAACTCATGAAATAGGCCTGGACAGAAATGATGGTACCCCTGAAAATAATGTGACAAAAGGGGCATGTTAAATCAAGTTGTGTCCACTAATTAGCATCACAGGTGTCTACAATCTTGTAATCAGTCAGTGGGCCTGTATATAGGGCTACAGATACTCACTGTGCTGTTTGGTGACATGGTGTATACCACACTCAACGTGGACCAGAGGAAGCAAAGGAAACAGTTGTCTCAGGAGATTAGAAAGAAAATTACAGACAATCATGTTAAAGGTAAAGGTTATAAGGCCATCTCCGAGCAGCTTGATGTTTCTGCGACTATAGTTGCACATATTATTCAGAAATGTAAGATCCATTGGACTGTAGCCAACCTCCCGCAGGAGGAAAATTGATGACAAATCAAAGAGACGAATAATACGAATGGTAACAAAAGAGCCCAGAATAACTTCTAAAGAGATTAAAGGTGAACTTCAAGCTCAAAGAACGTCAGTGTCAGATCGCACCATCCGTCGTTGTTTGATCCAAAGTGGACTTCATGGGAGGCGACCAAGGAGAACACCATTGTTGAAAAAAAAATAATAAAAAAGCCAGACTGGAATTTACCAAACTACATGCTGACAAGCCACAAAGCTTCTGGGAGAATGTCCTATGGACAGATGAGACAAAAATGGAAGTTTTTGTCAAGGCACATCAGCTCTATGTTCACAGATGGAAAAATGAAGCATATCAAGAAAAGAACACTGTCCCTACTGTGAAAGATGGAGGAGGCTTTGTTATGTTCTGGGGCTGCTTTGCTGCATCTGGCACAAGGTGTCTTGAATCTGAGCAGGGTACAATGAAATCTCAAGACTATCAAGGGATTCTAGAGAGAAATGTGCTGCCCAGTGTTAGAAAGCTTGGTCTCAGTCGGAGGTCATGGGTCTTGCAACAGGATAATGACCCAAAACACACAGCTAAAAACACCCAAGAATGGCTAAGAGGGAAACATTGGACTATTCTGAAGTGGCCTTCTATGAGCCCTGACCTAAATCCTGTTGAGCATCTTTGGAAAGAGCTGAAACATGCCATCTGGAAAAGGCAACCTTCAAACACGAGAAAACTAGAGCTGTTTGCTCATGAGGAGTCGGCCAAAATACCTGTCAAGAGGTGCAGAAGTCTCATTGACAGTTACAGGAATCGTTTGATTGCAGTGATTGCCTCAAAAGGTTGTTAAAGAAAATATTAAGTTAAGAAGAGTACCATCATTTCTGTCCAGGCCTATTTCATGAGTTTAATTTTTTTTAATTCTGTGGCAGTAGGGTTGAAAAGCAATGTCTGACTTTCATTTGTTCATTTTCATAGATTTTTAATTTATTATTACTTTTGTCAGATTCAAGTTATTTCTGTGACCATTGTGGGTTTTTCTTTCATTAAATGAGGGGTACCAACTATTTTGACCATGTGTATATATACAGTGGGTACAAAAAGTATTCAGACCCCTTTACATTTTTCACTCTTTGTTTCATTGCAGCCATTTGATAAATTATAAAAAATTCATTTTTGTCTTATTAAAGTACACTCTGCACTCCATCTTGACTGAAAAAAAAACAGAAATGTAGACATTGTTGCAAACTTATTAAAAAAGAAAAACTGAAATATCACATGGTCATAAGTATTCAGACTCTTTGCTCAGTATTGACTAGAAGCACCTTTTTGAGCTAGTACAGCCATGAGTCTTCTTGGGAATGATGCAACAAGTTTTTCACACCTTGATTTTGGGATTTTTTTCCATTCTTCCTTGCAGATCCTCTCCAGTTCTGTCAGGTTGGATGGTGAATGTTGGTGGATAGCCATTTTCAGATCTCTCCAGAGATGCTCAATTGGGTTTAGGTCAGGGCTCTGGCTGGGCCAGTCAAGAATGGTCACAGAGTTTTTCTGAAGCCACTCCTTTGTTATTTTAGCTGTGTGCTTACGGTCATTGTCTTGTTGGAAGGTGAACCTTCAGCCAAGTCTTAGGTCCAGAGCACTCTGGAGGAGGTGTTCATCCAGGATATCTCTGTACTTGGCCGCATTCATGTTTCCTTCAATTGCAACCCGTCATCCTGTCCCTGCCGCGGAAAACAACCCCATAGCATGATGCTGCCACCACCATGTTTCACTGTTGGGATTGTATTGGGCTGGTGATGAGAAGTAAAAGAACACAAAAATTTGAGCTTGGTTTAAAATGGTATACATGCAGCACATAAGTGCATGTTGCACAATGGCAATGAATCAGAAAAACATATAAGAAGCAAAATGAAAATAAACCCTACTGTAAATAAATAAAAAGCAAGTGCATTTAAATAAAATAGGGTTCTTAGTAACACTGTTTTTGATCAAAAATAGTATGAAAGCTATCCCACCTGCGACATTGTGAACCCGTTCGGGATAGAACCTACTCTGTCTAATATTAATAACTTTACCATGTGTCAAAGTTGACCTCTGTGTGAATAAGGGCAGACTGAGGCTTTTAATATTAGACAGAGTAGGTTCTATCCCAAACGGGTTCACCTTGTTGCTGGTGGGATAGCTTTCAGGTGATGAGCAGTGCCTCGTTTTCTCCACACATACCGCTTAAAATTATCACCAAAAAGTTCTATCGTCATCTCATCAGACCAGAGAATCTTATTTCTCATAGTCTGGGAGTCCTTCATATGTTTTTGAGCAAACTCTATGCGGGCTTTCATATGTCTTGCACTGAGGAGAGGCTTCCATTGGGCCTGACTGGTGGAGGGCTGCAGTGATAGTTGACTTTGGGTAACTTTCTCCCATCTCCCTACTGCATCTCTGGAGCTCATGATTAACAATATGGAACATGTGGGGTGATCTAATATTGAGAATCGGTAACACCCCATATCATGGCACTTATATTGTTAGATTTTTGGGATAATCGAAGTATAACGATATTCAGGAAAGGACAAAAGAAGAAAAAACTTCGAAACACATCCCACTTTAGAAATAGTACATAAATAGCTTTTTATTAGAAAAATCCAAGAAAATGACAAGAAATACATATGGATCACACCTAATCTTTGTTAAAAATAGGAAAGAGCACGGAAACAAAGATGGCGTACAGGTAGATAAAGTTTAAATATAAAAAGGACTCATATAGGGCAAAACATGACTACAATTGATCAATAATCAAATGCAGAGACATCAGTAAATATTATGCCAAATAGACAGCTATTCCATGTTAGCATTCAAATAAATCTAAATTGACATTGCATATGGTCAAGGAATGCCAGTTAATATAAATAGTCTCTGCTTTAATATATGTACAAAAATTCAATCATATGTGCCCATAGGAATGCATCATTGTGACACCTACATGAAATCATCACATTACCCAGTCGCTGCATGGAGTGAAAATAGAAGGATTGTATGGCATTTAATGGACATAATAATCCATAAAGGTCTCTCACTTACAGCAGCTGAGGAGCACGCCACCTGTTCCTGCTCACCCTACGCGCGTTTCGGCTAGAACTGCCTTCGTTAGGGGGTCAGCCACAGTGATCTTGGGGTTCTTCTTTACCTTTCTCACCAAGGCTCTTCTCCCACGATTGCTCAGTTTGGCTGGACGGCCAGGTCTAGGAAGACTTCTGGTGGTCCTAAACTTCTTCCATTTAAGGATTATGGAGGCCACTGTGCTCTTAGGAACCTTGAGTAACGCAGAACTTCTTTTGTAACCTTGGCCAGATCTGTACCTTGCCACAATTCTGTAATTGAGCTCCTTGGGCAGTTCCTTTGAGCTCATGATTCTCATTTGGTCTAGCATGCACTGTGAGCTGTGAGGTCTTATATAGACAGGTGTGTGCCTTTCCAAATCAAGTTCAATCAGTTTAATTAAACACAGCTGGACTCCAATGAAGGAGTAGAACCATCTCAAGGAGGATCACAAGGAAATGGACAGCATGTGACTTAAATATGAGTGTCTGAGCAAAGGGTCTGAATACTTATGACCATGTGATATTTCAGTTTTTCTTTTTTAATAAATTTGCAAAAATTTCTACATTGCTGTTTTTTTCAGTCAAGATGGGGTGCAGAGTGTACTTTAATGAGAAAAAAAAATGAGCTTTTTAGAATTTATCAAATGGCTGCAATGAAACAAAGAGTGAAAAATTTAAAGGGGTCTGAATACTTTCCGAACCCACTGTATATACAGTACAGACCAAAAGTTTGGACACACCTTCTCATTTAAAGATTTTTCTGTATTTTCATGACTATGAAAATTGTAAATTCACACTGAAGGGATCAAAACTATGAATTAACACATGTGGAATTATATAGTTAACAAAAAAGTGTGAAACAACTGAAAATATGTCTTATATTCTAGGTTCTTCAAAGTAGCCACCTTTTGCTTTGATGACTGCTTTGCACACTCTTGGCATTCTCTTGATGAGCTTCAAGAGGTAGTCACCGGAAATGGTCTTCCAACAATCTTGAAGGAGTTCCCAGAGATGCTTAGCACTTGTTGGCCCTTTTGCCTTCACTCTGCGGTCCAGCTCACCCCAAACCATCTCGACTGGGTTCAGGTCTGGTGACTGCGGACGCCAGGTCATCTGGTATAGCTCCCCATCACTCTCCTTCTTGGTCAAATAGCCCTTACACAGCCTGGAAGTGTGTTTGGGGTCATTGTCCTGTTGAAAAATAAATGATGGTCCAACTAAAAGCAAACCGGATGGAATAGCATGCCGCTGCAAGATGCTGTGGTAGCCATGCTGGTTCAGTATGCCTTCAATTTTGAATAATTCCCCAACAGTGTCACCATCAAAGCACCCCCACACCATCACACCTCCTCCTCCATGCTTCATGGTGGGACCCAGGCATGTAGAGTCCATCCGTTCACCTTTTCTGCGTCGCACAAAAACACGGTGGTTGGAACCAAAGATCTCAGATTTGGACTCATCAGACCAAAGCACAGATTTCCACTGTTCTAATGTCTATTCCTTCTGTTCTTTAGCCCAAACAAGTCTCTTGTCCATATATATTTGCAACATTTCAAAGAATGTATTGCAATTTTGTTTTTTTTTCTCATTATAAATATTTATTTTATACTCTGTTTTGCAGAAATTTAGTTTACATCCAGCACCTGGATATAAGAAAGCAATCGAGTGACCTCTATGTGAGAATGTTGTTGGCATGCTCTGTGACTTGTACAAAAATCAATGTGCAGGGAGGGGAAGAAGGTGACCTGTGTCTACTATCTACTGCCAGTGTGACCTTTGATTGTAATTCTTCCTGTGATAATTAATGAGGTGACCAATGAGAAGTGATTTCTACAGAAGAGCTCATTATAAGGCTTAGTGATCGGAGAGAAAAATGTAAGACAATTATATTAAAAAAGTATTATTATGGCGTCCCTCGAGAGGGTTAATCTGGCTATAACCATTCAATAAATGTTTTCCACACCCATTGACTTTGGTAAATTAAGTTATTAATGTAAAGTATATAAAATCAATTAATCAGATCTTTAAAATTGATGACCAGTCCTTAGGGCTTGTAAAGATGACCATATAGCTCATCTCCATGTTATTCTATGGGGCTGTGCACATTTCCAAATTTTTTCAATGGACAGAGTCAGTATGAAAAAAAAATTGTAGCTTGCACAATTTGTCTCCAATAATCGCAATGCACTTGCTCATTCAACTGTATGAGTCCATGGGAAAAAATCAAACCACACTTAGGCTGTGTGCCCACTATGCGTTTTTTAAGCGTTTCTGCAGCAGCAATTCCGCTGCAGAAACCTTTAAAAAACGCTTGTTAGAAGGTCTGCCATGTTCCCCAATGATAATCTGCATGTGCTGTGCAAATGGTGCGGAAATTTCCGCTGCGGATTATCATTGCGGAAAAAAAACGCAGCACTACCAATTATTTTGCAGAAGCGCGGCATTTTCGCCGCCATTGACTTGCATTGGACCGCATGACATCCGCATCACTGCATCTGTACATGCGGATTCCATGCGTTTCAGTGTGCGGATGGTACCCGGGTTTGGAGAAGAGGAGACTCTCCTCTGGACCCAGGTACCATAATACCTGTAAAAAAAAGAATAAAATAAAAAATATACATTATACTTACCTTCTGATGGCCCCCGGTCTCCATAGCGATGCGTCTTGGCTTGCCGGCAGCTCGCGATGGTCTTAAGGACCTGCCATGACGTCATTTAGTCATGTGACGGGTCACGCGACCGCTGACGTCGGCAGGTCCTTTAGTCTACTGCGAGCTGCCAGCAAGCCAGAACGCATCGGATAAAGACTCCGGGGGCCATCAGAAGGTAAGTATATATTTATTTTTTATTTTTTACCATTCTTTACGGTCACACTATATAAATCCATGCCGCTTGCATGGGTTTATATAATGTGACCAAGTTGTCAAGAACTTTCCAAGTGATGATAAAATCGCTTGGAAAGCGCTTGTCAACCCGCATGCTGAAATGCATGTCAAGAACGCTTCACATCGGCATGTCCCTGGCAGGAAAAATGCATGTACAATCCGCATGTACAATCCACATGTACAATCCGCATGCGTTTTTTTCTGCCAGGGAGATGCAGAAACGCTCAGGAAAAATCCGGAGCATTTTTGCATCGTGGGCACATAGCCCACGATGGAAGGTGGAGTAACTTTTTTTTTCCCTCCAACTCCGAGAAAATCGGATAACGCTCTGATAAGAGTGTGATTAGGATAATGGGGCCGATTTTCTTGAATGTGGAGAAAACGGTTTTCTTGGGTTGAGCCCTCAGTATTAGACAGGAGTTGTTATGATCTGCTACAGGGACTAAGGAAAGACAGGAGAACTGTCCCTATAATAGAACTAAACTAGATCCCTACGATGTAACGGGGAACCTGATCCTGCGATCAGACCCGCTAAAGTCCTCGGCTAGTCTGAACGAAGACCTATAGATGTGAGGGAGGGATCCCTACAAGAACTAGGGACTGGGATAAGTTGGGCACCTCCTAGCAGAAATAGTAGCAGTCAAAGACAAACACACAACAAAAAGCATAGAGGTCAGAAGACCTAGCAAAACTAACAGAGAACGGCAACAGAGCACCAAGCTAGCTCAAGAGTAGTAAATACAATGAAGTCCAGCAAGACCAGGAGGGCGGAGCCGGATTAAATAGGCAAAAATGGTCATGTGACCAGCAAACTAAAAAAAACCTAACAGGAGAGTTCTAACAGTACCCCCTCTTCTAAGAGGATCCTCCGGATCCCCTAGGCCCAGGCTTACCAGGAAACCTCCTGTGAAACGCTCTGACAAGTCTGGAAGCAGAAACATCATCCGCCCTCACCCATGAGTTATCCTCAGGTCCGAAAACCCTTCCAAGCGACGAGATACTGCAAACTCCCTCTATACCGTCTAGAATTTAGGATGCGGGAAATTTCATATTCCCCGTCCTCCACCACCGGAGGAACAGTGGCAGAGGCGTCACCATCAGACACATCAGCTTTTTTCAACAGAGAAACATGAAACACTGGGTTAATCTTCCAGGACGTAGGAACCTCCAACCTAACAGCAGATTGGTTAACTATCTGAAGCACCTTAAAGGGCCCTACGAACTTGGGACCCAATTTTTTAGAAGGAATCCTCAATCGCAGATTCTTAGAGGACAACCAAACCATGTCACCAACAGCAAACAAAACCTCTTGCTGTTTCCTATCAAAGTACCTCTTAGATTTTTTGTTAGCCTCCTGAAGATTACCACGCACATCCGTCCAAACTCTCTCCAAATCACCGGAAAAACTCTCCTCCTCAGGCACAGCCGAAACCAATTTGGAGAATGACCCAAAAGACGGATGTCTCCCAGAACAACAAAAAAAAGGCGAACACCCAGCAGAAGAGGATGTATGGTTGTTAAGAGCAAATTCAGCAAGTGGCAGAAACTCAGACCACCCCTCTTGATTGTCTGCCACAAAACAACGCAAGAACTGCTCAACATCCTGGTTCTTCCTTTCTGTCTGGCCATTAGACTCAGGATGATATCCAGATGAAAACGACAAATGAACTCCCAACCTGTCACAAAAGGCACGCCAAAAACGAGCCACGAACTGAGGTCCCCTATCAGAAACAATGTCAGTAGGAACACCATGTAGTCTGACAATTTCCTTGACAAAGGCCTTAGCGAGTGTCTTAGCGCAAGGCAGTTTGATGAAGGGAAACAAGTGACACATCTTGCTAAAACGGTCCACGACCACCCAGATGACCGTGAAACCTTCAGAGGGGGGAAGGTCAGTAATAAAGTCCATAGCCAGATGTGTCCAAGGTGCACTAGGAACCTCCAGAGGGCAAAGCAACCCCGCAGCAGGAGCATGCGAAGACTTGGATCTAGCACACACAGTACATTGGCGCACCCACTTAATGACTTCCTTCTGCCATCCAGGCCACCAAAAACTGCGACCCACAAGTCTCTTGGTCTCAGAAATTCCTGGATGACCTGCCAACCGAGACTCATGACACTCAACAAACAAATCTCTCCTAAAGGTCCTAGGCACAAACAACCTCCCATGGGGAGTGTTAGATGGGGCATTCTCCTGAGCTTTAAGAATCTCATCCTCCAAAACGGAGTCCAAAGCAGCAATCACAACACCTTCTTGTAAAATGCTCTCCTCTTCCTCCTCAACACCGACCATGGGAGAAAAGCTGCGAGACAAAGCATCCGCTTTAACATTCTTGGTACCCGGGATGTAAGTAACGGAAAAATTAAACCACGAGAAAAAAAGTGCCCACCTAGCCTGACGGGCATTCAAGCGCTTGGCAGCATCAAGATAGATCAGATTTTTATGATCAGTGAAAACCTGAATGGGAAATTCAGCACCTTCCAAGAGGTGACGCCAGTGTTCAAATGCGAGTTTAATCGCCAGCAATTCCCGATTACCAATATCGTAATTAAGTTCAGTCTCAGAAAATTTTTTTGAAAAAAAGGCACAGGGATGTACTCCATCCTTGTTTTCCTGATACAACACCGCACCGACCCCCACCAAAGAAGCATCAACCTCAACCAAAAACGGCTTAGTCACATCAGGCTGCATAAGGATGGGAGCAGAGGTGAACCTCTCCTTTAGAAACACAAAAGCTTCAATGGCCTCAGAAGTCCACTGAACCGCATTAGCACCTTTCCTGGTGAGATCGGTCAGCGGTTTGACAATAATAGAAAAATTTTTTATGAATTTTCTGTAATAATTGGCGAAACCCAAAAACCTCTGTATCGATTTCAAACCAATAGGCCTAGGCCATTCCTGCACAGCTTGAACTTTAACCGGGTCCATCTCAAAACCTTCACTGGAGATAATGTAGCCCAAAAAACTAATTCTCTGTACTGCGAACTCACATTTCTCCAGCTTAGCAAAAAGCGAATTGTCCATTAATAACTGTAATACCTCACGTACGCTCCGCCAATGAGACTCCAGATCAGGCGAATAAATCAGAATGTCATCCAAATACACAACCACATTTTTGCCGATTAAAGGTCTAAGGATGTCATTAATAAGATTCTGAAAAAATGCTGGAGCATTGGTAAGACCAAAAGGCATAACCAGATTCTCAAAATGACCCACAGGAGTGTTAAAAGCAGTCTTCCATTCATCACCCTCCGTCATGCGCAACAAATTGTATGCCCCCCGGAGATCAATTTTAGAGAACCATTTGGCCCCCACTAACTGGTTAAATAAATCAGGAATCAATGGCAGTGGGTAAGGATTGCGTACAGTAATTTTATTAATCTCACGAAAGTCCAGACAAGGACGTAAACCGCCATCTTTTTTTTTTACAAAAAAAAATCCAGCAGCCACAGGAGACTTGGAAGGCCTAATGTGACCGGCGACCAAGCTTGTCTGTATGTATTCCTCCAAAGCCTTTCTCTCAGGAATAGTAAGATTAAATAAACGACTTTTAGGAAGAGTCGCTCCAGGGACAAATTCAATGGTACAATCATAGTCTCTATGGGGAGGCAAAATTTGTGACTCCTCCTCAGAAAAAACTCTCCAAAAATCCTGAATAGGTACAGGCAATTCCCCTTTATCCACAGCAGCAATACGTCCGTTACAACACTTGTCATAACACTTAGGGCTCCAGGACTTAATTTCATTGGTAGACCAATCCAGTACAGGATTGTGCAATTTTAACCAGGGTAACCCCAATATTACTGGAGAAGGCAAATTATCCAATACCACCAAATCCAAATTTTCTTTGTGAATACCATTAATAGTGAGGGGAAATTCACAGACCTTATGAGTAACACTCTTCAAGGGAGAGCCATCAACAGAAACCACAGCAATAGGGGATGACAAAGTTTTAGGTTCTAATCTAACTTTTTCCAAGAATCCCCCATCAATCACATTCAGAGTAGAACCACAATCCACAAATACCCGAAATTCAATTAATTCATCCTGAGCAGCAGTAGTGGCAGATAGGAATACTCCCTTAGAATTTAAACAGGCAATACGGGCATAACTGACCTTTTTTTTTTCTTTCTTCATACGAAGCACACAGTTCTTAATAAAATGACCAGAATTTCCGCAATAGAAGCACAAGCCTTCAGAAAGCCTGCGATCTTTTTCCTGAGAGCGGGGTGCCATCGCCCCAATCTCCATCGGCTCTCCATTGTCAGCACAGACCCTCTCAAGACTCGGAGCTGACATAGCAGAGGATTTGCTCTCATTAACCCTTGCACGCAGTCTCCTGTCCACCCGTATAGCTAATTGCATAGCCTCCTGCAAGTTTCCAGGTGTGGGATAAGCAATCAGTAAATCCTTAACCCTTTCACCTAGCCCTGCAAGAAACAAGCTTTTCAAAGCTGAATCGTTCCACCCCACCTGGGCAGACCACCGACGGAAGTGAGAACAATATTTTTCCACATTACCTGATCCCTGCCTCAAACGTCTCAATTCAGACTCAGCAGATGAGACACGATCAGGATCATCATATAAGAAACCCAAAGCAGAAAAAAAACTATCCACTGATCTAAAGCACGGATCACTAGGTTGGAGAGAGAAGGCCCATCCCTGAGGATCTTTGCGCAAAAGTGACATTATGAACCCTATGCGCTGTGATTCATCACCAGAGGATCCGGGTCTCAAACGAAAATACAATAAACAAGCATTTTTAAAAGAAAAAAAATCTTGTTGTTCGCCAAAAAATAAATCAGGCAGACGTACCTTTGGTTCCACAAAATGTGCTCCAGAACAGCTACTCACGTGTTGTTGGAGCTTGGCCACCTCCAGAGAGAGTCCCTGCAAGCGTTGAGCCAAATCTTGAACCAAGACCATGATGGAAAACTGGAGGTCTTTCCTTAGAGAAAATTTTTTTTTTTTTCTTTTAGGGCTGGACTTACTGTTATGATCTGCTACAGGGACTAAGGAAAGACAGGAGAACTGTCCCTACAATAGAACTAAACTAGATCCCTACGATGTAACGGGGAACCTGATCCTGCGATCAGACCCGCTAAAGTCCTCGGCTAGTCTGAACGAAGACCTATAGATGTGAGGGAGGGATCCCTACAAGAACTAGGGACTGGGATAAGTTGGACACCTCCTAGCAGAAATAGTAGCAGTCAAAGACAAACACACAACAAAAAGCATAGAGGTCAGAAGACCTAGCAAAACTAACAGAGAACGGCAACAGAGCACCAAGCTAGCTCAAGAGTAGTAAATACAATGAAGTCCAGCAAGACCAGGAGGGCGGAGCCGGATTAAATAGGCAAAAATGGTCATGTGACCAGCAAACTAAAAAAACCTAACAGGAGAGTTCTAACAGGAGTAAGTGTCGGACCCCCAGGATCTAAGTTTGATGGCTTTTCCTAGGCATATACCATCAATTTTAAAAGACTGTTCTTCAACATTTTAATATATCTGATCCTCTATTTTGCAGGAAAATAAGTTTAGCACTGGATTTTTACACTCTCCCTATTTTGATAACTATTCATACACATCTGACAGTACATGTTTGCTGACCACAGCTGGTGTAACCTTCATATGGATGTAATAAAATGTCACAAGTATTAGATAAAAGAAACGTCAGTTCTCAGAGTCCTGAACAAAATGAAAAAACATGTACTGGAGGAAGTCCAGCACTCACCAGTTAGGGATTTGTTATGTGTTGAAAATGATAGTACTTGTGAGAACATATAACACATTTTTACCACGCCAAATATATTTGACAAAAAATAGATTTGGCACATAAATATTTATTTGAATAAATTGTATTTTAATAAATGTTATTAAGCTAACAACTCAGCACCTACCAAAATTATAGCCCAGAACAAGGTAAGTCAACAGGAAAGTGCTAAAAAGAAAAAAGTTTTATCCACAAGTAATTATTATTTCCCTGCAGTATTCAGGATAAGAGAATTTTTAGAAACAAATGTATTTATAGAAATCCATTTTCTTTACAATTTTCCATTAGTCAATAAAGCAAACCAAAAAGCAGCTTGTATAGGCAAGGTACAATATGGCAGGGTCTGCTGGGACACAGTCTCCTGTGGGGAGAATATGCAGAAATTGAATTCATGTTTATCAGCACATTCATAAAATCAAAGAGCCCATCGTGTAATATCCACAAAGAAACTGATAAAATTACCAGCGTTAAAAGAGAATATATATATATAATGAAGATGATGGAAACTTACTGTAAAATACAAAAATAACTAGAAAACATATATGACCTGTGATTGCAGACTTCTTTGTTAGGTGAGTTTATATTTGTATGCCTAATTGCCTACATATCATCTCTCAGTATAGAAATGCTATTTTAGACCAGTTACTAAAATGGATAGCCGCTGATGAAACCACCATTTATAGAGACAATATCCATGGGACTTTCTTTCCCTAAGTGGAGATGTATTTTTCCTACTCATCTTTTTCTTAACTCACAATGTATATTTTTATTGAGAAGGGTGTCTACTTTGATGCAATTTCTGAATAGTCTTTTCATCTTATTCTTGGACTTTATTTTGTACATTTTGTTACATTGATTTACATATATTTACATATATTCATATATATTTTTTAGAATGCAAAAATTAATTCCCATTTTCCCGCCCCCCACCAAAAAAGAGAAAAAGTTCTAGCTTTGATGTCCCTATAACAGTTGTAGAAACAATAGTATTGTGTGTAGGGATCTATAGTATTCACATGTGAGAGACATAGGACATCTATAGTGCAGCCATGAGAGTCAATAGCAGGGCGCACATAAGACACCTTTAGTTTTACCCATAAAATACAAGTACATGGCCCACAGAAAAGTTACAGTGCACTCATAGGAGACATGGGACATCTACAGTGTGTCCATAGCTGAGTCACAGTGCCCACATAAGTGTACTTTGCAACTTTTGAGAACTGCCATTAGGAAGGTCCCTAGGAATAGTGTCCCCTTTCTGCTAGTATCCCCACTGTGCCCCTTACCTTTATAATGCCTCCACTGTGCCACAGCACTGTAGTAGTGACTCTCTGTGACTTCATGCTGCAATGGTGTGCCCACTGTTCACCTGTGACGCCTCTACTCAGAAAGCCTGTGTTTTACCCTGGGTGTTGGGGGACTCGGTGTCGGGCCCTGCGTTGAAGAGATGCAGCCGTGGCCCGGGCCCGACTTGTGCTCAGGGCCGTCACATTAGAAAGAGATGGTGTGGGCTATTCCTGGTTGAGTGGCTGATTAACGACTACGCCACCTGTGGTGTCTGGTGAAGGGTCACCGGCGCCGCTAGCAGTCATGTCATGGCGGCTAAAGTTATTACTGCTCCCCACAGGCGGAGCAGGGCCTCAGGGCAGGCAAACAGGATGAAGGGGGGTAGCAGTAGCGCGGGGAGTATGGGCACCGCGTCGCGTGGTATGGCGCGTAATGAACAGTCCGGAGGCCATAGGGGTGAACTTCCAAGGCTTTACTCACTCAGAGATGTTAGCGGGAAGGCGACTCCCTGCTCCTCGCGGAGTCCTGCGGCCACCAGGGACGGGAGTCCGACTACCTCCGAGGAAGTTCAGTGTTCGGTAGCGACCCTACACCAGAGTGTTCCTGCACTACAGACTTCACCCTTTCCCGTCTGTGCGTGTGTAGATAGGCCGGGTCTCCCTCTGAGCTCCTCTCAGGTGTAGGGGTATGGTGGCAATTCCTCTCCGTCCGACGCCCGGTGGGATCCTCAGGGCCTAACCGGGCTTTCCCATCCTGGACGTAGAGTACGAGGTCGGGTGTCGGGGGCCGGTACCCCTCTTGCAGCCGGAATCCCTCTGAATAGATCAGGTAGGCGAGGACAGGTGGCGTGCTCCGCTCCGTCTGCATCCTCCCCGGGACCCATTTGCTAGGGAGCCACACTCTAAAGCTCCCGGGCCTTCTTGATCCTGGTCCTCGGCCGGGTTGAGACATTCCTTGTCTGCAACCTACCTCTCGTCCCAAGGTCAGGGTACGAGGGCTGTGTCCCTTGCCGCTGCAGGCCCACACAGGATCTGCGCTCCCAGAGGGAAGTCACATTACACACAGTATTTTGACAGCACAGTGACAGCCGACAGACTAGCAAAGGCTAAACTACGGACCAGAAAGGACCGAAGGACCAACGAACCAAGATCAAAGATGGCATTTAATTAAATCTGAAATTTGAAGTGTCACCAGCTAGTTGTTCCTCCACCCACACCCACTAACTGGTTCCTACCACTTTGTGTTCCCCAGTCTCCCTGTAACCAGGGGAGCAGCACCTAGTGCATACTAGCTCCCTCTGGTGGAGAAATGTGGTGTTGGATGCAAAAGGCTAGGTCACAACCATCACACTGGCCTTACCTCAGAGGAGGAACACCACACTCCATTGAAGAAGTGCAGCATTCCTGTGGCGGTCGAACCCTCAGGGGCGCCACATTCCCCCCTGGTAAAACACAGCACGTCCGCGGGCTGCAAAGGACATAACACCCAAGAAATTTTCTTTTTATAATAACAAAACTATCATCCCTTTATGGGAGGCACATTTCTTAAACGTTGCATAACAAGGTATAAAAGTGTAAAAGTGCAAAAGTACAAAATTATAAAAGTATAAAGCATAAATTAGGACAAGAGACTTTTGACAATGGCAGCAGACTGGTTAAAAGTGGCGACGGTCAGTTCAGTAGCAAGAGGGACCTGCCCTAAACCCTCTACGTGGGCCCTGGGGTGTCTGCACAGGGCATGAAGATCCGGAGTTGGACCTCCACAAAAGCCACTCCAGACAGGTTTTGCTTCTGAGGTCTGAGGTAGAAGAAGGAGCACGGTTTTACATAAAACCAATAGGAAGCACCTAAATAGATGCATAACTATATACAAACACAGTCCGCCGCCTGCTATAGCCCGCAGGGACCAAAGTCTCTGTAAACAGGGAGAAAACATAAAATAGCAGCATTTAACTTAAAACTTTAACAACAGCAGCAGCCGGGGGCAGCTTTAGACTTCTGGCTCTCTTCTTGGGAAAGGCTCATTCCTCCCGACGGAGGCTAGCCGGTCACCTGAGGCTGAAGGCGGGGTGACGTCGCACCCAGACACTTTGTGGACGTCCAGGGCGTACCACCCACGCTCCCCCTGGTGGCGAGAGAAAGTCACTGTGTCGCCCGGGAGGAGGTTCCGACCGGGGTGTCCCTTCTTGAGGCGCGGCTCAATGTCCCGCCGGCTGACGAACACATCGTCCTGGAACAGGGGACACCGGATGAACCCCCACCCCGCCTCATGATGAAATCGGACGACTTGGCCTTCGTACCGGGGACTGGGACGGGTGGCCTCCTCCTGACGCGCCCGAGTCTTTGCAGCTTTGGTCCTGACCTCGCGGCGCTCGCAGCGCTGCTCCCGCACTTCGCTGCTCCCTTGCGAGCTGGAAGATCTGGTCGCTGCACCACTGGCTCCTCCTTCGCGCTTCAGACCGGGTCTCCCGAGGGAAGCCCATTAGGTCACCCCCTGGTTTTCCCAGGCCCACTCCTCAGCCTCGGGCCAGGTTACTGCCGGTGCAGGTAGCGGGGTTAAAACGGGTTGCTGCGAGTCCTCTGTAGATGCGGACCAGTCCGGGTTGGAGACGGTAGTTTCCTCCGCAGCTTCAGGCACCTCCGAATCAGGATTTGGGCGGCATCGCAGGTCCCCACCGATGGCTGCCGATTGCAGCTCTGGAGCTAACGCTTGCTCCCAGGTGACCGCGTGGGGAACTAAGTACTCTGACATGAGGTCCAGAATAGTCACGGTTGGCTCTGCAGCCGGGGCAGGGGTTGCACACTCACCCGCCGCGAGGTCACCCTCGACCTCTGTCACCGAGTCGACTTGTCCTGGGACCTCAACTCCTTGGCGGCGGTCTTGGACAGCAGCAGCATCTCCTCCCGCCACGCTGCCGTCACCGCCTCCTGGGCCTCTCTCTGCCTTCTAAGGAATTCTGGAGCTTATTGATGGAGAAATGCAATATATCCCGTGGTCAACACGCTGCCGCCTTGCTCTCTGCCAGGTGAAGGGCCTGAACCGGGTTCAGTAGATGCGTGGTCTTGTTCCCCAGAGGCATCCATGTCTGCCTCCGTTGACTGCCAAGCTCCGACTGCCATGGCTGCACCTTGTTGCTTTTCTTCTTCCTCCTCTTTCGGGGTGGTTCCTGGGCGGAATGCTGACAGGCCCGCCTTCGTTCAGCCCATCCAGTTTGACGGGCATTACCCCGCGGACAGTCTCTGATGGAAGGGGCAGTCCACATTTTTGGCACCAAGCGGGAGCCCAGCCCACGATGGGAGGCGTTCAAAGACAGTCTTTTCACAGCATTATGGCGTCTGTTCTTCTTGGGCGGGCGCCATTTTAAGTGTAAAACAGCAGTTCAAGGTGTAAGGCACACAGTACCCGATAGCAATGGGCACTCTTCTCCGTTGCTGCGGGCACGATATCCTGCCGACTACGCCAGGTTGTGACGCCTCTACTCAGAAAGCCCGTGTTTTACCCTGGGTGTTGGGGGACTCGGTGTCGGGCCCTGCGTTGAAGAGATGGGATGCAACCATGGCTCGGGCCCGACCCGTGCTCAGGGCCGTCACATTAGAAAGAGATGGTGTGGGCTATTCCGGGTTGAGTGGCTGATTAACGACTACGCCACCTGTGGTGTCTGGTCAAGGGTCACCAGCGCCGCTAGCAGTCCGCTGAGGCCCGATGTCATGGCGGCTAAAGTTATTACTGCTCCCCACAGGCGGAGCAGGGCCTCAGGGCAGACAAACAGGATGAAGGGGGGTAGCAGTAGCGCGGGGAGTATGGGCACCGCGTCGCATGGTATGGCGCGTAATGAACAGTCCGGAGGCCATAGGGGTGAACTTCCAAGGCTTTACTCACTCAGAGATGTTAGTGGGAAGGCGACTCCCTGCTCCTCGCGGAGTCCTGCGGCCACCAGGGACGGGGGTCCGACTACCTCCGAGGAAGTCCAGTGTTGGGTAGCAACCCTACACCAGAGTGTTCCTGCACTACAGACTTCACCCTTTCCCGTCTGTGCGTGTGTAGATAGGCCGGGTCTCCCTCTGAGCTCCTCTCAGGTGTAGGGGTCGGGTGGCAATTCCTCTCCATCCGACGCCCGGTGGGATCCTCAGGGCCTAACCGGGCTTTCCCGTCCTGGACGTAGAGCACGAGGTCGGGTGTCGGGGGCCGGTACCCCTCTTGCAGCCGGAATCCCTCTGAATAGATCAGGTAGGCGAGGACAAGTGGTGTGCTCCGCTCTGTCTGCATCCTCCCCGGGACCCATTTGCTAGGGAGCCACACTCTAAAGCTCCCGGGCCTTCTTGATCCTGGTCCTCGGCCAGGTTGAGACATTCCTAGTCTGCAACCTACCTCTCGTCCCAAGGTCAGGGTACGAGGGCTGTGTCCCATACCGGCGCAGGCCCACACAGGATCTGCGCTCCCAGAGGGAAGTCACATTACACACAGTATTTTGACAGCACAGTGACAGCCGACAGACTAGCAAAGGCTAGACTATGGACCAGAAAAGACCGAAGGACCAACGAACCAAGATCAAAGATGGCATTCTATTAAATATGAAATTTGAAGTGTCACCAACTAGTTGTTCCTCCACCCACACCCACTAACTGGTTCCTCCCACTTTGTGTTCCCCAGTCTCCCTGTAACCAGGGGAGCAGCACCTAGTGCATACTAGCTCCCTCTGGTGGAGAAATGTGGTATTGGATGCAAAAGGCTAGGTCACAACCATCACACTGGCCTTACCTCAGAGGAGGAACACCACACTCCATTGAAGAAGTGCAGCATTCCTGTGGCGGTCGAACCCTCAGGGGCGCCACACACTCACATGGTAATAATGCCGCTCTGTGCCCCACATAGTGCTGTCTCTTTACCCTCATGCAGTAACAGAGTCTCCCCTGTGCCCTACTTAGTAAAAGTGCATTATATGTGCCTCCACATGGTAATAGTGCCACTCCGTACCCCACATGGTAATAAAGCCCCCGTCGTACTCTGCTCTTTAGTAGTGCCCCTCTGTGCCCCCACACTATAGTCGTACCTTCTCTGTGCCTCCACATGATAATATTTCCGCTCTGTGATCCCACATGGAAATAGTGTCCCCTCTTTTCCTCCACACCTTTATAGTGCCCTCACTGTGCCCCAACACTGTAGTAGTACCCATCTGTGTTTCTACATAGAAATAGTGGCCCTTCTGTCATCCCCCACAAAGTAATAGTTCCACTCTGCGCCGCCACTTGATATTAGTGCCCCCTCCATGGTAATAATGTGCTCTTTGCAATAAAGCTTCCTCTGTGTTCCCACATGGTGACAGTGCCCCCACTATGCACCCACATGGTGACAGTGCCCCACTATGCTCCCACAGGGTAACAGTGCCCCCTCTGTTCATTCACATGTTAATAGTGGCCCCACACTGTAATAGTGCCCACTCTGTGCCTCCCTCCATACAATAATCTGCCCCATTTGTGCCCCACGCAGCTCTTATTTACTCAATGAAAACAAAATAAATTTAAACTCACTGCACCCTGTTCACTCTCATTACCCCCACACTCTTCTTTTCCCCTGTAGTCTGTGGTCTGGCACCCGTGGTACGATAAAGTCATTGCTAGTGATGAGCGAGCATTCTCTTTACTGCTCGGTGCTCGCCCGAGCATCTCACTGCTCGAGATGCTCGGCGCTCGCCGAGTATTTCCGGGGTTGCTCGGCGGGAGCTCGGGTCCCCTCCCTGCATGTTTGGTGCTCTTTAGAGAGCCAATAAACATGCTGGGATTGTCTGCCACACACTGTAATGCTGCAGCCATGTTGGTTGTGGCATTACAGTGATTGGCTGGCCGCACAGCGTTATCAGGTCTATATCAGACCTGGCACCGCCGTGCTCGTCACAGTCACTCCAGAATCAGACAGTGTAGGAAGAGGTATCTGCCAAGCTAGGGAGAGATTTGCTTGTTTCTAGTTAGTGTAGGTATACCAGACTGTATTAGAGACACATATCCATCTCAACTAACAGTCCTTATGGGGACTAATTCAGCTGCAGAGATATCAGTGCTAGGCAGGCAGTGAATATAGGCAGACAGGCAGGCAGGGTATATAGCAGACTGCAGTGCACATTAGCAAGAGGGTCCATTCCAGTTCTGTCTGCTGGTGCTTTTACAGATATTTGTAGAAATAGCCCCAGGTATCAGGGGCCAGGAATATATATATATTTTTTTATCTTAATCCTGATTATTTGCTTAAAAAGCAATCCAGAGAACACCGTTTATCTGTGCCATTTGCTTGTTGGCACTGCAGAATACAGCCAGCTCTAAAAATCCAGCTATTTAAAACTGTGGTTTGTCATCACATGGATCATATATAATTGTGCTGAAAATATTGCCATTTCTGGCCTCCATTAAAATTTTGTTTCAGTGTGTCAGTGAAGTTATTGACACTGGTTTGCTGTTAAAAATAGTTACCTACAGGCCAGCTATTTAAAACTGTGGTTTGTCCGTCACACGGATCATATATAATTGCTGTGAAAATACTGCCATTTCTGGCCTCCGTTTAAATTTTGTTGCAGTGTGTCAGTGAACTGATTGACACGAGGTCGGCACTGTTAAAAATAGTTACCTACAGGCCAGGTATTTAAAACTGTGGTTTGTCCATCACACGGATCACATATAAGTTCGCTCCAAATTCAGCCATTTGTAGTAAGCGTGGAAGATATTATCCTCCATTTAAAATAGGCAAGGCACATGGCAATGGACGGGGAACTGGACATGATGGTGATGGTGCATGCAGAGGCCGAGGTCATGGGCAAGCTGAAATTGTGCCACAACAAACACCCACATCTTTGCGCTCGACCTTCCTGTCCCAATTAATAGGGGACCGCTGAACACCACTATTGAACACAGAGCAGTGTGAAAAGGTTATTGGTTGGATAGCAGATAATGCTTCCAGTCACTTAGCCACCACCACCCTGTCTTCCACACGGTCAAGTCTCAGTAGCCGAGAGTCTGGACCACATATTCCTCATCCTGATCCTCCTTCCTCCCACCATGCCGGGTGCCCGGAGACAACTGATACCACACTTGGACACTCTGAAGAGCTGTTCACGTTTTCATTTATAGATTCAGGCCTCTCGCCTGGTCCACTTGAAGCAGGGCAAGAGGAGATCGCATGTAGCGATGCCCAAATATTTGAGCAGCCACGGTCACACAAAGGCAACTATGGGAAAGTGTCACAAGAGGTGGATGATGAGACACAATTGCCAAAAAATCAGGAGGAGGACCAGGGTGCAGAAGTGGAAGACGAGGTGGTGGATGATATAGTAACTTACCCAACCTGGCAGGAGGACATTCAGAGCGAGGGCAGCAGCACACAGGGGGAGGGAGGCAGAGCACCTCAACAGGCAGGAAAAAGCAGTGTGGTGGCCGCAGACAGAAGGCGGGCAACCGTTCCCCGTATCACCAACACGACGGATGTTGCCAGTACAACTGTTAGGTCTTCCTGAGTCAGGTTGTTTTTTAAAGACTCTGCCAATAACCTCAAAAAGGCCATTTGCACCATCTGCCAGGCCAGCATCAGCAGCGATAGCAAAACTACCAGTCTGACCACCACCAGCATGATCAAGCACCTGACCTTTTGGGCCGACCCCAGGGTCCAGGAACAGTGTCTGCGGGTGACACCACTGCTTCTTCTGCTGTTGTGCGTGCAAGTCAATCCCCTGTCCATGGTGCATGCGAAGACGCCTCCTGCCCTGCACCTGTCATTGCACACTCTCAACTAGCACCATTAGCAAGCACGTCCTAGTCCCAGCACAGCGTTCAGTTGCCCATACTCCAGTCCTTGGAACGCAAGCGCAAATACGCAGCCAACGACCCACAGGCCACACTACTAAATTCCCACATTTTGCGACTGTTTGCGCTCGAAATGTTGCCTTTTAGGCTCATGGAGACGGAAGCTTTCCACAACCTGATGGTGGCGGCCGTCCCTCGATACTCGGTCCGCAACTGCCACTATTTCTCCCGGTGTGCCATCACCGCATTACACAAGTACGTGTCCCACAACATTAGCCGTGCCCTCTACAATGCAGTTACAGGGACACGTGGACAAGTGCTTGTGGGCAGGGACGGTATATTTCGCTGACAGCACACTGGGTTAACATAGTGGAAGCCGGGACCCAGTCGGACCTTGGGAAGGAAAACATCCTCCCGACGCCGAGGATTGCGGGCCCTAGGTCAATCAGGGTTGCCCCCACAGTCTACAGCTCCTGCACCTCATCCTCCTCAGCCCCCTCCTCCTCTTCAGCCTCCATCTCTGAAATGACCACATCAGTCACAAGCTGGAAGCACTGCAGCACTGCCTCGGCCAAGCGGCAGCAAGCTGTGCTGAAGCTAATATGCTTTGGTGACAAACTGCAGAATGCTGAAGAGTTGTGGAATTCTCTGAAAGAGCAGGTAGATCTGTGGCTCACACCGCTGAACCTACAGCCAGGCATGGTCGTGTGTGACAATGGCCGGAACCTGGTGGTGGCTCTGAGGCGAGTTGAGCTCACACATGTACCATGCCTGGCCCATGTGCTTAACCTCGTGGTTCAGCGGTTTCTCAAAAGCTACCCGGAGCTGCTGGATCTGCTTGTCAAATTACGCCGCCTGTGTGCCCATTTTAGAAAATCAGCTACACCTTCCGCCGCCCTTGCCGTGCTTCAGCAGTGTTTGCAACTTCCGGATCACCGGTGTGTGATGTCCCCACGTGTTGGAACTCTACATTGCAGATGTTGGGACGAATTTGTGAGCAGAAGAGGGCAGTTGTTGAGTACCAGCATCAACAAGGCCATCGGTATTCAGTTCAGACTCCACACATAATACCTCAGGAGTGGACATGGATGTCAGATATATGTACCATCCTCCAAAACTTTGAGGACTCCATCAAGATGGTGAGCGGCGATGACGCCATAATTAGCATCACCATCCCGCAGGTTGCATTGCAGGTGGATCACGATGAGATGGAGCAAGGAACCATACAGGGTGCTTACACACAGTCCAGCCTCATCTCATTTCAACGTGGATTGGGTGACAATGAGGAAGAGGAGGAGGAGAAATAACAGGAGCTAGTTTCATGCGCTATCGATGGTACTACCTGCACAACTGTCATACCGTCTGTTCAGTGTGGATGGCCTAAGGACAGGGAGGAGGAGGAGGAGAGCATGGTCAGGCGTCCTCTTGGTGAGGACATTGAAGTCTTGCCTGTTAGCAGTCTGGCATGCATGGCTGAGTTTATGTTACGCTGCCTTTGCCATGACCCTCGCGTTCTCAAAATTTTGGGTGACAGTCATTACTGGTTGGTGACACTTTTGCATTGCTTTCAACCGTGACAAATGCATTCACCAGGAAATGTCATTTTAACATTTTACAACCTTATCTGGCCATGTGGTGTGTGAGATATCATCAGACACATCGCGTTTCATTTATGAAGGAGGGACTCTGAAAGTCACTAAGCCTATTTTTATAGGGCCATCAGTCGACCTTTACTATTCTTAAAGGGCCAGCAGTCGAATCTCACTATTCTTAGAGAGCCATCAGTCGGCTATGTTTTATTGTTCCCATTACTAAAGAGTGGGTCTCCTATACTGTTATTGCGCATGCAGTGAGTGGCAGGGCTGCCCAAAATTTGGACACACCCCAATACCACTTTGAAAATTTGTATGCACCCCAATACCCCTTTGAAGAGACTTAGAGGAGGTCCTCCTGAAAACAATGTTTCCATTATTAGGAAGTGGGTCTCCCATTGTGTTTGCCTATGCAGTGAATGCAAGGGTTGCCAAAAATTTGGAGGCACTCCAATGCCCCTTGGTAGAGACGTGGAGGTCAGAGGGCCTCCTTAAAACAATCTTCCCATTATTAGGAAGTGGGTCTACCATTATGTTTGCCTATGCAGTGAATGCAAGGGTTGCCAAATATTTGGAGGCACTCCAATGCCCCTTGGAAGAGACGTGGAGGTCAGAGGGCCTCCTGAAAACAATGTTCCCATTATTAGGAAGTAGGTCTCCCATTGTGTTTGCCTATGCAGTGAATGCAAGGGTTGCCAAAAATTTGGAGGCACTTCAATGCCCCTTGGAAGAGACGTGTAGGTCAGAGGGCCTCCTGAGAATAATGTTCCAATTATTAGGTAGTGGGTCTCCCATTGTGTTTGCCTATGCAGTGAATGCAAGGGCTGCCAAAAATTGGGAGGCACTACAATGCCCCTTGGAAGAGACGTGGAGGAGGGCCTCATAATTTTTTTTTCCCATTAGAAAGGAGTGGGTCTCCTATACTTGTAATGCCCATGCACAAAGTGTATGGGTTGACAAACATTTACCCCTGTGGGGCATACATGAACATACTGTATAATTTTTTTTTTTACGAGCATCATAAACACCCTTTAAAAAAATTATGTGGGTGTTGCATAACGGACCACGGTCACCCTGGTGATATGGTGGTGGAGGATGAGGAGAAGGAGGAGGACAAGAGCAAATAGCCAAAATCAGGAAGCGTATACCCATGTGTGGGTGTGAAGAGGTGCATGGGAATACAACTCCCAAAAAAAGTCACTGGATTTGCGCTTATGTTACGCTGCTATCATTCGGTGGTGTTGAGAAGTTCGGCACAATCCAGTCCTTGTTCATTTTTATAAGAATCAGACTGTCAGCATTTTCAGTTTATAGGCGGATGCGCTTATCAGTTATAATTCCACCAGCGGCACTAAAAACCCACTTTGATAAAACGCTGGCGGCAGGGCAGGCCAGTACCTCCAAGGCATAGAGAGCCAGTTCATTCCACGTATCCAGCTTGGATGCCCAATAATTATAAGGCACAGAGGAATCACGGAGGATGTTGGTATGGTCGGCAAGGTACTCCCTCAGCATCTTTACAAACTTTGCACTCCTTGTGAGAGTACCCCGCGTCTCAGGGCCTGTGCGATGGGAGGGGCTGAGAAAATTCTCCCAGAACTTTGACAGTGTTCCCCTGCCTCTGCTGGATTGAAGTTGTGTCTCTCTAGCCTGTACTCCTTGGTTGTCCAACGACCTGTGACCTCTGCCGCCAGCATTTTCAGATGGGAATTTTTTTAATAGTTCCGCAACAAGGGCCTTCTGGTACAGCCCCATTTTTGTAGACCTGTCCGTTTCAGGAATAAGAGATATAAAGTTCTCCTTGTAGTGTTGGTCTAGAAGTGTCACCAACCAGTAATGACTGTCACCCAAAATTTTGAGAACGCGAGGGTCATGGGAAAGGCAGCGTAACATAAACTCAACCATGCGTGCCAGACTCCTAACAGGCAAGACTTCCGTGTCCTCACCAAGAGGATGACTGACCATGCTCTTCTCCTCCTCCTCCTCTCTGTCTTCTGGCCATCCACGCTGAACAAACAGTATGACAGCTGTGCAGGTAGTACCGTCTATAGCACATAAAACTAGCTCCTGTTCTTCCTCCTCCTCCTCTTCCTCATTGTCACCCAATCCACGTTGGGATGAGATGAGGCTGGGCTGTGCATAATCACCCTGTATGGTTCCTTGCTCCATCTCATCGTGCTCCGCCTGCAATGCATCCTCTTTGATTGTGAGCAGAGAGCATTTCAGAAGACTGAGAAGCAGGATGGTGACGCTAATTATGGCGTCATCGCCGCTCACCATCTTGGTGGAGTCCTCAAAGTTTTGGAGGATGGTACATATGTCTGACATCCATGTCCACTCCTGAAGTCTTATGTGTGGAGTCTGAACTGAATACCGACGGTCTTGTTGATGCTGGTACTCAACAACTGCCCTCTTCTGCTCACAAATCCTTCCCAACATCTGCAGTGTAGAGTTCCAACGCGTGGGGGCATCACACACCAATCTGTGAGCCGGAAGCTGCAAACGCTGCTGAAACACGGCAAGGGTGGCGGAAGCTGTAGGTGACTTTTTAAAATGGGCACAGAGGCGGCGTAGTTTAACAAGCAGATCTGGCAGCTGCTGGAAGGATTTGAGAAACCACTGAACCATGAGGTTAAGCACATGGGCCAGGCATGGTACGTGTGTAAGCTCGCCTCGCCTCAGAGCCGCCACCAGGATCCGGCCATTGTCACACATGACCATGCCTGGTTGTAGGTTCAGCGGTGTGAGCCACAGATCTGCCTGCTCTTTTAGAGCTGTCCACAACTCTTCGGCATTGTGTAGTTTGTCACTTAAGCATATTAGCTTCAGCACAGCTTATTGCCGCTTGGCCGAGGCAGTGCTGCAGTGCTTCCAGCTTGTGACTGATGTGGTCATTTCGGAGATGGAGGCTGAAGAGGAGGAGGAGGCTGAGGAGGATAAGGTGCAGGAGCTGTAGACTGTGGGGGCAACCCTGATTGACCTAAGGCCCGCAATCCTTGGCGTCTGGAGGACGTGTTCCGTCCCAAGGTCCGACTGGGTCCCGACTTCCACTATGTTAACCAAGTGTGCAGTCAGCGAGATGTACCGTCCCTGCCCACAAGCACTTGTCTATGTGTCCGTGGTTAGGTGGACTTTCCTGGTAACTGCGTTGTTGAGGTCACGGCTAATGTTTTGGGACACGTGCTTGTGTAATGCGGGGATGGCACACCGGGAGAAATAGGGGACCGAGTACCGAGGGACGGCCGCCGCTATCAGGTTGCGGAATGCTTCCGTCTCCATGAGCCTAAAAGGCAAAATTTTGAGCGCAAGCAGTCGTGAAATGTGGGAATTAAGTAGTGTGGCCTGTGGGGCTTTGGCTGTGTATTTGCGCTTGCGTTCCAAGGACTGGGGTATGGACAACTGAACGCTGTGCTGGGACAAGGACGTGAATGTGCTTCCTGATGCTGCTACTTGAGAATGTGCAATGACAGGTGCAGGGCAGGAGGCATCTTCGCATGCACCATGGACAGGAGATTGGCTTGCATGCACAACAGCGGAAGTAGCAATGGTGCCACCCACAGACACTGTTCCTGGACCCTTCGGTTCGGTCCACAAAGTCGGGTGCTTTGCTGACATGTGCCTGATCATGCTGGTGGTGGTCAGGCTGCTAGTTTTGCCACCCCTGCTAATGCTGGGCTGGCAGGTGGTGCAAATGGCCTTTTTGGGGTTATCGACAGAGTCTTCAAAAAACAACCAGACTTGGGAAGACCTAACACTTATACTGGCAACTTCCTTCATGTTGGTGTTAAGGGGAACGGTTACCTGCCTTTTGTCTGCGGCCACCACACTACTTCTTCCTGCCTGTTGGGGTGCTCTGCCACCCTCCCCCTGTGTGCTGCTGTCCTCGCTCTGCATGTCCTCCTGCCAGGTTGGGTCAGTTACTATATCATCCACCACCTCGTCTTCCACTTCCGCACCCTGGTCCTCCTCCTGACTTTCTGGCAATTGTGTCTCATCATCATTCACCTCTTGTGACACTTTCCCACCGTCACCTTCGTGTGACCGTGGCTGCTCAAATATTTGGGCATCGCTACACGCGATCTCCTCTTGCCCCGCTTCAAGTGGACCGGGCGAGACGCCCGAATCTATAAATGGAAAAGTGAACAGCTCTTCAGAGTGTCCAAGTGTGGGATCAGTTGTCTCTGGGTACTCGGCATGGTGGGAGGAAGGAGGATCAGGGTGAGGAATATGCGGTCCAGACTCACGGTTACTGAGACTTGACCGTGTGGAAGACAGGGTGGTGGTGGTGGTGGTGGCTAAGTGACTGGAAGCATTATCCGTTATCCAACCAACAACCTTTTGACACTGCTCTGGATTCAATAGTGGTGTGCTGCGGTCCCCTAGGAATTGGGACAGGAAGGTCGGGCGAGAAGATGTGGGTGTTTGTTGTGGCACAATTTCAGCTTGCACTGTGCAGATGAAGTATAGTAAATCCTTCAAAAAGGTGTACTTACTAGTAGAAGTCAGTGACTGGCCGACGGCAGGGCTGAGCTGGTAGTGGTGAGTAGCGGCGCTGGCTGCGCCATGCTTATGGGAGGCCGTGCTCAGGGACTGTGACGGGCGCTCTTCTTAAAGCCCGCAGTGTGATTGAACAGGAAGGGACGGGGCCACCGTCGCCAGCTGGAAGGGGCATGGCCAGGACTTCAGCTTAGTAAAAAAACTTTTATTTTTTTTTACTGCAGATGCAGACTAATGAGCAGATCTAATTTGATGCAGGTGTTAGTTTTGGAAATGAAAATTTACAGGGTGATTCCATAATTTTTTCCTCAGAATTGAGTGATTCCATAATTTTTTCCCTCTGCTTGGTCTGAAAAAAATTACCTTTACTGAGTACCACATTTTTTATCTTGATTTCTTTTAGTGTTTCTTAAAGCCCTAAAGTTGCCATTTGAAATGACTTTAGTTTTGTGCCATTTCTGTGATCTGCTTTTTTTCAACAACATTAAACAACTGAATGAACATCCTCTGAGCCCGGTGATTCCATAATTTTTGACAGGGGTTGTATATACACTGCCTGCCTGATATCTCTGTAGATGGATTAGTGCTCAGACGGACTGTTTGTTGAGATGGATATGTGTAATGTACTTATTTTCTCCCTATACTACCTAATATACAAGCAAATCTCTCCCTAGCTCAGCAGCACCTCTCCCTACACTGCCTGATTGTGGAGTAGACTGACGAGCACAGTGGCGCCAGGTCTGATATAGACCTGATGACGCTGTGCGGCCAGCAAATCACTGTAATGCCACAACCAACATGGCTGCGGCATTACAATGAGTGGCAGGCAATCCCTGCATGTTGATTGGCAGAGCACCTAACATGCAGGGAGGGGACCCGAGCATCCGTCCGAGCAACTCGCAAGTACTCGGTGAGCTCCGAGCATCTCGAGTACTGAGAAGCTCGTGCGAGTACCGAGTACTTGTGAGTATGCTCTCTCATCACTAGTGTTTATGATACCCGTAAAAAATTTTTTTATACAGTATGTTCATGTATACTCCCCCAGGGATAAATGTTTGTCAGCCCATACACTTAGTGCATGGGCATTACAATTATAGGCGACCTGCTCCTTTCTAATGGGAACATTTTTTTATGAGGCCCTCCTCCACGTCTTTTCCAAGGTGCATTGGAGTGCCTCCCAATTTTCGGCAGCCCTTTCATTCACTGCATAGGTCAACACTATGGGAGACCCACTTCCTAATAATGGGAACATTTTTTCATGAGGCTCTCTACCTCTCTTCCAAGGGGCATTGGAGTACCTCCCAATTTTTGGCAACCCGTGCATTCACTGCATAGGCAAACAAAATGGGAGACCCACTTCCTAATAATAGGAACTTTGTTTTCAGGAGGCCCTCTGACCTCCACGTCTCTTTCAAGGGGCATTGGAGTGTCTCCAAATTTTTGGCAACCCTTGCATTCACTGCATAGGCAAACACAATGGGAGACCTACTTCCTAATAATGGGAACATTGTTATCAGGAGGCCCTCCTCTAAGTCTCTTCAAAGGGGTATTGGGGTGCATCCAAATTTTCAAAGTGGTATTGGGGTGCGTCCAACTTTTGGGCAGCCCTGCCACTCACTGCATAGGCAATAACAGTATAGGAGACTGTAATGCAGTGGCTTGCTGCATTACTAAAATGTCCAGGGGGTGTGTTCTGGCTGACCATTTACCTCCCCCTCAGGTGACTGATCACATGACTGGGACATCATCACAGGTCCTGTGTGCACAAAAGAATATATAAATCCTGGTGATTTTGAAACAGAGAGAGGCCTGGTGAGGCAAGAAGCCTGGTCCCTGTGTCTGGGACTCCACTAGTCTGGAAGGCAAGAGGCTGGATCCCTGTGTCTGGGATACCAGTAGCCTTAGAAGGCAAGAGGCCTGGTCCCTGTGTCTGGGACTCCGTTAGCCTGGAAGGCAAGAGGCTGGATCCCTGTGTCTGGGATATCAGTAGACTTGGAAGGCAAGAGGCCTGGTCCCTGTGTCTGGGACTCCACTATACTAATTCTCATTCCTCATTAATAAATTAAATAAATCAATAAAGAGTACAAATACTTCATAAATATGTTATATCACAAAAAGATTTTTATTACAACAAACAAATAGACACCCCATAAAATATTTGAGAGCCCCTAAAACAGAGAAACCCCATAAAAGTTGAGGCAGTGTGGTTTAACCGGTTATACACACAAATTACATAATTGCCATGCTGAAATACAATAAAGTTATCATCACATATTTCTCATATCAATTATACAGTACAATTAGAAAGTAACGGACCTTACATGGGGTCTGAGAGTTTCATATAGCCAGCTATACCTATGCACAGGGATGAAACATTTGTTTCTTCCTTTTCCTTTTCCCAAGGACCAAATAATTACCGTCTAGTTCGAATGGACCTTGCAGCTTAATACATTTAAAATTGCAAGGGTAGACAAAAGCACTACTAAGTGCATATAACAATTCCCAAGTGCACAGTACAGATGGTCAAAAGTATATTATGCAATAATCCCCAAAGGGCAGGTTACATACACACCAGTTACCATATAGATAGAGAACCACACTGCCTCGTACCCCAACGCGCGTTTTGCGTGCTGCTTCGTCGGGGGGTACAGAGGCAGTGCCAACTCTGGTCATTTATACCTTATAGTGGATTCGTCACACCTGCACATCCCGTGCTATTGGGCGCACTCGCACCGTCCATTGCCCGTCGCACTCCCCCGGCCGGCGTCCCGGAAGTCAGACAGCGCAAGTGCGCGCTGCCTAATCCCCGATTGGACGCCGGGTAAGGGAGGCGAGATCACAATGACACGGTGCACACGCGCACCACACGGGAAAGTTGCAGCCACCATTATAAGTTAGGGCAGAATCGCCCATCCACCATGTATCATTATTCCGCATTTAGGACAATCCAATGGGAGTTATGTTCAGTGTTGAAGGTAGATTGGTTGCACGATGAATCGAGTAATTCATGATCCAGTCCAAGTTCGGCTGTAGGGTCTTAAAGAATAGATGATACATAGTAAGGGAAAATACAGGTAATATATAATACCAGTTAAATAAGAATTACAAAGTTGGGGGATGTACATTTTAAAACATTCAACATACCATATCATAAATGGTCATAATACCTAAGGATAAACCATATAGTATCCAGATTCTCACTCCCCTATATGATATTAATAATACATCTATAAGACCCATAGTTGCTACTACATTTATCCCCAACCATATTACATTTAACATAGATTGGGGGATATAACTTGCTGTTAGCAAATTATTATATCTATGCATACCATTAATAATGGCATAATTAGCCATATCACAAGACATAACCCACCACACAGTATTGATACAGTAAAGGATCAATAGATCCATCATATTTATCCCCAATACGGTATGACTATTTAATTTGTATAAAAACACCAGAGATATAGGCATAAGTTAATAATTACATGGTATAAAAGTATGGGTACGATCACAGAAATGTCATGAAATTGCATCAGACTACCATTAGTCATGCTAGAAATGGTGCAAAGCTCACTGAGTCATTAAGACCCTTTGGTTTGGTAGTATCAAGAATAGTAATCCATTTGGCTTCCGTCTTGTATAGCAGGTTCTTGGCATCACCTCCCCTGGCCCCCAGATGAATTTGATCGATTGCACGGAACCGTAAAAGGCGCCAGTTGCAATTGTGAAATTCCCGAAAATGTTTGGGAATATTTTTAAGTTTTATTATTTGTTCCGGGTCCGTTATTTTAGCTGCATTTTTAATATCACGAATGTGTTCCAAAACTCTTGTCCGAAATTCTCTAGACGTTAACCCAACATAGATTAGCTTACACGGACATATTGCCCAGTAAATCACGTCTATGGAGTGACATGTCAGCCGTTGTAGGATTTTGAAGTTGCGAGAGTTTAAAGAATTGCAAAAATCAAACGCTCTATCTATCTGGGGGCAGGCACCACATGAGCCACAGGGAAAACAGCCCCATTTTGGTTTTCCATGACCAAAAATAGGTCCCTCAATTAGAGGTGGAATATAATGGCTTCTGACAAGTATGTCATTCAAGTTTTGGGATCTCCTGGGGGTGATTAAAGGTTTAGAGGATATGATACCTTTTAAGACGGGATCTGATAGGAGAATAGGCCAATACCTGGTAAAGATAGCGGACATTTCCCTCCAGTGAGCATGGTAAGATGTTATAAGTCTCACCTGTTCGTCCTTTTTCTTTTTCTTGTTTCTTAGAAGTTGATCCTTGCCCGGCGTCCAATCGGGGATTAGGCAGCGAGTACATGCGCTGTCTGACTTCCGGGGCGCCGGCCAGGGGAGTGCGACGCGCAATGGACGGTGCGAGTGCGCCCAATAGCACGGGATGTGAAGGTGTGACGAATCCACTATAAGGTATAAATGACCAGAGTTGGCACTGCCTCTGTACCCCCTGACGAAGCAGCACGCGAAACGCGCGTTGGGGTACGAGGCAGTGTGGTTCTCTATCTATATGGTAACCGATGTGTATGTAACCTGCCCTTTGGGGATTATTGCATAATATACTTTTGACCATCTGTACTGTGCACTTGGGAATTGTTATATGCACTTAGTAGTGTTTTTGTCTACCCTTGCAATTTTAAATGTATTAAGCTGCAAGGTCCATTCGAACTAGACGGTAATTATTTGGTCCTTGGGAAAAGGAAAAGGAAGAAACAAATGTTTCATCCCTGTGCATAGGTATAGCTGGCTATATGAAACTCTCAGACCCCATGTAAGGTCCGTTACTTTCTAATTGATATATGAGAAATATGTGATAATAACTTTATTGTATTTCAGCATGGCAATTATGTAATTTGTGTGCATAACCGGTTAAACCACACTGCCTCAACTTTTATGGGGTTTCTCTGTTTTAGGGGCTCTCAAATATTTTATGGGGTGTCTATTTGTTTGTTGTAATAAAAATCTTTTTGTGATATAACATATTTATGAAGTATTCGTACTCTTTATTGATTTATTTAATTTATTAATGAGGAATGAGAATTAGTATAGGTGATATTGGTTATCCTCATTTGATTGCAAGTATATGCAATTTGTATCTGTGGTGAATCTCTGTATCCTAATTTGCTTATATATATCTGGGACTCCACTAGCCTGGAAGGCAAGAGGCTGGATCCCTGTATTTGGGACACCAGTAGCCTTGGAATGCACGTGGCCTGGAGACTACGTCTGGGGAGCCTTAAAGCCACAGCTGTGGCAGAACAGAGCTGATAGAAGCAGCTGAGACCCGGCAAAGGTAAATTGGCGCTTTAAGTGAATATTGATGCTGTACCTTGCTGAAGTCTGTATCTGAAGCCAAGCGGGCATAGCTGCCACTGAAAAGGCTCGAGGATATTACATGTGTAACATTCCTGCTAGCTATTGAGATGGACTATGTTATATGCAGTTTATGAGGTGTAATAAACTGCTGGACTTCATATTACCGGAAAACGTTGCATGTGTGCTTTAATTGACCAGATGAAGCGAGTGCCCTCAGCGTGATGAATAGCGCTACCTTACAGTTGGTTGGAGAATGCGGGCAACTGCAGCCTGGTTGCTAGGGGTAATGGCACAGGACGACTAATGTGGTGCAAGCATCTTGCTGTGGCTCGGCGGGGTCATGAAGATTAAAGCATCTGTCTGTAACTCGGCGGGGTTACGAAAATTGTCATCGCACTCAAACCTAGTTTGCTGTTGCTCGGCGGGGTCATGAAGGTTAAAGCATCTGGCTGTAACTCGGCGGGGTTACGAAAATTGTCGTCGCACTCAAACCTGGTTTGCTGTGGCTTGGCGGGGCCACGAAAATTTTCCGAGGAGAGCGGTGTGAAGTGTCTAGTGTGAACAGTGTACCGCGATGGCTATGAATGGAGCAGTAACCTCATTCGGAATGGAGAAGTGGTTAGATGACCGGCTGCAAACGCTCTTCAGCAAAATAGAGTTTTCTGAAGAAATGCAGGAGCAGATAAAGATGGCTGTGAAGGGAGCAGCAGATGAGACTGAAGCTGCTGAGCGGTTAACGTACCTGTTAAAGTTACAGCAACATGGTGCGGGAACGGCAGGAGCTGTTAGCACCGTATAGAATGGCAGCAGTGGACCATTCTGTGATTTCTCCTGGGGCGCCGGTATTGTTCCAGAGTGCCCGGGGAGGTGGTAAGTGATGTTGTGAACTGGGTCCTAAGACTATTGCGTGTTTTTTTTAAAAAAAATCCCCCTACAGGTGTGGGTGTCCAAAAGGGGGCGGAGCCTAAAAGGGGGTGGAGTTTCAAAAGAGAGTGGAGTATAGAAAACCAAAATTGGTTGCTGGTTGTGGGTTGGTACCGCCTAAAAATGTCAATTTGACCGTTGATAAAGGGGTAGCTCCAGTAGAAGGGGTTGACGTCAAAGTGGGGGGTGACTTGTTGGTCCACAACACCATGGAGAGTGACACAGACCCCATAGCTGACGGTGACACTACGAAAGTAGAAAGAGAGTTCAGTCAGGAGGAGCTAGACGAGATGAGAAAGTCCCCCTCTCGCCGTCGACGGCGCAAGGGCCACAAAAAAGTTGCTCCTGTAGACTTTGCTGAAAGGGCAAATAAAGAAAATGCAATGTTGTGTGCCTTTATTCCGAGTGTGGATCCTCCTTTAGAAGCAGAAGAGATCAGGAGAGAAGAGGAGGTGACGTTGCCAGTAGCAACCTCCGGTACAGTATCAGACAACAATTGGAAGGAAACGTTCCAGAAAAATAAAGAGGTTTTTCAGTTGGAGCTTGACAAAGTGGAGTTTGAAGATGAGCTGTGTGAGATGAAAGATTGTTTCTCCCTGGTACTATTAGAGCTGATGCAGGTGAAGCAAAAGCTGGATGAGGGTCTACACCAGAGGGATAGGGAGCTGTCTGCCTTAAAAGAGGCGCTGTAGGATGAAGTTTCTAGACGTGATTAAAACCTAGAACGACTGCGCGAACAGTTCAACCGGGAGCTGTGTGAATCCAAGAAAGAGTATGGTGAACTCAGTAAGGAATAGCAACAAATTAAGAGAGACTATGAGGATCTCCTCAAGGTTAAGGAAAAACTAGCGGATGATAAGGCGGATGCAGAACACATGCGCCGAGTGATTGAGACCACTCTACAGGACACCCGGGATGAGAATGATGATCTCCGCAGAAAGATCCCAGGACTGCAAGCTCAGGGGAAGGAGCTGCAGACGTTCTGTGATTATCTCCAGAGGGCAGAGACGTGCCTAAAGGATAGAATCTGCAAGATGGAGGAGTCTATCGGAGAAGGGAGGTATGAAGCAAATGCCTCTTCGAATAATGCAAGCTTGGGTGATTCGGTGGATGTAAGAGCCGAGATAAGGGAGCTCAAGGAGTCGCTACAAGCCCATTTGAAGCAAGAGAAGATTGAGAGACTGGCTGTCAAGAGCCGAGTGGGCACATTGGAGACAGAGAGGTCTGAGAGAATTCTGCTGATAAAGGAGCAGTTGAAGCCGGAAGAACTTCAGAAATGGGTTGCTGAGAGGCGAGTGGCTGAGCTAGAGGAAGAAGTTGTCGAGCTCAAAGGTCGCCTGGCGAAGTACCAATCAGTGAACGAGACCTCCTTGGAGAAGGAGAAGGGCAAACAAATTGCGCTTAATCCTTTAAACCATGAGAAGGTGGACCTGAGGAGAGCTGAGAAAGTGTTAAAAGAAGATAAGTATGAAATGGAGGTGGTCAAGACAAGAATTCTTGAGTTCATAGCTGTGAGTCAGCTCAGGGGAAGCATACAGGGTGAAGAAGCTGAAAGTCAGTTGTCCCTGAACCCTGAGCCAGATGATCATTTGGAGACCACTGGTGAGACAGAAACGTCTCGGTACAAGTGCCTCATAGATGTACCTGAAGATTTGAGAGAAGAATGCACCAGAGAGTCAGTGCATGAAGAGTTTAAGAAGGCCTTGGAAGCCTGTAAGGTGTACTCGACCTCAGAAGCTAAACAGCTGGTGGTCCTGTCCACAACCGAAGTCACAGTGAAGAGGGTGGCTATCCTAAGTGACATGCACTGGCGATGTGCTCGTACAAAGCGGTTTGTCCGGTTGAAGACGGAACAAGCCAGTAGACAACTGGAGCTTATGAGAAAAGCTCAAAGTCTGCGGGAAGAAGTCATCCGGGTGCCTCATGCTCTGGTAAGAAAGCTCATTGGGAGAAATGGCCAAGCCATGCAAATGATGGTAAAGAAGTCTGGTGTGATGAAAGTAAGCAGTCCAGGTGATCATGGGGACTGGATACCGGATGAAGACCGCATGGTGTCATTCTCCGCTGTAGGAACGGAAGAAAATCTTGCATATTTACGAATGCTGATTGAGTACCGAGTGACCTACCTGCGAGAGGTTGAACAGTTGAATCTCGCCCGACCTCAAATAGAAAGACAGCGTCGCCTGAGCGGCAGAAGATGGCAGCCGTCTATAAACTGTGAGACCAGACAGAGAAAGGGCCCCCTAAATAACAGAACAGCTACAGCTGAAGTTAGAGACCTTTCAGGATGTCCTGAGGGTAGCGGGCGTGGGTTTAGAGGTAGTGAGACCTCCAGCAACTCAGGTCTGAGAGGCCCATACAAACGACCCAATAGAGTACGGGACAGCACGAAGTCAGACCTGACCCTAGATACAAGGGCAAGTAAGTCACACTGCTGTATTGACCGCTGGGAGCGGGGGAGGTCTGACAAGGTTACGACTAGGAAATGTGACTTTACGAAGTTGGAGACAATGACAGATGGTAGGTCCCTAAGGAATGGGTTAATGTTAATGAGCAATGTTTCAGGGGCTGGGCAGCTCAAATGTCAAGTACATGGTCTCTATATGAACTGTGGGTTATAATGTGATTGTGTATATTATGTGTTCAACCCCACAAGTTTGAACGGGGGGGGGGGATATGTAATGCAGCGGCTTGCTGCATTGCTAAAATGTCCAGGGGGTGTGTTTTGGCTGACCATTTACCTCCCCCTCAGGTGACTGATCACATGACTGTGACATCATCACAGGTCCTGTGTGCACAAAAGAATATATAAATCCTGGTGATTTTGAAACAGAGAGAGGCCTGGTGAGGCAAGAAGCCTGGTCCCTGTGTCTGGGACTCCACTAGCCTGGAAGGCAAGAGGCTGGATCCCTGTGTCTGGGATACCAGTAGCCTTGGAAGGCAAGAGGCTTGGTCCCTGTGTCTGGGACTCCATTAGCCTGTAAGGCAAGAGGCTGGATCCCTGTGTCATGGATACCAATAGCCTTGGAAGGCAAGAGGCCTGGTCCCTGTGTCTGGGACTCCACTAGCCTGGAAGGCAAGAGGCTGGATCCCTGTATTTGGGACACCAGTGGCCTTATAATGCACGTGGCCTGGAGACTACGTCTGGGAAGCCTTAAAGCCACAGCTGTGGCAGAACAGAGCTGATAGAAGCAGCTGAGACCCGGCAAAGGTAAATCGGCGCTTTACGTGAATATTGATGCTGTACCTTGCTGAAGTCTGTATCTGAAGCCAAGCGGGCATAGCTGCCACTGAAAAGGCTCGAGGATATTACATGTGTAACATTTCTGCTAGCCATTGAGATGGACTATGTTATATGCAGTTTATGAGGTGTAATAAACTACTGGACTTCATATTACCGGAAAACGCTGCATGTGTGCTTTAATTGACCCGGTGAAGCGAGTGCCCTCAGCGTGATGAATAGCGTTACCTTACAGAGACCCACTCTTTAGTAATGGGAACAATAAAGCCTAGCCGGCTGATGGCTCTCTAAGAATAGCGAGGGCCGACTGCTGGCCCTTTAAGAATAGTAAAGGCCGCCTGATGGCCCTATAAAAATAGACTTTGTGACTTTCAGAGTCCCTCCATCATAAATGAAACAGGATGTGTCTGATCATGTCTCACACACTACATGGCCAGATAAGGTTGTAAAATGTTAAAATGACATTTCCCGGTGAATGAGTCCATAAAAGTGGCGTAAGTTGTTGACAGAAGTGACCTCGGAGTCAGAAATGCTTCCAGGGGTCTTCCCCATGCTGTTCCCATGTCATTTGAGCACTGTTCCCTTCGATTTGGGCAATTTTTAGGCCCTCTGCAGACAGCCGGGGGGAGCGGCCTGAAAAATGCTCAAGTTTCCCATAGACTTACATTGGGCTCGTTGCTCGGGTCGAGCACCTGAGTATTCTAATTTGCTCGACCAAAGCATCGAGCACCTGCGCATTTTAGTGCTTGCCCATCACTATTCATTGCACTTTCAGTGCTCCAGCTTAGCAAAGTAGATGGCCGAGTGGAAAGCCGATGGCTCATTATTCCACCATAGTTTTCAACTGTATCCACATTTTACAGACTCAGATACAGCTGAAAGTGATCTTTGTCAGTGAGATTGCCACTTCTTTCAGGAGTCAAGAGAGTCTTCCATATTTCTGATAGTCTCCTGGATGTTTGGGGTGAGTTGGCAAGTATGAACGTAAGACACCTATATTGCACCCATAATAGACAGTAACAGTGGTCACATAGGACATCCAAGACGCACCAATAACTGGAGGGTGCTTTATAAGTGGATAAATTAAATGGTTGTCTTCCTGGTGTCATCGGCAGGCAGAACTACTTCGCAGCGGAGCTGAACAGGACAGCTCCATCAATGGAATAGTGGTCGCGGCCGGGTACTGCACATCTGCCCCCTTTTAATTTGAATAGGGGGCAGATATGCAATATGCAGCAGCGGCTACTATGCAATTGACAAAACTGTGCTGTGCTGCTCCGCAACTTAGCTGTTCTGGCCGACACTGGGAACATTTCATCGGCAGGGGGTGCCGAGTGTCGCACCCCCACCGATCAGACATTGATGAAAACAGCTGTTTTTATTCAGTTTTCTTGCTTTAAACTATTTTTGCATTTTCTGGAAATATGATGCAATTTGACATTCCTGCAATCAGCACCACAATATTTTATTAAGGTTATATTGTTTGTGTTCTTCAAACTTAGAAGTTCTCCATACCCAGGAGCCGACCGCTGCAGCTGCTGAGCCTTCTTTGTGGCTTGAGGGCCAGTTTATGAGGAAGGATAAACATTGATGTCTATGTGGTTGCAGCGCTCTGTGGCTCTCTCTTTACAGCCAGAAATATAAGCTTTTCTTGTAAAGCTGGCCACTGGCATATTATATATTAGAGGCATTGCCAGAAGTGACCGTCAGCTATTTAATTTATTTCACTGTGTTCTCCTCAATGTAGAATTATTCATGGTTTTGCTAAACAAAGAACAGGTCATATCTCACAGATCCACTTTCTCTTCATTAATATATCTTTTGGTAGAGTAACACATCCCTAAATATTACACGACAACTCCTTTAGATCACAGTAATGGTGAGGATTTTTCTATTACAGAAGTTTTACGGTTTCACTTTGACAGCAGTGTATTACCTGGGTATTCATGTAGACTCTATGGACAAAAGTATTGGAATATCCATACATTTCCCTGTACAGGAACATGTATGACCACTCTTTCTTAAAGAGGTTGTCCAGTTTTAAGCTCCAAGTCTTTATGTGACTGCTGACTTCGGAATCCTCACATTGCGTCCACTGCACACTGTGAGGATTCTCTAGCGCCTGGACAGTCATTTGGCCACAAGTATGCGATATTCATACTCTTAGCCACATTCCGACTAGATGGGTGCGACTTTATCCAATTCAAATATATTGAGCAAAGTCGGAAACAGTTTATTTGGAATGTGGCCGGAAGTATGCATATCTCATATTTGGGGGATATGATTGTCTGCTCCCGGCGCTAGAGAATCCTTACAGCACGCAGTGCATGCAATGTGAGGATTCACAAGTCTGCAGTCATATAGAGATGCTGCAGACTTGTAGCTTAAAACAGACAACCATTTTAATTTAGAACAGTGATTCCCAAACTCCAGTCCTCACAATCCCCAACAGATCATGTTTTCAGGGTTTTCTTAGTATTGCACAAGTGATGGAATTATTATTAAGGCATCAGAAAATGCCATTGGTTCTCTCACGTGTGCGATACTAAGGAAATCCGGAAATCACGATGTGTTGGGGGTCGTGAGGACTGGAGTTTGGGAAACACTGATTCAGAAGCTTTAATATGGAGTTGGGTCCCCCTTTTGCAGCTATAACAGCTTCCACTTTTCTGCGAAGACTTTCTACAAGATTTTGCAGGTGCCTGTGGTAATTTTTGCCCATTCATCCAGATGAGCATTTATGAGGTCAGACACTGATATTGGGGAGAGGCCAGGCTCACAATCTCCAATCTAGTTCATCCTAAGGATGTTGGATGAGAAAGAGTTTGGGGCTCTGTTCGGCCAGTCACGTTCTATCACACCAAACTCCCCAATCATGACTCTATGGACAGTCATGCAAACTGAAAAAGCTGAAAGCTACAATTGTCCAACATGTCTTGTATGCTGAAACATTAAGGTTTCCCTTCACTGGAACTTGGGGACAGTAGCCGACCTCTGAGGAACAGCCCCATAGCATTATCCCTCCTCCACCAAACTTTGCAGCTGGCACAATGCAGTCAGGTGTGTAACGTTCTCCTGGTATTCACCAAACCGAGACTTATCCATCAGATGCCAGACATAGAAGTGTGATTCATCACTGCAGAGAACATGTTTCCACTGCTGCAGCGTCCACTGGCGGCAGCTTTACACCACTCCATCCAATACTTTACTTTGTGGTTGTTGATGTAAGACTTACGTGCAGTTGCTCGGCCATGGAAGCCTATGCTATGATGATCCTGGCACAGTTTTTGTATAAGTTAATTCCAGCAGAGGTTTGCACTCCGCCTATATGGAGCGTTGGTGACTTTTCTGCCCTCTGCTCCTCAGCACTCGGCCCCCCGCTCTGTAACGTTACGTGGTCTCCACTTCATGGCTGAGCTGCTGCGGTTCCTTCCACGTCTCCATAATATCATTCACAGGTGATGGGGGATATTGGGATATTTAGGAGGGAACAAATGTCATGAACCTACATGTTACACCGGTGATGTCTTATTTCAGGACAGTGCTGGTATCAGTGAGATCTTTACCACCAGCGACTCTGTCACATGTTAGTAAAGGCAGGCGGCATGGTGGGGGGCCGATGTTATACACCGGGCAGCAATGAATGAATGAAACACCTGAATTCCATGATTAAGAGGTGCGTCACCAATACTTTTATCCATGTAGTGTATATACATACTGTATATACCTTAAAGTTAACCTGTCACTAGGTCAAAAGTGGCCAATTTTTACTTTTATTTTATTTTACTACTCCCACAATTATTTCAGCTTTTGTTTCTATAAATGCAACTATACGGCTCCAGACATCTGGGCATTTTTACTTAGTGCTAAATGTTATTGTCTGTACAGGGGGGCGGTGCTCACAGGATCCTCAGGGGCATGTCTTTAGGCTGCTCTGCATTATTACCTGTAAACACCATAAAAATTGGCACAAAATAAAAAGTTCCGTATCTGTGCAACTATACACTGGATTTAAAAAAAATGCAAAAAAAAACAAAAAACCCTGAATACTCAGGGGAGCAGGGGGAACAAAAGAACAAAAACTGCCCACTTGTGATCTGGGGACAGGTCCTCTTTAAAAAAAAACCTAAAGGTGGGGAGTTTTCATCAATAACTTCTGCTGCGTTGTGGTATTACGAGGTGAAGCTGTACATCTACCACTGTGCTCGGAGTTCTCCTAGGGACTTCGATGCAGATTTCCTGTCTTATTTATGTCCGGATTAGATGTCACAATTTGTAGACTTCAAACATTACATTCCTGACATCAGCGCAGGTGCTCCTGCTCAATAATGGATGTGCCCCAATTATTGCCTCCTACAACAGTGAAGCTATTCAACGTTATGCAGTGTATAGTGTTATGTCAATGGTCATGCTATTTCTCCATATTCTCCATATGTTACTAACAGGTTCTTCACCTTTAAGGTAATGATGATTACTGTGCACAGGCAGGGACTTTAGTCAATGTTCAGCTCTGGTCGTGAGCATGGACGCCTTACTGTGGTACTGTACAAGTTCCATTCTAGGGTGGAGCTTGGATTTATATTGGAAGTATTTTGCACGCTGAGAGAGTATCATATGGTAAGCGAGAACAAGTCTGCTGGTGGCAGCAGTTACCTGTGAAGACATTTGTTAGACTGACAGCATTTGCGCCGGGGCTATTTGACCTTTACCAGCTGAAAGGTGGTAGCAAAATCTCATATTGGCCAAACCTGGTGACAGGTGCGCTTTAAGTCATTGTGAGTTGTGTAACCGCCAGACATCTGTGCCAATAGGCTAATTTAAAAGTCTCTGTGCCATATACAGTAACCGACATGCTAAATGCTCCTGTTTGCAACTATGTAAAAAGCACACCTATCAAAATTTTTATCCTCTTAATATATTGCAGTCATCGTACTATATTACGCTGTGTACTTACAATTGCTCATTTTGCCTTTCTACCGAGTTAATTCTTCTCTTTTCCATTAGGTCTATGACATCATGTGATTAAAAACAGACGAGCTGAATCCTTCTAAGCTCTATGTAAAAACCAGAGGTCAATTTTCCCTGCATGAATCATCACTGGGATGGCAGAGGGGAGGAGGGAGCAGCTGGGTCAGGAGGTAAAGAGGGGAATGACTCATGCAGGGAAAAGAGACTTTCTGTGTCTACATAGAGCAGAGAAAAGAGAAGAATTAGCTGGGTAGAAAGGTAAAATGAGCAATTATAAGTACACAGTGCTATATAATATGAGGACTGTAATTTATTAAGAGGATAAAAACGTTGATGGGAGGAGTGCTTCTTTAAGCCAGTTCCACACCTCCTTTTTTTTCTCATACGTGAAAAATGTGTGTTTTTCCAGCGTGCTGGACCTATTTTTTGGGAATATTTATGCTTCTCATGTAAATAACTGGTTCAGGTTAAATTCCCACGATGGTGATTTTTTTACATTGTGCAAAAAACACAGCATCTTACAGTCCCAGCAAAGTGGATGGAATTTATAGAAATCTCATGCCCACCATGCTTTATTTTTGCGCAACGTAGACTGACCCTTGGTGCGTGTTTGAAATCCACCACGTCAATTTCTCTGGCGGGTATGCAGAGTTTCTGGGCTGATTTTCCCCTTAGACTTGTATTAGATGCAGGAAATACGCAGGTAAAAAGTACAGTAAAAATGCACGGAAGCCGCATATGACTGTCATAAAGCTTTGTCAAAATCAAACGCTCTCAGCTCAGTTTTAACATTTATACAAAATTATAAATGGGGCAATAGAAAAACTAAACTCAAATTAATTATATACATTAAGTTTTACTAACCTTCCACAAATGATCATAAAAGTAGCAATTTTTTAAACCATATATTTTAATGTGTGGAAAGGATTGCACAACCGATATTCTTTTAGCATTATTTATCCAGACTGGTCTCCATTCGCCGGTAAAAAAAAAAACAGTAAGGCGAAGCAGATTTTTCTAGGAGGGATACATGCTTTTACCTTCTTTTTTTTATTGAAACAAATGGAGAATAGGTTGGACACAAACAGATGCAAAGATGTATTAAGTTGTGCAATTTCATTGTGAAAACAATTGATCTGAAGAAATTCAAGTAGAAATGCATCCACTTTTGTAGGCGAGAGGTGCCCTCTAGGGGGGTCGCTGGGTTCTTGCACGCAGCCTTGTTTTCCATTATCAGATACTTCTTCGAAGTTGTTTAAACTGCAGTTTTAAGAACAAAAACATTTTGTACACACATGCAATATAATTCTAAGGTCACTGTAAATGTTTTCTATTACATTCTTTTCCCACAATTTAAAGCTGAAATCAGATGAGCGAAGGAAAATCATCTGAAAACTGTCACAATTTTCATTCATATTGTCATCCATATCCATCCATAAATAATAGTGTCTTTTTTTTTTACACCTGTGTGACTTCTGTATTCATAAAGCAAAAATAAAAAGTGATAAAATACAGTTTTCTATGTTAATAATGGCAATGTATCTGTAAAAATACAAATATGACTAATCCGTGTGGGCAGGGCCAGCTCCAGGTTTTTGTGGGCCCTGGGCGAAACAGTCTCAGTGGGCCCCTTTAACACATACCACGATTCATGATGCACAGATACCGCAGAGAAATATATATATAGTACAAGGCCAAAGATTTCACTTCTTACATTACATGACCAATATCTATTGTAAATTCCACAATAGCTCAGAAACCGGCAAATCGCTCCATACAGAATACTGGCCCCCATATAACGCTCCATACAGGATACTGGCCCCCATATAACGCTCCATACAGGATACTGGCCCCCATATAACGCTTCATACGGGATACTGGCCCCCATATAACGCTTCATACAGAATATTGGCCCACATATACAGTGCTGGCCAAAAAGTATTGGCACCCCTGCAATTCTGTCAGATAATACTCAGTTTCTTCCTGAAAATGATTGCTATCACAAATTCTTTGGTATTATTCTCTTCATTTAATTTGTCTTCAATGAAAAAAACACAAAAAGAATTGTCCTAAAGCCAAATTGGATATAATTCCACACCAAACCTAAAAAAGGGGGTGGACAAAAGTATTGGCAACCTTTGAAAAATCATGTGATGCTTCTCTAATTCGTGTAATTAACAGCACCTGTAACTTACCTGTTGCACCTAACAGGTGTTGGCAATAACTAAATCACACTTGCAGCCAGTTAACATGGATTAAAGTTGACTCAACCTCTGTCCTGTGTCCTTGTGTGTACCACATTGAGCATGGAGAAAAGAAAGAAGACCAAAGAACTGTCTGAGGACTTGAGAAACCAAATTGTGAGGAAGCATGAGCAATCTCAAGGCTACAAGTCCATCTCCAAAGAACTAAATGTTCCTGTGTCTTCCGTGCGCAGTGTCATCAAGAAGTTTAAAGCCCATGGGACTGTGGCTAACCTCCCTAGATGTGGACGGAAAAGAAAAATTGACGAGAGATTTCAACGCAAGATTGTGTGTATGGTGGATAAAGAACCTCGACTAACATCCAAACAAGTTCAAGCTGCCCTGCAGTCTGAGGGTACAACAGTGTCAACCAGTACTATCCGTCGGCGTCTGAATGAAAAGGGACTGTATGGTAGAATACCCAGGAAGACCCCACTTCTTACCCCGAGACATAAAAAAGCCAGGCTGGAGTTTGCCAAAACTTACCTGAGAAAGCCTAAAACGTTTTGGAAGAATGTTCTCTGGTCAGATGAGACAAAAGTAGAGCTTTTTGGGAAAAAGCATCAACATAGAGGGTACAGGAAAAAAAAAGAGGCATTCAAAGAAAAGAACACGGTCCCTACAGTCAAACATGGCGGAGGTTCCCTGATGTTTTGGGGTTGCTTTGCTGCCTCTGGCACTGGACTGCTTGACCGTGTGCATGGCATTATGAAGTCTGAAGACTACCAACAAATTTTGCAGCATAATGTAGGGCCCAGTGTGAGAAAGCTGGGTCTCCCTCAGAGGTCATGGGTCTTCCAGCAGGACAATGACCCAAAACACACTTCCAAAAGCACTGTAAAATGGTTTGAGAGAAAGCACTGGAGACTTCTAAGGTGGCCAGCAATGAGTCCAGACCTGAATCCCATAGAACACCTGTGGAGAGATCTCAAAATGGCAGTTTGGAGAAGGCACCCTTCAAATATCAGGGACCTGGAGCAGTTTGCCAAAGAAGAATGGTCTACAATTCCAGCAGAGCATTGTAAGTAACTCATTGATGGTTACCGGAAGCGGTTGTTCGCAGTTATTTTGGCTAAAGGTTGTGCAACCAAGTATTAGGCAGAGGGTGCCAATACTTTTGTCCGGCCCTTTTTTGGAGTTTTGTGTGAAATGATCAATGATTTGATTTTTGCTTCATTCTCTTTTGTGTTTTTTCCTTGCAAGCAAATTAAATGAAGAGAATAATACCAAAGAATTTGTGATTGCAATCATTTTCAGGAAGAAACTGAGTATTATCTGACAGAATTGCAGGGGTGCCAATACTGTTGGCCAGCACTGTAACGCTCCATACAGTATACTGGCTCCCATATAACGCTCCATGCAGGATACTGGCCCCCATATAATGCTCCATACAGGATACTGGCCCCCATATAACGCTCCATGTGCCCCCACATAATGCTCCATGCAGGCTGTTCCGCCCCATAATGCCTCATGCAGGTTGTTCCCCCCTTATAATGCCCCACGCAGGATGTCACCCCCCTTATAATGCCCCATGCAGGATGTCACTTCCCCCCATATAATGCCCCATGCAGGATGTCACTCCCCCCTATAATGTCCCATGCAGGATGTCACCTCTCCACCCCTTCCTTATAATGCCCCATGCAGGATGTCACACCCCCCCATAATGCCCCATGCAGGATGTCACCTCTCCACCCCTTCCTTATAATGGCACATGCAGGATGTCACTCCCCCCCCTTATAATGCCCTATGCAGGATGTCACCCCCCTCCCTTATAATGCCACATGCAGGATGTCACTCCACCCCCCTTTTAATGCCCCATGCAGGATGTCACCCCCCATTTTAATGCCCCATGCAGGATATGTCACCCCCCCCCCTTATAATGCCCCATGCAGGATGTCACTCCACCCCCCTTTTAATGCCCCATGCAGGATGTCACCCCCCCCTTTTAATGCCCCATGCAATATGTCACTCCCCCCCCCTTATGATACCCCATGCAGGATGTCACTCCCCTCCTTATAATGCCCCATGCAGTATGTCACTCCCCCCTCCCTTATAATGCCCCATGCAATTTGTCACTTGTTGCCCCCCACCATATAATGCCCCATGCCTCCATACATTAAAAAAAAAAAATCAAATACTCACCTCACTTCTCACCTGCTGCCGCTGCTCTGGACTCCTCAGCGTCAATAAATTCATGGTGGTGGTTTTGGGGGTCTGGGGATGCTGACAGGTTCCCTTTAGGCTTCTTCTTTTTGTACTTAGATTTGTCTTTTATGCTGTTGCTTTATTATAGGACGTTGCAGCTGTTTCCTCCATTCTGAAGAGGTTGTCACATTTCACTATACTATAAAACAATGATAACATTATTATTGAAAGGTAATTGAAAAAGGTCCCTGCCACACAAACACACAAAAATATCATATTTATTAAAAAAAAATACTAATATCAAATTTAGCGCCCAAAAAAAATTCTACTTTGCAATATAACAGCATAGTTAAAGGTTTGTTTTCACCCTTGCAAGTATTTTTTTTGTTCCAATGCATCTAAAATGAAAAATAAAACAACCAAGAGAATCACCGAACGTAGGGTCCAATTATCAGCATGACATATATTGATATATATGTAAAAAACCTTTATTACAGTATTGGTTACAATGGCACAACAAGCACAAAAATGCCCACATTCAGATAAATAAATCAAAAATTAGTACATCAAATGCGAAATGTGCATAAAAACAATGTCTATGCAACATATATAAAAAAAGCAGAGACCTCATTACAGGAGCAGGGAGGAGAACTGTATGGTATACCTGGTAGGCGGTCCTGAGACTGAATCCGGAGCACACCCTGACGCGCATTTCGGACACCCCCTGACGAAGGACTTCGTGTCCAAAACGCGCATCGGGGTGTGCTCCGCATTCAGTCTCAGGACCGCCTACCAGGTATACCATACAGTTCTCCTCCCTGCTCCTGTAATGAGGCCTCTACAACAATTATGTTGACTATTTTACTAGTTTTTTCTCCTTCACATGAGGGGGCCCTACATTAGGTGTTTCTTATTTCTCTTCTCATTATGGGTAATATAGTGGTTGGTTAGCGTTATAGTATCATTATTTATTGACTGTTTGGTTTGCGTGCCCACTAGTATAGCACCACTAGTATTTACTCAGTATTGTATATCATTACCGTATTATCCTTTCGTGTAACTAGTGGGCACAACACGCCATTCAGTGTGCATCAATTATTGGTGCCTTTTTTCCTGTCCATACATCATTTTTCCACTATGATTCTCCTTATGATGTTGTGGTTATTACAGGTCATAACGCTCTGTATGGGTTGGCGGTCTCTGCCTTTTTTATATATGTTGCATAGACATTGTTTTTATGCACATTTCGCATTTGATGTACTAATTTTTGACTTATTTATCTGAATGTGGGCATTTTTGTGCTTGTTGTGCCATTGTAACCAATACTGTAATAAAGGTTTTTTACATATATATCAATATATGTCATGTTGATAATTGGACCCTACGTTCGGTGATTCTCTTGGTTGTTGTGTGTCTAACCGAATGGTCTGCCATTTATATTTTGTCCATATAGCACACATTTTCTGATACTATGGGTATTTTATACTGACCAACTGGTCCTTGATGAAAACCCTTATATATGCGGCTATATCCTTGGAGTCTTTGCATTTAAAATGAAAAATGATGCATATTGGTCATAGGTCTTGATTGAAACTGTTTTATTGTGTCTACAGTTCCTATACTGACCTACACATCTCAATGGTAACAAACTGCAAGTAGACCCTTTATGAAATGATCCTGCAGTCATATAGAAAACAAGAACTGATGTAATGCAGACTCAGACACTCAGGTGACATTAACCAGCATTTTTCTTGGTGGATAATGGAGGAACATATGTAACTGGTTGACAATTAGGACTGGCTCACACGAGTGTGTAACACGGCTGACAATGGCATTCAAGCAGCTGTAAATGGGAGGAGGGTCCTTTCCATTCCACAACCCTCAACATCCCAGACAGGAGCTGAACATACTGAGCCACAAGCCCTGGTGATGTAATGAGGAGAATTTTCTATACTTGATCTTTATTGCAGGCTCTGGCTCCACAGACAGATTACATAGAGATACATTGTACGCAGCAGTGGATTTCTATGTATTGTATTCTAGAGGGAGAATAAAAGATTTTTTTTCTTCCTATAAAATTACTAAAAAATAATGAAACACTCTAAAAATATTGTCATTATTAGTCTGTGTGCCCAAGATGCGTTTTTTAAGCGTTTCCGCAGCGGAAAAAACGCTTAAAAAACGCTTGTTAGAAGGTCTGCCATTGTCCCCAATGATAATCCGCATGTGCTGTGCACATGCTGCGGAAATTTCCGCTGCGGAACATCATTGCGGAAAAAAATGCAGCACTACCAATTATTTTGCGGAAGCGCTGCGTTTTCGCCGCCATTGACTTGAATTAGAACGCATGGAATCCGCATCACTGCATCTGTACATGCGGAATACATGTGTTTCAATGTGCGGATGGTACCCAGGTCTAGAGGAGAGAAGACTCTCATCCAGACCCAGGTACCATCAAACCTGTAAAAAAATAAAGAATAAAATAAAAAATAAAGATTATATTTACCTTCTGGCGGCCCCCGATGCACTCGTCCTTTCATGCCGGCAGATCGCGATGGACTGGAGGACCTGCGCTGACGTCATAGTCATGTGACGGGTCACGCGATGCTGACGTCGGCAGGTCCTTCAGTGTAGTGTACCGCAAGCTGCCGGCAGCCGGGATTGAGGGAATCAAGACACCGGGGGCCATCGGAAGGTAAGTATAGATTTAGTTTTTATTTTTTACCATTCTTTCGGTCACAGTATATAAATCCATACCGTTTGCATGGATTTATATAGTGTGACCAAGTTGACAAGCACTTTCCAAATGATCCTAAAATCGCTTGGAAAGCGCTTGTCAACCCGCATGCGGAAGTGCATGTGAAGAACGCTTCACATCCGCATGTCCCTGGCAGGAAAAATGCATGCACAATGCGCATGTACAATCCGCATGGACAATCCGCATGTGTTTTTTTTATGCCAGGGAGATGAAAAAATCCTGAGCATTTCTGCATCGTGGGCACATAGCCTTAATTCGTTTTTTGTTTTATATAAAAAAAATCAAAAATCAGCACAAAACATGGACATATTTGGTGTCCCTTTAATCGTAACAACCCGCACAACACAGTGATCAGATTATTTACGGGAATCTGTAAATGGTGTAAAAAATGTTGCGATTGATATTTTTTCTCTATTAAACCCATAAAAAAAATGTATTAAAAATGTAACGCTGAGGTCGTGTTCACACGTCACGTAAATGCTACATTTTTTCTACTGCTTTATTTCCTGCATATTTCCTGCAGGTGTGTCCGCACCAGACGATGCAATAACAATCTTCTCTGATTATTGCGTGTTTGCTGCGTTTCTTTTATGTGTTTTCCCCTTATTTGATGTGATTTTAGTGCAGGTGTGAATCCGCGTTTTTAACGTTTTTTTTAAAAGTGCAGAAATTTTTTTATTCTGTGCTTAAAAATACAACGGCTTTTTTTTCTTCATGTATTTTTTTTTTTCAGAAGAAGCCTATAGAGAGAAAATGCACCAAAACTGCAGAGTTCAGCAGCGTTTTTAGATGCACCGAGGGCAGAGATTTCATGAAATCACATTTATTTTGCTTAGATATTTAGACTGTGTTCACATGTAGCATAAATGCTGCGTTTTTTCTGCTGTTTTTTTGCACAGAAATTCAAACAAAGTGGATGTGATTTCATGAGAACTGCGCCCCCCTGTGGTCTAAAGATGCTGCTGAGCTGTGCAGTTTTAGTGATTTTTTTTCTCTCTTGTCTTCTATGTGGAGCCTAAAATAACATGTAAAAAAACTGCAGATACTTTATTAAGTGCCGAATCAAAGCTTTTCTGTACTATAAAAATCACATTAAAAACGCGGCTTCACGTCTGCACCAAAAACACATCAAATAAGGGGGAAAAGATATAAAAATATGCAACAATAATCCGAGAAGATTGTTATTGTGTAGTTTGCTGTGAACATCTGCAGAAAAAAAAACGGAGTCCTGTGAATTGTTCAAGTTATCTCTAGTCCCAACCGTTCCGGATACAGCCGACGGTCCTGGATTTGGGACTACGCCCTGCAGTCTCGGGCATCTGTTGAATTTCACATACTACCACCGCCCCTCTGACAACTCCTCGTGCCAGGGGAGAAAGAAATTGTAAATGGACATGGATTGGGGTGTGGCCAAAGTTTTCCGCAGCGCTGCATTATTTGTTCCTCTTTCTATTCTTCAAAAGTTGGGAGGTATGCACCTATGAAGCCAAGCTTTTGACTAGGCTTTATAAGAGATTGTTAAATTTGACAATTGTAGTGGCAATCACAGATCCTCAAGGCCTTCACCTCCCACCATCAGATTATATTTTCAGGATTTCCTTACTATTGTACAGGGGATCTCACCTGTACTACATGAAGTAAATCCAGAAAACTTGATCTGTTGGTGGCCCTTGAGGACTTGAGTTGAAGAACACTACCCTGGAATGACTAAATGAAAAAAAAAACACAATTCCAAATATATTTTTTTGAATTTTTTATTTCCCTCTTTTTCTTTGTGCATAGATGATAAAATCTTTAAAAAAATACCATCAGTATTTCAGAAAACACCATCTTGGAGATCCGGGACAAGATTGGATCTGATTTATGCAAATTGAATGGAGCCTGCTGGCTTTGCGGGTTCTGTTTGTCTATGGTGGTCTGCAGGTGTGTAGCGTTTGGGTCATGTTGGTTTGCTGGATGTGTAGAGTTGTGCTCTGGCTGCGGCCTCTAGCATCTGTTTGTCGGACAGGTGCTGGAGACTGTCAGTCACTGCTCACAGCATGGTAGGCGTGCTGTGGTCACACAGTGCACCTTGCCTGGTGGCCTGCTCTGTACACACTTGTTGCAGGATGGGAAGTCGTAACATGCTTACCGTGTGGTGGGTGGATACTGTTGTTGCCCTCTGTGTTGCCCAGGTGGCTGAGGGTAGATGGCTGCGGTGGAGAAGTTACTTTATTTACTCCATGGGACTAGCCGCTAGCGATGAGAAGATCAAGCAAAATTCAAGTTCACCTGTTTGCATGGATTTTCCTGTGAAATTTGATTGGCGGAGACATTATTTTCCGCAAATTTAATGTCCTTTATTATACTCTGGGGTCTCCACATCCCAGAGCATAATAAAGGTAAGATGAAGAACCTCACTATTCACCTCTTTGGCCACTCCGCTCCACATATCACTCGTCCGGTCCTCGTCGCATCTTCTGATTGTCACCATGAGGGCCGAATCCCTAGACCTCTTCATGCTAGGCCAGGACATCTGCATCTGATGAAGCCTGGGACAGTTCTGCGCAAATTCAGAAGGCCATGATGTCACTCTGTCCACAGTGACCTTGCATGCGCATGTACAGAAGCGTCCCGTTCTTCATCAGGGTCAGAAAACCTGGCCTAGTGACGCGCCCCCTGGGCCGTGTGTGGGGGAATACCCGGAGCCGGGTCTCTGTGTAATGTCAGGGGTTGTAGTCTCCGTGGCGGCGACCTGGTCCCGTGGCTCAGGGTGGTCAAACCAGTGGCGGATCTGTTTACTTGGTTTTTAATGTTGAAATGTCCGACTATGCCACCCGTGGATTGCGGTCACTGAGAACCGCTGCTGAGGGGCAGACCGCTGAGGCTGATGTTGTGTGCGCAGCAGAGGGTAGTATAACTCCCCACGGGAGGAGTATGGCCTCAGGGCAGCGTGTGTAGATGGTGAGGGTTGTGGTGCATGGGCGCAGCAGAAATGACTCAGAGTCCGTGCAGTGCAGTTCAGGGTCTTTACTGTTGGTAATGAAGAAGACCCTGCCGGGAGTACTGGCTAACATTAGAGGCCTGGTCAGTCTGTGAGCGAACAAGAGTCCTCCTGGCCAGGTGGAGGTGTAGGCCTTCCCATCTGACTGCACTCTTCCTGGCTACCTTGCTGTAGTCGTGTAGTAGCCCACGTCCCTGAGTGTACCGTGTGGTGCTCACCCGTATGGCTGGTGACCTGGGGCCTTTGGTTCCTTCCGCTCCTCGATGGCGGTGCCGGTCCCTTGCTTGTGACTGAGCCTCCGGGCTTTCTATGGCCAGAGGACCTGAAATCCCCTGCCAGGTGGTTTCTGCTGCTGGATGTAGATATCCTCACAGCTTTGGACTCCAGTGTCCGACTCTCTGCGTCTTTCTGCCAGGACGAGCTCTGCTGCTCCAGTCCCTGGTCTTCAGCTCCTGGCTCCTACAGAGCTCCTTGCTGCTGCTCTGTCCCTTCCTCTGGAACTAACTCACTAACCCCGCCCCAGATCCAGTTTATAAAGGGCAGGTTCCTCCCCTCCCTGGACTGGGGCAGGAGGCGTTGCATGCAAATGTGCTCCTGACCAGGAAAACCCATGCTCGCTCGCAGACATGGTATTTCTACCACTGTGGCAACCAGACCCCTGGGGTGCCACACTAGCGTGAAGAGGCTCAGGGTTTTAGCACTCACAGCATCAATCAGAAGATGCGACGAGGAATGGATGGGTGACGGTGAGGAGCAAGAGGGGCCAGAGAGATGAGCGGTGAAGTGATGAAAAGTATTTTTTTTTAACCTTTTGATTGTTCTTTGCCATTTAGAAGAATGGCAACTGCTGGCCGGTTCCTCCTGGAAGTGAATTATCATATAAAAAAATCTGCAATTTGGCGAATATGGATTTTTATAAAATTCGAGCACAATTTAAATTCCACTCAAATATGCTCAGTGCTCACTCATCTCTAGTGATTGCCTTTCAGGTGGACCGGTCTGATGTGATCTCGATACTGTTTGCTTGCAGATTGTCACTCAGCCTGTGGATAGATAGCGTTTTTGTAGGTGATGGCTTCCCTTTAAATATGGTTTTCTATAGTTGATGTTATTAAAAGTTTTCAAAGTTCCAGAATTATTACAGTTGTATCATGGCGCATGTTCACACTGTGCATTTTTAATGTGCTAGAATTATGATTGGAAAGAAGTATAATGTGTTGTGCTACATCTTCACGCTGTCTGTTCACACGTGTTCTCTATAAATAAGCACAACTTCAGATATTGCATGATACTAGTGGCTGTATATTCTTGTATATTTTGGATCCTCACTAAAGTGCTGTTCTTTATTCATCTCAATATTTAGAATTATTTTTCCCCTAATATTCAACTCTGTCACTACTGTAATTTTTCATGAGTGGATCGGTGGACTTTCTGTTCATTATATGTATTATAAGATATAAAAGGGAGCTGTAGAGAGTGTTATATGATTATTTATTTTCTGTGGACAATGCTAGAGTGTCCATTAAATAGTATAATACTTTAAACCTTTAAATTAGGGATTTCATGCAATAAACTAGTGGTATAGAATATATAGGTGACATCAGAAAGCAGATTCTGCTGCAAATACTCAACGTGTGCAGATATTCTTTCTCTCCCTCACTGATATAATTAATCATGCAATAGCCAGTAGTGTTGATTGAGCCCTAAAATGCTCGGGTGCTCGAAGCTCGGGCCGAGCTCGCCGTGATACTCGGGTGCTCGACCCGAGCAACGAGCCCAATGTTAGTCTATGGGAGACCCGAGCATTTTTGGCGCGGCACCCCCGGCAGTCTTTTAAAAGCCTAACAAGTGCCCAAAACGATAGTGACAGTGCTCAAATGACATGGGGACAGCATGGGGATCGCCCCAGGAAGCATTTCTGACGCCCAGGTCACTGCTGTCAACAACGTGGTCAGAGGTATTAAGCCACTTTTAAGGGCTCACAATAAAACGTTGAAAAACGAAACTGAAACTGCTTTCTTGTGAAATATGTTAAGGAACTTCCTTTCCAGGGTAAAGACTTGTGTATAAGGTAAAATAAATAACCCCCCCAAAAAAATACTCCTCCACACCTTGGGCTATGTTAACAAGTAGCATTTTTTATGCGTTTTTGCACTTTTGTATTGCTTTCAACCGTGACATATGCATTCAACGGGAAATGTCATTTTAACATTTTACAACCTTATCTGGCCATGTGCTGTGTGACACATGCATACAGTGCTGAAAAGACATGGGAACAGCATGGGTAAGACCCCTGGAAGCATCTCTGACACCCAGGTCACTGCCTAAAAGTGTGCCCATCAGAAGTGATCCTTGCCGCATCAGAAGATGCAGACTTGCAACTATCCCCGTGCAAGTTCTTGTCCCAGGGCACTGTTCAATTGTACCTCCCTCATTCCTTGCAATGCAAGCGCTAGTATGCAGCCTGCCACCCACCCACCCCCAGGCTGCAATACCATACTGCTTGCTTGCTTGCACTTGAAATTGGGCCTTTTAGGCATGTGGAGGCGGAATCTGGCCACCACGTCATGACTGTGTTGGCGGCCTGGAATCCATACTCAGTCCCCAGCCGCCCGGCGGCCGGGTGTCCACACTCGGTCCCCAGCCGCCAGGGGGCGGCCAGGTGTCCATACTCGGTCCCCAGCTGCCCCGCGGCCGGGTGTCCACACACGATCCCCAGCCGCCTGGGGGCAGCCAGGTGTCCATAAGCGGTCCCCAGCCGCCCCTATTTCTCCTGTCAACTTCCCCCCACACACTTTTCTTAGCCTGGCCTGCTTTAGGGCAGCATTGGATGAGACCACCAGAGAACCAGACTCCTCTGGTGGGCTCTGGCTTCTCCATCAGGGGAGTTGAGAGTGCCAAGGTGAGGACCATGATGATGATGATACAAGTTAGAATCTGCTTTGTTTTCTTGGAATGCAAGCGCATGTATGTAGTAGCGGCTAGGCCTGAGGTGGTCAGCGTTTTGGCGCATATCCTACCTCCTCCGAGGATTGCTGGATGTTTTCCTGCTACTATCCCAGTTCTATGACTCCCATTAAAACAAAGCTTCAGGTGATAAATGATGGATGAGGTAGTGGCAAAGGAGAAAGAGCAGGAGGAACAGGGACCATTCAATATCAGGCCAGTCAACCACATATGTCTTGTAGGATATGTTTCTGTAACAAAAGGAGCGGTTCGGCTACACAGTTATAGGGCATACAGTGAGTGCAATGCCTACCAAAAATTTTGAGCCACTCCAATGCCCCTTGGAAATGATATGGAGGTCAGAGGGCCTTAACTAAACCGTTTTTTCCATTTATACCAACTGGGTCTCCTGTACACTGTTAGCCTAAGCAGTGAATGGAAGGCTTTCCAAAAATTACGAGGAACTTGCAGTGCCCCTTACAAGAGCCATGCAGTACAGCATATTACAAACATAAGTCCCATTATTGGGGAGTGGGTCTCCCATAGTATTTGCTTATGCCTTCCAAGCAAAAGCTTCCAAAAATTAGGACGGACTAACTTACAATGCCCCTTACAAGAGCCATGCAGTACAGCATATTACAAACATTATTCCCATTATTGGGGAGTGGGTCTCCCATAGTATTTACTTATGCCTTCAAAGCAAAAGCTTCCAAAAATTAGGACAGACCAACTTGCAATGCCCCTTACAAGAGCCATGCAGTACAGCATATTACAAACATAAGTCCCATTATTGGGGAGTGGGTCTCCCATAGTATTTGCTTATGCCTTCCAAGCAAAAGCTTCAAAAAATTAGGAGGAAATGCAATGCCCGTTCGAAGACTCGTGGAGGTCCCAGTAGCTTAACAAGACGGTTTTAATGCCCCTTACAAGAGACGTAGAGGTCAGAGTGGTATAACAAGACGCTTTTAATGCCCCTCAGAAGAGACGTGGAGGTCAGAGTGGTATAACAAGATGCTTTTAATGCCCCTCAGAAGAGACGTGGAGGTCAGAGTGGTATAACAAGACGCTTTTAATGCCCCTTACAAGAGACGTGGAGGTCAGAGTGGTATAACAAGACGCTTTTAATGCCCCTCAGAAGAGACGTGGAGGTCAGAGTGGTATAACAAGACGCTTTTAATGCCCCTTACAAGAGGCGTGGAGGTCAGAGTGGTATAACAAGACGCTTTTAATGCCCCTCAGAAGAGACGTGGAGGTCAGAGTGGTATAACAAGACGCTTTTAATGCCCCTTACAAGAGACGTGGAGGTCAGAGTGGTATAACAAGCGCTTTTAATGCCCCTTACAAGAGACGTGGAGGTCAGAGTGGTATAACAAGACGCTTTTAATGCCCCTCAGAAGAGACGTGGAGGTCAGAGTGGTATAACAAGACGCTTCTAATGCCCCTTACAAGAGACGTGGAGGTCAGAGTGGTATAACAAGATGCTTTTAATGCCCCTCAGAAGAGATGTGGAGGTCAGAGTGGTATAACAAGACGCTTTTAATGCCCCTTACAAGAGACGTGGAGGTCAGAGTGGTATAACAAGACGCTTTTAATGCCCCTCAGAAGAGATGTGGAGGTCAGAGTGGTATAACAAGACGCTTTTAATGCCCCTCAGAAGAGGCGTTGCGGTCAGAGTGGTATAACAAGACGCTTTTAATGCCCCTCAGAAGAGACGTGGAGGTCAGAGTGGTATAACAAGACGCTTTTAATGCCCCTTACAAGAGACGTGGAGGTCAGAGTGGTATAACAAGACGCTTTTAATGCCCCTTACAAGAGACGTGGAGGTCAGAGTGGTATAACAAGACGCTTTTAATGCCCCTCAGAAGAGATGTGGAGGTCAGAGTGGTATAACAAGACGCTTTTAATGCCCCTTACAAGAGACGTGGAGGTCAGAGTGGTATAATAAGATGCTTTTAATGCCCCTCAGAAGAGACGTGGAGGTCAGAGTGGTATAACAAGATGCTTTTAATGCCTCTTGCAAGAGACGTGGAGGTCAGAGTGGTATAACAAGACGCTTTTAATGCCCCTCAGAAGAGATGTGGAGGTCAGAGTGGTATAACAAGACGCTTTTAATGCCCCTTACAAGAGACATGGAGGTCAGAGTGGTATAACAAGACGCTTTTAATGCCCCTTACAAGAGCCATACAGTACAGCATCTTAAAAATATTATTCCCATTATTGGGGAGTGGGTCTCCCACAGTCTTTGCTTATGCCTTCCAAGCAAAAGCTGACAAAAATAAGGACAGAGGAACTTTCAATAATGGCAACACGGACCACGGTCACCCTGGTGGTATAGTGGTGGTGGAGGCTGAGGATAAGGAGAAGAACATAAAACAGCCGAAATGAGGAAGCGTATACCCATGTGTGGGTGTGAAGTGGTGCATGTGAATACACCTCCCGAAATAACACAGTGGATTTGACTTTATGTTACTCTGCTGTCATTTGGTGGTGATGAGAAGTCTGGCCCAATCCAGCCCTTGTTCATTTTGATATGGGTTAGCTTGTCAGCATTGTGAGTTGACAGGCGAGTGCGCTTATCAGTTATAATTCCCCCAGCGGCACTAAAAACACACTCCGATAACACGCTAGCGGCAGGGCAGGCCAGGACCTCCAAGGCGTACAGAGCGAGTTCATTCCAAGTGTCCAGCTTGGATACCCAATAATTAAAAGGCACAGACGAATCACGGAGGACGCTGGTACGGTCGGCAAGGTACTCCCTCACCATCTTTTGAAACTTTCCACTCCTTGTGAGAGTACCCCGCGCCTCAGGGTCTGTCCGAAGGGAGGGTCTGAGAAAACTGCCCAGAACATTGATAGTGTTCCCCTGCCTCTGCTGGATTGGAGTTGCCTCTCTCTTGCTTGTACGCTTTGGTTGGTCAACGAACTGTGACCTCTGCCGCTAGCGTGTTCAGATGGGAATTTTTTTAACAGTTCTGCAGCAAGGGCCTTCTGGTACTGGCCCATTTTTGTAGACCTCTCCACCTCAGGAATAAGAGAGTGAAAGTTCTCCTTGTAGCGGGGGTCTACAAGTGTCACCAACCAGTAATGACTGTCACCCAACATTTTGACAACTCGAGGGTCACGGTTAAGGCAGCGTAACATAAAGTCAGCCATGCGTGCTAGACTGGTAACGGGCAAGATTTCCGTGTCCTCGCCAAGATGACGACTGACCATGCTCTCCTCCTCCTCCTTCTCCTCCTCCCCCTGTCCTCAGGCCACCCACGCTGAACCGACCGTATGACACTTGTACAGGTACTACCGTCTACAGCGCATGATAACAGCTCCTGTTCTTCCTCCTCTTCCTCCTCCTCTCCCTCATTGTCCCCCAATGCACATTGGGATGAGATGAGGCTGGGCTGTGTGTAATCGCCCACTACGGCTTCTTGATCCATCTCATCATACTCTGGCTGCAATGCCTCCTCTTTAATTCTCTGCAGAGTGCGTTGCAAAATACAGACAAGTGGGATGCTGACACTAATGATGGTGTCATCACCACTCACCATCTTGGTCGCCTCCTCAAAGTTTGTCAGGATGGTACATATGTCAGACATCCAGGTCCACTCATGAGGTCTTATGTGTGTAGTCTGACCTGAATATCGACGGCCTTGTTGCAGCTGGTACTCCACAACTGCTCTCTTCTGCTCACAAATACTTTGCAACATGTGGAGGGTAGAGTTCCAACATGTGGGGACATCACACACCAGTCGGTGTGCCGGAAGCTGCAAACGCTGCTGCAACACAGCAAGGGCGGTGGAAGCTGTAGCCGTCTTGCGAAAATGAGCTGACAGGCGGCGTACTTTGACGGGCAGATCTGGCAACTCGGGGTACGATTTAAGAAACCGCTGAACCATGAAGTTAAGCACATGAGCCAGGCATGGTACGTGTGTGATCTCGCCTCGCCTCAGAGCCGCCACCAGGTTACGGCCATTGTCACACACGACCATGCCTGGATGTAGGTTCAGCGGTCTCAGTCACAGATCTGCCTGCTCTTTCACAGCTGTCCACAACTCACAAGCAGTGTGAGGTTTATCACCTAAGCTTATGAGTTTCAGCACAGCCTGTTGCCACTTGGCGGAGGCAGTACTGCAGTGCTTCCAGCTTGTAACTGATGTGGTGATATCTGAGATGGAGGCTGAACATGCGGAGGAGGAGGATGATGTGCAGGAGCTGTACACTGTGGGAGCAACTTTGACAGACATAGGGCCCGCAATCCTCGGTGTGGGGAGGATGTGTTCCGTCCCAAGGTCCGACTGGGTCCCGGCTTCCATTATGTTTACCCAGTGTGCCGTCAGGGAGATGTACCGTCCCTGGCCACAAGCACTTGTCCACGTGTCCGTTGTCAGGTGGACTCTCCCAGTAACTACGTTGTTGAGGGCACGGCAGATGTTTAGGGACACGTGCTTGTGTAGTGCGGGGATGGCACACCGGGCAAAATAGTGTCGACTGGGGACCGAGTACCGAGGGACGGCCACCACCATAAGGTTACGGAAGGATTCTGTCTCCACCAGCCTAAAAGGCAGCATTTCCAACGCAAGCAGTCGTGAAATGTGCGAATTTAGGACTGTGGCCTGTGGGGCGTTAGCTGCGAATTTCCACTTTCGTTCAAAGGTCTGGGATATTGACAATTGAACGCTGCGGTGGGACGTGGACGTGGACGTTGATGCTGTTTCTTGAGAAACTGCCATAACAAGTGAAGACTGAGAGGAAGGGGCATCTTTACATGGAGTATGAACAGGGGATTGCCTTGCACACACAACAGGGGGTTCTATTGCACGCACAACAGCGGAAGAAGCAGTGGTGACACCCGCTGACACTGGTCGTGGACCCTGGGGTTCGCCCCACAAAGTCGGGTGCTTTGCTGCCATGTGCCTGATTATGCTGGTGGTAGTCAGGCTGGTAGTTTTGTCACCCCTGCTGATGCTGGCATGGCAGGTGGTACAAATGGCCTTTTTGGGGTTATCAGCAGAGTCTTTAAAAAAATTCCAGACTCTGGAAGACCTACCGGTTGTACTGGCAACGTCCCTCGTGTTGGTGTTGCGGGAAACGGTTGCCCGCCTTCTGTCTGCGGCCACCACACTGCTTCTTCCTGCCTGTTGGGATACTCTGCCTCCCTCCCCCTGTGTGCTGCTGGCCTCACTCTGCATGTCCTCCTGCCACGTTGGGTCAGTTACTAGATCATCCACCACCTCCTCCTCTTCCACTTCCACTTGCGCACCACGATGCTCCTCCTCACTTCCTGGCAATTGTGTCTCGTCATCGTCCACCTCTTGTGACAAATTGCCAGCGTCGACTTCCTGTGGCCGTGGCTGTTCAAATATTTGGGCATCGCTACATGGGATCTCCTCTTCCACCACTTCAAGCGTAGCAGGCGAGGGGCACAAATATGGAAATGGACCAGTGAACAGCTCTTCAGAGTGTCCAAGTGTGGGATCAATTGCTGTCTGACGACACTCGGCATGGTGGGAGGAAGGAGCATCAGGGTGAGGAGGAGTATGCGGTCGAGATTCACGGTCAAGAAGTGGGAGCGAGAAGATGTGACTGTTGGTTGTGGCACATTTTCACCTTGGCCACGGCCCCGTCCTCTGCACGCACCATCACCAGAACGTCCAGTTCCACGTCCCTTGCCACGCGCCTTGCCCATTGTAAAGGAAGTTAAATAGCTTACACTCGCACTATCAATGGAAAAAGGGTAATAGAAAGTAGATTAGAACCGTGGAAGAGAAAAACCACAGTTCTATTTCTCTGGCCTACACCCGACTCTTTTAAATAATCAGAACAATCAGGGAGAAACTATTACTGTTTTTCCTTACGGAAAAAATACCAAAACCTGAATAATAGAGATTTTTTACCGTGGAATGGCAAAACCACAGTTAGTGTTTACTGGTGTATACCAGACTTTTTAAAATATATAGATTTGCGGCTGAACAGTGAGCGACACACTCAAACTGGTTTTTTTTTAGATACCAAAGGCCCAAAACTGGATACTACACAGATTTTACCCGTTGACCTGCAAAACCACACTGGGATTTGTCAGGCGTACACCATACTATTTTCAACAGATATATTTTTGTGTCAGAACACTCAGGAGACACTACTGTTTTTTTTTACTGCAAAAAATGCAAAAAGCAGGATAATAGAGATTATTTACCGTGGAACAGCAAAACCACAGTTTTAATTTACTGGTGTATACCAGACTTTTTAAAATATATAGATTTGCGGCTGAACAGTGAGCGACACACTCAAACTGTTTTTTTCTTAGATACCAAAGGCCCAAAACTGGATACTACACAGATTTTACCCGTTGAACTGCAAAACCACACTTCTGTTTCTGTAGCCTATACCAGACTCTTTTCAACAGATATATTTGTGTCTGAAAAATCAGAGACACACTTTTTTTTGGGGGGGAGGGGGAGACACCAATAGGTTAATAAGACGGGTATTTGTACAGTGTGTAGGATGAAAAAAAAAAGAGGATTTAGATGAAAAAAAAGAATTTTCACTGGCCCCCGAGACCTGCAGCTAAGTCCAGCAATTTCAGAAACAGGAGCACACAGGACTGTAATGCAGCGTTTGCTGGTATAACCACTGCGTCTCCTATACAGCCTGCCTGCCTGCCTGATATCTGGGATGGATATTAGTCCTGAGAAGGACTGTTTGTTTGATCTGGCAGCCTTTACAGACCCTACACTAACTATTTCGCAGCAAAAATCTCTCCCTAGCTCAGCAGCGCTGTCCCTACACTGTCTGATCTGGAGCGTCTGTGTCCAAGATGGCGGCGCCCGGTTTTAAATACTCGAGGTGACGCTGTGCGGCCAGCCAATCACTGTAATGCCCACAAACAACATGGCTGCGGCATTACAGTGACTGGCTGGCAATCCCTGCATGTTCATTGGCTCTGTAAAGAGCGCAAAACGTGCAGGGCGGAGACCCGAGCTCCCGCCCGAGTAACCCGGAAATGCTCGGTGCTTGCCGAACATCCCGAGTAGCGTGATGCTCGGGTGAGTACCGAGCAGTGTCGAGCATGCTCGCTCAACACTAATAGCCAGTTGTGAGCTGGACTCTTTCTTGGGCTTGGGAATGAATAGTCTGTGGATCCAGGCAGAAGACCGTGCAGCCTGAGTATCATCAACACCTCAACGGTGAGCTGATCTTCAGTACATGTTCACACCATTTTCTTTTATAGGTATAATATTTAACCCATTCCCGCCAAGGCTAATTTCCGTTTTTGTTTTTAACTTTCCTTTTTTTATCCCATCCACATAGATGTATGAGGCCTTGTTTTTTTGTGGGATAAGTTGTATTTTTCAATGACACCTTTCATGTTGTCATGTGACAAAAAAAATTCCAAGTATGGCAAAATTAAGGAAAAAAAGTACGATTTCACAATTATGTGTTTATTTTATTTATTTAAAATAAAATAAAGAAAATTTAATAATTTATAATAGAAAAATAAATAAAATGTTTTGCTTTTGTCACCATATTCCGAGACCTGAAACATTTTAAATTTTTGGCCAAAGTGTTTTTGCCTGAAAACAGAGCAAAACTTTTGCGACTTTTGACGTTTTCATAACAGCTTCAAGTAACCTCGTCAAAATGGGCAGATCTGGGAAGTAGCCGGTTCGGGCGCTCACCCATTAAATTCATGTGAATTGGTCGTGTTTTTTTTATACCAGAAATATAGCTCCAGTAGTAACTGATAAGATGCGGCACATTCATTTCATGGCATGCACCTTTTAATAAATTCGGAGCATCTTATTTCAGCATGCCCATTATTAAGACTGGAGTAGGAAACACCAGCCTTAATAAATAGGGGCCTTTGTTGTTGTTTTTTTCATTCTAAATACTTTACTGCAACTATTTTCTAATGATTGGTGGGAGGGGGTGCTGCATAGTGGGAAGTAGCTTTTTGTTTGTTGCACTATACCTCCTAAAAAATAGCATGAGATAATGTTTTGCACTCCTTTTAAAGAAATAAGAAAATTGGTAGGTAAATAAATGATATTAAGTATCGATTAAAGCTTATTCCATAAGCTCTCACACTGTTGTGCTCAATGCAGCCACTAGAGGGATCATGACACAGGATAAGTCTCTGCGTTGACCATAAATGAAAGTAATGGTTGCTAATAAAATACTTTTTACAATTGCAAATAGTCACAGCTGCCATTGCCAAGTACAGTATGTGAATTGTGCATTAGGTAAAGATGATACATTTGAGCATGAAGAAAGATGTGGTGCCAAGGGCTTCTCCCTGCTCCGCTAGTGGATTGGGCTTCATTCACACGTTCGTTTCCACCTATGTAAAATAAACATTTTTCCCCTTATGCATCATCATTATTTTCATCATCTGTTTTTAAAAACTAAAGCTGGCATACTTTCACTTTTTTTTAATGCATTGACTTAAAGGATGAAACTCGGTCGGAAGCACAAAGTTTGATTGACAAAACAGATGAGAGTAGGAGGTGCCTTGAGTCTCACCGACCGGAGATAAGGACCCATTTTTAAAATGTATGTATGGATTAATGAAGCTCTATGTGTCCCTGTGTAGCGGTGTCCAAAAAACACCACAAGGCAGGATTCAAGTACGGCACAGCAGACGAGAGGGCTGAAACAAAACTCCAGCTTTATTATGTACAAAGGTATTATATACCGGGAAGTGAGAATAACAATATTTACAATGGCAATATCAATAACATGAATACAGGAAGAAATACCTGAAGCGAGTCACAGAACTATACTCCAGCTATGGCAATGAAAGCTCAATACAACACTACACATCAAGTTTCACAAACTACTCTAGGTTAATCCCCTATCTGGCTTTCCGCTAATCGGGCCACGCTGCTACAGCGTCCTAACTAAAGAAAACTACACTAAACCCTAGCACAGTTCACCATCGGTGAGTCACTCACTGTTGTGCAGGTCAGTCGTAGATGGTGGCAGCCGCTTGTTCGTGGTGTAACCGAGCTGTATCACGTCACTCGAGACCTTTCCTTTCTATATTGGATCTCTTTCTTCTGCAGGCAGGCAAATCTTGTTTCACTTTCACTGAGGTAAAATGGCTGGTACTCTGTGTTGTGTTTTACCTCAGGTCAGCAGCCTTCAGGGAAAGCATTCTTCAAAAAGGATGGATTTCTTTACTCTTGACACAGTCCTGGCAACAAATCTTGATAAAGTCCACCCTCTTATCTTTCCAGAGATTTACAGTTTCTTTTTTATTGTCTTTCTTTATCAGGAACAGGCAGGAGCCTCTCTGCTCCCTCAGACACACTCCAGGTCCCATGCTTCCTGGTTACTTTTCCCTCTCTCAGCACAGAAGAGGAAGCAGGGGGGCGACTAGTCCACAAGCAGAAAACCCAGAGGGGAGCATGGTTTCTTAAAGCCACAGTGTATTCAATGTCCGGTAAGGGCTGATCCCTCTATACATGTGTTAAAAAAACAACAAGAGCGGAATTTATACTCAATGAGGCCGATTCATTGTGGGCTGGTGTTTCTTTCTGTATTTTAGGGATATGAAGTGTGAATTTCACAGTCCGCAATTTGCCGTGCCTCTTCGGCTAAAACCATAGATTTGCAATTTTTTACTCCAGTTTTCCAAGTGTAAATTCTGACGATGTAATCATTATCCTCCTTCGTAATACACAAAGCGCAGCACCCTAAATTACATTGTCCTCTTGCAATGGATCATAAAGCAGTGCTTGATGCGCAGTGGACACCCATAGTGGGGTGGAAGGTCAGAAATGTTCTACCCCCAAGAATTTGGAATCCAGAACAACCACCCCTGTGGCCCTCGGGCACGCTGCTCCAGTGCATGCCATACAATGGCATTATTACCCTTGGCATAATGTCACAACTCTAAGAGGCCACGGTCTCAAAAAGGCTGCCTCGATCAGACTTGACACAAGCCACTTGTCTTGCAGATTCCAGAGGTACCCCAACCTTCACCCTTTAACCCTTGTACTGGGGTGTGGTCTTACAACGGGGTACAGTGGATTGCGTCCATACAAGGGCCGCCTTTCTGAAAGAACGTACCAGCGGCAGGAAAGATCATCAAGCAAGAGGTTAGTCAAATGTCAAGCCAAGGTCAAAGAACAGGAATAATCAGAACATCAAACAGGAACACAGCACAGCAGTATACACAAGGACAGCAATGCTATTGATTGCCAATGGAGTCAAAGCTTCATGGGTTTAAATAGCTGAGCAGGGCTCTCAGGAAAGAGTGATCAAAACCTGGACCAAAATTAACCCCATGGCTCTATTATAAAGCAGCATCAAAAGTCCTATTGAAAAAACAGGACTGGCGGTGTCATGCATCACAAGCAACAAAGCTGCCCAGCTGCCAAAGTTTAAGCAGAGGAGGCACGAATCGGCACAGATATTACAATATGTTATGCACACGCCCGGACTGACTGGCATGTGCGGGTGTTGTGGTTCCACTGGACCATGGACCGGAGAGTGCCTGGAGGGGCGTGACTAAGTATCTGGCCGATCCGACCAAGGTGGCACGACGGCATACGACGCCAGTGCACCAGGGAGAAACCGGGCAGAGGGACCAGGTGCTACTCCAGGTCAAACTCAGGACATGGGGGTTGACCCACACTGGGATTACTGGAACAGGCAGGTTAGGCTGGCACAGACTGGTGGATGTAAGCAAACACGGCAGGTATGCAGATGGGTGGATACAGGCGAGTATGCAGGCAGGGAGGTACTGGCCGAAAGGACGGGCTGGAGCACAGAAAGGTTAAGACCCAGTGCAGACTGGGCCACAGAACCGCAGATGCGGTAGACAACCACAGCAGAGAGGGAACGCCCGAAGCGGTGGGCAAGAACAGAGCAGGACGGGGCTGCAGGAGCAGCGAGCACAAGCAGGGCAGGACAGGACTGCCGAAGCAGCGGGCAGAAGCAGGGCAGGACAGGACTGCCGGAGCAGCGGGCAGAAGCAGGGCAGGACAGGACTGCCGGAGCAGCGGGCAGAAGCAGGGCAGGGCAGGACTGCCGGAGCAGCGGGCAGAAGCAGGGCAGGGCAGGACTGCCGGAGCAGCGGGCAGAAGCAGGGCAGGACAGGACTGCCGGAGCAGCGGGCAGAAGCAGGGCAGGACAGGACTGCCGGAGCAGCGGGCAGAAGCAGGGCAGGACAGGACTGCCGGAGCAGCGGGCAGAAGCAGGGCAGGACAGGACTGCCGGAGCAGCGGGCAGAAGCAGGGCAGGACAGGACTGCCGGAGCAGTGAGCAAAAGGGTCAGAGCGGAGCAAGGCTGCCGGAGCAGTGAGCAAAAGGGTCAGAGCGGAGCAAGGCTGCGGAGCAGTGAGCAAGGAGTCAGAGCAGGCTAGAACCGCCGGAGCGGTGAGCAAAGGAGTCAGAGCAGGCTAGAACCGCCGGAGCGGTGAGCAAAGGAGTCAGAGCAGGCTAGAACCGCCGGAGCGGTAAGCAAAGGAGTCAGAGCAGGCTAGAACCGCCGGAGCGGTAAGCAAAGGAGTCAGAGCAGGCTAGAACCGCCGGAGCGGTGAGCAAAGGAGTCAGAGCAGGCAAGGCTGAGTAGGGGGGACAGGGCTCTGTTCACACGGAACAGACAGGAAGGGAAAGGCAGAGCCAGACACCCACAGGGTACTTGCAGAGAAGTAGCGAGTGGACCACAAACTCACAAACGGGAGTACAGAGACAACAAGCAGGAGTTAGGTACGAGTTCAGACTCTGCAGAAAAAGGAAGGGAACGGACATAGAGGCAAAACAGGTAAAGGATAGGAGAGAGTTCAGACTGGAACTGAGTGTACGGAGGAGACCGACACTGCAGCGGAATACAGGAGCGGGTCTGGGAATACGGCCCCCAGAGAGGCAGGATGAACAGGCAAGGAGCGTGTTCAGACAGGACAGACAAGATACAGGAGCGGGTCTAGGTAATCGGCCCCTAGAAGGCGGGAGGAACAGGCTAGGAGCGTGTTCAGACAGGTCAGACAAGATACAGGAACGGGTCTAGGTAATCGGCCCCTAGAAGGCAGGAGGAACAGGCTAGGAGCGTGTTCAGACAGGCCTGGAAATACAGCCTCCAGGATAGACAGACAAGAGAACACAGAACGGGACCTGGCACCTTCAGAGTGCAAGCACACACTGAATGAAACACTATGCTCAGGCAGGAATAGATGGGAGCAGCTGAGCCATATACCAGGTGACAGACAGCAATAGGCTGAGGACGCACAAGGGGTGTGACCCACAGCAGGTACAAAAAGCAGGAAGTGATCGGGCGCCGCCCTTAAGCAGCAGAAACAGACACAAACAGACAGCATGGAGGGAAGCCAGAGAGACATTCTGGACTGGAGATCAAGTGCGCGCTCTTGCACAGTGGGAGATGGACCACCATGCAAGGACGCCGCCAGGTATGTTACAGTACCCCCCCCCTTACGCCCCCTCTTCTTCAGGCCTGCCAGAATCTTCCGCAGGGAATTCGAGGACCAGTCGTTCACTTCAAGGAGATCACTTCCACTGTCCACAGGAAAAACTGATCTCATCTGGTTAGCTAGGATGCTACCTCCTATCCAGCCATCCTCAGCAACAGACGAAACGGGTGGAGTACCAGGAACAGCACACAAGGAAGTCTCTCTCCACATATTTTCAGGTGGCACCCCAGAGGGTACAGGAGACAACTGGAAGTCCTTCACCGGGTTGGAGGGGGACAGAGACTTGGGGGTAATCTCTGCTTCGAGGTACATCTTGTCAAGCTCACAGGAAGAAATAGACGGGTTATCAGGTACATAATGAGGAAAAGTCACTGTCTCTTTGTTATCTGGTGGTACCCCGGAGGATTCAGGAAACAACTGGAGGTCCTCCGCCGGGTCAGAAGAGTGCAGAGGCTCAGAGAAAACATCTGCTTCAGAGTACAATAGGTCGGACTCACTGGACGAAGCAGGCAAGGTATCGGGTACCGAGTATAGGAAAGTCTCTGTCCATTCACCACCAGGTGGCACCCCGAAGGGTTCTGGAGACAACTGGCGGTCCTCCGCCTGGTCAGAAGGGTGTAGAGACTCACGGGTAACCTCTGCTTCAGAGTACACTAGGTTGGACTCACTGGACGAAGCGAGCGAGGTATCAGGTACAGAGTAAAGGAGAGTCTCTGTCCTTTCGCTACCAGGTAGCACCCCGAAGGGTTCTGGAGACAACTGGAGGTCCTCCGCCTGGTCGGAGGGGTGTAGAGACTCGGGAGTAACCTCTGCTTCGGAGTACACTAGGTTGGACTCACTGGACGAAGCGAGCGAGGTATCAGGTACAGAGTATAGGAGAGTCTCTGTCCTTTCGCTACCAGGTAGCACCCCGAAGGGTTCTGGAGACAACTGGAGGTCCTCCGCCTGGTCGGAGGGGTGTAGAGACTCGGGGGTAACTACCACTTTGGGGTACCGATTGTCAGGCTCACAGGACGAAGCGGACAAAGTATCGAGTACCGAGTGTAGAGAAGTCTCTCTCCATTTGTCATCGAGTGGTATCCCGGAGGATTCAGGAGGCAACAGGGGGTCCTCCGCCAGGTAGTAGAGGTGCACAGACTCAGAGGTAACCACAGCTTTGGAGCATCCTTGGACATGCACACCGGTTAAAGTGGGTGAAGCATCTGATGCCGGGTGCAGGAAGTTCTCCTGTGTGGAGTCTGGATGGGCAGAAGTCTCTTCGGGCAGGAGAACCGGAGCACTACCCACGCACATTACCCGTTGGGGCTTCTCCGGGATACAGGGAGATGAAGCTTCAGTAGGGACTTCAAGGTTGGGGTCAGGAGGTCTCAGGGAGGACAGACCCTGGCGTGACGGCTTGCCTCTACGTCTAGCACGTCTGGACTGCCTCTTGAGGTTGGGAGATGTATTCCGGAAAGCGTAGTCACCCTGTGAAGATTCTGGGTGGACAGTAGTCTCATTGGGCTGGAGGACTATTGCACTACCCACACACATTATCCATCGGGGCTGCTCCGGGATATTGGGAGGTGAAGCTTCAGCAGGAGCCTCCGGGTTAGGATCATCGAAGACCATTAGAAAGGCCACCAGGAAGGCCATTAGGTCCAGGAGGATCGGATCCTGTGTTTCATATAGGGGGTTGATCCATTCCAAGGCATCACCCGCCAGGTAAGACATAATGAATGCCACCTTAACCCGATCGGTGGGAAAACATAGAGGGTAGAACTTGAAGTGTAGCATGCATTGCTCCACAAATGCACGACTTTGTCTTGGATCCCCATAGTAACGTGGCGGATCCGCAGGAACGAGAGCAGATAGATCCATCTGGACGGGTGCGTAATTCGCCTGGAACTCAGCTGAGAAAAAAAAATAAATTTTATTTATTTATTTTTAATGCATGTATTCGCTGGAAAACTTCTCAGAGAGCGAAGGCCGTGGGGCTCAACGGGAACCATGGCCTGAGCATGCTGTTATGCACACGCCCGGACTGACTGGCGTGTGCGGGTGTTGTGGTTCCACTGGACCATGGACCGGAGAGTGCCTGGAGGGGTGTGACTAAGTATCTGGCCGATCCGACCAAGGTGGCACGACGGCATACGACGCCAGTGCACCAGGGAGAAACCGGGCAGAGGGACCAGGTGCTACTCCAGGTCAAACTCCGGACACGGGGGTTGACCCACACTGGGATTACTGGAACAGGCAGGTTAGGCTGGCACAGACTGGTGGATGTAAGCAAACACGGCAGGTATGCAGATGGGTGGATACAGGCGAGTATGCAGGCAGGGAGGTACTGGCCGAAAGGACGGGCTGGAGCACAGAAAGGTTAAGACCCAGTACAGACTGGGCCACAGAACCGCAGATGCGGTAGACAACCACAGCAGAGAGGGAACGCCCGAAGCAGTGGGCAAGAACAGAGCAGGACGGGGCTGCAGGAGCAGCGAGCACAAGCAGGGCAGGACAGGACTGCCGAAGCAGCAGGCAGAAGCAGGGCAGGACAGGACTGCCGGAGCAGCGGGCAGAAGCAGGGCAGGACAGGACTGCCGGAGCAGCGGGCAGAAGCAGGGCAGGGCAGGACTGCCGGAGCAGCGGGCAGAAGCAGGGCAGGACAGGACTGCCGGAGCAGCGGGCAGAAGCAGGGCAGGACAGGACTGCCGGAGCAGCGGGCAGAAGCAGGGCAGGACAGGACTGCCGGAGCAGCGGGCAGAAGCAGGGCAGGACAGGACTGCCGGAGCAGCGGGCAGAAGCAGGGCAGGACAGGACTGCCGGAGCAGCGGGCAGAAGCAGGGCAGGACAGGACTGCCGGAGCAGCGGGCAGAAGCAGGGCAGGACAGGACTGCCGGAGCAGTGAGCAAAAGGGTCAGAGCGGAGCAAGGCTGCCGGAGCAGTGAGCAAAAGGGTCAGAGCGGAGCAAGGCTGCGGAGCAGTGAGCAAGGAGTCAGAGCAGGCTAGAACCGCCGGAGCGGTGAGCAAAGGAGTCAGAGCAGGCTAGAACCGCCGGAGCGGTGAGCAAAGGAGTCAGAGCAGGCTAGAACCGCCGGAGCGGTAAGCAAAGGAGTCAGAGCAGGCTAGAACCGCCGGAGCGGTAAGCAAAGGAGTCAGAGCAGGCTAGAACCGCCGGAGCGGTGAGCAAAGGAGTCAGAGCAGGCAAGGCTGAGTAGGGGGGACAGGGCTCTGTTCACACGGAACAGACAGGAAGGGAAAGGCAGAGCCAGACACCCACAGGGTACTTGCAGAGAAGTAGCGAGTGGACCACAAACTCACAAACGGGAGTACAGAGACAACAAGCAGGAGTTAGGTACGAGTTCAGACTCTGCAGAAAAAGGAAGGGAACGGACATAGAGGCAAAACAGGTAAAGGATAGGAGAGAGTTCAGACTGGAACTGAGTGTACGGAGGAGACCGACACTGCAGCGGAATACAGGAGCGGGTCTGGGAATACGGCCCCCAGAGAGGCAGGACGAACAGGCAAGGAGCGTGTTCAGACAGGACAGACAAGATACAGGAGCGGGTCTAGGTAATCGGCCCCTAGAAGGCGGGAGGAACAGGCTAGGAGCGTGTTCAGACAGGTCAGACAAGATACAGGAACGGGTCTAGGTAATCGGCCCCTAGAAGGCAGGAGGAACAGGCTAGGAGCGTGTTCAGACAGGCCTGGAAATACAGCCTCCAGGATAGACAGACAAGAGAACACAGAACGGGACCTGGCACCTTCAGAGTGCAAGCACACACTGAATGAAACACTATGCTCAGGCAGGAATAGATGGGAGCAGCTGAGCCATATACCAGGTGACAGACAGCAATAGGCTGAGGACGCACAAGGGGTGTGACCCACAGCAGGTACAAAAAGCAGGAAGTGATCGGGCGCCGCCCTTAAGCAGCAGAAACAGACACAAACAGACAGCATGGAGGGAAGCCAGAGAGACATTCTGGACTGGAGATCAAGTGCGCGCTCTTGCACAGTGGGAGATGGACCACCATGCAAGGACGCCGCCAGGTATGTTACACAATATAACTTCTGTTTAAAAAAAATGGTTCTTTTACTGTACTGGAGATACTTTTTTGGGGGAGCAAACTATAATATATTAATCCAGAGGGATTTCTAGGCTTTTTTCTAAGAAAGTTTCAGTTTTCTTTCTTAGCTCCGTTTCTAGCTTGTAATTTCCACACATACTAAACATCAAGCAAAATGGTTAATGTGAACAGGCTATATGTGGCTACAGAATTTGCTTGTGCGTGTGTGTATATCATAGAATCATAGAATCATAGAATGGTAGAGTTGGAAGGGACCTCCTGGGTCATCTGGTCCAACCCCCTGCTCAAAGCAGGATTCACTAGATCATCTCAGACAGATGTCTGTCCAGCCTCTGTTTGAAGACGTCCATTGAAGGGGAACTCACCACCTCTCGTGGCAGCCTGTTCCACTCATTAATCACCCTAACTGTCAAAAAGTTTTTTCTAATATCTAATCTGTGTCTCCTCCCATTTAGTTTCATCCCATTGCTTCTAGTCTTTCCTTGTGCAAATGAGAATAAAGATTATCCTTCTACAATGTGACAGCCCTTGACATATTTGTAGACAGCTATTAAGTCTCCTCTCAGTCTTCTTTTTTGCAAGCTAAACATTCCCAAATCCTGCAACCGTTCCTCATAGGACATGGTTTGCAGACCAGTCACCATTCTGGTCGCTCTTCTCTGAACTTGCTCCAGTTTGTCTATGTCTTTTTTAAAATGTGGTGCCCAAAACTGTACACAGTATTCCAGATGAGGTCTGACCAAAGAGGAGTAAAGACCGATAATGACTTCACGTGATCTAGACTGTATGCTTCTGTTAATACATCCCAGAATTGTATTTGCCTTTTTTGCTGCTGCATCACACTGTTGACTCATGTTCAGTCTATGATCTATTAGTATACCTAAGTCTTTTTCACATGTACTGTTGCTTAGCTCTATTCCTCCCATTCTGTATATGCTTTTTTCATTTTTATTGCCCAGATGTAGTACTTTGCATTTTTCCCTGTTAAAAACCATTCTGTTGGTTGCTGCCCACTGCTCCAGTTTATTTAGGTCTTTTTGAATCCTCTCTCTCTCTTCTCTAGTATTAGCTATCCCTCCTAGCTTTGTGTCATCAGCAAATTTAATCAGTTTACCCTCAATTCCTTCATCTAAATCATTGATAAAGATGTTGAACAATACAGGTCCCAGGACGGAGCCCTGTGGTACCCCACTTGAGACATTCATCCAGCTGGATGTGAAGCCATTTACAACCACCCTTTGAGTCCGATCACTAAGCCAGTTATGAATCCACCTAACAGTTGCCTGGTCCATTGCATACTTGGTCATTTTTTCAATAAGGATGGTGTGAGATACTTTGTCAAATGCTTTGCTGAAGTCAAGATATACTATATCTACAGCATTTCCCTGATCCACCCAGTCAGTGATTATATACACAGTTGTGCTCAAAAGTTTACATACCCCAGCAGAATTTTTCCTTTCTTGGCCTTCTCTGAATGACAACAAAAAAAACTTTCTCCTATCATGGTTATCGGTTGGGTGAAGCCATTAATTGTCAAACTACTGTGTTTTCTCTTTATAAATCTTAATGACAACCAAAAACATCCAAATGACCCTGATCAAAAGTTCACATACCCCAGTTCTTAATACCGTGTTACAGCCTTCCGGATAGAAAAGTCATTCACTGAATTTAGAGCCAGAGCTGTCAGTGTGCCATGAAGCGCCTCATTGAGCAAATCGATCTGTTGCTGCTGTTGTCTGCGCTGGTCCTGTTGCAGTTGCTGCTGTAGCTGGAGCTGCTGCATAAGTAGCTTAGTTGTCTCCTGTTGCGCCATCTGCTGTTGCTGCTGCTGCTGGTGCTGTGCTTGTACCAGATGCTTAATTGAATCCTCCATTTTGTCCGGCATCACTTGATGGGTTATGGCAGACTTCACCCAGGACATGCAGCACCTTTTGTAACAATCAATGTTCACTGGGATCGCTGCCGAAATTCTAACACCAACTGAGGTAGAGTTGCTCATGCTGCTTCACTCGGAGGTAGACACAGGACATGGTCTCTTTTAAATTGTTCGGGTTGGTTTATTAAACATCATAAACCAACCTAGAGTTCATAAAGTAAATACAGCCCACTTGGCATAATGGCACAACAAAATGCAAAGATGCAGCACAGTCCGTGTACTCTACGGGGTCCGGCCACTCAGGGCTAAACACACACGGTTCAGCACAATACCTGCAAGCTCCTCTCTGGAGCCAGCCTCTCCAGATACTGACCAACATCTGAGTCAAAAGGCTGGCTATTTATAGCTCAGACCACACCCTGGGGCGGAGATATGGAGAACAACCTCCCGCCCCCTCTATGGTTGCACCTACTATGCAGGAGAAGACTTTCATGTCTCACATCACTGAGGCTAACAGCCTCAGTGAAACATACCGTTATATGAAAAAGTTTGGGCACCCCTATTAATCTTAAGCTTAATGTTTTATAAAAATTGGTGTTTTTGCAACAGCTATTTCAGTTTGATATATGTAATAACTGTTGGACACAGTAATGTTTCTGCCTTGAAATGAGGTTTATTGTACTAACAGAAAATGTGCAATCTGCATTCAAACAAAATTTGACAGGTGCATAAGTATGGGCACCCTTATCATTTTCTTGTTTTAAATACTCCTACCTACTTTTTACTGACTTACTAAAGCACTTTTTGGTTTTGTAACCTCATTGAGCTTTGAACTTCATAGCCAGGTGTATGCAATCATGAGAAAAGCTACTTAAAGTGGCCACTTGCAAGTTGTTCTCCTGTTTTAATCTCCTCTGAAGAGTGGCATCATGGGCTCCTCAAAACAACTGTCAAATGATCTGAAAACAAAGATTATTCAACATAGTTGTTCAGGGGAAGGATACAAAAAGCTGTCTCAGCGATTTAACCTGTCAGTTTCCACTGTGAGGAACATAGTAAGGAAATGGAAGAACACAGGGACAGTTCTTGTTAAGGCCAGAAGTGGCAGGCCAAGAAAAACATCAGGAAGGCAGAGAAGAAGAATGGTGAGATCAGTCAAGGACAATCCTCAGACCACCTCCAGAGAGCTGCAGCATCAACTTGCTGCAGATGGTGTCACTGTGCATCGGTCAACTATACAACGCACTTTGCACAAGGAGAAGCTGTATGGGAGAGTGATGCGAAAGAAACCGTTTCTGCAAGCACGCCACAAACAGAGTCGGCTGAGGTATGCAAAAGCACATTTGGAGAAGCCAATTTCTTTTTGGAAGAAGGTCCTGTGGACTGATGAAACCAAGATTGAGTTGTTTGGTCATACAAAAAGGCGTTATGCATGGCGGGAAAAAAAACACAGCATCCCAAGAAAAACACTTGCTACCCACAGTAAAATTTAGTGGAGGTTCCATCATGCTTTGGGGCTGTGTAGCCAATGCCGGCACCGGGAATCTTGTTAAAGTTGAGGGACGCATGAGTTCCACTCAGTATCAGCAGATTCTTGACAATAATGTTCAAGAATCAGTGATAAAGTTGAAGTTACGCAGGGGATGGATCTTTCAGCAAGACAATGATCCAAAACACTGCTCCAAATCTACTCAGGCATTCATGCAGAGGAACAATTACAATGTTCTGGAATGGCCATCCCAGTCCCCAGACCTGAATATCATTGAACATCTGTGGGATCATTTGAAGAGGGCTGTCCATGCTCGGCGACCATCAAACTTAACTGAACTGGAATTGTTTTGTAAAGAGGAATGGTCAAAAATACCTTCATCCAGGATCCAGGAAATCATTAAAAGCTACAGGAAGCGACTAGAGGCTATTTTTGCAAAAGGAGGATCTACTAAATATTAATGTCACTTTTCTGGTGAGGTGCCCATACTTATGCACCTGTCAAATTTTGTTTGAGTGCAGATTGCACATTTTCTGTTAGTACAATAAACCTCATTTCAAGGCAGAAACATTACTGTGTCCAACAGTTATTACATATATCAAACTGAAATAGCTGTTGCAAAAACAGCAATTTTTATAAAACATTAAGCTTAAGATTAATAGGGGTGCTCAAACTATTTCATATAACTGTATCTCCCCTCCAGTATTCTGCCAGTGACTTTGTCACTATATATATATATATGTATATATATATATATTTTTTTTTTTTTTCATATAAAATATACTGTGTGTATATATATATATATATATATATATATATATATATATATATATATATATATATATATATATACAGTACAGACCAAAAGTTTGGACACACTTTCTCATTTAAAGATTTTTCTGTATTTTCATGACTATGAAAATTGTACATTCACACTGAAGGCATCAAAACTATGAATTAACACATGTGGAATTATATATTTAACAAAATAGTGTGGAACAACTGAAAATATGTCTTATATTCTAGGTTCTTCAAAGTAGCCACCTTTTGCTGTGACATCATTACAGGTCCTGTATGCACTGAAGGATATATAAATCCTGGTGCTTTTGAAGCAAGGTGTGGAAGGCGTGAGGCCTGTTCCCCGTGTGTGGGACACCATTAGAGAGTGAGGCCTAGTGAGGCCTGGTGAAGCCGGGTGAAGCCTGAAAGGCAGAGGCTGGATCCCTGTGTGTGTGGGTGATCCCAGTAGCCTTGGAAGGTACGAGGGCTGGAGACCCCCATCCGGGAAGCCGTAAAGCCACAGCTGTGGCAGAACAAATCTGATGGAAACCACTAGACCCGGCAAAATGTAAAAGCGGTGCGTTATATGGACATTGATATAGTTACTTTGCTGACGGCTGTAACTGGAGCCAAGTGGGCCTGTCTGCCACTTGAAAGGCTCTTGGATGTTATGTGTTATAAACATGCTGGTGAGCCACTGAGATGGCCTGTGTGATAAGCAGTTATGAAGTGTAATAAACTGCTGGATTTCATGTTACTGGAAAACTTTGCATGTGTGCTTTAATTGAACCGGTGAAGCGAGTGTCCCCCAGCGTGATGACTAGCGCTGCCTTACATGTGGTTGGAGAATGCGGGCAACTGCGGCCTGGTTGCTAGGGGCAACTGCAGCCTGGTTGCTAGGGGTAACGGCACAGGACGACGAGTGTGGATGCAAGCATCTTGCTGTGGCTCGGCGGGGTCAAGAAGATTAAAGCATCTGGCTGTAACTCTGTGGGGTTACGAAAATTGTCCTCGCACTCAAACCTGGTTTGCTGTGGCTCGGCGGGGCCGCAAAAAATTTCCGGGAAGAGCTTTGTGAAGTGTCTAGTGTGAATAGTGTACCGAGATGGCTGTGAAAGGAGCAGCAAATTAAACTGAAGCTATTGAGCGATTAAAGTGCCGGTTAAAACTGCAGCAGGTATTTAAGAAACGTCTACAGGACATGGTGCAGGAACGGCAGGAGCTGTTGGCACCGTATAGAATGGCAGCAGTGGACCATTCTGTGGACTCTCCGGGGGCGCCAGTTTTGTCCCAGAGTGCCCGGGGAGGTGGTAAGAGATGTTGTGAACTGGGTCCTAAGACTATTACTGATTTTTTTTGTAAAAATCCCCCTACAGGTGTGGGTGTCCAAAAGGGGGCGAGTCTCAAAAGGGGGCGGATTTTCAAAAGAGCATGGAGTATAGAAAACCAAAATTTGTTACTGGTTGTAAAAATGACAATTTGACCGTTGATAACGGGGTAGCTCCAGTAGAAGGGGTTGACGTCAAAGTGGGAGGTGACCTGTTAGTCCACAACACCATGGGGAGTGACACAGACCCCGTAGCTGAGGGCCACAAAAAGGTTGCTCCTGTAGTCTTGGCTGAAAGTGAAAATAAAGAAAATGTAATGCTGTGTGCCTTTGTTCTGAGTGTGGATCCTCCTTTTAGAGGCAGAAGAGGAGGTGACGTTGCCAGTTGCAACCTCCGGTACAGTACTGAGACAGAAGGATCTGACAGCCCTGAAAGAGGAGGTGGCCAGTCATGACCAAGAGCTGGAGCCTATCAGGCAGCAGTGTCAGAGTGACGTGCAGCAACTATGGGAAAACCTGGAGAACGTGTCCTCAGACCAGCGGAGCCTGGAGTCTGAACGGCAGAAAATATACCAGGTTGTGAGGAACTTACAGCGAGAACTGGAGGGAAGCAGCGAGGAAGTTAACCAATGGAAGGAAATGTTCCAGGAAATTAAGGAGGACCGCCGCAAAACCAAGGAGGAGGTTTTTCAATTGGAGATTGACAAAGCGGAGTGTGAAGATGAGTTGTGCGAGGTGAAAGATCGTTTCACCCTGGTACAGTTAGAGCTGTACCAAGTGAAGAAATAGCTGTGTGAATCCAAGAAGGAGTATGGTGAACTCAGTGGGGAACTGCAACAAATTAAGAGAGACTATGAGGATCTCCTCAAGGTTAAGGAAAAACTAGAGGATGATAAGGCGGATGCAGAGCACATGCGCCAAGTGATTGAGACCACTCTGCAGGACACCCGTGATGAGAATGATGATCTCCGCAGAAAGATCCCGGGACTGGAAGCTCAAGTGAAGGAGCTGCAGACGTTCTGTGATAATCTCCAGAGGGCAGAGCGGAAAAAGATGGAGGAGTCTATCGGAGAAGCCACAGACCAGGGTCAGGATTTGGCCCCTGGAGATGGGAGGTATGAAACAAATACCTCCTCGAATAATGCGAGCTCGGATGATTCGGTGGATGTAAGAGCCGAGATCAAGGAGCTCAAGGAGACGCTACAAGCCCATTTGAAGCAAGAGAAGCTTGAGAGACTGGCTGTTGAGTGCCGAGTTGGCGCATTGGAGACAGAGAGGTCTGAGAGAACTCTACTGTTAAAGGAGCAGTTGAAGCAGGAAGAGCTTCAGAGATGGGCTGCTGAGAGGCGAGTAGCTGAGCTAGAGGAAGAAGTTTTCAAGCTCAAAAATTGCCTTGCAAAGTGTCACTCAGTGAACGAGGCCTCCTTGGAGAAGGAAAAGGGCAAACAAGTTGCACTTCTTTATACCATGAGAAGGTGGACCTGAGGAGAGCTAAGAGAGTGTTAACAGAAGATAAATATGAAATGGAAGTGGTCAAGCCGAAAATTCTTGAATTTGTATCTGTGAGTCAGCTCAGGGGAAGCATACAGGGTGAAGAAGCTGTAAGTCAGTTGTCCCTGAAACCTGAGCCGGTTGATCGTCTGGAAACCACTGGTGAGACAGAAACGTCTCGGTACAAGTGCCTCATAGATGTACCCAAGGATTTGAGAGAAGAATGCACCAGTGAGTCCGTGCATGAAGAGTTTAAGAAGGCCGTGGGAGCCTGTAAGGTGTACTCGACCTCAGAAGCTAAACAGCTGGTGGTCCTGTCCACAACCGAAGTCACAGTGAAGAGGGTGGCTATCCTAAGTGACATGCACTGGCGATGTATTCGCACAAAGCGGTTTGTCCGGTTGAAGACGGAACAAGCCATTAGACAACTGGAGCTTATGAGAAAAGCTCAAAGTCTGAAGAGGTCATCCGGGTGCCTCATGCTCTGGTAAGAAAGCTCATTGGGAGAAATGGCCGAGCCATGCAGATGATGGTAAAGAAGTCTGGTGTGATGAAAGTAAGCAGTCCACGTGATCGACAGGACTGGATACCAGATGAAGATGGCATGGTGTCATTCTCCGCTGTAGGAACAGAAGAAAATCTTGCATATATACGAATGCTCATGGAGTACCGAGTGGCCTACATGCGAGAGGTAGAACAGTTGAATCTCGCCAGACTGCGAATGGAAAGGCAGCATCGCCTGGGCAGCAGAAGGTGGCAGCCGTCTAGAAATTGTGAGACCAGACAGAGAAAGGGCCCCCTAAATAATAGAATGGCTACAGTAGAAGTTAGAGGCTTTCCAAGATGTCCTGAGGATAGTGGGCGTGGGTTTAGAGGTAGTGAGACCTCCAGTAACTCAGGTCTGAGTGGCCATACAAACGACCCAATAGAGTATGGGACAGTACGGAGTCGAACCGGACCTTAGATACCAGGGCATGTGAGTTACACTGCTGTATTTGACCGACCTCTGGGAGAGGGGGAGGTCTGACAAGGTTACGACTGACCGCTGGGAGCGGGGAGGTCTGACAAGGTTACGACCCGGAAATGTGACTTGACGAAGTCAGTGACAATGACAGATGGTAGGTCCCTAAGGAATGGGCTAATGTCAATGACTAATAATCCAGGGGCTGAGCAGCGCAATTGTCAAGTACATGGTCTTGGTGTGAACCGTGGGTTATAATGTGATTGTGTATATTGTGTGTTCAACCCCACAAGTTTGAACAGAGGGGGGGGGGTATGTAATGCCGCGGCTTGCGGCATTACTGTAATGGTCAAGGGTGTGTTCTGGCTGACCATGTACCTCTCCCTTAGAAGGACTGATCACATAACTGTGACATCATTACAGGTCCTGTATGCACTGAAGGATATATAAATCCTGGTGCTTTTGAAACAGGGTGTGGAAGGCGTGAGGCCTGTTCCCCGTGTGTGGGACACCGTTAGAGAGTGAGGCCTGGTGAAGCCTGAAAGGCAGAGGCTGAATCCCTGTGTGTGTGTGTGGAGGAATCTCAGTAGCCTTGGAGGGCAAGAGGCTTGGAAGACAAAAGTCCTGAAAGGCAGAGGCTGGATCCCTGTGTGTGTAAGAGATGCCAGCAGCCTTGGAAGGTACGAGGGCTGGAGACCCCTATCCGGGAAGCTGTAAAGCCACAGCTGTGGCAGAACAATTCTGATGGAAACCGCTAGACCCGGCAAAAGGTAAAAGCGGTGCGTTATATGGACATTGATATAGTTACTTTGCTGAAGGCTGTAACTGGAGCCAAGTGGGCCTGTCTGCCACTTGAAAGGCTCTTGGATGTTATGTGTGTAAACATGCCGGTGAACCACTGAGATGGACTGTGTGATAAGCAGTTATGAAGTGTAATAAACTGCTGGATTTCATGTTACTGGAAAACGTTGCATGTGTGCTTTAATTGACCCGGTGAAGCGAGTGTCCCCCAGCGTGATGACTTGCGCTGCCTTACAATATACAGTTGAAACCAGAAGTTTACATACATTATATAAAAAGACACATATGCATGATTTTCTCAATATCTGACATGAAATCAGAATAAACCTGTCCCGTTTTAGGTCAACTAGGATTACCATAATTGTTAATATTTGCCAAATGGCAGAATAATGAGAGAGAGGGAGAGAGAGAATGTCCAACTAGATGCTAGCAGCTCCCACATTCTTAGCTTTGGTATGTGTTTATTTTTTATTTTTTACACTACCCCATCCATTGCCACTTTTTCTTTTTACTGCACAGTTTATATAACATTATAATTATCTTTTGACAATGTTTTCAACTCCACTTATTCATCTTTTGCCAAAAAAGCACTTAACAAAAATGCTAGGTAGGTATCTATACAGAAAGCAAAATGTAGCAGTAAGCCGCAGTATTACATTTGTCAATTTAGACTCGTAAAATAGGTGTGCAAAAACAGATATGCACAGTTAAAGGTCAACATTTTTAAACCAATTTTATATGCATATTGCATATTTCAAGCATACCTTTTAAAGCTTTTTCTTAGTAGAGAAAAACTTTAAAAAAATAGATTTTTTATATGCATTTTTTCAGGAGAGGCCTATAGGGAAATAGGGAAAAAAACACACAAAATTGCACACCTCAAAACTCAGCATCTTTAACCACACAGTTGGCATGACATTTAATGAAATCACACCCACTTTGCTTAAATTGTTAAAAGCAGCAGATTTTCTGCAGAAAAAAAGCAAAGTGGGGAAACACACAGCTTTTACGCTACCTGGGAACATGGACCTAAAGCCATATTCAGACGATCTGTGTATGGACCGTAATGATTGGATTGGCCACGGGTCTCCTCACCAGAACTTGACAGCTTCCTAGGAATTTGAGGCAGTCAACTTCAGGTCAGGAGACCCGTGGCCAATCCATGAATCATGGTCCATACATGGAAGTTTTAATAAGGCATAAGAGTGAGATTTGTTTTTTACTCTTTAACCTTCACAGTGAATTAGGTATGTATAGAAACCCATCAATGCTTCACTTCCAGGAAATTTAATATGCAAATTGCCTCTTCAGTAAGGAAGAGAACTTGAACTTTACAGCGCCACCTGTTGGAAGCAGCAATACAAGTCACTATTGACCCTTTAACATGTCTTGTAATATGACTTAGTATAAAAGCCAATTCAGAATCTCAATTTGCAGAAACGGTGTTTCGGGGTATTGCCCCTCACCAGTGCAAAATATGAGAATTTCCCAGAAGAGCTTTGCACAGTGAAAAAGTCTCCTTACCTCGGCATGCCAGAGCCGGATGTCACTCTTCACAAGGAGAAACGTTACCCCTTAGATCACTTCCAGGAATAAGTGATAAACCACAGTAGCCTTGTTCCCTATTCCACAGAAGAGCTAAATCAAACAGAGATAGTGTAACACCACTTAAAGGGGTTTTCCCTCGAACAAAAGTTCATTTTAATCAATAGGTCTTGGAATGATAATAAGTTCCACAATTGAATGTGTTTATCGCAGCACAGCAATATTTTATTTAATCTTAAAATGTGTGCCTGCTGTGTACTGTGTAATGGCTTTGTCTGACCGTGCAGGGACATGGTCTGATCATACCACATCTCCTGGGCATGGGAGGAAGCAAAAAAGTATACAGACATTACAGCATGGGATCACAACTGGTTCTTTCTTTGAAGTAAAACATTGTTTAAAAACAGGCAGGGAAATGTTTTGCCTCACAAAAAGAATCAGCTGTGATCCTGTGCTGTCCTGTCTGTATGCTCTTTTGCTTCTGTAGCACCCTGAGGGCTCGGTTGCTACAGAGGTTTTGCATCTCATCCAGATGTGCGATATCTCACTTCCAGGTAAGGATGGAGTGTGGCTCAGGACCCCGACACCTGCATGCATTACACCACATTTCCGGGGGCACGGCGACCGATATGCTCCAAGCAGAGCGTGACAGTTCCTGTCCCTGGCTGGAGTGAGGAGCGGGAACACCGAGGAAGGGGGAACACTGTAGTGTAGGAGCAGGGAGAGAGCAGTTCCTGGGTGCACCTAGAGGGAGGTATAAAAGGTGGGCACCATCTTAGATCAGTGTTCAGTTAGTCAGTCAGCTCAGAGTGAGAGGAGAAGACAGGGAGCAGAGCCTCTGCATGGGCTCTGCTCCGCAGGCAGGCCTAAGAGAGAGGCCGGAGCCTGGAGGAAGCAGAAGGAAGGAGAAGGAAGGAAGAGGAGCGGAGGAGGCTCCAGGAACAAGGAACGAAGGGACCCCATGGGTGTGGACCGGCGAGTAGCCACCGCACGCCCGAATCTACCTGCGTAGAAGGGTCAGGCCAAAGGGGGAGACCGGTCCCCGAAACTAGTGGAGGCGGGGAACTACCCTCAGCTAGAAACCGGAGGCTGTGACATTTCACCTGGCGCAGCCCCTCGCTATACCCGCTAGGAAGGCACCATATAGGGTCAGGGAACTGGCGCCAAGTTTACCAAGAGAAGGCCCGAGGCAGCCGGACAGAAGCGAGGTCACTGGCGGGGTATGAAAGGCCAGAGAAAGGACACACAAAGGAGGTCCTGTGAAACACTCCGGAGATACCTGGGAGTCAGCCGAGCCCCTCACCTGGTGAGCACAGTACGACGTGGGCAGCCGTTACCTGCAGAAGTGGTCTGGATAATAAGAACTGTGAGTAATGGCCCTCGACTGCATCACTGACTCTGTGTCGTCACTGCTACCCCTGCACCATCACCCCCATCTTCCGCATACACTGCCCTGAGGCTACACTCCTCCCATGGGGAGTTGTATTACACTCTGCTGCACCCACAACACCAGCCTCAGCTGTCTGCCCTGCAGCGCCGGTTCATCCTGACCGCAATCCACGGGTGGCGTAGTCGGACATTTAATATCATCAAAACCACATAAATAGACTGCCATTTGAGTTGACCACCCTGAGCCACGGGACCGGGTCCCCGCCACACGAGGACTATAACCCCCAGCTTCCACAACGGGTCCGGTTCCGGGTATCCCCTCACAGGGGTGGCCCAGGGTGCGCGTCAACTTTTGGCGTAGTCGGCAGGATTTCGTGCCCGCCACCAACGGGTACTGCGTGCCTGAAAAGAGACTGTATTGAAAATGGCGCCCGCCCCAGCAGAACGGATGCCATAATGTGCGCGCCAAAAGACAACAAGAAGCCACCTCCCATCGTGGGCCAGGTCCCAGAATGGCGCCAAAGAAGGAGCCCACCCCCAACAGCCTTGAGTGCGGCTGTAGAGATGTCCATCAATGTGGGGGGGCTGCCCCTAAGAGTGATTGTAAGAAGATTGCTCCAGGACCACCCCCGACAGGGGCGGAAAGAGAAGAAAACCGGGGGGCAGGGTGTGGTTTGGATGAGTCTCGGCAGACCACACCCGGAGATGGCGAGCAGCACCGACTCCAGCACCCTGGCGGGTGGCTTGCTGCAGGCCATCACGGCCCCGTACAGCCTCAGGGAGCTGATGGCGCAGCTCCCTGGAGAAGACCCGGAGTTCCTTCGAACTGCGTTGGAGGATTTGGACCGGAGGATGGTCCAGGCGCAGCGATAAGCTGTAACGAAGTGGAGAGAGGAGATGGCCCGGCGGGTCGCGGCCCAGCAGCACAGGACGCCTCCAGCACCGGCCAGCGAGCCAGCCCCTGAGGACGAGGAGCGGAGGCCGGTGTTATGTTCTGCTACCAAAGCTAAGGAAAGAGAGGAGATCTGTCCCTACTATGAGACTCAGCTGAATCCCTACGATGTAACAGGGAACCTGATCCTGCGATCAGACCTGCTAAAGTCCTAATCTAGTCTGTACGAAGACCTATAGATGTGGGGAGGGAATCCCTACAAGTACTAAGGACTGGGAGGAATATGGGACACCTCCTAACAGAAATAGTAGCAGACAGACGAACAAACAAAATAGATAGAACATAGAGGTCCGTAGACCAAGCAAACTAACAGAGTTAGATACAGAGCACAGGCTAGCTAGAAAGTAGATATACAATGAAGTCCAGCAAAGCCAGAAGGGCGGAGCAGGACTAAATAGGCCAACAAGGTCATGTGACCAGCAAAGGAAAAAAAACCTAACAGCAAGGTTCTAACAGTACCCCCCCTTCTAAGAGGATCCTCCGGATCCCCTAGGACCAGGCTTATCAGGAAATCTCCTGTGAAACGCTCTGATAAGTCTGGACGCGGAAACATCATCTGACCTCACCCAAGAGTTATCCTCGGGTCCGAAACCTTTCCAGGCCACAAGATACTGCAAACTACCTCTATACCGTCTAGAGTCAAGGATGCGAGAAATTTCATATTCCCCGTCCTCCACCACCGGAGGAACAGAGGCAGAGGCGTCACCATCCGACGCAACAGCTTTTTTTAACAGAGAGACATGAAAGACCGGATTAATTCTCCAGGAGGTAGGAACCTCCAACCTAACAGCAGATTGGTTGACAACCTGAAGCACCTTAAAGGGCCCTACAAACTTGGGACCCAATTTCTTAGAAGGAATCCTCAACCGCAGATTCCTAGAGGACAACCAAACCATGTCACCAACAGCGAACAAAACCTCCTGTCGTTTCCTATCAAAGTAGTCTTTAGATTTTCTGTTGGCCTCCTGAAGATTACCACGCACATCCGTCCAAACTCTTTCCAAATCACCGGAAAAATTCTCCTCCTCAGGCACGGCAGATCCCAACTTGGAGAACGACCCAAACGACGGATGTCTCCCAGAACAACAAAAAAAAGGCGAACAACCAGCAGAAGAAGATGTATGATTGTTCAGAGCAAATTCGGCAAGTGGCAGAAACTCAGACCACCCCTCTTGATTGTCTGCCACAAAACAACGCAAGAACTGCTCAACATCCTGGTTTTTCCTTTCTGTCTGGCCATTAGATTCAGGATGATATCCGGACGAAAACGACAAATGAATTCCCAACCTGTCACAAAAGGCACACCAAAAACGAGCCACGAACTGAGGACCCCTATCAGAAACAATGTCAGTAGGAACGCCATGAAGTCTGACAATTTCCTTGACAAAGGCCTTAGCGAGAGTTTTAGCGCAGGGCAGTTTGACGAAGGGAACCAAGTGACACATCTTGCTAAAACGGTCCACGACCACCCAGATGACAGTAAAACCCTCAGAGGGGGGAAGGTCAGTTATAAAGTCCATAGCCAAATGTGTCCAAGGAGCACTGGGGACCTCCAAAGGACAAAGCAACCCCGCAGCAGGAGTATGTGAGGACTTAGATCTAGCACATATAGTACATTGGCGCACCCACTTAATGACTTCCTTCTGCCATCCAGGCCACCAAAAACTGCGACCCACCAGTCTCTTGGTCTCAGAGATTCCGGGATGACCTGCCAACCGAGATTCGTGACACTCAACAAACAAATCTCTCCTAAAGGTCTCAGGCACAAACAACCTCCCATGAGGAGTGTTAGATGGGGCATTCTCCTGAGCTTTAAGAATCTCATCTTCCAAAACGGAGTCTAAAGCAGCTATCACAACACCTTCTTGTAAAATGTTTTCCTCTTTCTCAGCACCGACTATGGGAGAAAAACTGCGAGACAAGGCATCCGCCTTAACATTCTTAGTACCAGGGATGTAAGTAACGGAGAAATTAAACCGCGAGAAAAACAGTGCCAACCTAGCCTGACGGGCATTCAGGCGCTTGGCAGCATCAAGATATATCAGATTTTTATGATCCGTAAGAACCTGAACGGGAAATTCCGCACCTTCCAAGAAGTGGCGCCAGTGTTCAAATGCGAGTTTAATAGCCAATAATTCCCGATTACCAATATCGTAATTCAATTCAGTCTCCGAAAATTTTTTTGAAAAAAAGGCACAGGGATGTAATCCATCCCCGTTATCCTGAGACAATACTGCGCCAACCCCCACAGAGGAAGCATCAACCTCAACCAAAAACGGCCTAGTAACATCAGGCTGCATAAGGATGGGAGCAGAGGTGAACCTCTCCTTGAGATACACAAAAGCTTCAATGGCCTCAGAAGACCACTGAACCGCATCAGCACCTTTCCTGGTGAGATCAGTCAGAGGTTTGACAATACTAGAAAATTTTTTTATGAACTTTCTATAGTAATTGGCGAAACCCAAAAACCTCTGTATCGATTTCAAACCAATAGGCCTAGGCCATTCCTGCACAGCCTGAACCTTAACCGGATCCATCTCAAAACCTTTGCTGGAGATAATGTAGCCCAAAAAACTAATTCTCTGTACAGCGAACTCACATTTCTCCAGCTTAGCAAAAAGCGAATTGTCCATTAATAACTGTAATACCTCACGCACGCTCCGCCAATGAGACTCCAGATCTGGCGAATAAATCAAAATGTCATCCAAATACACAACCACATTTTTACCGATCAAAGGTCTAAGGATGTCATTAATCAGATTCTGAAAAAATGCAGGAGCATTAGTAAGACCAAAAGGCATAACCAGATTCTCAAAATGACCCACAGGAGTGTTAAAAGCAGTCTTCCATTCATCACCCTCCTTCATGCGCAACAGATTGTATGCCCCCTTAAGGTCAATTTTAGAGAACCACTTGGCCCCCAATAACTGATTAAACAGATCAGGAATCAATGGCAGTGGGTAAGGATTGCGTACCGTAATTTTGTTAATCTCACGAAAATCCAGACAAGGACGTAAACCGCCGTCCTTTTTTTTTACAAAAAAAAATCCAACCGCCACAGGAGACTTAGAGGGCCTAATGTGACCGGCGGCCAAGCTTGTCTGTATGTATTCCTCCAAAGCCTTCCTCTCAGGAATAGTAAGGTTAAATAAACGACTCTTAGGAAGAGTCGCTCCAGGGACAAATTCAATAGAACAATCATAGTCTCTATGGGGAGGCAAAACCTGCGAATCCTTCTCAGAAAAAACTCTCCAAAAATCCTGAATAGGAACAGGCAATTCTCCCCTATCCAAAGCTGCAATACGCCCGTTACAACACTTGTCATAACATTTATGGCTCCAGGATTTAATTTCACTGGTAGACCAATCCAGTACAGGATTGTGAAATTTTAACCAGGGCAAACCCAATATTACTGGAGAAGGCAAGTTATTCAACACTACCAAATCCAATTTCTCATGGTGAACACCATTAATAGTGAGAGGAAATTCACTGACCTTGAGAGTAATATTCTTCAAAGGGGAGCCATCCACAGAAACCACAGCAATGGGGGATGATAAAGGTTCAGGTTTTAAAATAAGTTTTTCCACGAATCCCCCATCAATTACATTCAGTGTAGACCCGCAATCAACAAACACCCGAAATTCCATTAATTTTTCCTGAGCAATCGTGGAAGCAGCTAAAAATATACCCTTGGAATTTAAACAGGCAATACGGGCGTGACTGACCATTTTTTTTTCTTTCTTCATACGAAGCTCACAGCCTTTAATCAAATGACCAGATTTTCCGCAATAAAAACACAAGCCTTGCGAAAAACGACGGTCTTTTTCTTGAGAGCGAGGTGCCACCGATCCAATCTCCATCGGTTCACCACTGTTAGTACACACATTATCATAACCAGAAACTGACATAGCAGAGGATTTGCTCTCATTAACCCTAGCACGCAGTCTTCTATCCACCCGTATAGCTAATTGCATAGCCTGTTGCAAATCTTCAGGTGTAGGATAAGCAATTAGCAGGTCTTTAACCCTTTCACTGAGCCCAGCAAGAAATAGACTTTTCAGAGCAGAATCGTTCCACCCTGTTTGAGTGGACCAACGACGAAAATGTGTACAATATTTTTCCACATTACCCGATCCTTGTTTTAGACGTCTCAACTCAGTCTCAGCTAATGCGACACGGTCAGGATCATCATATAATAGTCCCAAAGCAGAAAAAAAACTATCCACTGATCTGAAGCATGAATCACTAGGTTGCAAAGAAAAGGCCCACTCCTGAGGCTCTTTGCGCAAAAGTGACATTATGAACCCTACGCGCTGGGATTCATCCCCAGAGGACTTAGGTCTCAAACGAAAATACAATAAGCAAGCATTTTTAAATGAAAAAAATTCTCGGTGTTCACCAAAAAATAAATCCGGCAAACATACCTTAGGCTCCAAGAAATGTGCTCCAGGACAGTTACTCACGTGCTGACGGAGCTCGGCCACCTCCAGAGAGAGTCCCTTCAGGCGATGAGCCAAATCCTGAACCGACACCATGATGGAACAGAAAAATCTTTCCTTAGAGAATTTGCTGGCTGGACTTACTGTTATGTTCTGCTACCAAAGCTAAGGAAAGAGAGGAGATCTGTCCCTACTATGAGACTCAGCTGAATCCCTACGATGTAACAGGGAACCTGATCCTGCGATCAGACCTGCTAAAGTCCTAATCTAGTCTGTACGAAGACCTATAGATGTGGGGAGGGAATCCCTACAAGTACTAAGGACTGGGAGGAATATGGGACACCTCCTAACAGAAATAGTAGCAGACAGACGAACAAACAAAATAGATAGAACATAGAGGTCCGTAGACCAAGCAAACTAACAGAGTTAGATACAGAGCACAGGCTAGCTAGAAAGTAGATATACAATGAAGTCCAGCAAAGCCAGAAGGGCGGAGCAGGACTAAATAGGCCAACAAGGTCATGTGACCAGCAAAGGAAAAAAAACCTAACAGCAAGGTTCTAACAGCCGGAAGCTGAGAGCAGTGCAGCCCTGGAAGCAGGTAAGGGGGACACCCCTGACACCAGCCCTGATGCCACCAACCTGCCTCTGGACCCTGCTGCGGAGCCAGACGTCCCGGGCGTCGCTGCGCCTCCCCTGCTCCCGCCGCCGGCACGCAGGCCCCAAGCTGTGAGCCCCATCACCGATCAAGCCCCAGGCCGTGCCCCCTGACCCGAGGTGCGGTCGGAATCGACCTGCTCCAGGCCCGGTCGCAAGGCCTGACCCCCCCAGGCGCCTCCGAACCGCGTGCGCCCCAGGTCCCGAAGCCACCACCCCTTGGGACCGACCTGTACAGCCAGCTCGCCGGACCCGATGGAGAGCCGGTCCCTGTGCCAGAGGGATGGGTTCACCCCAGGCAGCGGAAGAACCTGTCCGCAGAGACCGAGGCCCCGCTTGCTCCACTCCTGCCCGTGCAACAGCCAGTCGCCACTCCCCAGCTCCCGGAGGAAGAGGTCCAGATTGAGTGGGACCAGACCGGGGAGGATCTGATGGGGTTTGCGCAGGAGACGCGGGCGGCCGCAGCTCGCAGGCAGGAGTTCTGTGAGCGGGAAATCAGGCAGCTCGAGAAAGAAGAGTGGGCGCGGCGCCAGAAGAGGGAGCAGCTGCAGGCCCGGAGCGCGGAGGAGAAAACACGAACCCGCCGAAACCCCCAAGCTGCACGCGGTCCTAAAACTGCTGGGACTGTGGTAAAGTTCCACCAAGAGAAAGGGTGGGGGTTTATCCGGGACTCTACCACAGCCACAGACCTCTATGTTGACAGGAGGGACGTGGAGGGTCATCTGCCAAAGGGACATCCGAAACGGGAGCTGTTCCCGGGAGATCGGGTAATGTACACCCGGCATCGAGGCCTGAAAGGGTGGTATGCCCTCAATGTCCAGAGGGTGGAAGAAGAATATTACCATGAGCACTACTACCCAGAGGACCCGGACGGGTCTGAAGAGTATGACGAGGAGGAAGAGCGTGCACAAGGAGGACGCCGCTATTAAAGGAAAATGTGAGTGCACTGTACATAGTTGCCCGTTAGGGTACAAGAAGAAAAAGTTCACCCCGAACGGGGACTGTTGCCTGACTGTTGCCTGTTTGTTTGTGCTGAAAGTTACCCGAAAAGGGTATGTGAAAAGTATCTGGCTGAGGACTGGGAGCAGCCAACTTTTGTGAACTATCCGGCCGAGGACTGGGAGCGGTCAATTTTGTAAATAATTGCACTTCTTAAAGTGCCCCCTACTGGTTTTATAAGGAACTACAACAACTGACTTCAGAACAAAAACCTGTTAGAGGTGGCCGAAGATGAGGTCCAGCATCTGGATCAGCTACGCCCAGCAGCCACCCCAGGGCCTTCGTTGAGGGTTTACGAACGGGTCCCTCATGTTCGTCTGTTACCTGTTTGCAAGTTTGCACCTTATTGAAAAATGGACACCTGGTTGCAAGTTTCACCGCGGCTAGTACAAGAGAGTCCACTTGAAAATGTTTTATATGGAAAGTTTTATATACCGAAATGCTTTGTATGATGCTTTACATGATATTTGATAAAAGAGTTCCAGTGATATATCAAGTGCACTTATAATGTTGAAAAGAGAAAATGTTTCCCATAAAGGGAAGTGATATGCAGTTGACAGTAAAAAAAAAAAAAAAAATTTTGCATGTCCTAATTTGTATTGTCTTTTGCTCTGTTCCAGCCTGCGGACGTGCTGTGATTTACCAGGGGGGAATGTAGCACCCTGAGGGCTCGGTTGCTACAGAGGTATTGCATCTCATCCAGATGTGCGATATCTCACTTCCAGGTAAGGATGGAGTGTGGATCAGGACCCCGACACCTGCATGCATTACACCACATTTCCGGGGGGCAGGGCGACCGATATGCTCCAAGCAGAGCGCGACAGTCCCTGTCCCTGGCTGGAGTGGGGGAAGGGAACACCGAGGAAGGGGGAACCCTGTAGTGTAGGAGAAGGGATAGAGCAGTTCCTGGGTGCACCTAGAGGGAGGTATAAAAGGTGGGCACCATCTTAGATCAGTGTTCAGTTAGTTAGTCAGCTCAGAGTGAGAGGAGAAGACAGGGAGCAGAGCCTCTGCATGGGCTCTACTCCGCAGGCAGGCCTAAGAGAGAGGCCGGAGCCTGGAGGAAGCAGAAGGAAGGAGAAGGAAGGAAGAGGAGCGGAGGAGGCTCCAGGAACAAGGAACAAAGGGACCCCAGGGGTGTGGACCGGCGAGTAGCCACCGCACACGCCCGAATCTACCTGCGTAGAAGGGTCAGGCCAAAGGGGGAGACCGGTCCCCGAAACTAGTGGAGGCGGGGAACTACCCTCAGCTAGAAACCGGAGGCTGTGACATTTCACCTGGCGCAGCCCCTCGCTATACCCGCTAGGAAGGCACCATATAGGGTCAGGGAAACTGGCGCCAAGTTTACCAAGAGAAGGCCCGAGGCAGCCGGACAGAAGCGAGGTCACTGGCGGGGTATGAAAGGCCAGAGAAAGGACACACAAAGGAGGTCCTGCGAAACACTCCGGAGATACCTGGGAGTCGGCCGAGCCCCTCACCTGGTGAGCACAGTACGACGTGGGCAGCCGTTACCTGCAGAAGTGGTCTGGATAATAAGAACTGGGAGTAAAGGCCCTGGACTGCATCACTGACTCTGTGTCGTCACTGCAACCCCTGCACCATCACCCCCATCCTCCGCATACACTGTCCTGAGGCTACACTCCTCCCATGGGGAGTTGTATTACACTATGCTGCACCCACAACACCAGCCTCAGCGGTCTGCCCTGCAGCGGCGGTTCATCCTGACCGCAATCCATGGGTGGCGTAGTCGGACATTTAATATCATCAAAACCACATAAATAGACTGCCATTTGAGTTGACCACCCTGAGCCACGGGACCGGGTCCCCGCCACACGAGGACTATAACCCCCAGCTTCCACAACGGGTCCGGTTCCGGGTATCCCCTCACAGGCGCGGCCCAGGGGGCGCGTCACTTCCTTCCCTGCCAAGGAGATGTGGTATGATCAGACTATGTTCCTGTACAGTCAGACACAGCCATTACACAGTACACAACCGGAGCACATTTACAAGATTATCTCAGCAAAAGAACATTTTATTTAAACACATCCAATTGTGGAGGTTATTATTATTCCATGATCTATTGATTCAAATCAACTTTTGTTCTTGGGAAAACCCCTTTAAGCACCAGGAGTAAACTCTATTCTGCATGAATTACACTCTCAAACATGAAACTGAAAATTTGCACTTCATAATAAATTGGTCTCGTCAGCTACAAAAGATCATCCACTTCAGCACTGATCTAATCTGCAAAATGGATTATTCTCGCCTGCTCAGCCCAAATTCAGATGAGCGTATGAAATATCATCCATTTTTCATCCAGAAAAAAACAATGATTTGTTATCCATAGTGTTTTGTAAGTCCTTTTTTTTACATCTATATATTATCTGCATGTCCCCTTTTGACGTTCGTATGACATTCCTTTTTTCATCCATTCCAATATTTATTTATACTCCTAAACACAGACTTGGAGAACATCATTGTACATTAAGTATTAAAACAACATAACAATCAGCTGTTTGCCATATGGGCTGTTGTTCCCACATTGTTTTAATACTTTCTGCAATGGTTTAGTCAGAACTTTTCAGAATTAGTAAATGTTGCAAGATCATTTTCTTTTATCCTGTGAAAGTATTCCAAATCCAAGTGCCAACTCAGAGATAAGTCAATAATAGATAAGTCAATGTCTGACCCAGTCTGGAGATTCAAGAGACACATCAGATGGTTGGCCGGTTTTGCCAAAATTCGCTGGTTTCGCTTACTTTAATCTAATTTGTATGGGGACTTTAATACTTCAATAGAATACTGTAGTTTTTTAATTGTGTGCTGTTGGAAGAGAAGTGTTGGAAGAGAAGTGCTTTGCATCTGAATGAGAAACCATTAACCTTCTATTATATTAGTCTATATGAATCAGGATAATGAAAAATCAGAGCTAAAGAGTGAATAGCACTGTAGCTTTGCAGCACTGGGGTCCTGGGTTCAAATCCCACCAAGCACAACATCTGCAACGAGTTTGCATGTTCTCCCTGTGTTTTCTTGGGTTTCCTCCGGGTTCTCCGGTTTCCTCCCACACCCAAAAAACAAACTGATGGGGAATCTAGATTGTGAGCCCCAATAGGGATAGTGATGATGATAATGTCTGTAAAGCGCTGTGGAAATTAATGGTGCTATATAAAAGAGTAAAATAAATAAGAAAAACATGTTTGTTCGGTTAGGGGTATCTACTATACTAATGGATTTAAGTAGGCAGTAGTGATGAGCGAGCAAGCTCGCCACTGCTCAATACTCGATCGAGCATTAGGGTGCTCAGATACGCTCGTTACTCAATCAAGTATCGCGGGTGCTCTAACGCCATGCTCGGGTCCCCGCCCCGCATGTTTTGCAGCTGTTAAACAGGCAATAAACATGCGGGGATTGCCTGCCATACACTGTATTGCAGCTGCCATATTGGCTACTGGCATTGAGGCTGCATGTCCACGAACAGTAATGCTAGCTTTCTGGACGCAGCATATTTTTGCTGCGTCCAAAACACTGCATTGTACAGTACAAGCCCAGTGGATGGGATTAAAAGAAATTCCATGCCCACTGTGCTTCTTTTTTACACTGCATAAAATCACATGCGTTGGCGGTTTTCGAGTCGCACCATGTTAATTTCTCTTACGGGAACGCTCAGTCTTCTGTGGAGAATTTCCCCTAGACTTGCATTAGTTGGGGTAAATCCACAGTTAAAAACAGCAAATGCTTTGTAAGTGCATTTACGCAGGTGTTTATAGCCTGGTTTAACCTAATAAATAAATTTAAAAGAATGGAGTGGGGTCCCCCTATTTTTGATAACCAGCCAAGGTAAAGCAGACAGCTTTGGGATTATATTATCCAGCTGGGAAGATCCCTGGTTAGTGGGCCCTTGCCAGTCTCAAAATACCAGCCGGCAGCCACCCCAGAATTAGCGCTTAACGTTTCATGCTCCAATTCTGGTGCTTTGCCCGTCTCTTCCCGATTGTTCTGGTGCAGTGGCAAACGGGGTAATGGTAATTGGGGTTGATGACAGCTGTAATTTGCCAAAAATCATAGCTGCCGTTAACCCCTGGGGTTATTAATGGAGAAGTGTCTAACAGATGCCCCCATTACTAACCCGGTGGTAAAAACTAAAAACACACATATAAAAAAAAAAACATATTATTTAAATAAAGACTCCCTCACACTATCCCTCATTCACCAATTTATTGAAAAAAAAATCCCATGCAGGTCTGCCGTAATCCACCGAATCTGAAGTAGTCCTGAAAAAGATACCTGAAAGACATAAAAAGACAGAAATAAAGACAATAGACAGTCCCTCTTTCACCAATTTAATACCCAAAATATTGCCACGCAGGTCGGATGTAGTCCACATTCCTCAAATCTGTCCCCGGTGTTTGTGAATAGCAGTAAAGTTATTGCTATTATCAGACTCTGGGTAGTGACTACGATGCTCATCAGAGCCGCCAAGTCTCGCTGCGTTCAGCATGACCCGGCGAAGATTTGGTGCAGATTGAAATTTGCAGCATGTCAATTCTTTCAGCATTTTTGCAATATTTTATTTACCCATTGACTTCAATGAAATCAGTAAAAAATGGTATAAAAATACAGGTATAAAAATTAGTTTTTGTAGTGTTTTTGCTAAAAAAAAATGCATGGGTGTTAATGAAAGGAAAAATGATGTGATGTCGCCAGAAACAAGAGGTTATTGTTTTATTTTGTGTCGATAGATGTAAAGTTATCACCAAATTTGACCTACGTAACCTATTAATATGGGCATATGAGTTATAGAATGATGAAAAGAGTCGTACCTGTATGCCCCATATCAGATACCTTGTTGTTGATAAATCATCTTTAATCACTTTATATAAATGACCTCTTCCAGGCTCTGGGAAAGACCCTGCCTGGAAGATAACTCTGCCTCCAGAGCTTGTTTTACATTAAAGGGGAGTTACTATTGTGCTATGCAATGGCCACTCTGTGCTCTCCTGATCTCACTGCAGAGCTGTGTGTGATTATACCTGACACATCTGCAGGTTCCTCGCAGCTTCAGCTTCCATCCTGGCAGACAGGGTTACAATATTGTAGAGCTCAGAGACTTGTTTGTTAGAAGACAAAGTTTATTTCTCCTGTTCTATGTTAGTTACTTGTCTCACACTGGTAACTCTCCCTTTTGTGTAAAATAAGCTCTGGAGGCAGTTATCTTCCAGGCAACATCCTCCCCATAGCCTGGAAGATGTTATTTACATATAAGAAAAACATGGATTTCCCTGGAATAAGACATCATATCGCAGATCTCAAGGTATCATGTTATTCAGCTTCCTATGACCTACATGCCCATGTAGACAGCTTAGGAGGGTTGATCCTACTGACAGATTCCCTTTTAAAGGGAATCTGTCAAAATGAAAAATGTCCCTGAATTAATATCATATATGAGTAGCTGAAGAGGTAGATAATTCAATAATGTAATTTTTAACTTCTGAACCCACTTTCATTCCCCTTCAGTAAGTCTACAAACTGCTCAGTGATTGCTTGCTAATAAATCTTTTTAATAATCTTTTCACACTTAGAACTTTAATAATTACAAGGAGGGCCTGGATTCATTACTTGAAATATCTAATATTACAGGTTATGGGTACTAGAGTCTGTGATGGGAAGTTGGTCCAAGAATTTCTAAATATGGAATCAGGAAGGGATTTCCACTCATATAGGGCATTCAGCATCTGCCTTATAGGGTTTTTGTCTTCCTCTGGATGAAAACATGAGCATATAGGTTGAACTCGACTTAAGTCTTCTTTCTCAACCTCGATGTAAATACTTTTATGCCAAAAATGACAAAAGTATTCTTGTGGTGGATACCTTTATTGGCTAACCAGAAAAAAAAAAATATATATATATATCCAAGCTTTCATAGCACAGAGGCTCCTTCTTCAGGCAAGATTACAAATGATTTCATAAGACAAAAAGCACAGCATTTGAGAGATGTTACAGCAAGACATTTGTTCATGAGGTGTAAGTTGTGATGCCTGCTATTGATAAGTTAGGGAGAGCAAATTTAGTTTTTTTTGTTTCAAAATGAGAGGCCTTGGGAATGTTTAATTATCTGGAGGTGTGAATTGTGTCCATGTAGTGAGTCATAAACCCAGGTGTTATATTTACTCCTGTTGTCAGTGAATTGAACATCCTTATCAATTTGAATTCCCAAATTTTTCTTTCTCTGTTGCCCTTGAAGTGACATTTTAGTATTAAAACTTTTAGATCTTTCATACAGTGTCCCCAGCCAGAGAAATGTTTTCCCACAGGTGTGTCCAGTTCATTCTTAATTGTGTGTCTGTGTAATTTCATTCTCATTTGCAGCCTTTGCATAGTTTCTCCAAGATAAACTCCTTCTGGGCACCTTGTATCATGTACACCACATTGGAGGATGTACATGAAAAGACATTAGTGTTGAGCGAGCATGCTCGACACTGCTCGTTACTCGCCCGAGCATCTCACTACTCGGGATGTTCGGCGAGCACCGAGCATTTCCGGGTTACTCGGGCGGGAGCTCGGGTCTCCGCCCTGCCCGTTTTGCGCTCTTTACAGAGCCAATGAACATGCAGGGATTGCCAGCCAGTCACTGTAATTCCGCAGCCATGTTGTTTGTGGGCATTACAGTGATTGGCTGGCTGCACAGCGTCACCTCGAGTATTTAAAATCGGTCGCCCCCCCCCCAAAAAAAAATTGAGTGTGTCTGTGACTGTTCAGACACCAATATATCTGTTTAAAAGAGTCTGGTGTAGGCCAGAAAAATAGAACTGTGGTTTTGCAGTTCCACGGGTCAAATCTCTGTATTATCCTGCTTTTGGCATTTTTTGCCGTAAAAAAAAAAACTGTAATAGTGTCTCCCTGACTGTTCAGACACAAATATATCTGTTTGAAAGATTCTGGTGTACGCCACATAGCTATAACTGTGGTTTTGCAGTTCCACGGGTCAAATCTCTGTATTATCCTGCTTTTGGCATTTTTTGCCGTAAAAAAAAAACCTGTAATACTGTCTCCCTAACTGTTCAGACACAAATATATCTGTTTGTAAGATTCTGGTGTACGCCACATAACTATAACTGTGGTTTTGCAGTTCCACAGGTCAAATCTCTGTATTATTCTGCTTTTGGCATTTTTTGCCGTAAAAAAAAACTGTAATACTGTCTCCCTAACTGTTCAGACACAAATATATCTGTTTGAAAGATTCTGGTGTACGCCACATAACTATAACTGTGGTTTTGCAGTTCCACGGGTCAAATCTCTGTATTATCCACTTTTGGGTCTTTTTTACATAAAAAAAACAGTTTGAGTGTGTCGCTGACTGTTCAGCCCCAAATATATCTATTTAAAAAAGTCTGGTATACGCCAGTAAATTAGAACTGTGGTTTTGCAGTTCCAATGTTCAAATCTCTGTATTATCCAGCTTTTGGCCTGTTTTACGTAAAAAAAATACAGTAATAGTGTCTCCCTGTCTGTTCAGTCACAAATATATCTGTTTAAAAGATTCTGGTGTAGGCCAGACAAATAGAACTGTGGTTTTCCTCTTCCACGGTTCTAATCTCCTTTTTATTACCCTTTTTCCATTGATAGTGTGAGTGTAAGCTATTTTACTTAATTTACAATGGGCAAGGCGCGTGGCAAGGGACGTGGAACTGGACGTTCTGGTGATGGTGCGTGTAGAGGACGGGGCCGTGGCCAAGGTGAAAATGTGCCACAACCAACAGCCACATCTTCTCGCTCCCACTTCTTGACCGAATTACTAGGGAAGCACACTACAACACCAGTATTGCGAACTGATCAGTGTGAACAGGTTATTAATTGGATAGCAGATAATACTTCCAGTTACCTGGGCACCACCACCTCCGGTCTGTCTTCCACACGATCAAGTTTTAGTAGCCGTGAGTCTCGACCGCATACTCCTCCTCACCCTGATGCTCCTTCCTCCCACCATGCCGAGTGTCGTCAGACAGCAACTGATCCCACACTTGGACACTCTGAAGAGCTGTTCACTGGTCCATTTCCATATTTGTGCCCCTCGCCTGCTCCGCTTGAAGTGGTGGAAGAGGAGATCCCATGTAGCAATGCCCAAATATTTGAACAGCCACGGCCACAGGAAGTCGACGCTGGCAATTTGTCACAAGAGGTGGGCGATGATGAGACACAATTGCCACGAAGTGATGAGGAGGATCGTGGTGCGCAAGTGGAAGAGGAGGAGGTGGTGGATGATTTAGTAACTGACCCAACGTGGTAGGAGGACACGTAGAGCGAGGCCAGCAACACACAGGGGGAGGGAGGCAGAGTACCCCAACAGGCAGGAAGAAGCAGTGTGGTGGCCGCACACAGAAGGCGGGCAACAGTTCCCCGTAACACCAACACGAGGGAAGTTGCCAGTACAACCGGTAGGTCTTCCAGAGTCTGAAATTTTCTTAAAGACTCTGCTGATTAACCACAAAAAGGCCATTTGTACCACCTGCCATGCCAGCATCAGCAGGGGTGACAAAACTGCCAGCCTGACCACCACCAGCATGATCAGGTATATGTCAGCAAAGCACCCGACTTTGTGGGGAGAACCCCAGGGTCCACGACCAGTGTCAGCGGGTGTCACCACTGCTTCTTCTGCTTTTGTGTGTGTAAGAGAACCCACTGTTGTCCGTGCAAGGAATCCCCTGTCCATACTGCATGCAAAGATGCCCCCTCCTCTCAGTCTTCACTTGTTATGGCAGTTTCTCAAGAAACAGCATCAACGTCCACATCCACGTCCCACCACAGCGTTCAATTGTCCATATCCCAGAGATTTGAACGAAAGCGCAAATTCGCAGCCAACGCCCCACAGGCCACAGTCCTAAATTCGCACATTTCACGACTGCTTGCGTTGGAAATGCTGCCTTTTAGGCTGGTGGAGACGGAATCCTTCCGCAACCTTATGGCGGTGGCCGTCCCTCGGTACTCGGTCCCCAGCCGACACTATTTTGCCCGGTGTGCCATCCCTGCACTACACAAGCACGTGTCCCAAAACATCTGCCGTGCCCTCAACAACGCAGTTACTGGGAGAGTCCACCTAACAACGGACACGTGGACAAGTGCTTGTGGCCAGGGACGGTACATCTCCCTGACGGCACACTGGGTAAACATAGTGGAAGCCGGGACCCAGTCGGACCTTGGGATGGAACACATCCTCCCCACACCGAGGATTGCGGGCCCTATGTCAGTCAGAGTTGCCCCCACAGTGTACAGCTCCTGCGCATCATCCTCCTCCTCATGTTCAGCCTCCATCTCAGATATCACCACATCAGTTACAAGCTGGAAGCACTGCAGTACTGCCTCAGCCAAGCGGCAACAGGGTGTGCTGAAACTCATAAGCTTAGGTGATAAACCTCACACTGCTTGTGAGCTATGGACAGCTGTGAAAGAGCAGGCAGATCTGTGGCTGAGACCGCTGAATCTACATCCAGGCATGGTCGTGTGTGACAATGGCCGTAACCTGGTGGCGGCTCTGAGGCGAGGCGAGATCACACACTGACCATGCCTGGCTCATGTGCTTAACCTCGTGGTTCAGCGGTTTCTTAAATTGTACCCCGAGTTGGCAGATCTGCTCGTCAAAGTACGCTGCCTGTCAGCTCATTTTTGGAAGTCGGCTACAGCTTCCACCGCCCTTGCTGTGTTGCAGCAGCGTTTGCAGCTTCCGGCACACCGACTGGTGTGTGATGTCCCCACACGTTGGAACTCTACCCTCCACATGCTGCAAAGGATTTGTGAGCAGAAGAGAGCAGTTGTGGAGTACCAGCTGCACCAAGGCCATCGATATTCAGGTCAGACTCCACACATAAGACCTCAGGAGTGGACCTGGATGTCTGACATATGTACCATCCTGACAAAATTTGAGGAGTCCACCAAGATGGTGAGTGGCGATGACACCATCATTAGCGTCAGCATCCCACTTGTCTGTCTTTTGCAACGCTCTCTGCAGAGAATTAAAGAGGAGGCATTGCAGCCAGAGTATGATGAGATGGATCAAGAAGCCATAATGGGCGATTGCACACAGCCCAGCCTCATCTCATCCCAACGTGCATTGGGGGACAATGAGGGAGAGGAGGAGGAGGAGGAAGAAGAACAGGAGCTGGTATCATGCGCTGTAGACGGTAGTACCTGTACAACTGTCATACAGTCGGTTCAGCGTGGGTGGCCTGAGGACAGGGGGGAGGAGGAGGAGGAGGAGGAGGAGAGCATGGTCAGTCGTCATCTTGGTGAAGACACGTAAGTCTTGCCCGTTACCAGTCTTGCACGCATGGCTGACTTTATGTTACGCTGCCTTAACTGTGACCCTCGCGTTGTCAAAATGTTGGGTGACAGTCATTACTGATTGGTGACACTTTTAGACCCCCGCTACAAGGAGAACTTTCACTCTCTTATTCCTGAGGTGGAGAGGTCTACAAAAATGGGGCAGTACCAGAAGGCCCTTGCTGCAGAACTGTTAAAAAAATTCCCATCTGAACACGCTAGTGGCAGAGGTCACAGTTCGTTGACCAACCAAGGCATACAGGCGAGAGAGACGCAACTCCAATCCAGCAGAGGCAGGGGAGCACTGTCAACATTCTGGGACAGTTTTCTGAGACTCGCCCAGCTTACAGGCCCTGAGGCGCGGGGTACTCTCACAAGGAGTGGAAAGTTTCAAAAGATGGTGAGGGAGTACCTTGCCGACCGTACCAGCGTCCTCCGTGATTCCTCTGTGCCTTTTAATTATTGGGTATCCAAGCTGGACACTTGGAATGAACTCCCCTGTACGCCTTGGAGGTCCTGGCCTGCCCTGCTGCTAGCGTGTTATCGGAGCGTGTTTTTAGTGCCGCTGGGGGAATTATAACTGATAAGCGCACTCGCCTGTCAACTGACAATGCTGACAAGCTGACCCTTATCAAAATGAACAAGGGCTGGATTGGGCCAGACTTCTCATCACAACCAAATGACAGCAGAGTAACATAAAGTCAAATTCACTGTGTTATTTCGGGAGGTGTATTCCCATGCACCGCTTCACACCCACACATGGGTATACGCTTCCTCATTTCGGCTGTGTTACGAGTACGGGAGGTGGAACCTCTGTGCTACGGTGCAAGGAGGGACCCAGAGGGGCATAACTTAGTATCAACTCGGACCGACCATGGTCGTACGGCGGCTAACAACTCCGTGACCAGGGAGGGACCGAGCCGAGGGACTAGGTGCTACTCTGGGGATGACCTTGTAAGGGAGCAGGTGACTCCCACGGTACAGATGGCAGGGACTGACCGGAATAGCAGGTAGGCACAGCAGGCAGGCTGGCTAGCAGAAGCCTCCAGGTAGGCTATCAAGTAGACATGGCAAGTGACAGCAGGAGTCTCTAGGTGTGCTGGCAGATGGTCACGGCAAGTGACGGCAGGAGTCTCTAGGTGGGCTGGCAGGTGGTCACGGCAAGTGACGGCAGGAATCTCTAGGTGGGCTGGCAGGTGGTCATGGCAAGTGACAAGTGGGTAACAGGCAGGTCACAGGCAAGTGCTCCCTGGTGATCGGGCAGGCTGGCACGGCAGGTAACAGGCAGACAACAGGCAAGTGCTCCCAGGTGAGCGGACTGGCAGGCGCGGCAGGTAACATGCAGGCAACAGGCAAGTGCTCCCAGGTGAGCGAGCTGGCAGGTACGGCAGGTAACAGGCTGGCGGGCAAGACTGGTAGTCAGGTTAGCAGCAGGACCTGAGCGCTGAAGCAGAGGTCAGAAACACTGTGCAACAACTTTTGCTCGGGCACCTCCATTTTGGAGGAGGTGCCTTATATATGGGAGGACCCTCGGCTATTGGCCGGGGACTCCTTAGGACGGCGCGCGCGGCCCCTTTAAGAGGGAGGGAGCGCGCGCGCCCTAAGCACAGTGCCCGGGGAGCTGCGCGCGCCGGCAGCAGGAAGAGGAGCGCAGGAGAACGCAGAGCGGGGAGCGCGGGGAGCGAGGAGGTGAGTGGGACGGCGTCTCTGCCTGGCAGGGGGCAGAGACGCCGATGCTACAGGCTGTATTTTGCTCTTCTCCTTATCCTCAGCCTCCACCACCACTATACCACCAGGGTGACCGTGGTCCGTGTTGCCAGCATTGCAAGTTCCTCCATCCTAATTTTTGGCAGCTTTTGCTTGGAAGGCATAGGCAAAGACTATGGGAGACCCACTCCCCAATAATGGGAATAATGTTTTTAATATGCTGTACTGCATGGCTCTTGTAAGGGGCATGAAAACCATCTTGTTAAGCTACTGCGACCTCCACGTCTCTTCCAAGGGGCATTATAACCGTCTTGTTAACTTACTGCGACCTCCACCACTTTTCCACGGGGCATTGATATTGTCTTTTTATTCCACTGCGACCTCCACCATTCTTCCAACGGGCATTGCATTTCCTCCTAATTTTAGTCAGCTTTTGCTTTTCAATGCATAGGCGAACACTAAGGGAGACCCACTCCCCAATAATGGGTAGAAGGTTTTTAGTATGCTGTAATCCACGTCTGTTTCAAGGGGCATTGCAGTTCCTCATAATTTTTGGAAAGCCTTCCATTCACTGCTTAGGCCAACAGTGTACAGGAGACCCAGTTGCTATAAATGGAAAAAACGGTTTAGTTAAGGCCCTCTGACCTCCATGTCACTTCCAAGGGGCATTGGAGTGCCTCAAAATTTTTGGTAGGCATTGCACTCACTGCATGCCCTATAACTGTGTAGCTGAACCGCTCCTTTTGGTACAGAAACATATCCTACAAGACATGTATGGTTGACTGGCCTGATATTGATGTGAATGGTCCCTGTTCCTCCTGCTCTTTCTCCTTTGCCACCACCTCATCCATCATTCATCACCTGAAGCTTTGTTTTAACGGGAGTCATAGAACTGGGATAGTAGCAGGAAAACATCCAGCAATCCTCGGAGGAGGTAGGATATGCGCCAAAACGCTGACCACCTCAGGCCTAGCCGCTACTACATACATGCGCTTGCATTCCAAGAAAACAAAGCAGACGCTAACTTCTAACATCATCATCATGCTCCTCACCTTGGCACTCTCAACTCCCCTGATGGAGAAGCCAGGGCCCACCGGAGGAATCTGGTTCTCTGGTGGGCTTGTCCAATGCTGCCCTAAAGCAGGCCAGGCTAAGAAAAGTGTGGGGGAACTTCCAAGGAGAAATAGGGGCGGCTGGGGACAGGGTATGGATACCTCGCTGCCAAAGCAGCCATGAGGTAGTGGCCAGCTTTGGCCTCCTCCAAACTAAAAGGCCCCATTTCAAGTGCAAGCTAGCAGTATGGTATTTCAGCCTGGGGGTGGGTGGGTGGCAGGCTGCATACTTGTGCTTGCATTGCAAGGAATGGGGGAGGTACAATTGAACACTGCCCTGGGACAAGGACTTGCACAGGGATAGTTGCAAGTCTGCATCTTCTGATGCGGCAAGGATCACTTCTGATGGGCACACTTTGAGGCAGTGACCTGGGTGTCCGAGATGCTTCCAGGGGTCTTCCCCATGCTGTTCCCATGTCTTTTCAGCATTGTATGAATGTGTCACACAGCACATGTCCAGATAAGATTGTAAAATGTTAAAATGACATTTCTCGGTGAATGCATTTGTCACGGTTGAAAGCAATACAAAAGTGCAAAAACGCATAAAAAATGCTACTTGTGAACATAGCCCAAGGTGTGGAGGAGTATTTTTGTTTTTAGTTATCTATTTTACCTTATACACAAGTCTTTACCCTGGAAAGGAAGTTCCTTAACATATTTCACAGGAAAACCGTTTAAGTTTCGTTTTTGAAAGTTTTATTGTGAGCCCGTAAAAGTGGCTTAATACCTCTGACCACGTTGTTGACAGCAGTGACCTGGGGGTCAGAAATGCTTCCTGGGGCGATGCCCATGCTGTCCCCATGTCTTTTGAGCACTGTCATTATCGTTTTGGGCCACTTTTTAGGCTTTCTACAGACTGCCGGGGGTGCCGCCACAAAAATGCTCGGGTCTCCCATAGATCAACATTGGGCTCGTTGCTCGGGTCGAGCACCCGAGTATCACAGTGAGCTCGGCCCGTGCTTCGAGTACCCGAGCATTTTAGTGCTCGCTCAACACTAAAAGACATCCATGATTTTGTAGTCCTGATTTGTGTTAGGTATGCAGACTGTATGTGATGGTAATATGTGGATACAAGTTTTGCATTTTTTGTTTTTACATGGGAATGTGCCTGTCACTGATGGTGATGAGAGGACACTTCTGACAAGGAGATTTGTGTCACCCTGGCCTGGATGCCACAAAATGTATTAAAGCTGTGTCTGAGAGCAAGGGGGAGGTTCTCTAGTCAGGGGAACATTAGCATGCAATGCCTCCTGTCTCAGGCCAGTAGGGGGAGCAGACTGCCCCTATAAAAGCTGGTGCTGGGGTCAGGGTTAGAGAGAACTGGATGGCCTGTCTCAGCATTGAGACTTGTCCCAGAGCAGAACAGGGACAGACAGTTGCACTGCACCTAAGAGGAAGTGTGGCAGTAGGAGAGCCACCAGCCAGAGACGAGAGGCGAAGAGAGCCTGTCTTGGCAAATCAGAGACTGACCTTACCAGACTTTGGTGTCTGAGGCTGGAAGGATTCCACATCCCCCAGCAGAGAACTAGTCCGCAAGGGACTGTATATTCCTTGGCCTAAGAAGCCTGGAGGCCCTGCCACAACCGAAGGGACCAGTAAAGCCGTACAAGGCTGGGAGCAGAAAGGAACCCACGTCGCAGGCCATACAGGCGAGAATACACGGAAAGCTCGGAAACGTGGGCTGTTACCCTATAAGGAGGAGATAGCCAGAAGGAGCGCAGAAAGCACGGTAGGCCTACACCCTCACCCTGACCAGGGCCAATTTCCCCGTTGCTCTCAGACATCCAGGTTCCCTCCTAGCCGGGACTGTTTATGGGTCAGTTTACCTGTTTTAGTAAAGACCCTGGACTGCAACTTGTTGTCTGTGTGCTCCTTGCTCCTCCAGCACTATCAGCACCGGGACTCTCACTACCATCACTCCCACCATCCACTACACTGCCCTGGGGCCGCACTCTTCCCGTGGGGAGTCACACCATCCCAGCTGCATATATCATCAGCCCCAGCGGTCTGCCCTGCAGCGGCGGTTCCTAATGACCGCAAATCCACGGGTGGCGTAGTCGGACAAAACCAACAGCACAAAACGGACTACCACTGTCCTGACCACCCTGAGCCACGGAACCGGGTTGCCACTACTACTCCCATCGTTCCCCCTATTGCCCGGATCCGAGTGGCCCACGGCCCAGGGGGCGAGTCAGCTTTGGCGTAGTCGGCAGGATTTCGTGCCCGCAACCACCGGGTACTGCGTGCCTGAAAAATACTTTTGTAACTTACCTGTGGCGAAGTTTCCCGCCATCCGGAGCCGATTCCCGCCATCAGACGCCATCTTGGACCGTTTCCCGCCGTCTTCTGCCGTCTTCCCGCCATCCGCAGCTGTTTCCCGCCATCGGACCCCATCTTCAGGACGCCGCGCGGGAAGAAGAGGGGCGTGGACGCCGAAAGCGCGCGAGACCCGAAGCTCCGCCCCACGCACCGACGTTACGCAAGGTCCTGGAAGGGAGAGAGAGCGACGCTGACGTCATCAGGACGCGACGCCAGGTCCTCGTCCATAGCAGCAGCAGCGGAGCCGCGGCCTACAGAAGAGGATCGTCGGAAGGTAGGCCACGCTTAACTAGGGGGGAGGAAGATGTCGGACACAGAGGCTCCCACTACCACCAACGCAGCTGCAGCAGCGGTGATGCCCTTTTCCCTGCCCTACATCCCTGGAGCGGCCTGGCTGCCCAAGTACTCAGGGGAGCCCCATGCCCTAACTGACTTCAAGGAAAGGCTATACAGTTTGTTCCACGTTTACCCCCTGACAGAGGAACAGAAGGTCAGCATACTAACAGGGCAGTTAACTGGCGCTGCCCAAAGGGAGGTAAAATCATGGCCCACTGAGGAGAAAAGGACTGTGAAGGGTATTCTGGACCGGCTGCGGGGTACCTTTGACACACGTACCTCCGCTGAGATTAAAATGAGGTTCTATGGATGTAAGCAGCGGGCACAGGACAGCATCAGAGACTATGCCCTAAATCTGCAAGAAGCCTTGAGGGCTATTCAACAAACTGACCCTGGCAGTGTGCAGGAAAAGGATAAACTGCTAACAGAACAATTCATAGAAGGTCTGCTGTCCAGCGCCCACAGGGCCCAGCTGCGCCTCATGTTCTTTCAGAACCCCGACCTGACCTTTGCCCAATTTAAGGACAGGGCCATAAGGGTGCTCCGTGAATCTGCAACCAGTGGCGCTATAAACCCCCGGCGCCCTGCTCTCACCTACCACCAGGAGGCGGCTCCCTCCTCTAAGGACCCCGTGGGGGCTGATGCACAGGCCCTGAACCAAGCCCCCTCGAAATACCTGCACCACCAAGTCCAGGAGCTGACCAGGAGCGTCGCGGCGTTGACCAGGACCGTCCAGGCGTTGCAAGTGGACCCGTCAAGACCCATCGAGCTGGCTTCAAGTCCGGAGGATGACCCGTGGCATCGACAGAGGAGGATCCCGTCGTTCCGAGGGAGGCCCACAGACCGCTACGCAGAGGATGGACAGCCCATTTGCCGTCGATGCAACCAGCCCGGACACATTTCCAGGTACTGTAATTTAAACGGGTCCAACCTGGGGCAGAGGGCCGACCCCCAGGCATAAGATCACCAGGCCCTTATAATTGGCGTGATAAGTACGTTGGGGGGCGCCCGGTTTTACCCGTGGTGCTGGACGGTATCCCCATGAGCGCCTTGCTGGATACTGGGTCACAAGTAACCACTATCCCTTATGTACTTTTTAAGCAGTATTGGACTGATGCTGATATCACACGGTATCCAGACAGTAACTTGAGCATCATCGCCAGTAATGGCTTACCCGTGCCGCAGATGGGGTTCAAGGAGATGACCATTAAAATTGGTAAAGTTGAACTGCCGGCACAGGGAGTGATTATTGTGGACATTGACCGTCGTGAAAGTCACCCTAAAATAACTGTGGGTACTAACGTAATTGAAAATTGTCTTTCAGAGGTAATTGTAATCTTACAACAGGTGGCGGTGAATGCTAGTTCCAGCCAACAGAGAGTCCTCAACAAGGAGATAAAAGCCCTGATGAGACGGCAGCAGGTAGAACTGTCTGGTGGTGAGATCGGTAGCGTAAGACTGAGTGACCCATTCCCCATTTCCATGCCTCCCAAAAGTGAAATGATGATCTGGTGTCGGACTGCAATCGGGTTGAGAGGTAGAGACTACCAAGCCATGGTAGAACCCGTGTACTCAGACAGCAGGCCCACCATTTTGACCGCCCGAGGGGTGGTTGATGTCCGTCATGGGAGGGTGCCCGTCCGCATCCTCAACATTGGGGAGAGGGAAGTACACTTACCCAGGTACGCTACACTCGCCAAACTGTTTGTCGTCGAACACAAAGCTATCAGGGCCGTGAAACCCTTGCCTCCATCTCCTCAGGCGGAGGGTAATGGCTCCCAGAAACAAAAGGAGGACTGGTGCCAGAAACTCCATGTGGGTGCTGACTCCACTCCCCTGTACCAAAAGCAAGGAGTCTACCGGGTGGTACAGGAGTACGAGAGAGTCTTTAGTAAGCACCCGCTAGACTTCGGCAGAGTAAAGGGGATAGAACACCACATCCCCACAGGGAGCCACCCACCAATAAAAGAGAGACACAGGCCTGTACCCCCTGCACATTATCAGAACGCCAAGGGCATGCTAAGAGAAATGAAAGAAGCTGGGGTCATTAGAGACAGCTGTAGCCCCTGGGCAGCCCCCTTGGTTCTGGTGAAAAAGAAAGACGGCACCATGAGAATGTGCGTCGACTATAGACAAATCAACCGTATCACCCACAAAGACGCATATCCGCTGCCTAGAATAGAGGAGTCTTTAGCCGCACTAAAATCTGCTAACTTCTTTTCTACTTTGGACCTTACTAGCGGGTACTGGCAGGTTCCTGTGGCAGAGGCTGACAAGGAGAAGACCGCCTTCACCACCCCGATGGGACTGAGCGAATTCAACTGTATGCCTTTCGGGCTCTGCAACGCACCAGGGACCTTCCAGCGGCTGATGGAATGCTGTCTAGGGCACCGAAACTTCGAGACGGTCCTCCTTTACCTGGACGACGTGATCGTCTATTCGAAAACCTACGAGGACCATCTAAAGCACCTGGCCGAGGTGTTCGAAGCCCTGGCAGGCTACGGCCTGAAGGTGAAACCATCGAAGTGTCACCTGCTGAAACCAAAGGTCCAGTACCTAGGGCACGTGGTAAGCGCGGAAGGAGTGGCCCCCGACCCTGACAAGGTCACGGCAATCAAGAGCTGGCCAAGCCCCTCGAACATCAAAGAGGTGAGACAGTTTCTCGGGTTGGTAGGCTACTACCGAAGGTTCATCCCCGGGTTCACTAAGATGGCAGCTCCTATGCAGGACCTCCTGATCGGACAGTCTAAGTCCAGAAGTCAAAAGCCACCCTTCAAGTGGGATAAACCGGAAGAGGAGTCCTTCCGCCAGTTGAAGATGGCCCTCACGGGGGATGAGATCCTGGCCTACCCTGATTATGGCCAGCCTTTCATTCTCCACACAGACGCCAGTAATGTGGGACTGGGAGCCGTACTGTCCCAAAACCAACAGGGCAGAGAACGGGTGATCGCATACGCCAGTCGGAAGCTGAGGCCCACCGAGAGGAACTGGGAGAATTACAGCTCCTTCAAGCTAGAATTCTTGGCAGTGGTGTGGGCTGTGACGGAACGCTTCAAGCATTACCTGGCCTCCGCAAAGTTCACCGTGTACACGGACAACAACCCGTTGACACACCTGGACAATGCAAGACTGGGTGCCCTAGAACAGCGGTGGATGGCCCGTCTCTCTAACTATGACTTCGTGATCAAGTACCGGGCAGGCAAAACCAATGCCAACGCGGACGCCCTATCAAGGATGCCTCACTTACCTGAAGGTGACGAAGACCCAGAAGAGCTGGAGGAGGTAGAACTCCCCGCATTTCACCGGTATGGAGCCGCTCAATACTCCCACCGCGTGAAAGAGGAGGATCTAACAACCGTGATGATCAATCCCCTACCTCACCACAGCTGGGCCGAGACCCAAGATAGTGACCCTGCCATCCGTCTGGTGAAAGAACTGCTGACCCAGGAAGACGCCCGCATAGATCCGGATGCTCCAGAGGAAGCCAAGCAGCTATGGAAAGAGAAGAGCAAGCTGTTCCTCTACGAAGGCAAGTTGTGCAGAAGGATTGTCAACCACCGGACGCACGAGCTGACCTGGCAAGTCGTGGTCCCAAGGCGGGATGCAGCTATGGTCCTGGGGGCTTACCATGACAGAGCGGAACACTTCGGTTGGAAGAAACTGGAGTTACTACTAAGAGGAAGGTTCTTTTGGGTCGGCATGAGAGGAGCTGTAGAAAAATGGTGCAGAGACTGTGGCCCTTGTCACTAGTGTTGAGCCACCCCCGTAGTGTTCGAGTTCGGTTCGGTTCGTCGAACACCCGTGTGTTCGCCGAACTGTTCGTCGAACTGTTCGTCGAACACCTTCGAACACCGTTAAAACCAATGGCAGGCAAACAAAAACACATAGAAACACATAGAAAACACCTTCAAAGGTGTCCAAAAGCTGACAAACTGCTCAGAAGACACAACTAACACATGGAAAAGTGACAAGTACATATAGTCATGCGAAAAGAAAAGAGGTGGAGGAGTAAAAGGAGGGGGAGACACAGATATAGGCATGTCATGCCCTTCTAAAATCCAAAAAGTGAGAAGCCGACACGTTCAGTCCGCTCCTGCCCGTGCCACCTCCGTGTCGCCGGGTTTGTGCCAGAGCCGCGGTGAACCCTGACGGCCAGCCCCCCTCTCCCAATACTGGTGCCTGTCCGCTGGTGGGTCGAGCGAGCCCCCCTGTGGTGGAGGCAGCTCTAAGCTTTTTAATTTAAATTGTCTCTCTAATTTGAATGAATACACTTAAATCCATTTACAAGGATCTATTGGAGGGCAAGTCTCATGCCAGCAGCCGCGTAATTCCAGCTCCAGTAGCGTCCACTAAAGCTGCTGCAGTTAAAAAGCTTTTATAAGGATCGAGCTCGGCTGTCCACCGCAAGGCATCCTACTGCCAGTCCCAGCCCCTATGCCTTGGGGTGCCTCCTGATGCTCTTCACTGAGTATCCCGTGGTCCCGAAGCATTTCCTTTGAAAAAATTAAGTGTCCAAACTACAGGTGGTGTAGCTTGCTTAACAGCCGGGATAATCCGCTGACTAGCAGACACTGCTACTAGACACAAAGTATTTCCTGGGCTAGATGCAGTTAAAAATTTGTAATTAGATACTCTCGTTGGATGCTGAGAAAGCATTCCATAGAGTCTCCTGGCACGCCATATATGATTCTCTTAAAAAGCTTGGGGTAGGGGTCTAGGGGACCCTTTTATAGCCAAAATCACGGCCCTGTATCACAATATGTCACCTAGGCTGAAGATAAATGGAACTGTAGCACCCTGAGGGCTCGGTTGCTACAGAGGTATTGCACCTCACCCAGAGGTGTGATATCTCACTCTCAGGTAAGGATGGAGTGTGGATCAGGACCCGACACCTGCATGCATTACACCACATTGCCGTGGGGCAGGGCGACCAATATGCCTCTGAGATGGGCACGACAGTCCCTGTCCCTGGCTGGAGTGGGGGGAGGGAACACTGAGGAAGGGGAACCCTGTAGTGCAGGAGCAGGGAGGAAGCAGTTCCTGGGTGCATTGAGAAGGGAGTATAAAAGGTGGGCACCATCTTAGTTCAGTGCAGAGAAGTCTGAGCAGAAGTGGCAGGGAGCAGGGGCTCTGCATGAGCTCTGCTCCGGAGGCGGGCCTAGTAACAGAGGCCCAGGCCTGGAAGAGGGAGAAGGAAGGAAGAGGAGCGGAGAAGGCTCCAGGAATGAGGAATGAAGGGATCCCAGGGGTGCGGACGGGCGAGTCGCCACCGCACGCCCGAATCCACCTGCGTGGAGGGGTCAGGCCAAAGGGGGAGACCGGTCCCCGAAACTAGTGGAGGCAGGAAACGACCCTCAGCTAGAAACCGGAGGCTGTGACATTTTATGTGGCGCAGCCCCTCGCTACACCCGCTAGGAAGGCACCACATAGGGTCAGGGAAACTGGCGCCAAGTTTACCAAGAGGAGGCCCGAGGCAGCCGGACAGAAGGGTTGGTAAGAAAGGCCAGACAAAGAACACACAAAGGGGGTCCTGTGAAGCGCTCCAAAGTTATCTGGGAGTTGTCTGAGCCCCTCACCTGGTGAGCACAGTACGACGTGGGCAGCCGTTACCTGCAGACGTGGTCTGGATAATAAGAACTGTGAGTAAAGGCCCTGGACTGCATCACTGACTCCGTGTCGTTACTGCTGCTGCCCTGCACCATCACCCCCATCCTCCGCATACACTGCCCTGAGGCTATACTCCTCCTGTGGGGAGTTATGCTACGCTCTGCTGCACCCACAACACCAGCCTCAGCGGTCTGCCCTGCAGCGGCGGTTCACTCTGACCGCAATCCACGGGTGGCGTAGTCGGACATTTAAACATCAAAACCACATAAATAGTTCCGCCACTGGTTTGACCACCCTGAGCCACGGAACCGGGTCACCGCCACGAAGACTACAACCACCAGCATCCACCAAAAAGGGTCCTGCTCCGGGTGTCCCAAGGCCCAGGGGGTGCATCAGAACATTTTCATCACCTTTCACAATCACCAATGGGACAAGGCAGGGATGTCCTCTGTCCCCTCTCTTATACATCCTAGTGACGGAGCACCTGCTCTCATCAATTCGCCATAACCCCAATATTAGGTGGATTGAGGTGGGAGGCACCGAGTACAAGTGCTCTCTATTTGCTGATGATGTCCTAGTATATATCACTCAATCACATATATCCATCCATGCTGTTATGGCTGAAATAGATCACTTTGTTACATGGTCAAATTTTAAAATCAATGCAGCGAAGTCTGAGGCCTTCGATGTCTCCCTCCCCAAATCCATATAGGATTCCATCCAGTCCAACTTTCCCTTTGCCTGGCCCTCACAGGGTATCAAATACTTAGGAATTCCTATTCATAGAGACCTCTCCCATCTATGTTATCTTAATTTTGGGCCCTTTATTGAACAACTCCATACAGACCACGGTTGGCAAGTTAGAACTGTAAGATTCACTACGTGAACCACTGGTGTTTTGTGGAAAAGCACATGTACACTGTGTTCCAAATTATTATGCAAAAAGTGTTTAGGAGTGATAAGGGAAGAATTTGTTTGTTTGTCAGTTAAACTCATTGATGGTGATGTGTGTCAGGGCTCTTTATATCACTGTAAGCAATTGCAGACACCTGTGCTAATTAGTTTGGCAGGTGTGTCCAATGAAAGGCAAGACTACTTAAGAAGGCTGTCTCACATTATTAAGCAGCCTACATTTTCTGCCAAAATGGGAAAGAAAAAGGATGTGTCGGCTGCTGAGAAGCAACAAATTGTGGAGTGTTTAGGTCAAGGCATGACTACAATCAACATTGTGCGATGATCAGGATGAAGTGTCTTGGCAATCAAGAAGTATGTAGCTGATTCACAGTACACACGTGTGCGTGCTGATAAGGGCAAATTGAGGACTCTTTCCTACAGGCAATTACGTCAGGTTAAAAGAGCAGCGGCAAAAAAGCCTTGTCATAGCAGCAGACAAGTTTTTGAAGCTGCTGGTGCCTCCAACGTCCCCCGAACAACAAGATGCAGGGTCCTTCAGAGGTTTGCAGCTGTGCATACGCCATCCTGTCGACCTCCTCTATCCACTTCACACAAGCAGAAACGGCTCCAGTGGGCCAAACATTACATGAAGACTGATTTCAAAACTGTTTTGTTCACAGATGAGTGCCGTGCAGCGCTCGATGGTCCAGATGGATGGAGTGGAGGATGGCTGGTTGATGGACACCCCACGCAAACACGGCTACAGCGCCAACAAGGAGGAGGTGGAGTAATGTTTTAGGCTGGAATCACGGGGAGAGAGATTGTCGGCCCCTTTAGGATCCCTGAAGGCGCTAAAGATGAACTCCATAATGTATGTGGATTTTCTCAAACAGCACTTCCTGCCATGGTTCAAGAAGAAGAACCGTGTATTTCACAGCAAGATCATTTTTTTGCATGATAATGCACCATCTCATGCTGCACATAAAACATCTGCATCTCTGGCTGATATGGGCATAAAAGGGGACAAACTTATGGTGTGACCCCCATGCTCCCCTGACCTCTACCCCATTCAGAACCTCTGGAGCATCATCAAAAGGAGTGTCTATGATGGCGGGAGGCAGTTCACATCTAAGCAACAGCTCTGGGAGGGTATTCTGTCCTCATGCAAAACATTTGAAGCAGAAACCATCCAAAACCTGACAAATTCAATGGACGAGAGAGTTCAGAAGCTCCTTTCGAACAAGGGGTCCTATGTGAAAATGTAACATCACCTAGAATAAAGTTTTGAGTTGAAAACTGTTTGATTTCAGTTTCTAATAACCTGCCAATGCTTACAATTTCAAAAATGACCATTTTTTTGGTCTTTATTAAAATGAAAAGGTTGATCGAAAAGTTTGGGGGATCTAAGAGTGTGGCAACCCAGTAGTCATGATTACTTCGAATTCTGACAATATGAGGGTCATGTTGCAGGTAGTGCAGCAAGAAGGCACTTATGTGTCTTGCGCATCTCGGAGCCCCAAAATTATTTTCCGGGCTAGATGCAGCTAAAAATTATTATTAATTTTAAATCTGGTGGAGCTTAGTATAGATGGCCTAATAGGATCAGTGCTGCACACTGCTACAAAGCCCAAATTATTTTCCAGTCAAGATACAGATAAACATGATTAGTAATTTTAAATCTGGTGGAGCTTATTATAGATGGCCTAATAGAATCAGTGCTGCACACTGCTACAAAGCCCAAATTATTTTCCAGCCAAGATACAGATAAACATGATTAGTAATTTGAAAGCTTAAAACGGTTGGTAGGGTGATTTTAACCAATCATCAAGCTTTTACTCTCCCCAGGATGACACAGGGGTAGAAAAGTTGTTTCGGATCCATGATTTGTTCATCTTTATGAACGTGAGTCTGTCTACATTATCAGTGGAGAGCCGCGTGCGCTTATCTGTCAGCACACCACCAGCAGCGCTGAACACACGTTCAGACAGAACGCTGGCTGCGGGGCATGACAAGATCTCCAAGGCGTAAGTGGCTAGCTCCGGCCATTTATCCAGATTGGAAGCCCAAAAAGAGCAAGGGTCCAGTGACACAGTCATGGCTTCAATGTTTACTTGGAGATACTCCTGTACCATCGTCTCTAGGCGTTGACTATGTGTCAGACTTCTTGTCTCCTGTGGCCTTGCAAAGGATGGGCTAAAAAAGTGGTGAAATGATTCCGCAAGATTGATGTTACCAGCAGATACTGTGGTTCTGTTACGGTTTGAGTGCTGAACACTTGACGGTCCCACGGTTGGCAAGTTGGAACTGTGAGATTCACTACGTGCACCACTGGTGTTTTGTGGAAAAGCACATGTAAGATTCTGCAACAGTCTCTGCTGATACTCCTGCATGCGTGCATCCCTTTCTATGGCAGGAATAATTTCTGCAAATTTACTTTTGTACCGGGGATCTAACAGTGTGGCAACCCAGTAGTCAGGATTATTTCTAATTCTCACAATTCGAGGGTCATGTTGCAGGTAGTGCAGCAAGAAGGCACTCATGTGTGTTGCACATCCAGGAGCACCAAGTCCCTGTTGTGTTGGTGGCGAGGTAACAATCATGCTTCCTTCCTCTGTCCTCTCCCCCCAACCTCGCACAAAAGAAATGTGATCAAGGTCTCCCTCATCTGATGAGTCTTCCATCAGTTCGTCCTCCACTTCTTCCTGGGCTCCTGCACCTTCCTCACTAGTTTGGCTGCTACCATGCGCCCTGGTAAAACCATCTCCCCCACCCTCACATGCCTTGCGCCTTGGTGCTGCCGACCGTCTGGACCTTGCAGATGTTAGCCCTTCCGCATACAACTCCTCCTCCTCTACTTCCTCCACCTCCTCTTGTGCCACCACCTGACTCCGAATTCTGTTTAACATGTGCTCCAGCATGTAAATCACCGGAATAGTCATGCTGATAATGGCATCGTCAGCACTAAACATCTTCGTTGCCATTTCAAAACTGTGCAGAAGGGTGCATAGGTCCCTGATCTGAGACCACTCCTCCAGCGTGATTTGCCCCACCTCTGGATCTCGTTGGCCCAGGCTATACGTCAGAACGTATTGCACCAGGGCTTGTCGGTGCTGCCACAGTCGCTGCAACATGTGCAGAGTTGAATTCCACCGGGTAGGCACATCGCATTTTAGCCGGTGAAGTGGCAGGCCCAACGACTTCTGTAGAGATGTAAGTCGCTGAGCTGCGGGATGCGAACGGCAGAAGTGAGCACACAGCGACCGTGCCCTCTGCAGAAGGCCATCTAGTCTGGGATAGTGGGCTAAAAATTGCTGGACAACCAGGTTCAACACGTGAGCCATACAAGGCACGTGTGTGACATTGCCCCGGCGAAGGGCCGCACCCAGGTTTGCAGCATTGTCGCACACGGCCTTCCCTGGTTTCAGGTCCAGTGGAGACAACCATTCATGAAATTGGTTCTCCAGAGCTGACCACAACTCCTCAGCTGTGTGACTCACATTTCCCAGACATTTCAAAGTAAAAACTGCCTGATGACGTTGAGCCCTACTGCCAGCATAGTAAGGAGGTGTGCAGGATCCCTTCTGCGCAGTTAGAAAGCTTGTGGCATGACCAGACAGGCTTTGGGTGCAGGTGGAAGACCGAGAGGAGGTTGAGGAGGCAGAAGCAGTGGAGGAACTTTGACATAAAGAGGATTGACGCACAACTCGTGGGGACGACAAGACTTGGACAGCAGCCCCTTGTCCTGCTGTCACCATAGTTACCCAGTGCCCAGTCAGCGACATGTAACGCCCCTGTCCATGACTACTCGTCCAACTGTCTGTGGTGAAATGCACCCTGTCACACACAGAGTTTCTCAAAGAAGCGGTGATGTTGTGTGCGACATGCTGGTGGAGCGCAGGCACACCTTTCTTTGAGAAGTAGTGCCGACTGGGCATCTGGTACTGGGGCACTGCGACGGACATAAGGTCTCGAAAATCCTCTGTGTCCACCAGGCAGAAAGGCAGCATTTCTGTAGCCAAGAGCTTGCAGATGGTGAAATTCAACCTCTTAGCTTTCTCATGGCTAGGAGGAAATGGTCTTTTACTTGTCCACATCTGAGGGACCGAGGGCTGGCTATTGTGCTTAGACGGGGTTGATAAGGGTGTCCTCGGCAAACTGCCGGTCTGTGAGGAAGATGCAGGCGGACATGTTAGGTTGCCTTGATCCAAAGGTGGTGCTATCGATGTCGGACAGCGCTCAACACCAGCTGGTGTTACCACCTCCAAAGAAAATGATGACCTGCCAATCACGCTGGCTGTTGCGGCTAAAGAGGTGGCAGGTCTGCGCCCCAAAACAGGTGTGACTGATGTCCCCCCAGTCACAGAGGATGAAGAGGCCGCGGATGCACAAGATATGGCAGACGGTGGTTGGCCCAGCCGGCTAGGCCGCATTGTAGCACACTGAGCTTCCCACTGCAACTTATGCTTCATGTCCATGTGCCGGTTCATGCATGAAGTACTCAAACTATGTATTTTTTGGCCTCTACTTAGCTTTTGCTGACAAATGTTACAGATAACACGAGTTGGGTCATCTTTGTCGATCTGAAAAAATGCCCAGGCTATGCAAGGCTTAGCACCCATGCGACCTGAAGAGCCACCACGAATTGTGGTGAGAGGCAGAGTTGTGTTTGAGGATGCAGTTGTTGACGTGCTTCCAGTACTACGTCTCTGTCCAGGAAGGCGCAACCTGACCTCGTCGTCACTAGCATCTTCCTCCACCTCCTCTGCTGACCTCATCTCTTGGCTGACTGTGGGTTGACAGTAAGTGGGATCTCCAACCTCATCATCATCACCCTGTGTGTTATCACACCCGTCGTCCTCAGAGCCAACCTGTTCCTGCCCTGACAAAAAACTAAAGTTGTCGCTCCAATCAGGTATTTGAGTCTCATCATCGTCTTCCTCATTGTCTCCACCAACAGGAGTTACAGTTTGGGAACGAGGGTCTACATTATGGTCAGTAGGAAAAGAAAATCCCGGCACTCACGTGTTAATAATCAGTTGATTTATTCCACAACTCACACAAGACGTTTCAGCCTGTCCAAGGCTTTTTTCAATTGTGGTTAAATACATTCAGTCAAGATATTTATAAACAAATCCACGGAAATGACATAATTCTCATTAACATAAAAAAAAAAAAAGAGTAGACCAATGAAAGAAATTATATATAACAGAATTTACAACAACATACAAAAATTAAGCAATAATAAACTCAAGTTGCACAATGAAAAAGAACAAGTGAATTCATATATTTAAATAATCCCCGACTACACATAAGACCATATACATCGCAGATTGTAAAATTTATTGCATGCATATACCACATTATATCTTTATTTCTCCATATTCTTTTAGCTAAAAATATGTAACATTTCATAGTTTTTCCAGAAAAAATCCTTAATGTTTTTAAGATTTTTTAATATTTCCAATGGAATCAAATATATCAATGACAAGTAAATTCATATATATAAATAATCTCCAACGAAATATGAGAATATAAATCCTAAAACATGGATTCCATTTCATAAATGTATCAAAAATATTCCCATCTAAATTTCTCAATGTTCTTTTTATTAAACACATTCAACATTATATAATTTTTCTGGAAAAAAATTCCTTGATATTTTTAGATTTTTTCAAAAAGATTTTTATTAGAACAATACTGTTTATTACATTTGTATATACAACTGATTCCTCATGAACAGCCTGCAACAAGTGACTAAATCTATCTTTTATTCTCTTGCCCTTTATAATTCTATTAGTAAATACCTTATAAAGAGATCAGTATACTGCCATATTCCCATAAATCCCAATTCACATAGTAGAAAAAATTCATCATATTATTTCTATATCCTATATCCTTTGTTATCCTCTATTCCCTAAATTAGACCTTATTTATTTCGTTAAAGGTGACAGTTTAATTAACTGTCCACCCGTGATTCCTAGAGATACATAGGAAAACCGTCCAGCCTACATCATGTCTTATCTCCGCATTCAATCTTATTTAACCCGACAAAATGTGGCAAGTATAATATGCATCCCATTTGTTCCTATGCAGATACTTCAGGATTTCATCGCATCTGAGATGTCTAGAAAGAAAAATAGGATGTATATATTACTCATTATCCTAATCACATAATACTACTAACATCATATTCTCGATTCAGGCCATTCGGATATAAAGTTCCCAAAGTATAAATCCAAAAGGCTTCTCTACGTAAAAGGATTTTTTTGATACTGCCTACTCTTCTAGGTGTATCTATTTGTTCTAACACCTGATATTTCAATTGGGCTATTGAATGTCCTTTTTCCTTAAAATGTAATGGAAGGGGAAGCGAAGTATCTCCACACCTGATAGTGGATTTATGTTTATTAACCCGTGTTCCTACTGACTGCATTGTTTCTCCAATATATGAAAAGCCGCACGGACATTTTATCTGGTAAACCACATTTGTAGATTTACACGTGTAGAAGCCCTTAATATTAAATCTTTTACCTGTCCTAGGATGACTGAAATATTCCCCTTTAATTACATTATTACATTGAGCACAATTCAGACAGGGATACGTTCCTTTATTTTTGGTTGAAAGAAAAGTTTGTCTTGGAATTATTGCATCGCTCCCAACATCCGCCCGTATTAGTTTATCCTTCACATTGGGCAATCTCTTGTTACAGATAAGGGGAGGTATATTAAAGTATTAAAGTATTAATATACCTCCCCTTATCTGTAACAAGAGATTGCCCAATGTGAAGGATAAACTAATACGGGCGGATGTTGGGAGCGATGCAATAATTCCAAGACAAACTTTTCTTTCAACCAAAAATAAAGGAACGTATCCCTGTCTGAATTGTGCTCAATGTAATAATGTAATTAAAGGGGAATATTTCAGTCATCCTAGGACAGGTAAAAGATTTAATATTAAGGGCTTCTACACGTGTAAATCTACAAATGTGGTTTACCAGATAAAATGTCCGTGCGGCTTTTCATATATTGGAGAAACAATGCAGTCAGTAGGAACACGGGTTAATAAACATAAATCCACTATCAGGTGTGGAGATACTTCGCTTCCCCTTCCATTACATTTATATGGATGTATATGGTCTTATGTGTAGTCGGGGATTATTTAAATATATGAATTCACTTGTTCTTTTTCATTGTGCAACTTGAGTTTATTATTGCTTAATTTTTGTATGTTGTTGTAAATTCTGTTATATATAATTTCTTTCATTGGTCTACTCTTTTTTTTTTTTATGTTAATGAGAATTATGTCATTTCCGTGGATTTGTTTATAAATATCTTGACTGAATGTATTTAACCACAATTGAAAAAAGCCTTGGACAGGCTGAAACGTCTTGTGTGAGTTGTGGAATAAATCAACTGATTATTAACACGTGAGTGCCGGGATTTTCTTTTCCTACAGACATTGTTTTCCACGTGCACCACTCTAGCTATACGGAGTGCCGACTATTCCTTTTTGATACATTATGGTCAGAACCTTCTGCGTCTGGTCCTGGATCCGACTCATAAAGATTCTGGGCATCAGTGCAGATCATTTCCTCGTCTGGATTCACAGAAGCGCTGGAGTCGACCTCTGATTCCCAGGCTATAGTATGAGTAAACAGCTCTGCAGACTCAACCATCTGTTCTACCTCATACTCAGACGGGCAGCTGGAGATTTGGGAGCTGTGAGGAAGCAAGTGCGATTGGGGTGACACCTTTGAGGACTGGAGTATTTGTGATGTTGAAGTTGATGTGGAGGAGAGCCCACTTAAAGGAGCACTTGATATCCGTTGAAGCACCTGCTGTTTTTGTGCCTCATCTGGAATTTGTAGCGATTGGCGTGGCCGTAAGAAAGGGATCTTATCACATTGTCCGCTAAAAGAAGTAGACATTTTAGTTTGGCTGGAAGATGGTCTTTCTTCTGCAGATGTTACTGTTGCTTTAACACCTACCCCACGGACACAACCTTTTTTCCCCTTCCCAACATGCCTATTCCCCTTTCCACCAGCAGCAGGCCTTTTTCCACTCATTTTGGTGGTTAACTAATTCACAACTCTGGAGTTGTTTGCACAAAAAAACAATGGATGGGAACCGAGCAGAGCTGAGTGGCCAAACTGTGGTATTAGGCCAAAACTATTGGTTGGGTTAGATGCAGAAAAAAATTATATTCAATTTGCAACCTGATGGAGGTCAGTATAGATGGACTAATAGAACAAGTCCCACACACAGCTAAACCCAAATATTTTTTCAGAGGTAGATGCAGAAAAAAATTGTATTCAGTTTGCAACCTGATGGAGGTCAGTATAGATGGACTAATAGAACAAGTCCTACACACAGCTAGAAGCCCAAATATTTTTTCAGAGGTAGATGCAGAAAAAAATATATTCAGTTTGCAACCTGATGGAGGTCAGTATAGATGGACTAATAGAGAAAGTCCCACACACTGCTAGAAGGCCAAATATTTTTTCAGAGCTAGATGCAGATATAAATTATTTTTAATTTGCAACCTGATGGAGGTCAGTATAGATGGACTAATAGAGAAAGTCCCACACACTGCTAGAAGGCCAAATATTTTTTCAGAGCTAGATGCAGAAAAAAATTATATTCAGTTTGCAACCTGATGGAGGTCAGTATAGATGGACTAATAGAACAAGTCCCACACACAGCTAGAAGGCCAAATATTTTTTCAGAGGTAGATGCAGAAAAAAAATTATTTTGAATTTGCAACCTGATGGAGGTCAGTATAGATGGACTAATAGAGAAAGTCCCACACACTGCTAGAAGGCCAAATATTTTTTCAGAGCTAGATGCAGAAAAAAATTATATTCAGTTTGCAACCTGATGGAGGTCAGTATAGATGGACTAATAGAACAAGTCCCACACACAGCTAGAAGCCCAAATATTTTTTCAGAGGTAGATGCAGAAAAAAATTATATTCAGTTTGCAACCTGATGGAGGTCTGTATAGATGGATTAATAGAACAAGTCCCACACACAGCTAGAAGCCCAATATTTTTTCAGAGGTAGATGCAGAAAAAAAATATATTCAGTTTGCAACCTGATGGAGGTTAGTATAGATGGACTAATAGAGAAAGTCCCACACACTGCTAGAAGGCCAAATATTTTTTCAGAGCTAGATGCAGACAAAAAATTATTTTTAATTTGCAACCTGATGGAGGTCAGTATAGATGGACTAATAGAGAAAGTCCCACACACTGCTAGAAGGCCAAATATTTTTTCAGAGCTAGATGCAGATAAAAATTATTTTTAATTTGCAACCTGATGGAGGTCAGTATAGATGGACTAATAGAGAAAGTCCCACACACTGCTAGAAGGCCAAATATTTTTTCAGAGCTAGATGCAGAAAAAAATTATATTCAGTTTGCAACCTGATGGAGGTCAGTATAGATGGACTAATAGAACAAGTCCCACACACTGCTAGAAGCACAAATATTTTTTCAGAGGTAGATGCAGATAAAAATTATTTTTAATTTGCAACCTGATGGAGGTCAGTATAGATCGACTAATAGAGAAAGTCCCACACACTGCTAGAAGGCCAAATATTTTTTCAGAGCTAGATGCAGACAAAAAATTATTTTGAATTTGCAACCTGATGGAGGTCAGTATGGATGGACTAATAGAGAAAGTCCCACACACTGCTAGAAGGCCAAATATTTTTTCAGAGCTAGATGCAGAAAAAAATTATATTCAGTTTGCAACCTGATGGAGGTCAGTATAGATGGACTAATAGAACAAGTCCCACACACAGCTAGAAGCCCAAATATTTTTTCAGAGGTAGATGCAGAAAAAAATTATATTCAGTTTGCAACCTGATGGAGGTCTGTATAGATGGATTAATAGAACAAGTCCCACACACAGCTAGAAGCCCAATATTTTTTCAGAGGTAGATGCAGAAAAAAAATATATTCAGTTTGCAACCTGATGGAGGTCAGTATAGATGGACTAATAGAGAAAGTCCCACACACTGCTAGAAGGCCAAATATTTTTTCAGAGGTAGATGCAGATATAAATTATTTTTAATTTGCAACCTGATGGAGGTCAGTATAGATGGACTAATAGAACAAGTCCTACACACAGCTAGAAGCCCAAATATTTTTTCAGAGCTAGATGCAGATAAAAATTATTTTTAATTTGCAACCTGATGGAGGTCAGTATAGATGGACTAATAGAGAAAGTCCCACACACTGCTAGAAGGCCAAATATTTTTTCAGAGCTAGATGCAGAAAAAAATTATATTCAGTTTGCAACCTGATGGAGGTCAGTATAGATGGACTAATAGAACAAGTCCCACACACTGCTAGAAGCCCAAATATTTTTTCAGAGCTAGATGCAGAAAAAAATTATATTCAATTTGCAACCTGATGGAGGTCAGTATAGATGGACTAATAGAATGATGCTATGCCCAAAAGATTTTACTTCACTAGGTGCAGTAAAAAAATTGGTATTCTATACACAGGTGGTATATCTTGCAACACAGATAGGCTACTCCACTGACTAACACACTCTGCAATAGGCCAAAAAGGATTAGCTTTGCTAGATTCAGCCAAATGCTGTGAAAAAAACTTGCACAGCACTGGCACAGACCTGCCTGGCAAAAACTGATAGGAACTGATGTAACCTAGTCCTGAAAAGGACTGCAATTACAATTAGTCTTTACTCCCACAATCTATCTATTTAAGAGCACAGACCTGCCTGATAAAAGTCGTAGGAAATTCTGTAACCTAGTCCTTAAAAGGACTGCAATCACAACTATTCCCTACTCCCAAGCTATCTGTAGATTTGTGCGAAAATTGGCTTGAAATTAACAAGGTATAGCGCACACAGCAACAGCGGTGCCTTCTAACACGCAGCTGCAGCAGTGAGAAAATGGTGGCGACGGGGAAAATGGCTTGGTCTTATAGGGCAAGGACATGTGACATACACTGCCAATGACACATGCCCTTGCTTGTGTGAAAAAAAGCACTTTGCTCCGTGTGTGCGCTGCTGATAGGCTGACAGATTGCACCTCCCCACTGTAAATGCGGGAAAGAGAAAAAAAAATGGAGATCTTCATTATTCCTGCAGAGATCCATCCCCTGCCCCTCCCCCCACCCCGCTGTACACTCAAACTGCGGATTAACATTAATTTTCATCATTACTGAGAAAAAATCCAGTTATGATTTTGGTGCACGAACAGTTATCGAACATAACCTCGAACAGCCGAATTTTTCTCAAATCGTTCGTGTTCGCCGAACGGCTCGAACACCGCCCAAAACAGCTCGAATTTGAGATTGGCGAACAGTTCGAGTCGAACAACGCTCATCTCTACTTGTCACCTAAGGAGGAAGGACCGTGCCAGCCAGAAGACACCCTTGAGGCCCATCGTCACCACGCAGCCTCTTGAGCTGGTAGCTCTGGACCATGTCAAATTGGCTCCCAGCCGGTCAGGATACATCTATGCTCTGACAATCGTGGACCACTATTCCCGTTTTCTAGTGGTGATCCCGGTAAAGGACTTGACAGCCCAAACAGCGGCCAGAGCCTTCCAGCAATATTTCTGCCGTCCACACGGGTATCCAGAACAGGTCCTGACAGACCAGGGTCCAGCGTTCGAGGCTGAAATCTTCCAAGAATTTTTCAACCTCTATGGCTGTAAGAAGATTCGGACAACGCCTTACCATCCACAAACCAACGGGATGTGTGAGAAGATAAACAATATAGTCATTGATCTCCTGAAGACGTTGCCCCTGGAGGAACGCAGCCTGTGGCCAAAAAAACTGCCGGACCTGATAGACTTATACAATCATATCCCGGTGAACGCTACCAACTGCACCCCGGCTTACCTGATGCGAGCTAGACCAGGTAAGCTGCCCGTAGACCTGGAGATGGGAGTCCTAATACCTGAGGACACCTCCCCGGATGCGGACTGGGATACGGAAAGGCAACTGCAGTACAAGAAGGTACAGGAGAGTGTGGAGAAGAGCCTGGCCCAGGTGAGAGAGAAGCAAGAAAGACTCTTCAATCAACACGCCCCTGCTGGTCCCCTAGAACCTGGTGAGCAAGTCCTAAAGCGAAAAAGAAGGCTACATAAGTTGGACGACCAGTGGGAAAGGGAACCCTACACCGTACTGCAGTCTGACCACGACAACCCAAAGGTGTGCGTAATCACCAAGGACGGAGGAGAAACCACTAGTGTCGTCTCCAGAGACCACCTCAAAAGGTGCCCCGAGCAACTCCATAGTGCAGAAGAGGATCAGAGTGACCTTGAACCCGCAGAGGACAAGGAAGAAATGATCAGCACCGTTCTCGGTGAGTTCCCTCAGTCCTGGACTCGCATAAATGATGCCATAGTGGTACCCGTCCTGCATTTCCTGCAACCGGCACAGCAACAACCAACACCAGAGCCGGAAGGTGAAGAGGAGCAAGCGGTTCCAGAGGCAGAAGAGCCTGTACCAGCAGCCCAGGAGAGTCAACCCTCTGCTGACAGTGAGCCTGCCATGCCTGTGGTAAGCCAAAGGACCCGCAGACAGCTGCCTGCCCTACCTGTACACCCAGCTGGTAGCTGTACCCCTAACGCTAGTGGGGAAAGCCAGGTTGGTCCACCACCAGACAGTGGGCTACGTAGATCAACCAGGAGCACAAAGGGGCAGATACCCGCTCGCTGGAGAATATAGAGTGTACTAATTGTAAATAACCCTGTTGCCAAATGTTGAAATGTTTGCCAAGTTACCTGCGTGATTATTAATAGCGTGTTTCAGTTTCTTGCAGCTACCGTAAGGACTCAAAGGTTATGGACTTTTTATAACCGGGACCTTGTATGGACTGCGTGTGGAGCCTAACCCAGGAATGAAATAAGACTGTGAAGGACTTGGGGTAGGACAGACCCCCACCTGGTTAAGGCTCCCCGTTGTGCTGGTGATATGGACACCCGGTCACAGGCCACACTGTGACCTTAAGAACTCAATCTGTGCGTCGTCTGTCTATTAATGTTTTATGGTTATGCATATTGTCTTTGTTTATTGTTTAGTCCCGGAGTACTAAATTTCACTAGGGGGGAATGTGTCACCCTGGCCTGGATGCCACAAAATGTATTAAAGCTGTGTCTGAGAGCAAGGGGGAGGTTCTCTAGTCAGGGGAACATTAGCATGCAATGCCTCCTGTCTCAGGCCAGTAGGGGGAGCAGGCTGCCCCTATAAAAGCTGGTGCTGGGGTCAGGGTTAGAGAGAACTGGATGGCCTGTCTCAGCATTGAGACTTGTCCCAGAGCAGAACAGGGACAGACACTGCACCTAAGAGGAAGTGTGGCAGTAGGAGAGCCACCAGCCAGAGACGAGAGGCGAAGAGAGCCTGTCTTGGCAAATCAGAGACTGACCTTACCAGACTTTGGTGTCTGAGGCTGGAAGGATTCCACATCCCCCAGCAGAGAACCAGTCCACAAGGGACTGTATATTCCTTGGCCTAAGAAGCCTGGAGGCCCTGCCACAACCGAAGGGACCAGTAAAGCCGTACAAGGCTGGGAGCAGAAAGGAACCCACGTCGCAGGCCATACAGGCGAGAATACACGGAAAGCTCGGAAACGTGGGCTGTTACCCTATCAGGAGGAGATAGCCAGAAGGAGCGCAGAAAGCACGGTAGGCCTACACCCTCACCCTGACCAGGGCCAATTTCCCCGTTGCTCTCATACATCCAGGTCCCCTCCTAGCCGGGACTGTTTATGGATCAGTTTACCTGGTTTAGTAAAGACCCTGGACTGCAACTTGTTGTCTGTGTGCTCCTTGCTCCTCCAGCACTATCAGCACCGGGACTCTCACTACCATCACTCCCACCATCCACTACACTGCCCTGGGGCCGCACTCTTCCCGTGGGGAGTCACACCATCCCAGCTGCATATATCATCAGCCCCAGCGGTCTGCCCTGCAGCGGCGGTTCCTAATGACCGCAAATCCACGGGTGGCGTAGTCGGACAAAACCAACAGCACAAAACGGACTACCACTGGCCTGACCACCCTGAGCCACGGAATCGGGTTGCCACTACTACTCCCATCGTTCCCCCTATTGCCCGGATCCGAGTGCCCCACGGCCCAGGGGGCGAGTCAGATTCCTTAAGTTAGGGGGCTGTTTGTAGGAGAGAAGTGGTAGTTCTGGGAATATTTCTTTCAGTTTGTGGTCTCTGTCTCTTTGTATTTGTATTGTACAATGTAACTTTGTATTGTACATCTTTCTCAACCTCAAAACTGTAACAGATTTTCTTTAAAAAAAATTTAGAGGAGGAAGTCACCCTCAGTGACAGAAGGCAATTGTGACGCTGAGTCACTTCTCACAGATAAGCTGAGTAAGGGTAGTCAAGGAGTCCGAGGTCAAGAGACAGGAGGTGACGTCATAAATAGAGGGAAGAGACAAAGGCGTATTCAGGTAACTGTCCGAGTTCAGAATTCCAAAAATATTGCGGATTAGTGCAAAAGGGGTAATACAAACTGGTAGTCAATAGGAAAGTCCAGTCTGGCAACAAAATATCCGAAAGTCAGAATGCCGAGAACAAGGCACACAGAAACAAGCCACACAGAGCTGGAAGCTACAACTGGCAGCTATCTGGGCCAGAAGGCTCAGTTAAGTAGCTAAGTAATCACTGGAATAGGGCTCACCTGAAGGAGCTCGGCACCTCCCAGACTCAGTTTGTACAGCCAAGCTGTCACTCAAAGTTCTGACAGCTCAGCACACCCCTGCACCAGATTGGATGAGTAAGCTGTCAATAAATGCATACAAGATACACTGAGGGGTGGAATTGTGACAGCAATTATTCAGACTGAAATTCACCATCAGCCCAAAGACTGACATGCCTCCCAAGTTTTACAGAATAGAAAGAGGGACAAGTCATGTGTCTCGTGTACCACTGCAAATTTTGATCACACACATTTACCATTTATTTTTATCCTGGCAGGGGAGATGTCAGAGGGACAGTGGCAGTGAGAAACATGCTGCAGATACCTGAGACTGTACGTCATAGACCCAAATCTGGGACTATCCCACTGTATCTGGGACTGTTGGGACTAGAGATGATGCCCCAGCATACTCTAAATAGGTTGGCTATAATGTTATGACTGTGCAAGCACACTCACATCGGATAAATACAAACCAGGGGGGATGATAAATCTGCACACCACAGGGTCCTATTCAAAGTAGGCAATCGCTAACCTGACTTTGATTTGTCCCTGCCTGACCACAGAGGTTGGCACCCTAAGATTATGCAATGGCGCCCCCACTCAACATTGGCTGAACCTGAGTGTCCTTAACTGCACCCTAAAGTACACACAATGTGTACTCACTCCAAAACAGAAATCACAGAATGTAGTGCACACAAGCAGAGGGTGAGAAGCAGGGCTAAGAACATATTCACACAGTCACACAGGAAAGATGGAAGAAAATAATAAGAACCAAACAACAAATAGAATATGTGGAAAACCTCCCAGAATGTCCGGAGCATAGTAATGTCAGGGACATATTATCAGAATATTAGCCCCTTCTCCCATGCCCTCTCCTGTAGTGTTTGTCCAGAGATGACAATTATATCGTGTCTTACTGCAAATTATCACCACTTGTGAGCACCGAGCTGTCCCATTTTCCTCAGCACAAAATCCCCAATTAACAAATGCCTGAGAAATAGCTTATGCAAACAATGCCAGCGAAGGAGTGTTATAACTTCGTTAGGAAGCAAACATCTTGTCTCTGAAAGACGCAGGAGGTAATTAAAATGCAGTCTTGCACTAATTTGCGTGTAACTGTTGAAGCTGCTTCCCGAGCCTCAAAGGGAAATTTGCAGATGTGCTGACTCCGATATGAACTATGAAATATTGTGAGTTCCATACGTCCGACAGTAAAGGGACCCATATGTTTAGTGACCAAATCAGCCCAGGAATGTATAGGTAGTTTTCCAGGGCTGTAAGCAAAATCAGGGAGCTGCAGCGCAAAAACCCCAGAATAGCAGACTGCAGCTATGTGATGTGTGGTCTCTAACTAAAGATAAAATCATAAGGGAAAAAATGTCGTCGTTTGCAAGCTTCTGCGTTCAACAAGTGAGGAGTTATCGCCGAAGTTAGCGTTTATAATAAAAAATGTATAGGCTGGAGACTGGCCCACATGATGTCACCACAAGGGGCGTGTGGCCAGATCTCCCCTTAGGTATAAGAGAACTCATGGACAGTACAGAAGTACTCATTGCCAGGGAAAATAAGAATTATAAGCAACGGGTCCTGTTCAATAACAGCGTAATCCAACTGGTGAGCCCCTCCTCCACCTATATTGAATCGTCTCCGCGATCGTATAGTGTAAGTTATCTTCTTTCATCCTGTTTCTTTTATGTAACTGCGTATGTATTTTAATGTCTCCTTTGTAACATCTTTATGTATATATTTTCCCTAAACACTGCCTCCCTTTTGGATTAAACATAAAATTTAATAGTTCTGTTTCTTTTGTTCTGTAATCGTTCCCTTCCCTGAAGCCATATACGCTACCAAGATGGAGGCGTCCGGCCAGGCCTGTAATATATTTCAAACTTGGCTGGTGGTGGCAGAGAATAATAATAATTGGGCTATTGCGAAGCCGACAGTGACCATACAGTGGGCGTTAAACACGGATTCCAGGCTTTGGAATCCCCGAGGTGTGACGCCATACGCTCACTGGTCGCTTACCAATACCTACGTAGAGAGTAGTCTGGAACGCATGCTCGCGACTACAGACGAAATACGGACAGCGTGATGGCAAAGGCGAGATATTGTGTGATCTCCCCGGTGTCGTCTCGCCTATGTGTTGGAATTCCTGACACAGACCATAAAGAAACACAAACAAACTATAGGAAAAGCAACGGAGATTAGTCAAGAAGATAATATCTGGTTAAGAAGCTGGATCTCCAAAAATGCCAGCAAAGACTGCTAGTTCAAGGTGAGTATAAATAGTCCCTCCCAATATGTGATAGGACAAACCAAATGAGAAAGTGAAAACGCCTGTGTAGAAGCATCACAGCAAGAGCATTATCAGCAGTTGGACAGAGAACAACACAAGCTGTGGTCCAATAGAGAACGAAACCTACCACCAGCCAGACGTCACTGGATTGATCACTGGAGCTGAGCCATAACACCAGTTTTCTAAAATCAAAAACATGTTTCTCAAAAAATCTTCTCTTTTTGGAAACAGATTAGAACACTCCATTAGCTCCATCATTGGGTTGGATTCTGTCACCCATTCCTCTAATTACTCCAAGATCCAAAGCCAATTGGTTATCTACCAAAGTTTTTTTTAAGTGTGGATCTAAAGGTTGTAATAGTTGTGCATACAGTGGTGGCCAAAAGTATTGGCACCCCTGCAATTCTGTCAGATAATACTCAGTTTCTTCCTGAAAATGATTGCAATCACAAATTCTTTGGTATTATTATCTTCATTTAATTTGCTTGCAAGGAAAAAAACACAAAAGAGAATGAAGCAAAAATCAAATCATTGATCATTTCACACAAAACTCCAAAAATGGGCCAGACAAAAGTATTGGCACCCTCAGCCTAATACTTGGTTGCACAGCCTTTAGCCAAAATAACTGCGAACAACTGCTTCCGGTAACCATCAATGAGTTTCTTACAATGCTCTGCTGGAATTGTAGACCATTCTTCTTTGGCAAACTGCTCCAGGTCCCTGATATTTGAAGGGTGCCTTCTCCAAACTGCCATTTTGAGATCTATCCACAGGTGTTCTATGGGATTCAGGTCTGGACTCATTGCTGGCCACCTTAGAAGTCTCCAGTGCTTTCTCTCAAACCATTTTATAGTGCTTTTGGAAGTGTGTTTTGGGTCATTGTCCTGCTGGAAGACCCATGACCTCTGAGGGAGACCCAGCTTTCTCACACTGGGCCCTACATTATGCTGCAAAATTTGTTGGTAGTCTTCAGACTTCATAATGCCATGCACACGGTCAAGCAGTCCAGTGCCAGAGGCAGCAAAGCAACCCCAAAACATCAGGGAACCTCCGCCATGTTTGACTGTAGGGACCGTGTTCTTTTCTTTGAATGCCTCTTTTTTTCCTGTACACTCTATGTTGATGCTTTTTCCCAAAAAGCTCTACTTTAGTCTCATCTGACCAGAGAACATTCTTCCAAAACGTTTTAGGCTTTCTCAGGTAAGTTTTGGCAAACTCCAGCCTGGCTTTTTTATGTCTCGGGGTAAGAAGTGGGGTCTTCCTGGGTATCCTACCATACAGTCCCTTTTCATTCAGACGCCAACGGATAGTACGGGTTGACACTGTTGTACCCTCGGACTGCAGGGCAGCTTGAACTTGTTTGGATGTTAGTCGAGGTTCTTTATCCACCATCCGCACAATCTTGCGTTGAAATCTCTCGTCAATTTTTCTTTTCCGTCCACATCTAGGGAGGTTAGCCACAGTCCCATGGGCTTTAAACTTCTTGATGACACTGCGCACGGAAGACACAAGAACATTCAGGTCTTTGGAGATGGACTTGTAGCCTTGAGATTGCTCATGCTTCCTCACAATTTGGTTTCTCGAGTCCTCAGACAGTTCTTTGGTCTTCTTTCTTTTCTCCATGCTCAATGTGGTACACACAAGGACACAGGACAGAGGTTGAGTCAACTTTAATCCATGTTAACTGGCTGCAAGTGTGATTTAGTTATTGCCTACACCTGTTAGGTGCCACAGGTAAGTTACAGGTGCTGTTAATTACACGAATTAGAGAAGCATCACATGATTTTTCAAACAGTGCCAATACTTTTGTCCACCCCCTTTTTTAGGTTTGGTGTGGAATTGTATCCAATTTGGCTTTAGGACAATTATTTTTGTGTTTTTTCATTGAAGACAAATTAAGTGAAGATAATAATAACAAAGAATATGTGATTGCAATCATTTTCATGAAGAAACTGAGTATTATCTGACAGAATTGCAGGGGTGCCAATACTTTTGGCCACCACTGTATGCATATGTGGATTATATTATTGAATGTTCAGAATGTAACCTGTAATATGTAGGCTGCACTACACGTCAATTAAAAAGTTGCTTCAGAGAGCATCTATATATCAATAACTGCAAAAATACCAATAAAAGAATATCGCAAGCTTCTAAACATTTTATTAATCAGCATAATAGCAATACATCATCCACAAAAGTATATGAAATAGAACAAGTTCAGACACGTAATAGAGGGGGTAACAAGGAGTTAATGTTAAAAAAACGAGAAACATAGTGGATCTTTAAATTGAACACTAAAATTCTGTGAGGATGTGGACTGTCTTACCCTGAAGACAACCGCCGTATGCTTATGTGTAATGTGAACAGTGTTATGCGTTTTATGCATTTAATGTGCATGTGTATAATCTCTATGTAATGTGTAGAATAGCGGGGCAAATGTGGAACAACCATGATAGTGTATAAATGTTACATGTACGCCGCCTAAGTTCAGATAGGGGCGAGACCAGTTACATGAATTTGTTGGAATCCTGGAGGAACCATTTCTCAGGGCAACCATAGGCTGCAGCTTCTCTCAGGCACAGGATAGATTCAATTGCTGACCAGACACATTTGACAAGAGTCCTCATAAACCGTAGAACAGTAACATTTAATGAGGCACGGGCAGTGCAATTTAAGGGTCTCTTTGAGCAACAGGCTCCAGTAACAACAGTACAATCTCCTTTGCAGCACAGTAGTACATAGTCTATCCAGTAGCACAGTACAGCACAGTCCTAATGCATACACAACCACAGGATTTTCCATCATAAGGACTCAATAGTACACAGTATTCTTTATCCTGCATGGAGATGGAGGGGGGGGGGTTTGATGAGGGAGATGATCCCTATGACAGGATTCCTCCCAGTCCTTATCTTTCTGCCCGATAATACTCCACACTGTTAGCTAAGGGAGTCTATCTGACCTGTGTTTAGCTTCCCTTCTGACCTGAATCCTGTTCAGTTGCCTTCTGTGAGATGCAGATCATACACCACCTTTCTCTTTGGCTCTAGCCAGACAGTAAACAACTTCCCCACAATCCCCCTAGGGCTCTGCTAAAACACTACCTGTCTCCTGTGACTGTGTTAATCCCTCTAGTTGCTGGATGCTTCTGGAGCACAACACTTCCTGTCTCCTGTGCTTGTGTTACTTCTAATAGTTGCTGGATGCTTTTGAAGTAACAGCACTACTTCTGCATGTCACATAAAGATAAGTGGTTTATAGATAAAAGAAAGCAAAGATTATTTGTAATATACTGCAGAGATGTGAAATATATAAGGAATAGTTAATATTAGGTACAGGCCCACAGATGGGAGAGGAATAGTGTTAATAAATAGGAGAGGTTCTTACTGGCTAGTGGTGGTTAGGAGTAGTGGAAGGTTTTAAGCAAGTTCTTCGTGGAGTTCAAGTTGAGTGGGCTGCTAGGGCCAACATGGGCCTATCACTTGGGGCAGTGGATTGCTATACAACTCCTCCATGCGGATCCATTCGTCAGGCCCGGGACCTCAAGATTGGTGCAGTGGCCATCGGGCTCATCGCACCTGCAGGCTTGCAGGGGAAGATGGAAATGGTTCCTCAAAGGTGAAGGATGAGGGAATCTGGGTGCACTGCCATCGCATCAGTGGAGAGGGATCCTTAGAGGTAGTGGAGACAGCAGGAGAAGGGATGCTCTATCGAGAACGAGTGCTAGGGCTGAAGTTATGTCTGGTACCTAAGGAAAAGACTGTAACCTGTTGTGCCCTATTCAGCATGCTTTACTGTGATGACTGTGAACTGTTCGGGAAAAGTTTGACTGTTGAAAAGCACTTGAAGTCCCATGCATTGTGTGTAGCGGCTCCTGAGGACAGAAGCCTGGAGGAAGCGGAGGCGTGTGGCCTACAAGTGAGTGTGATGCACGCCATACCTAACAGCACACTGGGAATGGAGCACGATTTTCCTGTAGTGTGTCAGAGGGTGCAGGAGCTACAGCTCGCCAATGACTACCCCGCTTGGGCACCTTACATTTGGCGTAGTCGGCAGAATAAATCCATGCATCAATACCATCAGGTTTACATTTGCGATATAACATAATGTTACTAAAGGCATGTGTGAAGACATGTGGTGTAATACTGGGGTTAGATGACCAGATGGTCCCAATCTGGCTTCTCTGAATGTCTCCATGGGATTCAGGCGACTGGAGGATCCCACCTGGCAACACCAAACAACATATCCCTGGGGCCAGGTGACCTTATTGTCCCAACATGGTCTCCCCAAATGTATCCATGTGCTCTCTGATGGTCAATGGAGCAGATCTGTATCCTTCCAGTCAGGGCTATATACCCTTATGCTGGAATCATGTAGAATCCAAATCTGTGTCTCTCTGGATCGAGCCATGCTACCAAGCTGATGTCCTGAAGAGTCTGTCTGATCTCTGATTCTCTTTGTTAAAGTCTCTCTTTCAATTCTCACTGCTACAAAGGCATATGTCCCTTAAATAGTTACAATCGTCCTTTCAAGTACACATCCACAAGTCAAGGATTAGGGATGACATTATTCCCTATGGCTGAGGTCTCATTGTTTGTGCGTTTTATCAATTTACATAGTTGGTATATCAGGGGGGGGGGCTCTAGTAAATAAATATCTAGCTGGTTTTAGTATAATATGAAATTATCATATTAACAAACATTATTGTTTCCAGACGAAGAGAAGTCAACATTCAGGTTTATACACATAATAGTATGTCCTTCTTGACCAGACACAGAAATACACATACATTCACAAGTCAACACAAATACAATAGTGTATTTCTCTTGGCTTAACAAATCTAGATGTCTGGCTGATTAAGATAAGAAGCTGTTTTGTCACAGCATGTTTCACTAAGCTTTGTTACGTTACCTTATTTCATTATGCCCATGAAATTACTTCTGTTTTCATCAGTGCCTTGTCCAGTCATGGGTTAATCCCTGTTCGCATTGGGCTAGGCATCCCTTCTTTTGATATGTAAACATTGCTTTGTTATTTATATTTGTTTTGACACTTAGTATTGTGTGCCCATTTGTCTGTGTGTATTGTGGTAGGTTGCCTCACTCAGCTGCTGTCAGAGGTAGACACGGGAACAGTTGGGGTTAAGTCCACAGCTGGTTTATTACTTCATAAACCTGCAGATAAAAGTAAGCATAGCCTTTCTGGCAAAAGGGTAAAACAAAAGGTAACTTGTAGCGCAGTAGCACCGTAGCACAGTCCATATACTACAGTCTTTGCATACTCAGGCTATGCTATACTTCAGCTCCTGCTGAAGTTCCACACAGGACACTTCCTGCTCCAAACACATAACAGAGAAAAAAAAACTCAGTAGCTGGAAATTTAACTTCTCCAGCAACACCCTTGAGGTGGAGATATGGTGAATTACCTCCCACCCTTCACAAACGTCATTCACAAAAAAACACACCCTTTTAAAATGGTGGTTTAACCCCCAACACATAACATGCTGGAGAAAACTTATAGGTTCAGTTCACTGAAGCTAGTAGCCACAGTGAAACATATCTCCTCTCACGTATATCATCAGTGACTCTGTCTGTGCTGAGCAGTGCAGAGAGTCAGAAGACGCTGAGAAGACTGGAGCAGCAGGGGAACGGGGAGAAGTGAGTATTTGATTATTTATTTTTTTATGTATTGAGCATTATATGGGGCCCATTACTTTGTATAGAGCAATATATGGTGCCCATTATTCTGTATTGAGCAATATATGGGGCCTATGATACTGTATGGAGTAATTTGTGTGGCCCATTATACTGTGTGGAGTAATATATGGGACCCATTATTCTGTATGAAGCAATATATGGAGACCATTTTTCTGTATGGAGTAATATATGAGGCCCATAACTCTGTATGGAGTAATATCTTGAACCCCAGAGCACTGTATGGAGCACTATCTGGTACGCATAATACTGTATGGAGGACTATGTGGGGCTCATTATTCTGTATTGAGGACTATGTGGGGCCCATTATTCTGTATGGAGGACTATGTGGGGCCCATTATTCTGTATGGAGGACTATGTGGGGCCCATTATTCTGTATGGAGGACTATGTGGGGTCCATTATTCTGTATGGAGGACTATGTGGTGCCCATAATACTGTATGGAGGACTATGTGGTGCCCATAATACTGTATGGAGGACTATGTGGTGCCCATAATACTGTATGGTGGAATATACTGTCCGGTGTAAAATGCTAAGTCTGCAGTCACTCTGTGTGACTGCAGATTTTTTAATCCCCCTGGGCACACAATGTGTGCTGTGAGGATTCGCCGGTTTCTGAGCTATTGTAGAAGTTACAGTAAATATCACTTGTGTAATGTAAGAAATAAGTGAAATCTTTGGCCTTGTACTATACCTATATTTCTCTGCGGTATCTGTGCATCATGAATCATGGTATGTCATGGTATGTGCTAAAGAAGTCCACAGAGACTCTTTCGCCCCGGGCCCACAAAAACCTGGAGCCGGCCCTGCCAGAAGGGGCAGATATCTAAGTGCACTGATAATGCATTACTAACATGATTAAGGGTGTCAGGCACAAGAAACGTGTTGATGTTTTAAAGACTTATCTATCATGATATTTTAATCTTGTTTGCACGGCTTTCTTTGTATTCATCCACAAATAAAGATTTGCATGTTTGCCATATTTGTGAAGCTGGACCTCACCTTCTTTTCCACAAAAAAATTGTAATAAATAATGCATGTACTAGTGCCACTGCTATCAAAGCGAACGGAGTATAGATTGGGGAAACGATAGTACTGGCAGGAAAATGTGGTTTTCAGATTTTGTCACGGTTAAGTTGTGCAAAGCCAAACAGGTGTGAAATACTTCCCTTAAGATATTTCATAAATCTATATTTCATAAACTTCTGTTCTTTTGAGTACTGTTTTTTTTGTTTTTCTTGATCGATATACTGCACATTTGTCTGAAATCATGATCTATGTAAAATTCTAATGTATGTATATGTATTCTAATATTTACCTACCCAGCATTTAATATATTCCAATGCATAAATCACCCATAAAGGCCATGAACAGCGTGCCTAACTCAAAAGAAAGTTAGGAAGATGATTGTTAATGGAAGTATGTCATTCATCGAAATTCTACATACTTTGTTTCCCTTACAGGAACAGATAAATCTGTAAGGCTATGTGCACACTGTCTTTTAGATGCCGTTTGCACCCGCCGAGTTTTCCCAGGCAAAGCCACTTCAGGAAAGCAACCAGCGGATGTTTCCCTAATGCATCTTCGCCAGCTGTAACATGGGTGGGTATGAACCCACTGCACCACTAGCTGGGCTTACACTGGTGGGGTGTAACTAATTGACTACCTGGTATTCACAAGAATCTCTGATGGTTAGGGTAGGCTTGGTCTGCAGCAGCTGACCGTAGGGTCAGAGTGTAGAGATTCACCGCACACTTTTAGTTGTAGATTTTCAATGCCAAAAAAGTTTATTTACATAAGTAGTGATTGCACATTAGCACAAACATCAAAAGGTGCAGGGAGTGCGACTGTAATAAATTAATGTTTCGACCCACCAGGGTCTTATTCATATAGAGTCGCTGTGGAAGAGAGGAAACAGTGTGAAAATACAGTGGGTACGGAAAGTATTCCGACCCCTTTAAATTTTTCACTCTTTGTTTCATTGCAGCCATTTGGTAAATTCTAAAAAGTTCATTTTTTTTCTCATTAAAGTACACTCTGCACCCCATCTTGACTGAAAAAAAACAGAAATGTAGATGCAACGGCCGTGAGGGCCTGGGGTACTCGGTAGCCGGGCCGACAGTCTTCCAGGGAGGTCACGGAGGCAGTGGCCCAACTCCGTGGCCCTGGCCGAGCAGATGAAGGGAGTATTTACAGGGGATTTGTAGTCTTTATGTGACGCCTGGTCAGGGGTGACCAGCGCTGCTGTGTGGACCCTGAGGGATAGATGGTATAGCAGCTGAGATGAAACACTTCCCACAGGTGAAGCGGGCCCCCAGGGACTGAGAGAGCTGATATGAAGGATGGCGGCAGGGGAAACAGGGTGCAGAGAGCAGGGTGGCAGCAGTGATGATAGTCACGGTGGTAGTACAGCTGCGGGGATGTGCAAAAAAAGGAGACCGACACGAGGAATGCAGTCCGGTTACCTTTACTGCAGAGAAAGCTGTGGAGTCCGGGGCACTGGTCACTAGGTCCAGGAGGGTCCGGTCAGCCTGGAAGCAGTTGGAGTCTGCCTCGTCTGGTGGGTTTGGAGGCCTGCCTGCTACACTTCTCCGTTGCGGGCCCCGCTGCCTGTGAGCTATTCTGCGGTCCCTCTTCTTCACTCCTGCTCTAAGCACCGTACTAGCAGGCGGTGCGAACCTATAATGGGTACTGCTGTCTTGGGTGCAGCTCCAGGCTCTAGTTATGCCGGTGTGCTGCCGAGCTTCTGCTTGTGGCCAGAAAACTTGCAGTCTCCTGTCCCCCAGATTCGGTTGCTGGGACGTGCAATCCCTGTACAACCCAGGACTCTGGCGTCCTCTGCTCCACTGCCTGGGGTGAGCTCTTCACATGCTCAGCTCCCCAGAACTTTCTCCTTCTCTCTCTCTGCCGCTTTTTCCCCCTCTCCCTTCCCTCTCACACTCACTGACTAACTCCTCCCCCCAAACAGAAAAGGCAGCTCCCCAAAATAGGATATAGAGCTCTCTCTTCAGGTAAGGGATCAGAACTTGTGTGTGCATGTGGGGTTTACCTGACGTGGTGAGCTCCTCCTGCTTCCAAGCGTAATATCACCTCCAGTGAAGGAGGCAACACTACTGTGGCAACCGGCCCATGGGGCGCCACATAGACATTTTTGCAAATTTATTAAAAAATAAAAACTGAAATATCACATGGTCATAAGTATTCTGACCCTTTGCTCAGTATTTAGTAGAAGCACCCTTTTGAGCTAGTACAGCCATGCGTCTTCTTGGGAATGATGCAACAAGTTTTTCACAACTAGATTTGGGGATCCTCTGCCATTCTTCCTTGCAGATCCTCTCCAGTTCCGTCAGGTTGGATGGTGAACCTTGGTGGACAACCATTTTCAGGTCTCTCCAGAGATGCTCAATTGGATTCAGGTCAGGGTTCTGGCTGGGACAGTCAAGAATGGTCACAGAGTTGTTCTGAAACCACGCCTGTGGTGCTTAGGGTCATTGTCTTGTTGGAAGGTGAACCTTCGGCCAAGTCTGAGGTCCAGAGCCCTCTGGAAGAGCTTTTCATCCAGGATATCTCTGTACTTGGCCGCATTCATGTTTCCTTCAATTGCAACCAGTCGTCCTGTCCCTGCAGCTGAAAAACACCCCCATAGCATGATGCTGCCACCACCATGTTTCACTGTTGGGATTGTATTGGGCAGGTGATGAGCAGTGCCTGGTTTTCTCCACACATACCGCTTATTATTATATTATCACCAAAAAGTGAATCTTATTTCTCATAGTCTGGGAGTCCTTCATGTGTTTTTGAGCAAACTCTATGTGGACTTTTGTATGTCTTGCACTGAGGAAAGGCTTCCGTCGGGCCACTCTGCCATAAAGGCCTGACTGGTGGATGGCTGCAATAATAGTTGACTTTGTGGAACTTTCTCCCTTCTCCATACTTGTGATGAAAGCCGGCCGGTGGGTGCAGCTCTCTGGCGCCCCCTTACCTCTCAGGTCAGTCAAGGTACTGCACCTAGAGAAAGTAGTGCCAGGTAGCTGCAACCAGCGCAGGGAACACGGTAGAGTGTTATCCCTTCAACGTCACTAAACCGTAACGTCACTACACAGCACAACTCGCTAGCGCCCTCTTAGCCTCAGGTCAGTCAAGGAACCGCACCTAGGATAAGCGGTCGCCAGAGAGACTGTCCTGTAACCTACTGGGTATCGGGGCCCTCTAGAGTGAGGGCGGTATATATATCTTCCTTGGCCGCGCCAGGAATATATATATCTGAACCTCCGACCGTCACTACCAGCCTTCCCCAATCCCCAGTTGGTATGCTGCCACCAGTCCCTATTTTAGATATACGCCCAGTCCGTGAATGGGCCTATATCGGGTCAGGAACCAACCCTGGGTAGCGTTTTTGGCTTGAGCCGAGCTCACACGGACGTGCGTTCGTTATGCAGAATAAAAGGCAGGCCCACAATAACTTGAGGTAATTGATTATAATAATACACTAGATACACGATATACAACTAAATATACACAGGTATAAGGTCAGGCTAAACTATACAACAATGGAATACAACACACAGAATCACCACAGCATATCAGTTACCGGTTTCTTGATTTTCTTGTGACGCAGGGAGAGGATTCTGCGGTCACAGGCACGGTTCTTTGTTACAGGCTGAGGCCTACCACCGCATGGTCAAACTGCTCCTCCCCTTGGTGGCCTCAGCTGGTGCTCAGATGTTCAGCACCCCACTCTTGGGTCAAGACTGAGGGATCTCTTGTCTGTCCTGCTATCTTACCTGCCCCGTCCCGCCCACTGCTGGTGAGGTCAGCTGGCTCAGTCTCCACCCTCAGGTCTAACTTCGATCAGAAGCCCAAATTCTAAGGAACCCAATAACTTCTTCTGGGATGGTCTCATGATACCCCCAGGGGTTCCCATGGATTCGGGCCGCCGTAACCGACCTTTTGATATCAATTATGATACCATACGGTCCTCAGGAATGGCTCAGCGCTATATCTTGGCTTCCAGAGCACGTACAAACGTCTACCGCGAAGGCTTGTGTGCGCAATGGCTCCGGGACGCCGTGATATTTTTTATTGGCCCATCCCACGCAACATGCGTGTACTATTCATGTTTCTATATCTTATGCCTCCATGCTTGTGACAGACAAAGAAACTAGTCCTATGGGACAAATGGTCAGAGTTACAGATGGACGAAGCACCCCCCCTGCTAGCTGTGTTTCCTCTCGAAGTCTTTGAAGCTCCTAGCATTCAAGTGTTAAGTAGGCCCTGGGGCTTCTTATCTTACAGGAGCCTGGATGGGGGGAAACTATCTAGTTGACGTTTTAACAGAAGGTCCCAAGGGTGGGGGCTGCTGAAGTGTGGCCATCCCTGGATATGATTTATCATTACCAAGATGGCGGCTACGGGTTCATCACACCTCCCCCTATACGAGGGCGCGAGGGGGTAGCACATTCCTGTGTTCCCCCGTGCGTCCTTCTGCACCCTCCCCTTGCCGGGATAACCCGTCAGTGTTACCGTGGTCACGGCCTCTTCTGTGGCGAATGGAGAAGTGGTACTGCTGGAGAGCGAGGCTCCAGCGTAGCAACCTGCCATTCGACCCAGAGACCGTGTGTAACCAGCTGAGGGGGTTGTGGTCCGTCTCCACGGTGAAATGGCCCCCGTACAAGTAGGGCTGCAGACGCTGCAGGGCCCATACAATTGCCAGGCATTCTTTTTCCACCGTGGAGTAAGCCACCTCCCGGGGCAGTAGCTTCCTGCTCAGGTACAAGACAGGATGTTCCTGGCCTGTCGTGTTGACCTGACTTAGCACAGCACCGAGGCCAAAGTCACTGGTGTCGGTCTGTACCACAAACGGCCGGTCGAAGTCGGCAGCTTGCAGTACAGGGGAGCTACTTAGGGCGGCCTTGAGTGCCCCGAAAGCTGTCTCGCAGGCGACTGTCCAGTCGACTGCGACGGGCAGCTTCTTCTTGGTGAGGTCCGTCAGGGGCTTGGCCAGGGTGCTATAGTGTGGGACGAACCTCCTATAGTACCCGGCGGTCCCCAAGAAGGACATCACCTGCTTTTTGGTCCTAGGAGTGGGCCAGGATGCGATGGCATCCACTTTCCCAGGTTCTGGCTTCAGAACCCCCCCGCCTACCCGGTGACCCAGGTAGAGGACCTCACTCATGCCCAGCTGGCACTTTTCCGGCTTGATGGTCAAGCCTGCCCGGTGGATCCGACCGAGCACCTGCCGCAGGTGCTCTAGGTGATCCTCCCAAGTGGGACTGAAGACTGCAATATCGTCCAAGTACGCAGCCGCGTACCCTTCAAGTCCCTCAAGCAGCGTATTGACCATCCGCTGAAAAGTGGCAGGGGCATTCTTCATGCCAAATGGCATCACTGTGGACTCGTACAGTCCAAAAGGGGTGATAAAGGCAGAGCGTTCCCTTGCCGCGGGGGTCAGAGGAATCTGCCAGTACCCCCGGCTCAGATCCATGATGGTCAGGTACTTAGCCCCGGCCATCCGATCGAGCAGGTCATCGATGCGTGGTATGGGGAACGCATCGGTGGCCGTTACAGCGTTGAGCCCCCAGTAGTCCACGCAGAACCGTGTAGTTCGGTCCTTTTTGGAACGAGGACTACAGGCGAGGCCCACGCGCTGCTGGATGCCTGGATCACCCCCAGCTTCAGCATCTCGTCTATCTCTTGGCGCATGCTTCCCTGCACCTCGATAGAGACCCGATATGCTGAACGCCGGATCGGCGGGTGATCGCCAGTGTCCACGTCGTGGACAGCCATCTCAGTCCTTCCGGGTAGGCTGCTGAACAGCCCCCGGAAGGGGTGCAGGGTGGTCCCCAGCTGGGACCGTTGGTCCTCCGTGAGCTGGTGGCCAACCCCCACATCCTCGATGGACCCACCCGCCTTGGCTTGGGTGAGCAGATCCAGGAGGGTTTCTACCTCTCCTTCCTCGGGAAGGTTGCACACTGGGTGGGCAGTCGCTTCCCGCTCATGATGAGCCTTCATCATGTTCACGTGGAAGGCCTTCCTCCTTCCACGGGCGTGATCCAGGGTGACCAGATAGGTGACGGCGTTGAGTTTCTGGTGCACGAGGTAGGGACCTTCCCAGGCTGCCTGAAGCTTGTTCTGTGGTACGGGGACCAGTACCCACACCTTTTGACCCACCTGGTAGGTCCTCTCACAAGCATTCTGGTCGTACCACCGCTTCTGGTCGGCCTGGGCCTGGGCCATATTGTCCTGCACCAGCTTTGCCAAGGCCATCATCCTGTCCCGGTGGCGCACGACATACTCGATGACCGACACCTCGGGGGTGGCCAAATCCCCTTCCCATGCTTCCTTCACCAGAGCCAGGGGGCCCCGTGCCCGTCGTCCGTACAGGAGCTCAAAGGGGGAGAACCCCGTTGAGGCCTGCGGAACCTCCCGGTAAGCAAATAGGAGGTGTGGGAGGTAACGCTCCCAGTCTCTCCCGTGGGAGTCGACCAACATCTTAAGCATCTGCTTTAAGGTGCCATTGAACCGCTCACACAGGCCATTAGTCTGTGGGTGATACGGGCTGGCCACCAGATTTTGCACCTGCATTTGCTTACAGAGGGACTCCATCAGCCGCGACATGAACTGGGTCCCTCGGTCGGTGAGCATTTCCTGGGGGAAACCCACTCTGGAGAAGATCTCCAGTAAGGCGGTAGCCACCTTGTCGGCCCGAATGGATGACAAAGCTACCGCTTCCGGGTACCGGGTGGCATAGTCCACTACCGTGAGTATGAAGCATTTCCCGGAGTGGCTGGGAGTGGACAGAGGTCCAATAAGATCCACAGCGACCCTCGAAAAAGGCTCTTCGATGATTGGCAGAGTTACCAGTGGGGCTTTGGGGCGCGGCCCCGCCTTCCCCACCCTCTGACAGGTGTCACACGAACGGCAGTAGGCACCCACCGCGGCTCCCATCCCAGGCCAGTAGAAATGCTGAGCTATCCTGGCCTTGGTTTTAGCGATCCCTAGGTGTCCGGCCATCGGAATCTCGTGTGCGATCCGCAACAATTCCGCCCTGAACGGAGAGGGTACCACTAACTGTCGGTCCCTGGGCCACGCCTCCGGTGAACCCTGCTGGACCGTTACCCGGTACAGCCGTCCCTGGTCCCAGACCACACGCTCGCAGTCTGACTCCATGGGAGGCTGTGCCGCCTGTTCCTTGAGAGCTTTCAGGCTGTCGTCTGCTTCCAACGCAGCCTGAAATTCCTGACTTGATGTGGCCAGAATCGACGAAACTGCCATATCCTCCGTCAGCCCCTCCAGGCATGTCACCTGGCCGCTGTCTGACCCGGCAGACACTTGGTCAGAAGTGGGGAAGCCGTCGGACCTCTGCAAGGCTCCTTGGGCTCCGGCGCTCCCACTCCTGGTGACAGAGGCTATGACCGCTGTGACCGTGGGTAGTGCCCGCTTCCCCTCTGTTTCTGACCAAGCCGCCCGATCAGGCAGGCTTCCTAGGCCTTTGGACATCTCGGATGTGGGGAACTCCTGCCCTGGGGTCTTACCTGGCGGCTCCTCTCTTGGGACACCCCCACCCCCCATGGCCTGTTCCTCCCCCTGCAGTGGGCCTATACTCAGCAGCCTGGATACCCCTGGGAGCCCTACACTGCCGGTAGTTGCCCCCCTCTCCATCCCTGAGCTTCCCTCTACAGAATCCTGCCCGCCCCCTCCCTCACCGGAGGACAAGAGGTCACGGCACGCCGGCTGAGCACCTCTGCGGGCATCCCCACACTCCCCACCTGCTCTCACTAACCCTGTTTGTGTTGTGTCTGTGCAGGTGTTACCCTCAGGTTTCACTCCCTCCTCCTCAGCAGGACGCACACTACATACAACATGGTTGGCATTAGCAGCAGACAAATCAATACACTCTTGGGGGGCCGAACTTGGGGGTTCAGAGGGTACATACTGCGATACTAGACGCCCCAAGTCGGTCCCTAATAAAACATTTGCGGGAATATTTGGCGTTACTCCCACCTCCCGCATCCCCCTCCCGGCACCCCAGTCCAAATACACCATGGCAACGGGAAGTGCCGGCTCCACGCCTCCAACCCCGGAGACGGAAAGAGTCTTTCCTGGTACCAAGTCCTGGGGGGACACCACCTCAGGCCGTACCAGTGTTCGTTCAGCGCCAGTGTCCCGCAGTCCCATGACCGCAGAACGGCCTATGGTGACGGGTTGGATGTTGTCCAGGGACCTACCACCACCCCCTCCCACACACAAAACATTGGGCGCTCTCTGGGACTGGGATGGGGTCTTTTGGCGCTGGGGACACTCAGCCCTAAAGTGTCCTGGTTTGTTGCATAGATGACGTCTTACGTCTGGTCCTTGCCTGGAGAGGGCAACAGGGGGATACACCCCTTGTGTTCTAGGGGCCGGGGAAACAGGGGCATGATTGGGCTTACCCCCTCTCCAGGTGCTGCTGGCAGACTTCTTCAGCTCAGGCGCCCTGTTATTGGCATACTCGTCTGCCAGGGCGGCTGTAGCAGAAGCCCCTGTTGGTTTTCGGTCACGGAGGAACTGTCGGAGGTCCTCTGGGCAGTTGCACAAGAACTGCTCCGTGACGAACAGTTCCTGGACCTCCTGGCGGGTAGTAAGCGCTAGACCCGAGGTCCAGTGCTCTGCGGCTCTCAACAGCGCCCGCATATGATCGGTCCAGGTGTCCTTGGGGCCACGCAGCAGGCTCCGGAACTTCTGGCGGTACGACTCGGGAGTGAGGTTGTACTGCCAGATCAGGGCCCGCTTGATGCAGTCGTAGTCCTGTACCTCCCCGGCAGGTAAGTCCCCCAAGGCATCCTCAAATGGGGGGTCAGGTATCTGGCCCACTGATCCCGGGCCAGATGGTGCTGAAGACAGGTCCGTTCAAATGCCACCAGAAAGGAGTCCAGGTCCCCATCCTTCTCCAGTAGAGGGAAGTCCTCAGCTCGGACTTTGGACGACTTGGTCTCCTGATGGGTTGGTTGCTCTAGCGGAAGCCCCCGCTGGGCCAGGTCCAGTTGGTGCTGGCGCTCCGCAGCTCGCTCTGCACGCTCCGCAGCCCGCTCTGCACGCTCCTCCTCCGCTGCCTTGCGCTCCTCCTTCGCTGCCTTCTCTGATGCTGCCAGGAGGGTTTTGTAGACGGCATCGCCATGAGACTGGAGACTTGCCATAGCCGCTTGTAGAAGGGCTTGTGATCTGGACAGGCTGGGCTGGGTAGGTGGTGGGCAGCCCACTGCGGGACCGTATACTGGGGACTGGCTCCCTGAGGTGCCCGGGCTGGACTCCTCCTCGCCATGCGTAATATTGTCCTCCCCTCCTGCCACACGGACCGTAGCATTAGCCTCCTGCAGGGTCTTGCTCCTGGTGCCGTCTGCCATCTTGGTAACCGACACCGCTGCAACCCTGAGTTTGCACACACCTTGTTATACTTTTAGCCTGACCGTCTAACGTTGGGCTGACCTTAAGACTCCAGCAGTGGAAGTTACCACTGGCAGTCTTTAGTGCCTGGGAGTAGGGGTCCCACAACACTATTATTCTGCAATCCCACCGCTCTGCCACCAATGTGATGAAAGCCGGCCGGTGGGTGCAGCTCTCTGGCGCCCCCTTACCTCTCAGGTCAGTCAAGGTACTGCACCTAGAGAAAGTAGTGCCAGGTAGCTGCAACCAGCGCAGGGAACACGGTAGAGTGTTATCCCTTCAACGTCACTAAACCGTAACGTCACTACACAGCACAACTCGCTAGCGCCCTCTTAGCCTCAGGTCAGTCAAGGAACTGCACCTAGGATAAGCGGTCGCCAGAGAGACTGTCCTGTAACCTACTGGGTATCGGGGCCCTCTGTAGTGAGGGCGGTATATATATCTTCCTTGGCCGCGCCAGGAATATATATATCTGAACCTCCGACCGTCACTACCAGCCTTCCCCAATCCCCAGTTGGTATGCTGCCACCAGTCCCTATTTTAGATATACGCCCAGTCCGTGAATGGGCCTATATCGGGTCAGGAACCAACCCTGGGTAGCGTTTTTGGCTTGAGCCGAGCTCACACGGACGTGCGTTCGTTATGCAGAATAAAAGGCAGGCCCACAATTACTTGAGGTAATTGATTATAATAATACACTAGAAACACGATATACAACTAAATATACACAGGTATAAGGTCAGGCTAAACTATACAACAATGGAATACAACACACAGAATCACCACAGCATATCAGTTACCGGTTTCTTGATTTTCTTGTGACGCAGGGAGAGGATTCTGCGGTCACAGGCACGGTTCTTTGTTACAGGCTGAGGCCTACCACCACATGGTCAAACTGCTCCTCCCCTTGGTGGCCTCAGCTGGTGCTCAGATGTTCAGCACCCCACTCTTGGGTCAAGACTGAGGGATCTCTTGTCTGTCCTGCTATCTTACCTGCCCCGTCCCGCCCACTGCTGGTGAGGTCAGCTGGCTCAGTCTCCACCCTCAGGTCTAACTTCGATCAGAAGCCCAAATTCTAAGGAACCCAATAACTTCTTCTGGGATGGTCTCATGATACCCCCAGGGGTTCCCATGGATTCGGGCCGCCGTAACCGACCTTTTGATATCAATTATGATACCATACGGTCCTCAGGAATGGCTCAGCGCTATATCTTGGCTTCCAGAGCACGTACAAACGTCTACCGCGGAGGCTTGTGTGCGCAATGGCTCCGGGACGCCGTGATATTTTTTATTGGCCCATCCCACGCAACATGCGTGTACTATTCATGTTTCTATATCTTATGCCTCCATGCTTGTGACAGACAAAGAAACTAGTCCTATGGGACAAATGGTCAGAGTTACAGATGGACGAAGCACCCCCCCTGCTAGCTGTGTTTCCTCTCGAAGTCTTTGAAGCTCCTAGCATTCAAGTGTTAAGTAGGCCCTGGGGCTTCTTATCTTACAGGAGCCTGGATGGGGGGAAACTATCTAGTTGACGTTTTAACAGAAGGCCCCAAGGGTGGGGGCTGCTGAAGTGTGGCCATCCCTGGATATGATTTATCATTACCAAGATGGCGGCTACGGGTTCATCACAATACTGATCTCTGGAGCTCAGCCACAGTGATCTTGGGGTTCTTCTTTACCTTTCTCACCAAGGCTCTTCTCCCACAATTGCTCAGTTAGGCTGGACGGCCAGGTCTAGGAACACTTCTGGTGGTCCCAAACTTCTTCCATTTAAGGATTATGGAGGCCACTGTGCTCTTAGGAACCTTGAGTAATGCAGAAATTCTTTTGTAACCTTGGCCAGATCTGTACCTTGCCACAATTCTGTCTCCCTTGTGCAGTTCCTTTGAGCTCGTGATTCTCATTTGGTTTGACATGCACTGTGAGCTGTGAGGTCTTATATAGAAAGGTGTGTGCCTTTCCAAATCAAGTCCTATCAGTTTAATTAAACACAGCTGGAGTCCAATGAAGAAATGGAACCATTTCAAGGAGGATCACAAGGAAATGGACAGCATGTGACTTAAATATGAGTGTCTGAGCAAAGGGTCTGAATACTTATGAGCATGTGATATTTCAGTTTTTCTTTTTTAATACATTTGCAAAAATTTCTACATTTCTGTTTTTTTCAGTCAAGATGGGGTGCAGAGTGTACTTTAATGAGAAAAAAAATGAACTTTTTAAAATTTACCAAATGGCTGCAATGAAGCAAAGAGTGAAAAATTTAAAGGGGTCTGAATACTTTCCATACCCACGGTGTGTACAAATCAAAACAAAGACAAAAATGAAAGCAACAATAATACATAGTATACATATTTACAATGGTCATCCGAAATATGGTAATCCCAGGAATAAGCTTAGACAAAATATATAATAGACGTTTAGACCAACTTATCAAGCCGCCTTGGGCAGAGGTTACACCTGAGGGTGTCCAAGCAAGATAATCACACAAAATGGTTGTGGAGGTTATTTATTTTACCGTGTAAGGCTACAGTGGTGCAGAGGTCTCAGGATGAAGTAGATACAAGTCGATGTTATTCTCATGGAACATGACCTATGGGTAGGGACGAGGTGGAGTAATGGAAATGTGTCAGTATTGGACAGGTATGAAGGATGTAGGTAAGTACACAGCAGTGGAAGAGCGTAGAGCACAGAGATGATGCAGTGCCTAGTCCATGGTGATGCAGCAGTGTGGAGCAGAGGCTGCAGGTGTATACTGTAAGGTACATGGTGGAGAGCTGCTATTCCCCCCCCCCATTTTTCAGTACACTGTATGATAAAATGAATGGTGTCTTTCAAAACCTCAAAAAAACAAGCCCTCCTATGGATATGTGTGGCGCCCCTGAGGGTTCAGTCGCCACAGGGGTACTGCACCTCAGATAGAGGTGTGGTATCTCCTCTTCCAGGTAAGGATGGAGCATCACCCGGTACCCCACTTCACACTCAACACTACACCACTCCTGTCCTGTAGGGGTCCTAAATGCACCAGGGTGCTGCCCCGGCTCAGGATAGAGGAGATGGGGGGAACCAAGTAGTGGGTGAGGGTGGAGGAAACACTTACAAGAAGCACTTATAGAATCATTTATAATATGTGGCCATCTTAAGTTCAGGGTCTTTGATTGTGGGTCTTCTGTCAGGGTCCAGCAAGAGTCTGTAGCTTGCTGAAGATTCGTGGTCCTCGCTCTCTGGCCTTGAGACGAGGAGCGGGTCAGAGTTAACAAGTGTCTCTGCCCGGTCAGGGTCCTGTTCTAAGAAGGCCTTGGAGGGGAGCAGAGGAGATAGGCTCCACAGGCAAAAGGATCCCAGGGGGATATGGACGGAGCGGAGTCGCCACCTGTATCTCTCAACCTGCGTTTACCCAGGGGGACCCAGCCTTACACCACGTTCATACCACACACAATCAGGAGAGGTGTTACGGGGCCGGGTGGTGGAACCTCTGTGCCGAGGTGCAAGGAGGGACCCAGAGGGGCGTGACTAAGTATCCGCCCGAACCGACCCTGGTCGTACGGCAGCAAACGACACCGTGACCAGGGAGGATCCGGGCTGAGGGACCAGGTGCTACTCTGGGGACGACCTTGTAAGAGAGCAGGTGGCTCCCACGGGTCAGATGGCTGGGACTGACCGGTATGGCGGATGGACACGGCAAGCAGGCGGAAGTCTCTGGTAGCTGGCAGGTGGTCACAGTTCGAGAAAGCGGGGCAGGTAACAGTCTTTAGGTTTACCAGGAAGATGGTCACAGCAAGTGACGGCAGGGTCTCCAGGCAGGCTGGCAGGAAACAGGCAGGTGCTCCCAGGTGAGCGGTCAGACAGACGAGGCGGGTAACTGACAGGTAACTGGTGGGCGCTCCCAGGTGAGCGGGCTGACGGACACAGCAGGTAACAGGAAGGTAACTGGTGGACGCTCCCAGGTGAGCAGGCAGACAGACGAGACAGGTAACAGGCAGGTAACTGGTGGACGCTCCCAGGTGAGCGGTCTGACAGACGAGGCAGGTAACAGGCAGGTATCTGGTAGACGCTCCCAGGTGAGCGGTCTGACAAACAGGGCAGGCGGATGCTCCCAGGTGAGCGGACAGATAGCCAAGGCAGGTAACAGGTGAGCGCTCCAGGTGAGCAGGCTCGGCAGGTAACGGGCAGATAACAGGCTGGCAGGCAGGACGAGAAGTCAGGCTAGCAGTGGGACCTGAGGGCTGAAGCACAGATCAGACACAGTGCAAACAACTTTGCTCGGGCACCTCCATTTTGGAGGAGGTGCTTTATATATGGGAGGTCCTCCGGCAATTGGCCGGGGACTCCTTAGGACCGCGCGCGCGGTCCCTTTAAGAGAGGGGGAGCGCGCGCGCGCCCTAAGCACACTGCCGGGGAAGGAGCGCGTGCCGGAAGCAGCGGGGAGAGAAGTGCTGGAGGACGCCGCGCCAGGAGCGGGGAGGTGAGAGGGACGGCGTCTCTGCCTAGCAAGGGGCAGAGACGCCGATGCTACAAGAGGACTCAGTGGGAGAACTTACTAAGGAGAGGAACACACCAGCGGGGTCTGGACAGGGGCTCCTGATGTACCTGGGAAGTGCTGAACCCCTTTCCTGGTGGCCGCAGTACGCCGTGTGTAGCGGAGAGAAGCTTTGCAGCTGAAAGTTCATCTAAAGTGAGTAAAGATCTGGATGACTTCATTTACTGCCTCCGCTTGTTCATTCCTGCGCAGCACTGCACCCACCACACTCCCCAGAGCCCACTCACTGCCCTGAGGCCCTGCTCCGCCTGTGGGGAGTAGTACCAACCAAGCTGACAGAACATCAGCCTCAGAGGACTGTTGCAGCGCTGGCGGCCTTCACCAGAAACCACAGGTGGTGTAGTCGAACAGCCACTCATCCTAAAGCCCATTATTTTTCATGTGACAGCCCTGGGCACGGAACGGGTCTAGACCACGACTGCATCCCCACTACATCTGCAAGGCCCGGCTTCGAGTATCCCCCATTTGCTCAGGGAGGGCGTCACATATGTCAAAGGAAAAAATGTAAAAAAAAAGGTGTGGTTATTGAAAGCAAGTGTTGTCAAGAGCACTATACAAAATGAATGCTGCACTTTGATTGCTGAGCAACATGCACTTTACTAAATCTCTCCTACTTTTTTATTTATAATATACTAGGATGCTTATGTATGCTACAACATTGTGCATGGAAATAGGGCACTGAGTCTTCTGGCGTTTTTTTTTTTTTTTTTATGTTGCCCGGTAAATTGCAAATTGCTAAACACATAATAGAATGGCTTACAGAAAAGGACAAAAATTCAAAAAACATCACAGAAAAGAAAACAGCTTTATCAACACCAGGTCAAATTACCAATGTACTAGCAAGATGCAACAGACCCCCATAATAAAGGCGGTGGCCGCACAGGTGCAAAATACTGATGTACCAGCCACTCACAAACCTAACGATTTATGGAGGGGGTGGCTTTGTAGTATTAAAAATGCAATCAACCAATACTTCATGTAATATATTTATCTTATACATTATTTTTCATATTTTTATTGCACATTTTCCATTTTTAAGCAGGATGCAGCCAGGCCCTTAAGTGTTGGTTGAGATAATTGGGGTGTCTGTATTGTGAATTGTAGAAAAATCTAGCTTCGAAGATCCCATAAAACTTGAAATTTTATTGATTAAGTATTCAAAAATATAAAAAATATATAAGTATGTCTGAGTATTCTCTTCACTTTGTGACCATTATGCTGTCGATTTATATTTTTTAAAACTTATTCAATAAAAGTTTTATGGGATCTTCGAAGCTGGATTTTTCTACAATCGATTAGTCCTCTTGCTACACTGCCATCTTTCCGTGCTTTGAATCCTGCTATGGGTAAGCTGACATATCCTTTTCTGTGTGTATTGCGGGGTGCACTTATATAGTGCTGGGCACCCCGTCTGATCAAATAGTATGGGCGTCATCATAGGTGGATTATAATGAGGTCAATCTGGGCTACCGCCCGAGGCCCGGGGTTACCATGGGGCCCGGGGCTCCCAGGGGCCTGTGGCCAGATTGACCTCATTATAATGTGTGACAGGAGGGCCCGGGAGTCAGAAGATGGAATCCCGTCTGTAAAACTGCTGTGTCCCGGGCGGCGCTGCAAGGATGACTCACCAGCTGCTGACTGTGTAAGTGCAGGAGAGGAGGCTCCGCCCACCTGCTCCGGCCTCCAGCAGAGCACAGAGCCAGCTTACAGCATGGCCGGCCCACTGCTCTCCTTGCCCCCTACCCGGGTCTGAATGTTACTACTCCGCTCTTCCCCTCCTGCCCTGCAATTACACCGAGAACTCTGCAGTCGGGCCCCAAGAGGAGGGGAGGCTGCCCCACAGAGAAGATGGAAGAACCTGCATCATGTACAGAAAGGGTAAGTCCATGTGCAGTGTGTGTGTGTGTGTGTGTATATGTATGTATGTATGTATATGTGTGTCTGTGTATGTGTAGCGCCCAGAGGGTTCGGTCGCTACAGAGGTATTGCATCTCAACCAGATGTGCTATATCTCACTTCCAGGTAAGGATGGAGTGTGGATCAGGACCCTGATACCTGCATGCATTACACCACATTTCCGGGGGGCAGGGCGACCGATATGCTCCAAGTAGAGCACGACAGTCCCTGTCCCTGGCTGGAGTGGGGGGAGGGAACACCGAGGAAGGGGGAACCCTATAGTGCAGGAGCAGAGAGAGGGCAGTTCCTGGGTGCACTTAGAGGGAGGTATAAAAGTTGGGCACCATCTTAGATCAGGAGTTAGTTCAGTCAGAGGGAAGAAGTGAAAGAGCAGGGCCTCTGTGGAGCTCTGCTCCGGAGGCGGGCCTAGCCTGTGAGGCCCTGCCAGGACTGAGAGAGAGAGAGAGAAGGAGGCTGGGAGCAGAGGCTCTGCATGCGCTCTGCTCCGCAGGCAGGCCGGAGAGAGCGGCTGGAGCATGGAGGAAGGAGAAGGAAGGAAGAGGAGCGGAGGAGGCTCCAGGAACAAGGAACGAAGGGACCCCAGGGGTGTGGACCGGCGAGTCGCCAGAATCTACTTGCGTAGAAGGGTCAGGCCAAAGGGGGAGACCGGTCCCCGAAACTAGTGGAGGCGGGGAACTACCCTCAGCTAGAAACCGGAGGCTGTGATATTTCACGTGGCGCAGCCCCTCGCTACACCCGCTAGGAAGGCAACATATAGGGTCAGGAAACTGGCGCCAAGGTTTACCAGAGAAGGCCCGAGGCAGCTGGACAGAAGCGAGTTCACTGGCGGGGTACGACAGGCCAGAGAAAGGACTCACAAAGTGGGTCCTGTGAAATGCTCCAAAGTTATCTGGGAGTTGGCCGAGCCCCTCACCTGGTGAACACGGTGCGATGCGGGAAGTTACAGCCGGCCGGAGTAACGTGTAGTAACGAACTGTGAGTAAAGATCCTGGACTGCATTACAGAGACTCTGAGTCATTATTCCCGCGCACCATCACCCCCATCATCCACACTTGCTGCCCTGAGGCTATACTCCTCCCGTGGGGAGTCATACTATCCTCTGCTGCACCCACAACACCAGCCTCAGCGGTCTACCCTGCAGTGGCGGTTCACTCTGACCACAATCCACGGGTAGCGTAGTCGGACATTTAATCGTAAAAACCACATAAATAGACTGCCACTGGTTTGACCACCCTGAGCCACGGGACCGGGTCGCCGCCACGGAGACTACAACCCCCAGCATCTACAAAAGGCCCGGTACCGGGTTCCCCACGCGGCCCAGGGGGCGCATCATATGTATCTATGTCTATGTATTTGTGGACCATCAGGGGGGCTCACTCGCTGTCGTGGCCCGGGCTGCTTCCCTAGCATCTGTGCAGGACCCCTGGCACTTCACCTGACATGGTCGTGAGCTGTGTGGCTGTGTCTGGTATTAATGACACGGCAAGGGCGTCACTGCGCCTCTAATTGTGCTTGTGTATTGCCCCTGCCGCGCCATTACTACCAGACACAAGCGCACGGCCATGTCAGGTGAAGTGGCGGCAATCAACCAGCACCAGAGGTCCTACACAGATGCAGTGGAAGCAGCCCAGGCCCCAACGGCGAGTGGGCCCCACTGAAAGCAGGGCCATGTCTGTGACACGCCGGCGGCCCTGCACTGAGACATGCCTGAGGAGCTGCTGGACAGGACAGTTTTATGTGTTTATGAGATATGTACGTATGCCTGTATGCATGTGTCTGTGTGCATATCTGCGTACCGTGTGCATGTGTGCGCATATCTGCGTATCGTGCGTGCGCACGTGTGCTGGCCAGGCCACATCACAGCTAGAAGACACGGCCCTGTGCGCGGCAGTGTCTGCTAGCGTGACGTCATGCAGTGTGCCCTGCACTGCTTCTTACCACCAGAGAGGAGCTGGACGACTGGAGCCGAGCAGGGAGACGGTGAGTGATGTGTCAGTGTGTGCAGATATCATTGTGTAATATAGTTTAGAAGAAAAAAGACTCAGGATATACAACCGTGCACACCCAATATTAGAAAAATGAAAAAATCTTTATTACATGATTACACACTGACAACACAAGAAAAAATAAAAACATTTAAAAACAGACAAGGCATTACAATGTTCATGGGGGAAGAACAATAATAATGTTCCAAAGCAATAAATGCCCCTTAAGCCACAGGTATAATATGTATCATTTTTAATATCTCATAATACAACATTGATTTTGACCAAGCTATGTCACCCTGGTTAAGAGTAGCACAGCACAACTAGACCAAACATGGGTGATGAACCAGGCACTCCCAAGTGGTCAAACCATAGATCATAATAAATCAAGGAGTGAGTGGGAGTAATAACCTGCTAGCACTGGAGGACCGTACAATGTCAGTATTTACAAAAGCGTGTCACCCCACGTTGTATGCGACAAGGAATTACAAGTTCAATCATGTGTGGCAGAACGGGCACTCCTAAGTGGTCAAGGGATAAATCAAAAAGAAATAAAATGGCATAATTACCTGTTGGCACCAGAGACCCTACGCGTTACGCTGCTGAACCGCAGCTTCGTCAGGGGTATGTTGTCAGTGGACACATGTGTACATTAAATAGTCGGTCCAATTTAGTATGACTCCCTTCAGGTGAAGATCCATGCTCTCACTAAGTCTCTCCAGCGTCATGGCAAGTCAGATGGTCACTTCCTGACTCTAATGCGTTCCACCCAGACGCTATGGTGGAACGTAACCGGAACTAGATGAAACGTCATATCCGGTTGGAGAGCCGCCCCCCTTGCTGTCTCTGATGCGTTCAACTCAGACGCTATGGTGGAACGCAGCCGGAACTCGATAAAGTGTCATATCCGGTTTGAGGACCGCCCCCTCAAAGATCATGAGGGATATAGTCCCTTGGCGCGGTCACAATAGAAAAGAAGCTTGCGTTCCAGGGGAGGATGGAACGCAAAATACCCCCGGAAGTAGCGCGTCCACTACAAAAATTTTTTTTACCGGTATGGAAGGAAAAAGAAAGAGCTAGCATTGATTAAAGTAAATACCTGGCCAGGCTAAGAGTAAAATGTGTTTGGAGTCAGAAAGTCACCAAATGTGCATAAGAATGTAACCAATGGCACAATACAAACATAAAAGACTTACTGGACAAACCACCCACAAACAAACATAAAACAATCAACAAACATGTACAATTTGAAAGCCACTACAAAGGTGGCTGATAGAGCCTAATGGCAATATATATGGGTGCAAATACAGATATAAACACAAAGGTTGCCACTTAAAATAATTCAAATGTTGGAAATTGACTTATTATGAGATACCAGAAATGCACAAGCCAGCCACACGAGAAAAGATGAAAAGGAGGGGGAAGAAGTAGGGAAGAAAAATAGACCAGGGAGCCCTCAATCTAAGACAAGATTCCAATTGCAAGGACACCGTGGGAGTTTAAGCCAAGTAACCAGTGAATGAGAAATCCTCATTTATGCCCCTAGGGGCCACTGTGTCAAGAACAAAGATCCACCTAGATTCAGATCTCAATAGATCCTTGGTGTGATCCGAATTGCGTGGATTTGGCCTCATTTTCTGGAGGCCCATAACTCGCAATTTATTAGGGCTACCAGAATGGCATTGGAGGAAGTGCAGGGCCACCGAAGAGATGGCCCTGCCCTTCTTCAAGTCCTGTTCAGCAAGATGAATGTTGGAAACATGTTGCTGTACCCGTCTATGGAGTTCCTGCGATGTTTGACCAACATAAACCTTCGGGCAGGGACAAGTCAATGCGTATACAACGTTAGTGGACCTACTGTTGATAAAATCCCTCAGAGGGTATTGATGGTTGTCAGTCGGATTGGTGAAAATTTTACCAGATGAGAAAAACGGACAAACAGAACAGTCGCCACAAGGGAATGAGCCCTTAAATTTACTACCGCCCGAGGTACTATACCTGGGGCGTGTGTAATGACTATGCATAAGTTTGTCCCTTAGATTTGGGGCGCGTCTAGCCGTCAACAACGGTCTCTCTGGTAATATGCTAGAAAGACGACTGTCCGTCTTTAGTATACTCCAATGTTTCCGAAATAGACTACCCACTTCATTCCACTGATTATTAAACCTGGTGATAAATCTAATCTGTGTATCCTCAATATTAACACGTGATTGTAGCAAGATCTCCCGTGGTTTGAACAAAACCTTCTGGTGAGCCTTGGAGATTACTGATTTCGGATATCCACTTTCCCGAAAGCGTGAGGTTAGATTGCTGGCCTCGGTTTTGTAGTCCTCCTGTATTGTACAGTTCCTTTTGGCCCTTGAGAATTGTCCCACCGGTATACTGTCTCTCAAGTTTCTGGGATGGAAACTTTGGTAGTGTAGAAGACTGTTTGTGGCAGTCAATTTCCTGTGTAATTTGGATACGAGTGAACCACCCACTTTCCTGATTTCCAGATCCAGGAAATTAACTGCAGAAGAAGATATACAGTGGGTAAGATGAATGTTAAAGTCATTAACGTTCAACCTATCAACAAAGACAAGTGCATCCGCTTCCGTACCCGTCCAAATAATCAAGATATCATCTATGAAGCGAAGCCACTTGAAGACCCCCCGATTGTATGCCTGTGAGGGGTACACGTGTGTGTCCTTCCACCAACCCAAGAAGAGGTTGGCAAAGGAGGGCGCACACCGTGCACCCATGGCGGTCCCAGAAACTTGCCGATAGAAGATATGATCAAACACAAAATAATTGTGGGTAAGAATGAAGTTCAGAAGGTCCACAATAAAAGAGTCATGTAGGCGATTACCTCCACTTGTAGCATTCAAAAAATATAGGACCGCTGCTATACCATCTTTGTGGGCTATATTAGAATATAGCGATTCAACGTCAACAGTGATGAGTAAGAACTGCTCAGGCAAGCAAAGAGAGTTAAGGATCCGTATCAGATGAGATGAATCTCTGAGATAAGAGGATAAACTGGTAACGAGGGGCTGCAAGAAAAAATCTATGTAAATACATGCCTTTTCACAGTTACTTCCTATGCCTGACACAATAGGTCGACCCGGTGGACAGTCCAAATTTTTATGGACTTTAGGCAAGACATAGAACGTAGGTGTTGTAGGTTTCCTCACTATCATGAATTCCCTCTCTTGTTTGTTGATGGTTCCCATAGAAAAAGCCTTCAAAAGTAGTCGTTCAAGCTTGGCCGAAAAGACCTGTGTGGGGTCCGAGGGAAGTCTCAAGTAAAATCTGGTGTTATTAAGCTGTCTGTGTACTTCAGCAGTATACATACCACAAGGCCATAGAACGATGTTTCCCCCTTTGTCTGCTTCCTTAATCAGGAATTCCTGTTTTTTTTGCAGACAAAGGAGGGCACGCCTTTCCATAATGGTTAAATTTTGATGAGATATGTTATTAACAGGTAATCTCCTGATCTCATCTTTCATAACCTCAAAAAATGTGGAAACTGCTGGAACCATAGACAGGGATGGTAAAATATTAGAGGGTAGTCGATGCGGAAACTTTTTCCTACCTTGGTATGCCTGGTTGTCCTCTAGGAGTTCAAGTAGGTCACAGAAGACCTGTTTATCAGTAGGGGAAGAGAGATCTGGAAGTAAGTCAGATTTAGTGTAGATGACCTTAAAAATGATTCTCCTACAAAAAAGATACAAATCTTTTAGCAAAATAAATTTATCAACCGGCACCATGGGAGAAAAAGAAAGACCCTTCTGTAATACAGACCTTTCAACATCATTTAATGTATATGTAGAAAGGTTGACGATCTGAAGTTGGTCAGAACCCTGAGTCAAAATCTGTTCCTCTTCTTGTATGTCCTGGTGGCCATGGTCCTCACGGAATTTAGTCCTGTTTTTTTGCTGCCGTTGCTTGCGTTCCCCCCGTCTCGTCCGCCGTCGGTGTCGCTCGTTTCTGAGCTTAAAAAATGGTCACTATGGCCTATACTTGACAAGGATCCCCCTTCTGTATGTTTTACAGATGAAAGTTTAAACTTCCTGCACTTCCTCCAATGCCATTCTGGTAGCCCTAATAAACTGCGAGTTATGGGCCTCCAGAAAATGAGGCCAAATCCACGCAATTCGGATCACACCAAGGATCTATTGAGATCTGAATCTAGGTGGATCTTTATTCTTGACACAGTGGCCCCTAGGGGCATAAATGAGGATTTCTCATTCACTGGTTACTTGGCTTAAACTCCCACGGTGTCCTTGCAATTGGAATCTTGTCTTAGATTAAGGGCTCCCTGGTCTATTTTTCTTCCCTACTTCTTCCCCCTCCTTTTCATCTTTTCTCGTGTGGCTGGCTTGTGCATTTCTGGTATCTCATAATAAGTCAATTTCCAACATTTGAATTATTTTAAGTGGCAACCTTTGTGTTTATATCTGTATTTGCACCCATATATATTGCCATTAGGCTCTATCAGCCACCTTTGTAGTGGCTTTCAAATTGTACATGTTTGTTGATTGTTTTATGTTTGTTTGTGGGTGGTTTGTCCAGTAAGTCTTTTATGTTTGTATTGTGCCATTGGTTACATTCTTATGCACATTTGGTGACTTTTTGACTCCAAACACATTTTACTCTTAGCCTGGCCAGGTATTTACTTTAATCAATGCTAGCTCTTTCTTTTTCCTTCCATAGTGGTAAAAAAAATTTTTGTAGCGGACGCGCTACTTCCGGGGGTATTTTGCGTTCCATCCTCCCCTGGAGCGCAAGCTTCTTTTCTATTGTGACCGTGCCAAGGGACTATATCCCTCATGATCTTTGAGGGGGCGGTCCTCAAACCGGATATATAGAATAAATAATTAGCGTGCACTCTTGTCATAAGAAGAGAGGTGCTGATGAAGAGACACGAGGTGTCCAATACATATATTAAATTATATCATCGCACACTCATGAATTCTGATGCAGTGTTCATTTATTAACATTTGGCATAATATCAAACCGATCAAATGTGATTTGCGACAGTAATTGGCGACAGAGACGTTTCGGCCTTATCCAGGCCTTATTCATTGAGTCGCACTACTAAAAGAGAGGAAATACGGTGTTAGGAGTAGGGATATAGGAAATCACATTGGTTAAACAGAAAGTCCATAATATACACTATTGAAGGACGAGAGGGGGGAAGGGGAGGAGGGGGGGGAAGGGAAAAAAGGGAATGAGGGGGAGAGGGGAGAGAGAGATAGAAGCAAAGGGAGGCAGAATAAAATCACAATTATACATATGTACATTATATACAGTGGAATCATCAAGTAACATAAAATATACTGTGGGGTTACCTAAAGTGGGTTCAGATGAAGGTATATGCCATAAGAGATAGAATAAAAATCTGTAAATGGTGCTGTAATAGTAAGAAATGCATGTTAAGCGCCTGGAAGATCAAACAGGGTTTTTTTAGAGAAAACAGACCACTACCTTTAATGTCTCTTGGTTCACAGCCTAAAGGAGACTTTCATGCTGGTGTGACGTGAAGTCTCTACGTCTTGATACAGTGCTGGCGTCCCTGTTGTGGCTGTTTCATATAGTAGAGAGGAGCGGTGTGGCCTTTTCCCTATATTGTTATTCATAAAGTGTGGGGGACTGGAGTAGGGAGAATATCCCAATTAGTAGGAGAGGTGGAAGAAGAGGGAAAGGGGAGGGCTCCTGGGAGCTGGGTACCTTGTTCCTGTTGGCTTCCGTTTCTGGCTGTGGTGCAGGAGTCCCAGATATGGCTCGTTGTTGCAGGGGAGGAGGAGGGCGGCGTGACCGTCTCCCAGCGCTGTAGAATGTGCACTGGGAGTCCTCATTTAAGTATGTGCGCGCTGAGCGCTGGGGCGGAAGTGCATCACAAATGGGGGCGGGGAACCGGAAGTGACGTCGTGCTAGTGGAAAACACACTTATGTGTGTTTTGGTTGCTATGGTGCGCTGTATACACTGATAGCTGGTTGGCTAATGCACATGCAGAGCGTGTACACTTCACAGCATATCGTGTCATGCCAGTAAAGGAGCATACCTCGCTGCTAGGGGTAAAAATACTCCAGTAAATCATCCATGAGGACTATATGATCCACCGAAATTGTGGTAGTGGAACAGGGTTAAGGTGACTAAACCTCATTCTTAAAGAAAGGAAATCTATGTGCACAAATTGTCCTGGATCCCTTAATACACTGTATGTAGTCATGGGTAGTACAGATAGTAATGTACTTGTAGTAATGTTGTCTATTTAGGGGGGGGCAAATGATAAGAGAAATATCATGGCATATACATGGGCACATCAAAAAGTCAGATAGGATAACTTTTAGTCGTGTAATCTTTAGGGGGAGATCGCGGAAACGAAAGAATGACGACCCGCTCCCAGGTAAGACATCGAACCTGGTAAAGAACATCTCCAGCTACACCCTCTCCCCCACTGAACTGGCAGTCTTACAGAAAGGTTTATCCTTCTGTCCGACACCAAACTGGGACTCCTTCCAGTTGGAGAAGGACTTGCAACGCTTCTATCGATCCCTACGATTGAAGACTCACTTTGGACTGTCAAAAGAGACCTCCATATGCAGAGCACCTCCACCTGGGGGTGATACTGTAACGGAGCTTTCAATAGTTAATCTGGGGTTACGCACACACAGTACATTCAATCCCCCACACACCAACCACGCAACTGAGACAACTATTGCCCTCATCACAAGGGACATTAGAAGCCTGCTACATGAGCAACAGTTAGGTTTCTTTCCCACACATCAAAACTTATCAAATGAGGAGAAAAGGGCCCTCAAGAGTCTGAGTGATAACAAAAACATTGTGATTAAACCAGCAGACAAGGGGGGTGCGACGGTCATCATGGACCGGACGAATTACATAGACGAGGTTAATCGCCAACTGGCGGACACTACAACCTACGATCGTATCACCCATGACCCCACCCATAACATTCACTCTAAAATTCAAGCGATTCTTACCAGATATCTTGATTGTAAGACAATTGACCAAAAAACCGCTACATTCCTAACCAACTCCCACCCAATAACCCCAGTGTTCTACATACTCCCCAAGATACACAAATCACTGAGCAATCCTCCGGGACGACCAATAGTAGCCTCTACCGATTCTATCCTTTCCCCTCTAGCGATTTATCTTGAGAAAATTCTAACACCACTTGTGAAGAAAACTAGAGCTTTTCTACTTGACACTAACGCCTTTCTGGACATCATCAAAAAAAAACCATGCCTTTCCCCGACCAGTCAACTGGTTACACTGGATGTCAACAGTTTGTATACTTCCATAACCCATGAACTAGGCCTTGAAGCTTCAGCACATCTTCTTTCCGAATCTGACCTTTCCCCCCTCTCTATCCAATTCTGCTTGGAAATACTGTCCCTAGTCCTACATCAAAACCACTTCCTGTTCGGCGATGACTTCTATATACAAAGACGGGGCACCGCAATGGGCTCCAATGTAGCTCCAGCTTATGCCAACGCCTATATGCACAAGTTTGAGGAAGACTTCATATACCCCAATGAGCTATTCAAACAGTACTGCACCACTTACCATCGATATATAGACGACACCTTTCTCATATGGCAGGGCCCACCAGAAACACTTGATTCCTTTTTCACACATATCAACTCAATCAGACCTGAACTACAGTTCACAATTACCCATGATTACAACCAAATTTCTTTCCTTGACACCGTAGTCATCCGTGATGACAATAATAAACTAATAACCAACATCTTTTCGAAACCCACCGACTGTAACAGCCTCCTACATTACTCAAGCTGCCACACCAAATCAACAAAAAATAGCCTTCCACGTTCCCAATTCCACAGGGTGACTCGAATCGTATCCAACCCGGACACACTCTCTCGACGTCTACAGGAAATGGCGACTAAATTCAGAGAACGTGACTACCCCACCCAACTCCTACGACAAGAGACAGACCGAGCATTAGAACCCAAACCACCCCAGCTGACTACCACTAGCCCTGAGAGAATACCATTTGTACATACCTTCCATCCACTAATACCTAAAGTCCAAGCCATTATTAGGAAGCACTGGCCTCTCCTATCTACAGCCTATCCAGAAATCCCCGCATTTACCAATCCTGCACTTATGTGCGTCAAGCGGCCCCCTAACATCAGAGATAGGATTATTAGGGCTGACATAGGATCTTCCCGCACAACTGCCTCCCAACGCCTACTCAGTACTCGTCGTCACGGTACTTTCCCTTGCCTCAATTGTGCAGCATGTTCCAACATCATCAAGTCTGATACCATCACGCACCCGAGGACAGGGAAAAGCTACCCCATCAGAGGCTTTTTCACATGTGATTCAAATTTTGTGGTCTACATCATCAAATGCCCATGTGGTCTTCTATACGTAGGGGAAACCACACAACATATTAAAGATCACATAGCAAGCCACAAGTCTACCATCCGCTGCGGCAAAAATTGGCTCCCATTACCCGACCACTTTACCAGAGCTAGGCACACAGTGGCCCAACTCCGCTTCCAAGTAATTGAACATGTGGCAAGACCAAGGAGGGGTGGCAACCATATTAAATTACTGAAACAGCGGGAGTCCTACTGGATCCACACACTCCAGACACTATCCCCTAAAGGCTTGAACCGAGAAATTGACTGGATCCATTGATTCTAAAAATTGCCATTTAACCTATTGAGTTTATTTCTCTCACCTCTAATCACTGACCTTTTTGCTCCTACAGACCCATTGAACACACTCTTAGGTGAGTTACCCTTTCTGACTTATTGATGTGCCCATATCATGAGATCCCTCTTATCTTTTGCCACTAAAAGTGATCCTTTCTGACCTGTTGATGTGCCCTTATACATGCCATGATATCCCTCTTACCAGTTGCCTCCCCCTAAAGATTACACGACTAAAAGTTATCCTATCTGACTTTTTGATGTGCCCATGTATATGCCATGATATTTCTCTTATCATTTGCCCCCCCCCTAAATAGACAACATTACTACAAGTACATTACTATCTGTACTACCCATGACTACATACAGTGTATTAAGGGATCCAGGACAATTTGTGCACATAGATTTCCTTTCTTTAAGAATGAGGTTTAGTCACCTTAACCCTGTTCCACTACCACAATTTCTGTGGATCATATAGTCCTCATGGATGATTTACTGGAGTATTTTTACCCCTAGCAGCGAGGTATGGTATGCTCCTTTACTGGCATGACACGATATGCTGTGAAGTGTACACGCTCTGCATGTGCATTAGCCAACCAGCTATCAGTGTATACAGCGCACCATAGCAACCAAAACACACATAAGTGTGTTTTCCACTAGCGCGACGTCACTTCCGGTTCCCCGCCCCCTTTTGTGATGCACTTCCGCCCCAGCGCTCAGCGCGCACATACTTAAATGAGGACTCCCAGTGCACATTCTACAGCGCTGGGAGACGGTCACGCCGCCCTCCTCCTCCCCTGCAACAACGAGCCATATCTGGGACTCCTGCACCACAGCCAGAAGCGGAAGCTAACAGGAACAAGGTACCCAGCTCCCAGGAGCCCTCCCCTTTCCCTCTTCTTCCACCTCTCCTACTAATTGGGATATTCTCCCTACTCCAGTCCCCCACACTTTATGAATAGCAATACAGGGAAAAGGCCACACCGCTCCTCTCTACTATATGAAACAGCCACAACAGGGACGCCAGCACTGTATCAAGACGTAGAGACTTCACGTCACACCAGCATGAAAGTCTCCTTTAGGCTGTGAACCAAGAGACATTAAAGGTAGTGGTCTGTTTTCTCTAAAAAAAACCCTGTTTGATCTTCCAGGCGCTTAACATGCATTTCTTACTATTACAGCACCATTTACAGATTTTTATTCTATCTCTTATGGCATATACCTTCATCTGAACCCACTTAAGGTAACCCCACAGTATATTTTATGTTACTTGATGATTCCACTGTATATAATGTACATATGTATAATTGTGATTTTATTCTGCCTCCCTTTGCTTCTATCTCTCTCTCCCCTCTCCCCCTCATTCCCTTTTTTCCCTCCCCCCCCCTCCTCCCCTTCCCCCCTCTCGTCCTTCAATAGTGTATATTATGGACTTTCTGTTTAACCAATGTGATTTCCTATATCCCTACTCCTAACACCGTATTTCCTCTCTTTTAGTAGTGCGACTCAATGAATAAGGCCTGGATAAGGCCGAAACGTCTCTGTCGCCAATTACTGTCGCAAATCACGTTTGATCGGTTTGATATTATGCCAAATCTCAAACCGGATATGACACTTTATCGAGTTCCGGCTGCGTTCCACCATAGCGTCTGAGTGGAACGCATCAGAGACAGCAAGGGGGGCGGCTCTCCAACCGGATATGACGTTTCATCTAGTTCCGGTTGCGTTCCACCATAGCGTCTGGGTGGAACGCATTAGAGTCAGGAAGTGACCATCTGACTTGCCATGACGCTGGAGAGACTTAGTGAGAGCATGGATCTTCACCTGAAGGGAGTCATACTAAATTGGACCGACTATTTAATGTACACATGTGTCCACTGACAACATACCCCTGACAAAGCTGCGGTTCAGCAGCGTAACTCGTAGGGTCTCTGGTGCCAACAGGTAATTATGCCATTTTATTTCTTTTTGATTTATCCCTTGACCACTTAGGAGTGCCCGTTCTGCCACACATGATTGAACTTGTAATTCCTTGTCGCATACAACGTGGGGTGACACGCTTTTGTAAATACTGACATTGTACGGTCCTCCAGTGCTAGCAGGTTATTACTCCCACTCACTCCTTGATTTATTATGATCTATGGTTTGACCACTTGGGAGTGCCTGGTTCATCACCCATGTTTGGTCTAGTTGTGCTGTGCTACTCTTAACCAGGGTGACATAGCTTGGTCAAAATCAATGTTGTATTATGAGATATTAAAAATGATACATATTATACCTGTGGCTTAAGGGGGATTTATTGCTTTGGAACATTATTATTGTTCTTCCCCCATGAACATTGTAATGCCTTGTCTGTTTTTAAATGTTTTTATTTTTTCTTGTGTTGTCAGTGTGTAATCATGTAATAAAGATTTTTTCATTTTTCTAATATTGGGTGTGCACGGTTGTATATCCTGAGTCTTTTTTCTTCTAAACTATATTATACAATTATATCAGGGTACTGTAGCACCCCCTTCCATTTACAATTCTATAGCAGTGCCCACCTTCTTACAATGGATATTCAGAAATCATTGTGTGATATGTTTGTTTATATGTATTTTTGTGTTTCAAATGTGTTTATGGCTAAGTGCCCACGATGCAGAAATGCTGCATATTTTTTTCCGCTTCTCCCTGGCAGGAAAAACGCATGCGGATTGTACATGCGGATTTTACATGCGTTTTTCCCGGCAGGTAGAAGCGTTTGTCAAGCGTTTTTGCATGCGTTTTTGCATGCATTCCTGCATGCGGGTTATCAAGCACTTTTCCAAGCGATTTCAGCATCACTTGGAAAAGTGCTTGACAACTTGGTCACACTATATAAATCCATGCAACCGGCATATATAGTGTGACCAAGTAATAATTAAATAAAAGAATAAGAATGGTAAAAAATAAAGATTATACTCACCTCACCTTCCGATGGCCCCCGGTCTCCTCAGCGATGCGTCCGGTGTGTTGGGCGGTTCACGGTGGTGTGAAAGGACCTTTCATGACGTCATTTAGTCATGTGACAGGTCACGCGACAGCCGGTGTCAGCTGTCGTGTGACCTGTCACATGACTAAATGACGTCATGGCAGGTCCTTTCACACCACCATGACTCATACAACAGACCGGACGTATCGCTGAGGAGAACGGGGGCCATCGGAAGGTAAGTATAATCTTTTTTTTTTTTTTTTTTTTTAATTCTTTTTTTTACAGGTACTATGGTACCAGGGTCTGGAGGGGAGTCTCCTCTTCTCCAAACCCGGGTACCATCCGCACATTGAATCGCTTAATATCCGCATGTGCACATGTAGTCATGCGGATATTAAGCGATTCAATGCAAGTCAATGGCAGCAATTACGCTGCGTGTCTGCAAAATTAATGGACATGCTGCAGACTTTTCCGCAATGATAATCCGCATTGGAAATTTCTGCAGCATGTGCACAGCACATGCAGATTATCATTAGGGACTATGGGGCACGTATTACCAAGCGTTTTTTCAGCGTTTTCGCTGCGGAAATTCCGTGGCAAAAACTCTTGAAAAACACACAGTGGGCACGCAGCCTATGCGTGTATGTATTTGTCTTTGTATATGTCTGTATATGTTTGTTTGTGTGTGTGTGGCCTCCTGCTGTATCTGGGGGGGGGCGCCGTGCGGCCTCCAGCTGTATCTGGGGGGGGCGCCGTGCGGCCTCCTGCTGTATCTGGGGGGGGCACCGTGCGGCCTCCTGCTGTATCTGGGGGGGGCACCGTGCGGCCTCCTGCTGTATCTGGGGGGGGCGCCGTGCGGCCTCCTGCTGTATCTGGGGGGGGCGCCGTGCGGCCTCCTGCTGTATCTGGGGGGGGCGCCGTGCGGCCTCCTGCTGTATCTGGATGGGCGCCTTGCGGCCTCCAGCTGTATCTGGGGGGGCGCCTTGCGGCCTCCGGCTGTATCTGGTGGGGGCGCCGTGCGGCCTCCAGCTGTATCTGAGGGGGGCGCCGTGTAGCCTCCAGCTGTATCTGCGGGGGCGCCGTGTGTCCTCCAGCTGTGTATAGGAGGATTATGTGAAAGCTCATATTATACAGTATGAGACCCTACATACATAGGGGGATGTCAGCATACTTAATTGTGCTCAATATTAAGTCATACAATTAATATAAAAAAATAATTATAATTAATATATTAATATTCTGCAGAATTAATTTCACATGGACTATCACATGATCTATCAAAGGGGGATCATGTGGCAAGTCACGTGATACATCAGGTGTGTGTAGGTGTGTGTGTGTGTGTGGGTGTGTGTGGGTGTGTGTGGGTGTGTGTGTGGGGGGGGGCCCATGCTGTCTAAACTGCCCGGGGCCCTTTCTACTCTTAATCCACCCCTGGGCGTCATCAATAGGCTGTAAGCCAGACACTGTGCATCACACTTAACCCCTTAGCAACCCTGGGATTTTCCGCTTTTGCATTTTCGTTTTTTGCTCCCCTTGTTCCCAGAGCCATAGAGTTTTTATTTTTAGGTCAATATGGCCGTGTAAGGGCTTATTTTTTGCGGGATGAGTTGTACTTTTGAAATACATTACTGGTTTTACCATATCGAGTACGGGAAAACGGGTAAAAAATTCCAAGTGCGGTGAAATTGCAAAAAAAGTGCAATACCACAGATGTTTTTTTTTTACCACGTTCACTAAATGCTAAAACTGACCTGCTATTATTATTCTCCAGGTCATTACGAGTTCGTTGACACCAAACATGTATAGGTTCTTTTTTATTTAAGTGGTGAAAAAAAATTCCAAAGTTTGCTAAAAAAAAAAAATATGGCACCATTTTCCAAGACCCGTAGCGTCTCCATTTTTCGGGATCTGGGGCCGGGTGAGGGCTTATTTTTTATATTTCGAACTGAAGTTTTTATTGATACTATTTTGGGGTAGATCCGATGTTTTGATCTCCCGTTATTGCATTTCATTGCAATGTTGCGGCGACCAAAAAATTTAATTCTGGCGTTTAGAATTTTTTTCTCGTTACGCCGTTTACCGATCGGATTAATTCTTTTTTTATATTGATAGATCGGGCGATTCTGAACGCGGCGATACCAAATATGTGTATGTGGTTTTTTTTTTTATTATTTAATTTTTTTAAAAACATTTTGTTTTTCACTTTTTGCTTGCTTCTATACTCTCCATGGGAGACTAGAAGCAGCACTTGTCTGATTGCCTCTGCTACATAGAGGTGATGAGTAGATCACCTCTATGTAGTAGAAATGCTCCTGTGCTATGAGCGCCGACCACTAGGTGGCGCTCATAGCGATCAGCACATGACAACCACTGGGGTCTGCTGCAGACCTAGGGTTGTCATGCCCATGGATCGGTGACCCGCGATCACTTGACGGAGTCACCAATGGGCGGGGTAAGTGATGCGCTTCCGGCGCGGCGATGTTAAATGCCGCTGTCAGAGATTGACAGCGGCATTTAACATATTAACAGCTGCGGGTGGATCGCGATTCCACCCGTGGCTGTTGCGGGCACATGTCAGCTGTAAGAATCAGCTGACATGTGCACAGTTCAATGTGGTCTCAGCGCCGGAGCCCGCGCTGAACAGGAGGTGACAGCCTGGTGCGTGCTAATACGCTACAGGCTGTAAAGTTGTTACTACTACACAGCCACTACACGTTATGCCATACAATGTCCATACTCAGCTGAGTTCATAGTACCTTCTTTGCAGCAGGAGGGGGGGTGAGAGGTTGAATCCAGCCCTTAGTCGTTGCATTCACTCTTCTCCTGTTGCATAACAGATTGCTCCCAACTTACCAATCCACTTCGGACAGTAGCTGCTCATAACTAGCTGGCTGTCATAGCCAGAGAGGTTCAGCATCTCCATTAGTCCTGTGTCCAGACTTGCACCTCTCTGCAGACCCAACGGCACACATGCACTAACTTTCCCAGTAATCCTTGGGGCAAGGCTGAACCACTCCTTGTCTACTGCAACTTCGTTTACTCCTCTAGTTGCATGATGATTCTAAATCATCAGTGCAGCTTCTACCTGTCGCACTGTTCCCTCCTAATTTAATGTCATCCTCGACATTCGTCTTCCTTCTGGTTCATATAACCAACCCTTAGGAGCTGTTTTCCCATAGTCATCAGAGGTCAACACCTTTACTTTTTTTCTAGTTGTAGGACGTCTCCCACACCCAAGATTCCAGCCTCACTGTTCTTGGATGTGGGAGTTGTCCCACAACTAGAAAAAAAGTAGAGGTGTTGACCTCGGATCACTATGGGAAAACAGCTCCTAAGACTGGAATCATCAGTGCAGCTTCTACCGGTCACACTCTTACCTCCTAATTTATGTTATGTTCTGCTACCAAAGCTAAGGAAAGAGAGGAGATCTGTCCCTACTATAAGACTCAGCTGAATCCCTACGATGTAACAGGGAACCTGATCCTGCGATCAGACCTGCTAAAGTCCTAATCTAGTCTGTACGAAGACCTATAGATGTGGGGAGGGAATCCCTACAAGTACTAAGGACTGGGAGGAATATGGGACACCTCCTAACAGAAATAGTAGCAGACAGACGAACAAACAAAATAGATAGAACATAGAGGTCCGTAGACCAAGCAAACTAACAGAGTTAGATACAGAGCACAGGCTAGCTAGAAAGTAGATATACAATGAAGTCCAGCAAAGCCAGAAGGGCGGAGCAGGATTAAATAGGCCAACAAAGTCATGTGACCAGCAAAGGAAAAAAAACCTAACAGCAAGGTTCTAACAGTACCCCCCCTTCTAAGAGGATCCTCCGGATCCCCTAGGACCAGGCTTATCAGGAAATCTCCTGTGAAACGCTCTGATAAGTCTGGACGCGGAAACATCATCTGACCTCACCCAAGAGTTATCCTCGGGTCCGAAACCTTTCCAGGCCACAAGATACTGCAAACTACCTCTATACCGTCTAGAGTCAAGGATGCGAGAAATTTCATATTCCCCGTCCTCCACCACCGGAGGAACAGAGGCAGAGGCGTCACCATCCGACACAACAGCTTTTTTTAACAGAGAGACATGAAAGACCGGATTAATTCTCCAGGAGGTAGGAACCTCCAACCTAACAGCAGATTGGTTGACAACCTGAAGCACCTTAAAGGGCCCTACAAACTTGGGACCCAATTTCTTAGAAGGAATCCTCAACCGCAGATTCCTAGAGGACAACCAAACCATGTCACCAACAGCGAACAAAACCTCCTGTCGTTTCCTATCAAAGTAGTCTTTAGATTTTCTGTTGGCCTCCTGAAGATTACCACGCACATCCGTCCAAACTCTTTCCAAATCACCGGAAAAATTCTCCTCCTCAGGCACGGCAGATCCCAACTTGGAGAACGACCCAAACGACGGATGTCTCCCAGAACAACAAAAAAAAGGCGAACAACCAGCAGAAGAAGATGTATGATTGTTCAGAGCAAATTCGGCAAGTGGCAGAAACTCAGACCACCCCTCTTGATTGTCTGCCACAAAACAACGCAAGAACTGCTCAACATCCTGGTTTTTCCTTTCTGTCTGGCCATTAGATTCAGGATGATATCCGGACGAAAACGACAAATGAATTCCCAACCTGTCACAAAAGGCACGCCAAAAACGAGCCACGAACTGAGGACCCCTATCAGAAACAATGTCAGTAGGAACGCCATGAAGTCTGACAATTTCCTTGACAAAGGCCTTAGCGAGAGTTTTAGCGCAGGGCAGTTTGACGAAGGGAACCAAGTGACACATCTTGCTAAAACGGTCCACGACCACCCAGATGACAGTAAAACCCTCAGAGGGGGGAAGGTCAGTTATAAAGTCCATAGCCAAATGTGTCCAAGGAGCACTGGGGACCTCCAAAGGACAAAGCAACCCCGCAGCAGGAGTATGTGAGGACTTAGATCTAGCACATATAGTACATTGGCGCACCCACTTAATGACTTCCTTCTGCCATCCAGGCCACCAAAAACTGCGACCCACCAGTCTCTTGGTCTCAGAGATTCCGGGATGACCTGCCAACCGAGATTCGTGACACTCAACAAACAAATCTCTCCTAAAGGTCCCAGGCACAAACAACCTCCCATGAGGAGTGTTAGATGGGGCATTCTCCTGAGCTTTAAGAATCTCATCTTCCAAAACGGAGTCTAAAGCAGCTATCACAACACCTTCTTGTAAAATGTTTTCCTCTTTCTCAGCACCGACTATGGGAGAAAAACTGCGAGATAAGGCATCCGCCTTAACATTCTTAGTACCAGGGATGTAAGTAACGGAGAAATTAAACCGCGAGAAAAACAGTGCCCACCTAGCCTGACGGGCATTCAGGCGCTTGGCAGCATCAAGATATATCAGATTTTTATGATCCGTAAGAACCTGAACGGGAAATTCCGCACCTTCCAAGAAGTGGCGCCAGTGTTCAAATGCGAGTTTAATAGCCAATAATTCCCGATTACCAATATCGTAATTCAGTTCAGTCTCCGAAAAATTTTTTGAAAAAAAGGCACAGGGATGTAATCCATCCCCGTTATCCTGAGACAATACTGCGCCAACCCCCACAGAGGAAGCATCAACCTCAACCAAAAACGGCCTAGTAACATCAGGCTGCATAAGGATGGGAGCAGAGGTGAACCTCTCCTTGAGATACACAAAAGCTTCAATGGCCTCAGAAGACCACTGAACCGCATCAGCACCTTTCCTGGTGAGATCAGTCAGAGGTTTGACAATACTAGAAAAAATTTTTATGAATTTTCTGTAGTAATTGGCGAAACCCAAAAACCTCTGTATCGATTTCAAACCAATAGGCCTAGGCCATTCCTGCACAGCCTGAACCTTAACCGGATCCATCTCAAAACCTTTGCTGGAGATAATGTAGCCCAAAAAACTAATTCTCTGTACAGCGAACTCACATTTCTCCAGCTTAGCAAAAAGCGAATTGTCCATTAATAACTGTAATACCTCACGCACGCTCCGCCAATGAGACTCCAGATCTGGCGAATAAATCAAAATGTCATCCAAATACACAACCACATTTTTACCGATCAAAGGTCTAAGGATGTCATTAATCAGATTCTGAAAAAATGCAGGAGCATTAGTAAGACCAAAAGGCATAACCAGATTCTCAAAATGACCCACAGGAGTGTTAAAAGCAGTCTTCCATTCATCACCCTCCTTCATGCGCAACAGATTGTATGCCCCCTTAAGGTCAATTTTAGAGAACCACTTGGCCCCCAATAACTGGTTAAACAGATCAGGAATCAATGGCAGTGGGTAAGGATTGCGTACCGTAATTTTGTTAATCTCACGAAAATCCAGACAAGGACGTAAACCGCCGTCCTTTTTTTTTACAAAAAAAAATCCAACCGCCACAGGAGACTTAGAGGGCCTAATGTGACCGGCGGCCAAACTTGTCTGTATGTATTCCTCCAAAGCCTTCCTCTCAGGAATAGTAAGGTTAAATAAACGACTTTTAGGAAGAGTCGCTCCAGGGACAAATTCAATAGAACAATCATAGTCTCTATGGGGAGGCAAAACCTGCGATTCCTTCTCAGAAAAAACTCTCCAAAAATCCTGAATAGGAACAGGCAATTCTCCCCTATCCAAAGCTGCAATACGCCCATTACAACACTTGTCATAACATTTATGGCTCCAGGATTTAATTTCACTGGTAGACCAATCCAGTACAGGATTGTGAAATTTTAACCAGGGCAAACCCAATATTACTGGAGAAGGCAAGTTATTCAACACTACCAAATCCAATTTCTCATGGTGAACACCATTAATAGTGAGAGGAAATTCACTGACCTTGAGAGTAATATTCTTCAAAGGGGAGCCATCCACAGAAACCACAGCAATGGGGGATGATAAAGGTTCAGGTTTTAAATTGAGTTTTTCCACGAATCCCCCATCAATTACATTCAGTGTAGACCCGCAATCAACAAACACCCGAAATTCCATTAATTTTTCCTGAGCAATCGTGGAAGCAGCCAAAAATATACCCTTGGAATTTAAACAGGCAATACGGGCGTGACTGACCATTTTTTTTTCTTTCTTCATCCGAAGCTCACAGCCTTTAATCAAATGACCAGATTTTCCGCAATAGTAGCACAAGCCTTCCGAAAAACGACGGTCTTTTTCTTGAGAGCGAGGTGCCACCGATCCAATCTCCATCGGTTCACCACTGTTAGTACACACATTATCATAACCAGAAACTGACATAGCAGAGGATTTGCTCTCATTAACCCTAGCACGCAGTCTTCTATCCACCCGTATAGCTAATTGCATAGCCTGTTGCAAATCCTCAGGTGTAGGATAAGCAATTAGCAGGTCTTTAACCCTTTCACTGAGCCCAGCAAGAAATAGACTTTTCAGAGCAGAATCGTTCCACCCTGTTTGAGTGGACCAACGACGAAAATGTGTACAATATTTTTCCACATTACCCGATCCTTGTTTTAGACGTCTCAACTCAGTCTCAGCTGATGCGACACGGTCAGGATCATCATATAATAGTCCCAAAGCAGAAAAAAAACTATCCACTGATCTGAAGCATGAATCACTAGGTTGCAAAGAAAAGGCCCACTCCTGAGGCTCTTTGCGCAAAAGTGACATTATGAACCCTACGCGCTGGGATTCATCCCCAGAGGACTTAGGTCTCAAACGAAAATACAATAAGCAAGCATTTTTAAATGAAAAAAATTCTCGGTGTTCACCAAAAAATAAATCCGGCAAACATACCTTAGGCTCCAAGAAATGTGCTCCAGGACAGTTACTCACGTGCTGACGGAGCTCGGCCACCTCCAGAGAGAGTCCCTGCAGGCGATGAGCCAAATCCTGAACCGACACCATGATGGAACAGAAAAATCTTTCCTTAGAGAATTTGCAGGCTGGACTTACTGTTATGTTCTGCTACCAAAGCTAAGGAAAGAGAGGAGATCTGTCCCTACTATAAGACTCAGCTGAATCCCTACGATGTAACAGGGAACCTGATCCTGCGATCAGACCTGCTAAAGTCCTAATCTAGTCTGTACGAAGACCTATAGATGTGGGGAGGGAATCCCTACAAGTACTAAGGACTGGGAGGAATATGGGACACCTCCTAACAGAAATAGTAGCAGACAGACGAACAAACAAAATAGATAGAACATAGAGGTCCGTAGACCAAGCAAACTAACAGAGTTAGATACAGAGCACAGGCTAGCTAGAAAGTAGATATACAATGAAGTCCAGCAAAGCCAGAAGGGCGGAGCAGGATTAAATAGGCCAACAAAGTCATGTGACCAGCAAAGGAAAAAAAACCTAACAGCAAGGTTCTAACAATTTAATGTCATCCTCGACATTTGTCTTCCTTCTGGTTCATCTAACAAACCCTTAGGAGCTGTTTTCTCATAGTCATCTGAGGTCAACACCTCTACTTTTTTTCTAGTTGTGGGATGTCTCACACACGCAAGATTCCAGCCTCACTGGTAAACTGACAACTATTGTCCCCCTGTTACTGCCCTTTTTGAAAAGGTAGTGAAGTTATGTAGCTCTATGTACATATTAGACATTGTTTGGCATTCAATTTTAAAACATCAATAACAATCTTATTCTAGCTAACTTTTGTTTGTAGGTCACCTGCAAGAAATAAACAACTTAACCAATCAGCATCTCTTCAGCTAGAGCTTTTTGTCCGTCTTCAACCAGCTCAGGCTAACTAGTCTTATAACAATTTCACCCTACTACAAATTAATATTATTCAACCAGTGCACAATTCTTGCATATGCAGAACCTGTAGGATAAGAGCATATCTATAAAAATAAAACACAGTAAATGTGCCTGAGGCAATTTGTGCAAACTAGTAAACACAGTCCCTTTTCCTTAGGCAGGGGGTCCTCTGTCCTTCTTGGTAAGGACCCTGTAACAGGAAAAGGGGCAGTCCTCAAATCAGGGTACAGAAACACAATTTGTTTCTTGGTAAGTAAAGCAAAGTCCATTTAAGTGCAAAAAGAGAACAGTCCTTGAGATGGATACGGCACAGCCGATAAGTTGAGTTTCACACTCTCCAACCTCATTTTGGCGTCCAAATATCCAGCAGAAAAGGGCACAACTGGTGCAAATAAAAACAAAAATAAAAGTGCAGCTTGTCCAGCTTATTCAAGTATTGAGCCTATTTCGACCGCAGAGGGTTTCATTAACAAATAGTCCCTCCTGTTCAAACAGGAACAACTCTAAGTAGCCAGGGGCTAAGCTAGCCCAGCAGAAATGGCCACCTTAGGGAGATAGGGAAATGTCTCTCACAGCACACAACGAGGCAACTTGTGTTCTTCTTAGGCTCACTTGGCGGGCTGGTCCAGCTTTTCCTTGACTGGAGCCTCAGCAGGACAAGATGGCATAAACTTTGCCACTGAGACCTGACTGTGGGTGGCCTGGAGGGTCGGTGGAGTTGGGGGCTTTGTAGTAGAGACCGGAGGTCTCTTGGGGACTGATGTGGCCAAAGCAGAGTTACTTCCCAGCTATGGTTGTGGCTCTGTTGGCCGTTGGGGCCGGACCCAAAATCGGTAAACTGTGGGGGTCTGATATAACCCTCTTACTTGGTCTTCTTGTGTCTCTTTTTAGTGAAACATGGTTGTTTTGATATCCTGGAGCCCCTCAAAGGGATGAAGAGAGATGGCAATCTGGCCAGGCTGAACAGGAACAGTAGCAGAGGGCGCAGGGGTAGTTGGTACCATTGCAGGTAGTACAGACAGCGTTGTGGTCATGACCGTTACTGTTTATTGGGGGATCCACGGGGTCCTGGCAAAAGGGGTAACCCATAGGGCTTCTCTTCTCTCCACAGCCCCATGCGTTCAATTCTTTGGACTGTCCAGTTCATGTCATGGATCTGCCTAATCCATCCCCTAGACCCTCCATTCTTGGGCCTGGTGAAGAAGGTACTGGATGGTGAACTGGGCCTTTCTGGAGGTGACGCTATGGTGACCAACGTGCAGGAGGGTGTCATGCACGCGCCCGGACTGACTGGTGTGTGCGTGTATATGTAGTGATTCCACTGGACCGTACCGGAGAGTGAATGCCTGGAGGGGCGTAACTAAGTATCTACCCAATCAGACCAAGGTCGAACGATGGCATACGACGCCAGTGCACCAAGGGGGAACCGAGCAGAGGGACCAGGTGCTACTCCAGGTCAGACCCCGGACACGGCTGTTGACCCACACCGGGGAATACATGAACAGGCAGGTTGGGCTGGCACACAGACTGGTGGGTATAGGCAGACACGACTGGTATGCAGACGGGTGGATGCTGGCAAGCACGACTGGTATGCAAACAGGGAGGTACTGGCAGGTACGGCCGGTATGCAGGCAGGTGGATGCTGGTAAGCACGACTGGTATGCAGGCAGGCAGGTACGACAGGTTGGAGCACAGAGTGGATAGGAACCAGTACAGACTGGGACTCAGGAACAGAACCGCAGATGCGGTGGACAAACACAGCAGAGTGAGGCCGCCCGGAGCAGCGAGCAAGAGTAGAGCAGGACGAGTCCCCCTGGAGCGGTGAGCAAAGGGTCAGAGCAGAGCGAGACTGCCGGAGCAGTGAGCAAAGGGTCAGAACAGAGCGAGACTGCTGGAGCAGTGAGCAGAGGGTCAGAGCAGAGCGAGACTCCCGGAGCAGTGAGCAAAGGGTGAGCAGAGCGAGACTGCTGGAGCAGTGAGCAAAGGGTCAGAGCAGAGCGAGACTGCCGGAGCAGTGAGCAAAGGGTCAGAGCAGAGCGAGACTGCCGGAGCAGTGAGCAAAGGGTCAGAGCAGAGCGAGACTGCCAGAGCAGTGAGCAAAGGGTCAGAGCAGAGCGAGACTGCCGGAGCAGTGAGCAAAGGGTCAGAGCAGAGCGAGACCGCCGGAGCGGTGAGCAAAGGGTCAGAGCAGAGTGAGACCGCCGGAGCGGTGAGCAAAGGGTCAGAGCAGAGCGAGACCGCCGGAGCAGTGAGCAAAGGGTCAGAGCAGAGCGAGACCACCGGAGCGGTGAGCAAAGGGTGAGCAGAGCGAGACCGCCGGAGCAGTGAGCAAAGGGTGAGCAGAGCGAGACCGCCGGAGCGGTGAGCAAAGGGTGAGCAGAGAAAGACCGCCGGAGTGGTGAGCAAAGAGTGAGCAGAGCGAGACCGCCGGAGCAGTGAGCAAAGGGTGAGCAGAGCAGGCAAGAACCGCCGGAGCGGTGAGCAAGGCAGAGCAGGCAAGAACCGCCGGAGCGGTGAGCAAGGCAGAGCAGGCAAGAACCGCCGGAGCGGTGAGCAAGGCAGAGCAGGCAAGAACCGCCGGAGCGGTGAGCAAGGCAGAGCAGGCAAGAACCGCCGGAGCGGTGAGCAAGGCAGAGCTGGCAAGAACCGCCGGAGCAGCGAGCAAAGCAGAGCAGGCAGAAACCGCCAGAGCGGCGAGCAAGGCAGGCAGAGGGGACAGGGCTCTGTTCACACGGAACAGACTGGAAGGGAAAGGCAGAACCAGATACACACAAAATACTTGCAATGAAGTAGCGAGTGGACTCTAAACTCACAAACGGAAGTACAGCGACAACGAGTAGGAGTTAGGTGCAGGTTCAGACTCTGCAGAAAAAGGGAAGGTACGGACATAGAGAAAAACAGGAGACAGGTTAGGAGACAGTTCAGACAGGAACTGTTACTGCAACAAATACAGGAATGAGCCAAGGTAAGGCCAAGTGCTGGTTCAGACAATGCAGGAGAAAGGGAAGGTACGGACATAGAGAAAAACAGGAAGCAGGTTAGGAGACAGTTCAGACAGGAACTGTTACTGAAGCGAGATACAGGAGCGAGTCTGGGTATGCGGCCCCCAGAGGGCGCGACGAACAGGCTAAGAGCGTGTTCACACGGGCCTGGAATTACAGCCTCCAGGAAAGGCAGCTGGCTAGAGTACACAGACAGGACACAGTTCAGACACGGGAACTGATACCGCAAGGCAGGAAACATAGACAGGACCTGGCACATCAGTGACAAGAAGCCAACTGACAGAACAAGATGCCCAGGCATGGATTCCAAGGAGGAGCTGGCTTAAATACCAGGTGACAGACAGCAATAGGCTGAGGACTCATTATGGGTGTGTCTGCAGCAGCTACAAGAAACAGGAAGTTCGGCGGGAATCGCCCTAAGCAGCCAGAGCAGAGCAAAGCAGACAGTATGGAAAGAAGCCAGAGTGGCAGTCTGGACTGGAAATCAAGTGCGCGCTCTGGCACAGTGGGAGATGGACCACTATGCAAGGACGCCGCCAGTTATGTTACAGTACCCCCCCCCCTTATGCCCCCTCTTCTTCAGTCCTGCCAGAATCTTCCGCAGGGAATTTGAGGGCCAATCCTTCTCTTCAAGGAGATTACTTCTACTGTCCACAAGAAGAGACAAAACTGGTCTAATCTGGGAAGCTAGGATGCTATCTCCTATCCAGCCATCCTCAGCACCAGGCGAAACTGGTGGAGTACCATGAACAGCACAAAAGGAAGTCTCTCTCCACCTATTATCAGGTAGCACCCCAGAGGGTTCAGGAGACAACAGGAAGTCCTCCGCCGGGTTGGAGGGGTGCAGAGACTTGGGGGTAACCTCTGCTTTGGGGTACATCTTGTCAAGCTCACAGGATGAAATGGGCGAGGTATCAGGTACAAGGTGTAGAAAAGTCACCGTTCCTTTGTTATCTGGTGGTACCCCGGAGGATTCAGGAAACAACTGGAGGTCCTCCGCCGGGTCGGAGGAGTGCAGAGACTCAGGGGTAACCTCTGCTTTGGAGTACACTAGGTCGGACTCACTGGATGAAGCGGGCGAGGTATCAGGTACTGAATATAGGAAAGTCTCTGTCCATTTGCTACCAGGTAGCACCCCAAAGGGTTCAGGAGACAACTGGAGGTCCTCCGCCTGGTCGGAGGGGTCCACGGACTCGGAGGTAATTACTGCTTCGGAGTACCCTTGGACAGGCTCACCGGGTAAAGTGGGTGAAGTATCAGATACCGGGTGCAGGAAGTCCTCCTGTGTGGATTCTGGGTGGGCAGCAGTCTCTTCGGGCAGGAGAACTGGTGCGCTACCCACGCACATTACCGAGGATTGCTGGATGTTTTCCTGCTACTATCCCAGTTCTATGACTCCCGTTAAAACAAAGCTTCAGGTGATGAATGATGGATGAGGTGGTGGCAAAGGAGAAAGAGCTGGAGGAACAGGGACCATTCACATCAATATCAGGCCAGTCAACCACACATGTCTTGTAGGATATGTTTCGGTACCAAAAGGAGGTGTTCGGATACACAGTTATAGAGCATACAGTGAGTGCAATGCCTACCAAAAATTTCGAGGCACTCCAATGCCCCTTGGAAGTGACATGGAGGTCAGAGGGCCTTAACTAAACTGTTTTTTCCATTTATAGCAACTGGGTCTCCTGTACACTGTTGGCCTAAGCAGTGAATGGAAGGCTTTCCAAAAATTATGAGGAACTGCAATGCCCCTTGAAACAGACGTGGATTACAGCGTACTAAAAACCTTCTACCCATTATTGGGGAGTGGGTCTGGGTATGCGGCCCCCAGAGGGCGCGACGAACAGGCTAAGAGCGTGTTCACACGGGCCTGGAATTACAGCCTCCAGGAAAGGCAGCTGGCTAGAGTACACAGACAGGACACAGTTCAGACACGGGAACTGATACCGTAAGGCAGGAAACATAGACAGGACCTGGCACATCAGTGACAAGAAGCCAACTGACAGAACAAGATGCTCAGGCATGGATTCCAAGGAGAAGCTGGCTTAAATACCAGGTGACAGACAGCAATAGGCTGAGGACTCATTAGGGGTGTGTCTGCAGCAGCTACAAGAAACAGGAAGTTCGGCGGGAATCGCCCTAAGCAGCCAGAGCAGAGCAAAGCAGACAGTATGGAAAGAAGCCAGAGTGGCAGTCTGGACTGGAAATCAAGTGTGCGCTCTGGCACAGTGGGAGATGGACCACTATGCAAGGACGCCGCCAGTTATGTTACAGTACCGCCCTGCCCTTATGCCCCCTCTTCTTCAGTCCTGCCAGAATCTTCCGCAGGGAATTTGAGGGCCAATCCTTCTCTTCAAGGAGATTACTTCTACTGTCCACAAGAAGAGACAAAACTGGTCTAATCTGGGAAGCTAGGATGCTACCTCCTATCCAGCCATCCTCAGCACCAGGCGAAACTGGTGGAGTACCATGAACAGCACACAAGGAAGTCTCTCTCCACCTATTATCAGGTAGCACCCCAGAGGGTTCAGGAGACAACAGGAAGTCCTCCGCCGGGTTGGAGGGGTGCAGAGACTTGGGGGTAACCTCTGCTTTGGGGTACATCTTGTCAAGCTCACAGGATGAAATGGGCGAGGTATCAGGTACAAGGTGTAGAAAAGTCACCGTTCCTTTGTTATCTGGTGGTACCCCGGAGGATTCAGGAAACAACTGGAGGTCCTCCGCCGGGTCGGAGGAGTGCAGAAACTCAGGGGTAACCTCTGCTTTGGAGTACACTAGGTCGGACTCACTGGATGAAGCGGGCGAGGTATCAGGTACTGAATATAGGAAAGTCTCTGTCCATTCGCTACCAGGTAGCACCCCAAAGGGTTCAGGAGACAACTGGAGGTCCTCCGCCTGGTCGGAGGGGTCCACGGACTCGGAGGTAATTACTGCTTCGGAGTACCCTTGGACAGGCTCACCGGGTAAAGTGGGTGAAGTATCAGATACCGGGTGCAGGAAGTCCTCCTGTGTGGATTCTGGGTGGGCAGCAGTCTCTTCGGGCAGGAGAACTGGTGCGCTACCCACGCACATTACCGAGGATTGCTGGATGTTTTCCTGCTACTATCCCAGTTCTATGACTCCCGTTAAAACAAAGCTTCAGGTGATGAATGATGGATGAGGTGGTGGCAAAGGAGAAAGAGCTGGAGGAACAGGGACCATTCACATCAATATCAGGCCAGTCAACCACACATGTCTTGTAGGATATGTTTCGGTACCAAAAGGAGGTGTTCGGATACACAGTTATAGAGCATACAGTGAGTGCAATGCCTACCAAAAATTTCGAGGCACTCCAATGCCCCTTGGAAGTGACATGGAGGTCAGAGGGCCTTAACTAAACTGTTTTTTCCATTTATAGCAACTGGGTCTCCTGTACACTGTTGGCCTAAGCAGTGAATGGAAGGCTTTCCAAAAATTATGAGGAACTGCAATGCCCCTTGAAACAGACGTGGATTACAGCGTACTAAAAACCTTCTACCCATTATTGGGGAGTGGGTCTCCCTTAGTGTTCGCCTATGCATTGAAAAGCAAAAGCTGACTAAAATTAGGAGGAAATGCAATGCCCGTTGGAAGAGTCGTGGAGGTGAGAGTTAATTAAAAACAACATTTCAATGCCCCTTGGAAGAGCTGTGGAGTTCAGAGTGGTTTAACAAGACTGTTTTAATGCCCCTTGGAAGAGACGTGGAGTTCAGAGTGGTTTAACAAGACGGTTTTAATGTCCCTTGGAAGAGATGTGGAGGTCACAGTAGCTTAACAAGACAATTTTAATGCCCCTTGGAAGAGATGTGGAGTTCAGAGTGGTTTAGCAAGATGGTTTTAATGCCCCTTGGAAGAGACGTGGAGGTCACAGTAGCTTAACAAGATGATTTTAATGCCCCTTGGAAGAGACGTGGAGGTCCCAAAGGAATAAAAAGACAATATCAATGCCCCTTGGAAGAGTGGCGGAGGTCCCAGTGTGTAGCGCCGGCGTCCCTGCCCTCTTCTAGGCAGGGACGCTGTTCCCCTCACCTCTCTGCTCCGTGCCCGGCGTCCTCCTCCCGCTCTGCTGGCAGCACGCGCTCCTTCCCGGCCACTGTGCTTAGGGCGCGCACGCGCGCTCTCCCTCCCTCTTAAAGGGGCCGCGCGCGCCGTCCTAAGGAGTCCCCGGCCAATGGCCGGAGGTCTTCACCATATATAAGGCACCTCCTCCAAAATGGAGGTGCCCGAGCAATGTTGTTGCACTGTTCACTACTCTGCTTCAGCCCTCAGGTCCCGTTGCCAGTTACCTGCCAGATACCTGCCAGATTCCTGCCAGCTTGCTGTCTTATTCCTGCCTGATATTCTGCTACCTGCCTGCTAGCCTGAGGTCCGACGGTCTGCCTTACAACTCCTGTCAGTCTGTCTAAGGACCAGCTTGCCCGCTCACCTGGGAGCGCACATCAGCTACCTGCCTGCTTGCCTGAGGTCCGACGGTCTGCCTTCCAACTCCTGTCAGTCTGTCTATGGACCAGCTTGCCCGCTCACCTGGGAGCGCACATCTGCTACCTGCCTGCTAGCCTACCTGGAGGCTCCGCCGTCACGTGCAGTGACCACCTGCCTGTCCAGTGACTCCTGCCCGCTCACCTGGGAGCGCTCATCTGCTGCCTGTCTGCTAGCCTACCTGGAGGCTCTGCCGTCACGTGCTGTGACCACCCGTCTGTCCAGTGACTTCTGCCCGCTCACCTGGGAGCGCTCATCTGCCGCCTGTCTGTTGGTCTTCCTGGAGGCTCCGCCGTCACATGCTGTGACCACCCGTTTATCCAGAGACTCTCGCCTGCTCACCTGGGAGCTCACGTCTACCATCAGCCGCCACAGGTCGTACCAACCCTTTACCCAGAGACTGCCCCGGTCACTTGCCGTGACCTCCTGCCCGTTCATCCAGAGACTGCCCCGGTCACTTGCCGTGACCTCCTGCCCGTTCATCCAGAGACTGCCCCGGTCACTTGCCGTGACCTCCTGCCCGTTCATCCAGAGACTGCCCCGGTCACTTGCCGTGACCTCCAGCCCGTTCACTCAGAGACTGTCCCGGTCACCTGCTGTGACTGCCTGCCCGTCTTCCCTGGTCGCCACCCGCTCCCTTACAAGGACCGCCCCCTTGTATAGTAGCTCAGAGGTTCCGCCTCCCAGACCCGTTACAGTTTGCTCGGGCCATGGAACCCGGTGGCACCCAAGCTCCCTCGCTCTCGGACCTGTGTCATGAACTGTCCCGTCAGAGGTCCCAACAGGAGTCCATCCTGGGTCACCTGCGGAATGTCAATTCTCGCCTGGACACTCTGACTGCTCCGCCAGCAACCTCCGCCAGTGCCATGACTCACAATCCGGCAGCTCCGCTGCCCACTAATACCATGGTTTCCTACCCCGGACCCCGGCTTTCTGCACCTCCTCGCTTCGGAGGCGACTCCGCCCAGGCTCGGGGCTTCATAAATCAGTGCACCCTGCACTTTGAACTATTGTCCCACCAGTTTAACTCCGACCGGGCCAAAATTGCCTTCATCATGTCCCATCTCACCGGGGAGGCCCTGGCCTGGCTAAATCCTCTATGGGAGAGAGGAGACCCCCTGGTGTCCGACTTGCCTGCCTTTCTCACGGCTTTCCGGAAAGTCTTCGACGAACCCGGACGGAAGACCTCATCCGCATCATCTCTGCTACGCCTCCGTCAGGGAAGTCTCACCGTGGGCCAATATGCCATACGGTTCCGTACCCTTGCCTCGGAGCTGGCCTGGGATAACGACGCTCTGGTATCCGTCTTCTGGGAGGGTCTGTCCGGCCGTATTAAAGATGAACTTGCCGGTCGGGACATTCCTACCACTCTCGATGACCTAATAACTCTTGCCACCCGGATTGACCTACGGTTCCAGGAGCGTGCCAAAGAGGTCACCCGTGAGAGGAGGTTTCCACGTCTAGCTCCTACTTTTCAGAAACCCGTCACTCCCTCCGTCTCTCCCCAGGTACACTCTCCTGTGCCTATGCAGGTCGACCAGACCAAGATGGTCAAAACCCGTCAGGACTTACGCCGTGCCGAGGGGAGCTGCTTCTAATGTGGCAGTAAGGAGCACCGGATCCGTGCCTGCCCGGAGAGGTCGGGAAACGCCTGTGTCTAGGTTCGCTCAGAGAGGTCGACCTAGACAAGAATAAATCCTCTCCATCTCTGCTGCTGTCAGTCTCAATCGTCTGCGGGGAGAACCGTTATTTCGAACTAGCCCAACTTGACTCTGGAGCAGCCGGGAATCTTATTTCACAGTCCCTGGTAGAGAAATACCGCATCCCCACCAAACCTCTGGCTGTACCCTTGTCTGTTGCTGCCGTGGATGGGGGTCTCTTACCACGCCCCATCCAACTCATCACCGAATCCATTACTCTGCAGGTGGGAATGCTGCATTCTGAGAGTATCTCCTTTCATGTTCTGCCTGGACTCTCTCACGCCCTCTTACTAGGTCTACCTTGGCTCCAGAGACATGCACCCGTGCTTGACTGGCAGACCGGAGAGGTCCTTCGCTGGGGACAGGACTGCCATAAGACCTGTCTGGTTCCCGTCCATCCCGTCCGTCCTTCTCCTACCCCAGCTAATCTACCTGGACTTCCGATTCCTTATTGGTCTTATGCTGATGTCTTTAATAAAAAGGAGGCAGAGACACTACCCCCTCATAGACCATACGACTGCCCTATCGACCTGTTACCCGGTACTACTCCTCCCCGTGGGCGTATTTATCCATTATCCGCTGCTGAGACCCGGTCGATGTCCGAATATATTGAGGAGAATCTGGCCAGGGGATTCATCCGGAAATCTACCTCCCCGGCGGGAGCAGGCTTCTTTTTCGTCAAAAAGAAGGACGGCTCACTCCGTCCCTGTATAGACTATAGAGGCCTTAACCAGATCACGGTGAAGAATAAGTACCCCCTTCCGCTCATTCCGGAGTTATTTGATCGTCTGAGGGGGGCTAGAATCTTCACCAAACTGGACCTCCGTGGGGCGTACAACCTGGTTCGTATCCGTCAGGGGGATGAATGGAAGACGGCATTCAACACCCGGGACGGCCACTATGAATATCTGGTAATGCCCTTTGGTCTCTGTAACGCTCCTGCCGTCTTTCAAGAGTTGGTCAATGACATCTTCCGGGACCTTCTCTACTCCTGCGTAGTGGTGTACCTGGACGACATCTTGGTCTTCTCTCCGGATCTCCAGACTCACCGGAGGGACGTTCGTCAGGTCCTGCTCAGGCTCAGGCAGAATCACCTCTTCGCTAAATACGAGAAGTGCCTCTTTGAGCAGACCTCGCTTCCGTTTTTGGGCTACATTATTTCTCAGACAGGCCTACGAATGGATCCAGAGAAACTGTCTGCCATCGAGAAATGGCCTCGACCGGAGGGATTGAAGGCCATTCAGCGGTTCCTGGGCTTCGCCAACTACTACCGCCTCTTCATACCACACTTCTCTTCCCGGGCTGCCCCAATTTCCGCGCTCACCCGTAAGGGTACTAATCCCAAAGAGTGGCCGCCCGAAGCAGAGGAGGCCTTTCTTTCCTTAAAACAGGCCTTCTCTTCCGCCCCGGTGCTGCATCGCCCGGACGGCAACAAGCAGTTCTTCCTGGAAGTTGACGCCTCCTCCTCTGGAGCCGGAGCGGTACTTACTCAAAAATCATCTTCCGGGAGGATGGTAACTTGCGGCTTCTTCTCTAAACTCTTCTCCTCCTCAGAGCGCAATTATTCCATAGGAGACCGAGAGTTATTGGCCATCAAACTGGCATTGGAGGAGTGGCGTTACCTGCTCGAGGGGGCTCTTCACCCGGTAATAATTTACACTGACCACAAGAACTTGGCTTACCTCCAGCATGCCCAGAGACTTAACCCGCGCCAAGCCCGGTGGTCCTTGTTTTTTGCTCGCTTTGATTTTGTTCTTCATTTTCGCCCGGCTGACAAAAACGTCAAGGCGGACGCCTTGTCTCGATCCTTTCTGGTGTCTGATCTCGAGGAAGATCCGAAACACATCATCGATCCCGCCAGAGTAATGCAGGTGGCTCCCGTGAGTCTAAATCGTCTCCCTCCCGGAAAGACGTTCGTATCAGTACCTGATCGGGAGAAGATCCTTCACTGGGGTCACTCGTCTAAACTGGCTGGCCATGCCGGTCAGAAAAAGACCCTCCAGCTTATTACCCGGCACTACTGGTGGCCTACCCTGCACAAGGACGTAATAGACTTTGTTTCTGCCTGTGTGTCCTGCGCCCGCAACAAGGTTCCGAGACATCTGCCAGCCGGTCGCCTCCTTCCGCTTTCTGTACCTGCTGCCCCCTGGCAGCATATAGCAATGGACTTTATAACTGATCTCCCCGTCTCTGCCGGTTGTACGGTCATTTGGGTGGTCGCTGACCGCTTCTCCAAGATGGCTCATTTCGTTCCCCTGCCAGGCCTCCCGTCTGCACCCGAGCTAGCTAAAGACTTTATTCGTCACATCTTTCGTCTTCATGGCCTGCCCCTCCACATCGTGTCGGATCGTGGGGTACAGTTCACCTCTCGCTTCTGGAGAGCCACTTGTAAACTGCTAGACGTCACCCTGGACTTCTCTTCCGCTTACCACCCACAGTCCAATGGTCAAGTGGAGCGGATCAATCAGAACCTGACCAGTTACCTCCAGCACTTCGTTAATGCCCATCATTCAGACTGGGTGGATCTCCTACCATGGGCCGAGTTCTCTTATAACAATCACGAGAGCGAATCCTCCTCCAAATCCCCGTTTTTTGTAGTCTTCGGTCAGCATCCTCGGATTCCTTTTCCTGTCTCCACCTCTGTGGACAACCCGGCTGCGGAATCTCTCGTTAGCAAATTTTCCTCCATTTGGGAGAGTACCCGATCCGCACTCCTTCAGTCGTCCGAACGGATGAAAAGACACGCTGACAAAAAACGCCTGGATCCTCCACAATTTCGTCCTGGAGATAAAGTCTGGCTCTCATCTAAATATGTCCGACTCAAAATACCTTCTTACAAGTTAGGGCCTCGGTTCATCGGCCCTCTGGAGGTCATCAGTCAGATCAACCCGGTGGCCTATAAATTGAAACTCCCGGCCAACTTACGGATCCCTAACTCCTTCCATGTATCTCTCCTCAAACCTGTGGTACTTAACTCTTTTTCCAAGTCTACAGGTACGCCTCCTGCTCCGGTTTCTGCTGAGGACGAGTTTGAGGTAGAGAACATTCTTGCCACCAAAAGGGTAAGAGGAAAGACCTTTTTTCTAGTAGATTGGAAGGGGTTTGGTCCTGAGGAGAGAACGTGGGAGCCCCGGGAGAACATCCATGCCCCTCTCATCCTTGCTAAATTTCTGTCTGGCCTAAAAAAGGGGGGACCTAAAGGGGGGGGTACTGTAGCGCCGGTGTCCCTGCCCTCTGCTAGGCAGGGACGCTGTTCCCCTCACCTCTCTGCTCCGTGCCCGGCGTACTCCTCCCGCTCTGCTGGCAGCGCGCGCTCCTTCCCGGCCACTGTGCTTAGGGCGCGCACGCGCGCTCTCCCTCCCTCTTAAAGGGGCCGCGCGCGCCGTCCTAAGGAGTCCCCGGCCAATGGCCGGAGGTCTTCACCATATATAAGGCACCTCCTCCAAAATGGAGGTGCCCGAGCAATGTTGTTGCACTGTTCACTACTCTGCTTCAGCCCTCAGGTCCCGTTGCCAGTTACCTGCCAGATACCTGCCAGATTCCTGCCAGCTTGCTGTCTTATTCCTGCCTGATATTCTGCTACCTGCCTGCTAGCCTGAGGTCCGACGGTCTGCCTTACAACTCCTGTCAGTCTGTCTAAGGACCAGCTTGCCCGCTCACCTGGGAGCGCACATCAGCTACCTGCCTGCTTGCCTGAGGTCCGACGGTCTGCCTTCCAACTCCTGTCAGTCTGTCTATGGACCAGCTTGCCCGCTCACCTGGGAGCGCACATCTGCTACCTGCCTGCTAGCCTACCTGGAGGCTCCGCCGTCACGTGCAGTGACCACCTGCCTGTCCAGTGACTCCTGCCCGCTCACCTGGGAGCGCTCATCTGCTGCCTGTCTGCTAGCCTACCTGGAGGCTCTGCCGTCACGTGCTGTGACCACCCGCCTGTCCAGTGACTTCTGCCCGCTCACCTGGGAGCGCTCATCTGCCGCCTGTCTGTTGGTCTTCCTGGAGGCTCCGCCGTCACATGCTGTGACCACCCGTTTATCCAGAGACTCTCGCCTGCTCACCTGGGAGCTCACGTCTACCATCAGCCGCCACAGGTCGTACCAACCCTTTACCCAGAGACTGCCCCGGTCACTTGCCGTGACCTCCTGCCCGTTCATCCAGAGACTGCCCCGGTCACTTGCCGTGACCTCCTGCCCGTTCATCCAGAGACTGCCCCGGTCACTTGCCGTGACCTCCTGCCCGTTCATCCAGAGACTGCCCCGGTCACTTGCCGTGACCTCCAGCCCGTTCACTCAGAGACTGTCCCGGTCACCTGCTGTGACTGCCTGCCCGTCTTCCCTGGTCGCCACCCGCTCCCTTACAAGGACCGCCCCCTTGTATAGTAGCTCAGAGGTTCCGCCTCCCAGACCCGTTACACAGTGGAATAAAAATACAATATTAATGCCCCTTGGAAGAGTGGTGGAGGTTACAGTGGAATAAAAAGAGAATATCAATGACCCTTGGAAGAGACGTGGAGGTCACAGTAGCTTAACAAGACGATTTTAATGCCCCTTACAAGAGCCATGCAGTACAGCATATTAAAAACATTATTCCCATTATTGGGGAGTGGGTCTCCCATAGTCTTTGCCTATGCCTTCCAAGCAAAATCTGCCAAAAATTAGGACGGAGGAACTTGCAATGCCCCTTACAAGAGCCATGCAGTACAGCATATTAAAAACATTATTCCCATTATTGGGGAGTGGGTCTCCCATAGTCTTTGCCTTTGCCTATGCCTTCCAAGCAAAAGCTGCCAAAAATTAGGACGGAGGAACTTGCAATGCCCCTTACAAGAGCCATGCAGTACAGCATATTAAAAACATTATTCCCATTATTGGGGAGTGGGTCTCCCATAGTCTTTGCCTATGCCTTCCAAGCAAAAGCTGCCAAAAATTAGGACGGAGGAACTTGCAATGCTGGCAACACGGACCACGGTGGTATAGTGGTGGTGGAGGCTGAGGATAAAGAGAAGAGCAAAAAATAGCCAATATGAGGAAGTGTATACCCATGTGTGGGTGTGAAGCGGTGCATGGGAATACACCTACCGAAACAACACAGTGGATTTGACTTTATGTTACTCTGCTGTCATTTGGTAGTGATGAGAAGTCTGGCCCAATCCAGCCCTTGTTCATTTTGATAAGGGTCAGCTTGTCAGCATTGTCAGTTGACAGGCGAGTGCGCTTATCAGTTATAATTCCCCCAGCGGCACTAAAAACATTCTCCGATAACACACTAGCGGCAGGGCAGGCCAGGACCTCCAAGGCTTACAGAGCGAGTTCATTCCTAGTGTCCAGCTTGGATACCCAATAATTAAAAGGCACAGCGGAATCACGGAGGATGCTGGTACGGTCGGCAAGGTACTCCCTCACCATCTTTTGAAACTTTCCACTCCTTATGAGAGTACCCCGCTCCTCAGGGCCTGTAAGCTGGGTGGGTCTCAGAAAACTGTCCCAGAACGTTGACAGTTTTCCCCTGCCTCTGCTGGATTGGAGTTGCGTCTCTCTCGCCTGTACGCCTTGGTTGGGCAACGAACTGAGACCTCTGCCGCTAGCGTGTTCAGATGGGAATTTCTTTAACAGTTCTGCAGCAAGGGTCTTCTGGTACTGCCCCATTTTTGTAGACCTCTCCACCTCAGGAATAAGAGAGTGAAAGTTCTCCTTGTAGCGGGGGTCTAAAAGTGTCACCAACCAGTAATGACCGACACCTAACATTTTGACAATGCGAGGGTCACGGTTTAGGCAGCGTAACATAAAGTCAGCCATGCGTGCAAGACTGGTAACGGACAAGACTTCCGTGTCCTCACCAAAATGACGACTGACCATGCTCTCCTCCTCCTCCTCCCCCCTGTCCTCAGGCCACCCACGCTGAACCGACGGTATGACAGTTGTACAGGTACTACCGTCTACAGCGCATGATACCAGCTCCTGTTCTTCCTCCTCCTGTCCCTCATTGTCCCCCAATGCACGTTGGGATGAGATGAGGCTGGGCTGTGTGTAATCGCCCGCTATGGCTTCTTGATCCATCTCATCATGCTCTGGCTGCAATGCCTCCTCTTTAATTCTCTGCAGAGAGCGTTGCAAAATACAGACAAGTGGGAAGCTGACGCTAATGATGGCGTCATCGCCACTCACCATCTTGGTGGACTTCTCAAAGTTTGTCAGGATGGTACATATGTCAGACATCCAGGTCCACTCCTGAGGTCTTGTGTGGAATCTGACCTGAATATCGACGGCCTTGTTGCAGCTGGTACTCCACAACTGCTCTCTTCTGCTCACAAATCCTTTGCAACATGTGGAGGGTAGAGTTCCAACGTGTGGGGACATCACACACCAGTCAGTGTGCCAGGAGCTGCAAACGCTGCTGCAACACAGCAAGGGCGGTGGAAGCTGTAGCCGACTTCCGAAAATGAGCAGACAGGCGGCGTACTTTGACGAGCAGATCTGGCAACTCGGGGTACGATTTAAGAAACCGCTGAACCACGAGGTTAAGCACATGAGCCAGGCATGGTACGTGTGTGATCTCGCCTCGCCTCAGAGCCGCCACCAGGTTACGACCATTGTCACACACGACCATGCCTGGATGTAGGTTCAGCGGTCTCAGCCATAGATCTGCCTGCTCTTTCACAGCTGTCCACAACTCACAAGCAGTGTGAGGTTTATCACCTAAGCTTATGAGTTTCAGCACAGCCTGTTGCCGCTTGGCTGAGGCAGTACTGCAGTGCTTCCAGCTTGTAACTGATGTGGTGATATCTGAGATGGAGGCTGAACATGAGGAGGAGGAGGAGGATGATGCGCAGGAGCTGTACACTGTGGGGGCAATTCTGACTGACATAGTGTTATGATCTGCAACATGTACTAAGGAAAGATAGGGGAAAGCTGACCCTACAGTAAGACTAAGCTGAATCCCTACGGTGTAGCGGGCTGCCTTTCCTAGTGAACAGACCTGCCTTATTCCTCGGCTAGTTTGAACAAAGACCTATAGAATTAAGGGAGGGGTCCCTAAAAGAACTAAGGACTGGAACAAAAATGGGACACCTCCTAAACAGAAGTTGTTGCAGAACACAAAAGACAAACTGACAAAAAGTACTAGAGGTCCCAGAGGACCAAGCGAACTAAACAGAGAAAGGCACAGAAGCACCTGGCTAGAGAGACAGTCAAACACTGAAGTCCAGCACAGCCAGAAGGGCGGAGCTGGCATATAAAGGAAGATGGTCATGTGACCTCAAACACAAGATATAAAAAACAAACAGGAGGGTTCTAACAGTACCCCCTCATTTATGTGGATCTTCCGGATCCTCCAGGGCCAGGCCTATCCGAAAACCTCCTGTAGAAAGCTTTAACAAGCCTAGGAGCAGAGACATCATCCGTATTTACCCAGGAGTTGTCTTCGGGACCGAAACCCTTCCAGCAGACAAGATACTGTAATCTCCATCTATGCCATCTAGAATTCTAGATACGAGAAATTTCATATTCGCCATCTTCCACCATAGGAGGAACTGTGACAGTGGCGTCCCTATTAGATACGTCAGCCTTTTTCAACAAGGAAACATGAAACACAGGATTAATCTTCCAGGAAGTAGGGATATCCAACCTAACAGCAGACGGGTTAACAACCTGAAGCACTTTAAAAGGACCCACAAACTTAGGACCCAGTTTTTTAGAGGGAATCCTCAACAGCAGGTTCATCGAGGACAACCAAACCATGTCACCCACAGTAAACAAAATCTCTTTACGTTTCCTGTCAAAATACTTCTTGGACTTCTTGTTAGCCTCTTGAAGGTTACAACGTACATTAGTCCAAACTCTCTCCAAATCACCGGAAAAATTCTCCTCCTCCGGCACTGCCGACCCCAATTTGGAGAACGAACCAAAAGACGGATGTCTCCCAGTACAACAAAAAAAAGGAGAACACCCAGCAGAGGAGGATGTATGATTAAGAGCAAATTCTGCGAGAGGCAGAAACTCAGACCACACCTCTTGATTGTCCGCCACAAAACAATTCAAAAACTGTTCAACATCCTGGTTCTTTCTTTCAGTCTGTACATTCAACTCAGGATGATAACCAGACGAAAATGACAAATGGACTCCCAACCTGTCACAAAAAGCACGCCAAAAGCGAGCCACAAACTGAGGTCCTCTATCAGAAACAATATCCGTGGGAACGCCATGGAGCTTGACAATCTCCTTAACAAACGCCTTAGCGAGTGTCTTGGCGCAGGGCATCTTAATGAATGGAACCAAATGACACATCTTACTAAAATGGTCCACGACCACCCAGATGACAGTAAAACCCTCGGACACAGGAAGATCAGTAATAAAATCCAAAGTGAGATGCGTCCAAGGCGCACTAGGAACCTCCAGAGGGCAAAGCAACCCTGCAGCAGGAGTATGTGAAGCCTTTAACCTAGCACACACAGTACATTGACGCACCCACTTGATGACTTCCTTCTGCCATCCAGGCCACCAAAAACTGTGACTGATAAGTCTCTTAGTCTCCGAAATTCCTGGATGACCTGCCAACCGAGACTCATGACACTCCACAAACAAATCTCTCCTAAAGGCTCTAGGCACGAACAACCTCCCATGGGGAGTGTTAGATGGAGCATCATCTTGAGCATTCAGAATCCCATTCTCCAAAACGGAGTCCAAAGCCGCCACCACAACTCCTTTCTGTAAAATGCTCTCCTCCTCCTCGGCACCGATCGTAGGAGAGAAGCTGCGAGATAAAGCATCGGCTTTAACATTCTTAGTACCAGGGATATAGGTAACAGAAAAATGAAACCTAGAAAAAAAAGTGCCCACCTAGCTTGACGGGCATTCAAGCGCTTGGCAGCATCCAGATTGATCATGCAGATTGATCAAATTCTTATGATCTGTGAAAACCTGAATAGGAAATCTAGCGCCTTCCAAAAAATGACGCCAATGTTCAAACGCAAGTTTTATAGCCAGCAACTCCCGATTTCCAACATCATAATTCAGTTCGGTTTCCGAAATTTTTTTCGAAAAGAAGGCACAAGGATGTACTCCTGAGACAAAACTGCTCCGACCCCCACCGATGAAGCATCGACCTCGACCAAAAAAGGCTTGGTCTCATCAGGCTGCATAAGGATAGAGGGCAGAACTGAACCTCTCTTTGAGATACTCAAACACTTGAATGGCCTCAGTAGTCCACTGGGCCGTATTCGCACCTTTCCTGGTGAGATCGGTTAGAGGTTTAACAATTACAGAAAAATTCTTAATGAATTTCCCGTAATAATTGGCAAAACCCAAAAATCTCTGTATAGATTTCAAACCAATAGGCCTAGGCCATTCCTGCACAGCCTGAACCTTCACAGGGTCCATCTCAAAGCCCTCGCTGGAGACAATCAGGGGTGGATTAAGAGTAGCAAGGGCCCCGGGCAGTTTAGAAGGTGCGGGGCCCCCCCCACACACACACACCTGATGTATGACATGTCACATGATCCCCTGTGATAGATCATGTGATAGTTCACGTGAAATTAATTTGGCACAATATTAATTATAATCATTTTTTTTAGTCTGTGTGCCCACTAGGCGTTTTTTATGCAATTCCGCTGCAGAAACATTTAAAAAAGGCGCGGTAGAAGGTCTGCCATGTTTCCCAATGATAATCCGCATGTGCTGTGCACATGCTGCGGAAATTTCCGCTGCGGATTATCATTGTGGAAAAATCCGCAGCATTACCAATTATTTTGCGGAAGCTCGGCGTTTTCGCCACCATTGACTTGCATTGGAGGGCATGTAATCCGCATCACTGCATCTGTACATGTGGATTCCATGTGTTTCAATGTGCGAATGGTACCCGGATTTGGAAAAGAGGAGACTCTCCTCCAGACCCAGGTACCATAGTACCTGTAAAAAAAAAAGAATAAAATAAAAAATAAATATCATACTTACCTTCTGATGGCCCCCGGTGTCTTTATCCGATGTGTTCTGGCTTGCCGGCAGCTCACGATGGTCTGAAAAGGACCTGCCGTGACGTAATTTAGTCATGTGATGGGTCACGCGACCGCTGACGTCGGCAGGCCATCAGAAGGTAATTATATATTTATTTTTTACCATTCTTTTACGGTCACACTATATAAATCCATGCCGGTTGCATGGATTTATATAGTGTGACCAAGTTCTCAAGCACTTTCCAAGTGATGCTAAAATCGCTTGGAAAAGCGCTTGATGACCCGCATGCAGGAATGCATGTGAAGAACGCTTCACATCCACATGTCCCTGGCAGAAAAAACGCATGTAAAATCTGCATGCGTTTTTTCTGCCAGGGAGATGCAGAAACGCTCAAAAAAAATCCAGAGCATTTCTGCATCGTGGGCACATAGCCTTACATTAATTGTATGACTCAATATTGAGCACACGTAGCCATCTATACACGGCGGGAGGCCGCACGGCGCCATCTATATACAGCAGGAGGCCACATGTAGCCATCTATGCACAGCGGGAGGCCGCACGTAGCCATCTATATACAGCGGGAGGCCGCACGTAGCCATCTATACACAGCACGAGGCCGCACTTAACCATCTATACACAGCAGGAGGCCGCACGTAGCCATCTATACACAGCAGGAGGCCGCACGTAGCCATCTATACACAGCGGGAGGCCGCACGGCGCCATCTATACACAGCGGGAGGCCGCACAGCGCCATCTATACACAGCGGGAGGCCGCACGTAGCCATCTATACACAGCGGGAGGCCGCACGGCGCCATCTATACACAGCGGGAGGCCGCACGGCGCCATCTATACACAGCGGGAGGCTGCACGGCGCCATCTATACACAGCGGGAGGCCGCACCGCGCCATCTACGCACAGCAGGAGGCCACATGTCGCCATCTATACACAGCAAAAGGCCACACGAAGCCATCTATACACAGCAGGAGGCCGCACGTAGCCATCTATACACAGCAGGAGGCCCCACGTAGCCATCTATACACAGCAGGAGGCCGCACAGCGCCATCTATACACAGCAGGAGGCCGCACGTAGCCATCTATACACAGCGGGAGGCCGCACGGTGCTCCCCCCAGAGACAGCGGGAGGCCGCACGCAGTCACGCACACACAAACATATACAGATATATACATGCACGCATAAACACATTTGAAACACAAAAATACATATAAACAGACATCACACAATGATATCTGCCTGCACACACACTCACACTCATTCAATCACACATACACACACTCACTCTCACACATATTCACACTCTCTCACACACACGCTCTCACACACACACTCTCTCATACACACTCTCTCATACACACACTCTCTCACACACACACTCACACACAGACACACACACACACAGACACACACAGACTCGGCATCCCCCGGCTCCGCTCCAGTCCTCCTGCTGCTCCTCTACGGTGCAGCACTGCAGGCCGGGCGCGCACTGCGTGATGTCACAGATAGGAGACATGGCCGCACACAGGGCCGTGTCTCCTAGCAGTGATGCGGCCAGGCCAGCACAGGGAAGTTAACTGCTGCAGTGCTGGCCGGGCCGGAGAAGAAGCAGCGTCCGTGCGCCGCTGCTGGGGGAGCGGTCCGGGGCCCCCCCCCCCGCCACTGTCTGCCAGTATGTGCCACAGCGCCGCACATATAATGAGGGCAGTCTGGCCATAGACACCCCGGAACCCCGGGCCCCCTGGAGGCCCGAGGCCACGGGCGGTAGCCCGGATTGCCCTCATTATAATCCGCCTATGGAGACAATGTAGCCAAAAAAACAAATTTTCTGCACAGCGAACTCACATTTCTCCAGCTTAGCAAAGAGTGAATTATCACTCAATAACTGCAAAATTTCACGTACACTCTGCCAATGGGACTCTAGATTTGGTGAATAAATCAAAATGTCATCCAAATACACAACCACATGCTTACCAATCAAAGGTCTCAGGATGTCATTAATAAGGTTCTGAAAAAATGCAGGTGCATTGGTAAGACCAAAAGGCATCACCAGATTCTCAAAATGACCTACCGGAGTGTTAAAAGTAGTTTACCGTTCATCACCCTCCTTCACACGTAACAAATTGTATGCCCCCCCAGAGATCAATTTTGGAGAACCACTTTGCTCCCACTAACTGGTTAAACAAGTCAGGAATTAACGGCAATGGGTAGGAATTGCGTACGCTAATCTTATTAATTTCACGAAAATCCAGACATGGACGTAAACCGCCGTCCTTTTTTTTAACAAAGAAGAATCCAACTGCCACAGGCGACTTAGAAGGTCTAATGTGACCAGCAGCCAGGCTAGTCTGTATGTACTCCTCCAAGGCCTTTCTTTCAGGGATAGTCAGATTAAACAAGAGACTTTTGGGAAGAGTAGCACCTGGAACAAACTCAATGGCGCAATCATAATCCCTATGAGGAGGTAAAACTTGCGACTCCTCCTCCAAAAAAACCCTCCAAAAATCTTGAATAGGTACCGGTAATTCCCCTTTTTCCACAGCTGCAATGCGACCATTACAACATTTATCATAGCACTTCGGACTCCAAGACTTAATCACATTAGTAGACCAGTCCAATAAAGGATTGTGCAGTCTTAACCAAGGCAATTCTAGAACTACTGGAGAGGGCAACCAAGTCCAAAATTTCTTGGTGAGATCCATTGATAGTGACTGCAAATGCAGCAGTCTTGTGAGTAATACATTTCAAAGGAGTGTTATCAATTGCAACCACAGAAATAGGTGATGACAAAGGTTTGGATTTCAATTTAAGTTTTTTCCAAAAACCCTTTATCAATCACATTAAGTGTTGAACCACAATCCACAAATATCTGAAATTCAATCAAATCTCCCTGCAGAGTAGTACTCCCAGAAAGAAATACTCCTGCAGAGCGTAAACAAGCTATATGGGCGTAATTGACCTTTTTTTTTTTTCTTTACTTAAACGACGCTCACAATACTTAATCAAATGGTCAGCTTTACCACAATAAAGACACAATCCCTCGGCGAATCTCCGATCTCTTTCTTGAGAGCGGAGTGACATCGCCCCAACCTCCATCGGTTCCCCGCCGTCAGAGCAGATTTTCTGGGGACTAGGACCTGACATCACAGGAAACTTTACCTCATTGAGCCTGCACCTCAGTCTCCTGTCTATACGAACAGCTAACTGCATAGCTTCCTGCAGAGTCTCAGGTGCAGGGAATGCAATTAGCAAATCCTTAACCCTTTCACTCAGACCAGCAAGAAATAAACATCTCAATGCCGGATCATTCCACTTAACTTCTGAAGCCCATCTCCTGAAGTGTGTGCAATAATTTTCAACATCATCTGACCCCTGATTCAAACGTCTAAGTTCAGATTCAGCAGATGAGATTCGATCAGGATCGTCATATAATAGCCCCATAGCAGAAAAAAATTCTTCAACAGACCTTAAACACGGATCATTAGGCTGGACAGAAAAGGTCCACCCCTGTGGTTCATTGCGCAAAAGAGACATAATAAAACCAATGCGCTGTGATTCATTCCCAGAGGATCTGTGTCTCAAACGAAAATATAACAAACAAGCATTTTTAAAGGAAAAAAAGCTTGCTGTTTACCATAAAAAACATCAGGCAGTCCTACCTTGGGTTAGACAAAATGCGCTCCAGGACAGCTACTCACGTGTTGCTGAAGCTCGGCCACCTCCAGAGACAATCCCTGCAGGCTTTGAGCCAAATCCTGGACGGAAACCATATTGATCCCCGAATTCCTTTCCTTTTAGTTTTTTTTTGGGCTGGACTTACTGTTATGATCTGCAACATGTACTAAGGAAAGATAGGGGAAAGCTGTCCCTACAGTAAGACTAAGCTGAATCCCTACGATGTAGCGGGCTGCCTGTTCCTAGTGAACAGACCCACTAGTCTGAACGAAGACCTATAGAATTAAGGGAGGAGTCCCTAAAAGAACTAAGGACTGAAACAAAAATGGGACACCTCCTAAACAGAAGTTGTTGCAGAACACAAAAGACAAACTGACAAAAAGTATTAGAGGTCCCAGAGGACCAAGCGAACTAAACAGAGAAAGGCACAGAAGCACCTGGCTAGAGAGACAGTCAAACACTGAAGTCCAGCACAGCCAGAAGGGCGGAGCTGGCATATAAAGGCAGATGGTCATGTGACCGCAAACACAAGATAGAAAAAACAGGAGGGTTCTAACACATAGGGCCCACAATCCTCCGTGTGGGGAGGATGTGTTCCGTCCCAAGGTCCGACTGGGTCTCGGCTTCCACTATGTTTACCCAGTGTGCCATCAGGGAGATGTACCGTCCCTGGCCACAAGCACTTGTCTACGTGTCTGTTGTCAGGTGGACTCTCCCAGTAACTGCGTTGTTGAGGGCACGGCAGATGTTTTGGGACACATGCTTGTGTAGTGCAGGGATGGCACACAGGGCAAAATATTGTCGGCTGGGGACCGTGTACCGAGGGATGGCCACCGCCATAAGGTTGCGGAAGGATTCCGTCTCCACCAGCCTAAAAGGCAGCATTTCCAACGCAAGCAGTCGTGAAATGTGCGAACTTAGGACTGTGGCCTGTAGGGCGTTGGCTGCGAATTTGTGCTTTCGTTCAAAGCTCTGGGATATGGACAATTGAACGCTGCGGTGGGACGTGGACGTTGCTGCTGTTTCTTGAGAAACTGCCATAGCAAGTGAAGACTGAGAGGAGGGGGCATCTTTGCATGCAGTATGGACAGGGGATTGCCTTGCACGCACAACAGGGGGTTCTCTTACACGCACAACAGCGGAAGAAGCAGTGGTGACACCCGCTGACACTGGTCGTGGACCCTGGGGTTTGCCCCACAAAGTCGGGTGCTTGCTGCCATGTGCCTGATCATGCTGGTGGTGGTCAGGCTGGTAGTTTTGTCACCCCTGCTGATGCTGGCCTGGCAGGTGGTACAAATGGCCTTTTTGGGGTTATCAGCAGAGTCTTAAAAAAAATTCTAGACTCTGGAAGACCGACCGGTTGTACTGGCAACGTCCCTCATGTTGGTGTTACGGGGAACGGTTGCCCGCCTTCTGTCTGCGGCCACCACACTGCTTCTTCCTGCCTGTTGGGGTACTCTGCCTCCCTCCCCCTGTGTGCTGCTGGCCTCGCTCTGTGTGTCCTCCTGCCACGTTGGGTCAGTTACTAGATCATCCACCACCTCCTCCTCTTCCACTTCTGCACAACGGTCCTCCTCCTCACTTCATGGCAATTGTGTCTCGTCATCGTCCACCACTTGTGACAAATTGCCAGCGTCGCCTTCCTGTGGCCGTGGCTGTTCAAATATTTGGCCATCGCTACATGGGATCTCATCTTCCACCACTTCAAGTGAAGCAAGCGAGGATCCCAAATATGGAAATGGACCAGTGAACAGCTCTTCAGAGTGTCCAACTGTGGGATCAGTTGCTGTCTGACGACACTCGGCATGGTGGGAGGAAGGAGCATCAGGGTGAGGAGGAGTATACAGTCGAGACTCACGGCTACTAACACTTGACCGTGTGGAAGACAGACCGGAGGTGGTGGTGCCCAGGTGACTGGAAGTATTATCTGCTATCCAATTAATAACCTGTTCACACAGTGATCAGTTCGCAATAGTGGTGCTGTTGTGTGCTTCCCTAGTAATTTGGTCAAGAACTGGGAGCGAGAAGATGTGGCTGTTGGTTGTGGCACATTTTCTCCTTGGCCATGGCCCGGTCCTCTGCACGCACCATCACCAGAACGTCCAGTTCCACGTCCCTTGCCACGCGCCTTGCCCATTGTAAATGAAGTAAAATAGCTTACACTCGCACTATCAATGGCAAAAGGGTAATAAAAAGGAGATTTAAACCGTAGAAGAGGAAAACCACAGTTCTAGCTCTCTGGCCTACACCAGAATCTTTTAAACAGATATATTTGTGTCTGAACACTCACAGACGCACTCAATTTTTTTTTTGGGGGGGGAATACCAAAAGGTTAATAAGATGGGTATTTGTACAGTATGACTGAGGGGAAAAAAAAAAGAGCATTTAGATGAAAAAAAAAGGATTTTTCCTGGCCCCTGAGACCTGGGGCTAAGTCTAGCAATTTTAAAAGCAGCACACAGGACTGTAATGCAGTGTTTGTTGGTATAACCACTGCGTCTCTTATACAGCCTGCCTGCCTGCCTGATATCTGGGATGGATATTAGTCCTGAGAAGGACTGTTTGATTTTGCAGGCTTTAGAGACCCTACACTACCTATTTCGCATTATAAATCTCTCCCTAGCTCAGCAGCACTCTCCCTACACTCTCTTATCCGGAGCGACTGTGTCCAATATGGCGGCGCCCGGTTTTAAATACTCGAGGTGACGCTGTGCGGCCAGCCAATCACTGTAATGCCCACAACCAACATGGCTGCGGCATTACAGTGACTGGCTGGCAATCCCTGCATGTTCATTGGCTCTGTAAAGAGCGCCAAACATGCAGGACGGAGACCCGAGCTTCCGCCCGAGTAACCCGGAAATGCTCGGTACTCGCCGAACATGCCGAGTAGTGAGATGCTCGGGCGAGTACCAAGCAGTGTCGATCATGCTTGCTCAACACTAATGGTTAACTGTAACAGCCGGCCCAGTAGAGGGAGGAGGAACTGTGTGCAAGTGTCAAGTGCAGGACGTGAACACAGTCTTAGAACACTCCTGTTAGGTTTTTTCTATTTTGCTGGTCACATGATCTTTTTGCCTATTTAATCCTGCTCCACCCTTCTGGCCATGCTGGACTTCATTGTAATTTCTACTCTTAAGCTTGCCAGGTGCTTTGTTACCTTTCTCAGTCAGTTTTGCTAGGTCTTTTTGACCTTTATGTTCTATGTTGTGTGTTTGTCTTTTTACTGCTACAATTTCTGCTAGGAGGTGTCCATCTTTCTCCCAGTCCCTAGTTCTTGTAGGGATCCCTCCCTCACATCTATAGGTCTTCGTTCAGACTAGCCGAGGACTTTAGCGGGTCTGATCGCAGGATCAGGTTCCCCGTTACATCGTAGGGATCTAGCTTAGCTCTATTGTAGGGACAGATCTCCTGTCTTTCCTTAGTGCTTGTAGCCTATCATAACAGTAAGTCCAGCCAAAAAATATCTCTAAGGAAAGACCTCCAGTTTCCATCATGGTGTCGGTTCGGGATTTGGCTCAACGCCTGCAGGGACTCTCTCTGGAGGTGGCCGAGCTCCAACACAAGTGAGTAGCTGTTCTGGAGCGCATTTTGTGGAGCCAAAGGTACGATTGCCTGATTTATTTTTTGGCGAACAACAAGATTTTTTTTTCCTTTAAAAATGCTTGTTTATTGTATTTTCGTTGGAGACCCAGATCCTCTGGTGATGAATCACAGCGCATAGGGTTCATAATGTCACTTTTGCGCAAAGAACCTCAGGGATGGGCCTTTTCTCTCCAACCTAGTGATCCGTGCTTTAGATCAGTGGATAGGTTTTTTTCTGCTTTGGGGTTGTTGTATGATGATCCTGATCGTGTCTCATCAGCTGAGACGGAATTGAGACTTTTGAGACAGGGATCAGGTAATGTGGAAAATTATTGTACTCACTTCCGTCGGTGGTCTGCTCAGGTGGGGTGGAACGATTCAGCTCTGAAAAGTTTGTTTCTTGCTGGGCTAGGTGAAAGGGTTAAGGATCTGCTTATTGCTTATCCTACACCTGGAAACTTGCAGGAGGCAATGCAATTAGCTATACGGGTGGACAGGAGACTGCGTGCAAGGGTTAATGAGAGTAAATCCTTTGCTATGTCAGCTCCTAGTCTTGAGAGGGTCTGTACTGACATTGGAGAGCCGATGGAGATTGGGGCGATGTCACCCCGCTCTCAGGAAAAAGACCGCAGGTTTTCTGAAGGTTTGTGCTTTTATTGCGGAATACCTGACCATTTCATTAAGAACTGTGTACTTCGTATGAACAAAGAAAAAAAAAAGGTCAGTTACGCCCGTATAGCCTGTTTAAATACTAAGGGGGTATTTCTTTCTGCTACTACTGCAGCTCAGGAAGAATTAATTGAATTTCGGGTATTTGTGGATTGTGGTTCTACTCTGAATGTGATTGATGGGGGATTCTTGGAAAAACTTAAATTAAAACCCAAACCTTTGTCATCCCCTATTGCCGTGGTTTCTGTCGATGGCTCTCCCTTGAAATGTGTTACTCACAAGGTTTATGAATTTCCCCTCACTATTAATGGTATTCACCAAGAAAATTTGGATTTGGTAGTATTAAATAATTTGTCTTCTCCAGTAATTTTGGGGTTACCCTGGTTAAAATAGCACAATCCTGTACTGGATTGGTCTACTAATGAAATTAAGTCCTGGAGCCCTAAGTGTTATGACAAGTGTTGTAACGGGCGCATTGCTGCTGTGGATAAAGGGGAAATACCTGTAACTATTCAGGATTTTTGGAAAGTTTTTTCTGAGGAGGAGTCGCAAATTTTGCCTCCCCATAGAGACTATGATTGTACCATTGAATTTGTCCCTGGAGCGACTCTTCCTAAAAGTCGTTTATTTAATCTTACTATTCCTGAGAGAAAGGCTTTGGAGGAATACATACAGACGAGCTTGGCCGCCAGTCATATCAGACCCTCTAAGTCACCTGTGGCTGTTGGATTTTTTTTTGTTAAAAAAAAGGACGGCGGTTTACGTCCTTGTCTGGACTTTCGCGAGATTAATAAAATTACTGTACGTAATCCCTACCCACTGCCATTGATTCCTGATTTGTTTAACCAGTTAGTGGGGGCCAAGTGGTTCTCTAAAATTGATCTCCGGGGGGCATACAATTTGTTGCGCATGAAGGAGGGTGATGAATGGAAGACTGCTTTTAACACTCCTGTGGGTCATTTTGAGAATCTGGTTATGCCTTTTGGTCTTACCAATGCACCAGCATTTTTTCAGAATCTTAGTAATGACATCCTTAGACCTTTGATCGGCAAAAATGTGGTTGTGTATTTGGATGACATTTTGATTTATTCGCCTGATCTGGAGTCTCATTGGTGGAGCGTACGTGAGGTATTACAGTTATTAATTGACAATTCGCTTTTTGCTAAGCTAGAGAAATGTGAGTTCGCTGTACAGAGAATTAGTTTTTTGGGCTACATTATCTCCAGCGAGGGCTTTGAGAAAGGTAACAAAGCACCTGGCTAGCTTAAGAGTAAAAATTACAATGAAGTCCAGCATGGCCAGAAGGGCGGAGGATCCTCTTAGAAGAGGGGGTACTGTTAGAACTCTCCTGTTAGGTTTTTTCTATTTTGCTGGTCACATGACCTTTTTGCCTATTTAATCCTGCTCCGCCCTTCTGGCCTTGCTGGACTTCATTGTAATTTCTACTCTTAAGCTAGCCAGGTGCTTTGTTACCTTTCTCAGTCAGTTTTGCTAGGTCTTTTTGACCTTTATGTTCTATGTTGTGTGTTTGTCTTTTTACTGCTACAATTTCTGCTAGGAGGTGTCCATCTTTCTCCCAGTCCCTAGTTCTTGTAGGGATCCCTCCCTCACATCTATAGGTCTTCGTTCAGACTAGCCGAGGACTTTAGCGGGTCTGATCGCAGGATCAGGTTCCCCGTTACATCGTAGGGATCTAGCTTAGTTCTATTGTAGGGACAGATCTCCTGTCTTTCCTTAGTGCTTGTAGCCTATCATAACACACAGTCAGTAGCTGTGCAGTACAGCAGAAACCAGCAGAGTCTATAGGGGCTGCTAAGGTAGACGTGGACCTAGTATCCCGGACAGTGGATCACCAAAGAATACCTCCACAAGAGTCCCCTTAGTCGGCCTGGGTACCTCGAGATAGTCGTCGTAGGCCTGGGGGCATACCAGAGCGAGGACATAGTACTGCTACAGCTTGCCCACGACTACCTCGTTTGGGCACCTTACAGCAGAAGAAACAGCTCCTCTGGGTCCTGCAGTGATGATGCTGCGAGCGCTAGGCAGATGGGCGTTGGGTGCGGCAGCAGAGCAGTCTCCTGGTCTGTGAGGTGGGGGAGGATCACAAGCCTGTGTCCATCCCTGTATACACAGCGGCGGCTTCCATCTTTCTCCTCTTCTTGCTGGCACACTGCTTCTTCCTGATGTTCCCCTGCAGTGATGGTGTTCTTTTCACAAGAGCACAGTGTTTTCTTTACTCCTCCCATCAAGGGACGGCTCTCTCCACCTTCCATTGGTGCTTCATGCAAGTGGGCAGTATTTTACCTGTTTTTTTTTCTTCGGAGTACAGCCTCTTGCAGACTGCTACTCTACCAGGGGTTGGGCTCTGCTTCGCACATTTTAGAACACACACCCACAAGATGGGATGGCCTTCTTCTCCACAACTGCGCTACAGGACGCCATCTTAGTTTCTATAGGACACACAGAATTCTGTATTTCCAAATTTATAGCTGCCTGGTTCTGCTATTATGTTTTTTTCAATACTGGTCCCCTTAACCCTAGAACGCATACCTGGGGCCTCGCAGGCCCGCCCTGTTAATTGTTTTCTATTTTCTGCAAGATTACTTTAGTTAGAATTTTGAAACTCTAGGTATTCCTCAGGTATATAGTTGTTTGTCATTTTTGTTTGAGTTATTCCATGTTATTTGCACACAGGCCTAAAGGGCCCCAGGTATGCGAAAAAGTAGATTTTTATGGTCATGCGTTCTAGGGTTAAATTGGTGTAGCAGAGTTGAGTTAAGGTGCTGCACTGATGTATGTTTAATAGCTGTGCCTCTGCACACTACAGTCTTATTCCCTCCAGGATTCCCAGTATGGGCCACAAATGTTGCATGCCTGCTATTCGCTATAGAAAGGCAGTACAAAGGAACATGAGTTCTTTGGAATCCTGGGGATATCTTACTCAGGGCAACCATTAATCAGAGCCTTTCCCAGTCAAGATAGATAATAGCCTCCAGGCACACAGCTATGATATGATTCCAAACTGAAGTTGATCCCAGTGATTTCATTCAGACTTCTTTCCATCACACAGAATCATATTTCTCGATACAATGTCCATACACAGCAGAGTTCACAGTACACGTAGCTCTCCACTTCGGACAGTAGCTGCTCCCAACTAGCTGGCCCTCACAGCCAGAGAGGTTCAGCACCTTCAAATTTGCACTGCTCTGCAGAACCTCCAGCACACATACACTAACTTTCCCTGTCTTCCCTGGGGCAGTGCTGAACCACTCCCTGTCTACTGCAACTACGCTAACCCTTCTAGTTGCTGGATGATTGTAAATCATCAGTGCAGCTTCTACCTGTCACATAAGGCTGTTTTATTTTCTGACTCATAGGAGAATTTATTATAAAATCCGCTATGTACACACCTTTCAATTTTTCAAGAACAGTATCAACCTCTCAGTGTAGCAATCCAAACTGACTATGGACAGATAACATCCTTCATGCTGCAGTCTACTGGCAGAAACCCAAAGACCCATTAAGAAAAGAGTGGCAAATAAAGGACACCCAATGCATCACAAACACCCTAAAGCAGAGTAAGGCAAAGTGCAGCCTGCGGGCCACAACTGGCCTTCTGATGTTCCAGTCTGACCAGCGGACAGAGACAGCCAGAGGAATGAAAACAGTGGCCATGCCCTCGCCAATCCTCCACCACTGCCTGCTTCCCGATGTTACCGCTATCCGCATCCTCCGGCTCCTTCTTCTACTAATCAGCGTGTGAGACAGCAGAGGCAATGATGTCATTACATCATGTCTGCCGTGTGGAGAATCAGTGCACCAGAGACAGGAGCAGAGCGTCGGGGGAATGGGAGCAAGGTGAGTATGTGTTGTGTGACAAAGCCAGGTGGACAGTCCACACTGCAAGCTGGATATGCGTAGAAGGAACACCGGTGTCCCATGCTACAGTTCATTTGCTCGGTGGTCAGGGGACAATGGGCTGCTATATGACCTGGGCTGTGACATCTCCAGCAAATTACATCCGCCGATGAGGGTCTTGGCATGACCTCTGCCGCCTCCTTTACTTTGGAAGCCCCACATCCTTTTTAAACTCCACCTCCAGTATGAAATGGATTGCCTCCCTATGGACCCGCCGACCCCCTGATACCTTTCGACCAGTCTGACCAAGTCATCGGCGTTCCGGGCATCTTCCTGGGCAACTCAAGTCTGCATCAGACTCGGAAGAGAGTGCACGAACCGATCCATTACAACTTGCTTCACCATCTGCGCTGGGGTAGAGAACTCTGGCTGTAACCACTTTCGGATAAGGTGCAGCAGATCAAAAATTTGGGAGCAAGGGGGTTTGTCACGGTGATATGCCCAGCGGTGGGCCCATTGTGCCCTGACATACATTGTCACCCCCAATCGCGCCAAAATTTCTGTTTTCAATTTTTCATATTCTTTGGGGTCCTGTAAGGCCAAATCCTAGTAGGCCTTTTGTAGCTCCCCCGTTAAGTATGGCACCAGGACTTCTGCCCACTGCTCTGGCCGAAGTTGCTCTCTATTGGTGACCCTTTCAAAAACCGTTAAAAAGGACTGTATGTCATTACCGGGGTCATCTTCTGCAAGGCTCTCCTCACGCCTTCCGGACAGAGAAATCATCAGTTGACATTAGAGTGCAATTTCTCCTGAGTAAGCTGATACCCTATATGGTGGAAAACCACTGTTTGAACGTGAGGCAGGGCTCGGAAGGGAAGGAGCGCCATTTGACTTTGAATGTAAAATTAGCTTGAATAATTAGTGGACGCCATGTCGCTTTTGGGGAGCCCTGATGTGCCTAAACAGTACAAATCCCCAAAGTGACCCAATTTTGGAAACTATGCCATTTAAAGAACTTATTTAGATGTGTAGAGAGCACTTTGAACCCCCAAGTGTTCCACAAAAGTTTAAAACAAGAAAATAAGAATAAAATAAAAAAATCTGTATACTCATCTGTCAGATGGGTTACAGTGGGGGACATCTTCGGACAGGTGAGTATAAGGATTTTTTTATTTTATTCTTATTTTTACACCAGGACACAGCAGGAGCAGAATACTACTTTCAACATTGTTCCTTGCTCACGCTTATCACAGTACCGGCAGGGGACAATGATGAGGGCAGCATTCAGCACCCAGCGCTTGGGAACAGCACTAACTATACCACTGATTTCCAGGCATCGGTACGTGTGCTACTGATGCGGCACACGGTTGGCACATGTATGCCACACGGGTGCATCTCCAGTACTGTTTTTTCCGGTAACAGAAATCAGGAAGTGTGAAACCAGCCTTACTCTGGACTCTGTCTGGCCTATGTTCAGTGGTGTCCTTTTTATCAGAGGTTCACAAAACTGTGGGCGACGGCACTTTAAAATAATAAAAAGATGGACACCGTGAGATCACAGGCTAGACGGCGTCCATGGTGCCTCCATCTACCTAATTGTTTTTTTGGGGTTTTTTTATGCCGTTCCGCGTGTGGTAAAATTGATGTCAGCTTTATTCTTTGGGTCAGTACTTCTACAGCTATACTACATTTATATCGATTTTTTAAGTTTTGTCGCTTTTACAACATAAAATCTATTTTATAGAAAAAAAATAATCTTTTTTGCATTGTTTATTCTGAGAACTATAACTTTTATATTTTTCAGCGAATGGAGTTGCATGGTGGGTTGTTTTTTTTGCACAACAAGATGATGTTTGCAGTGGTATCATTTTTATTTATATTTGTCTTTTTGATTGCGTTTTATTCCACTTTTTCTTCAGCGGTATGATGATAAAGCACCTTTTTGCTTCGTTTTTTTTTTTTTTTTTTTTTTTTTTTTTACGGTGTTCACTAAAGGAGTTATATACGGTACAGACCAAAAGTTTGGACACACCTTCTCCTTTAAAGATTTTTCTGTATTTTCTTGACTATGAAAATTGTACATTCACACTGAAGGCATCAAAACTATGAATTAACACATGTGGAATTATATACTTAACAAAAAAGTGTGAAACAACTGAAAATATGTCTTATATTCTAAGTTCTTCAAAGTAGCCACCTTTTGCTTTGATGACTGCTTTGCACACTCTTGGCATTCTCTTGATGAGCTTCAAGAGGTAGTCACTGGAAATGGTCTTCCAACAATCTTGAAGGAGTTCCCAGAGATGCTTAGCACTTGTTGGGCCTTTAGCCTTCACTCTGCGGTCCAGCTCACCCCAAACCATCTCGATTGGGTTCAGACCTGGTGACTGTGGAGGCCAGGTCATCGGGCGTAGCACCCCATCACTCTCCTTCTTGGTCAAATAGCCCTTACACAGCCTGGAGGTGTGTTTGGGGTCATTGTCCTGTTGAAAAATAAATGATGGTCCAACTAAACGCAAACCGGATGGAATAGCATGCCGCTGCAAGATGCTGTGGTAGCCATGCTGGTTCAGTATGCCTTCAATTTTGAATAAATCCCCAACAGTGTCACCAGCAAAGCACCCAGACACCATCACACCTCCTCCTCCATGCTTCACGGTGGGAACCAGGCATCCATTCACCCTTTCTGCGTTGCACAAAGACACGGTGGTTGGAACCAAAGATCTCAAATTTGGACTCATCAGACCAAAGCACAGATTTCCACTGGTCTAATGTCCATTCCTTGTGTTCTTCAGCCCAAACAAGTCTCTTCTGCTTGTTGCCTGTCCTTAGCAGTGGTTTCCTAGCAGCTATTTTACCATGAAGGCCTGCTGCACAAAGTCTCCTCTTAACAGTTGTTGAAGAGATGTGTCTGCTGCTAGAACTCTGTGTTGCATTGACCTGGTCTCTAATCTGAGCTGCTGTTAACCTGCGATTTCTGAGGCTGGTGACTCGGATAAACTTATCCTCAGAAGCAGAGGTGACTCTTGGTCTTCCTTTCCTGGGGCGGTCCTCATGTGAGCCAGTTTCTTTGTAGCGCTTGATGGTTTTTGCAACTGCACTTGGGGACACTTTCAAAGTTTTCCCAATTTTTCGGACTGACTGACCTTCATTTCTTAACGTAGTGATGGCCACTCGTTTTTCTTTACTTAGCTGCTTTTTTCTTGCCATAATACAAATTCTAACAGTCTATTACATAGTTACATAGTTTATAAGGCCGAAAAAAGACAAGCGTCCATCCAGTTAAGCCTATTTCTTGTGCACTGCAGCTATTCCGCAGCGTTTATCTAGGGGAAGGCAAAAAAAAAACCCATGCGGTATAGGCCAATTTACATCATTGAGGAAAAATTCACTTCCCAACTCCAATCTGGCAGTCAGATTAAATCCCTGGATTAATTAACTATCACTAAGCATAAGATGTAATTTTATTGTTCTCAAGAAAGGCGTCCAGGCCTCTCTTGAACTCATTAAGTGAGTTGGACATCACCACTTCCTCTCCCAGAGAGTTCCAGAGTCTCACGGCTCTGACCGTAAAGAATCCCCTTCTATGCTGATGCAGGAACCTCCTTTCCTCCAGACGCATAGTGTGCCCCCTCGTCTTTGTCACCATCCTTGGTATAAACAGGTCATGGGAGAGATCTCTGTACTGCCCCCTGATGTATTTATACATGTTTATGAGGTCTCCCCTAAGCCTTCTCTTTTCCAATGTAAATAGGCCTAATTTTGACAACCTCTCTGGGTATTCTAGTCCCTCCATTCCCTTTATTACCTTAGTCGCCCTCCTTTGTACCCTCTCTAGCTCCAATATGTCTTTCCTGAGCACCGGAGCCCAGAACTGTGCACAATATTCTAAGTGCGGCCTTACCAGCGCTTTATACAGAGGAAGAACAATGTTCTCATCATATGCCCCTATTCCTCTTCTGATGCATTCCATGACTCTATTTGCCTTCGCAGCTGCTGCCTGACACTGGGCACTCCAATTTAATTTGCTGTTAACCAAGACGCCCAGGTCCTTCTCCATGTCAGATTTCCCCAACGGTTTCCCATTTAATATGTATGGGTGACTGCTGTTTTTCTTTCCCATGTGCATGACCTTACATTTATCGGCATTGAACCCCATTTGCCATTTTTTGGCCCAACTCCCCAATTTATCTAAATCCTCCTGTAGCTGTGCCCTATCCTCATCTGTATTAACTACTTTACAAAGTTTAGTATCATCTGCAAATATTGCTATTTTACTATGCAACCCTTCCACTAGATCATTAATAAATATATTAAATAATATAGGGCCCCAGACAGACCCTTGAGGCACCCCGCTAGTAACCCTGACACACCCTGAGCTTACTCCATTGATAACTACCCTCTGCTTTCTATCACTCAGCCAGCTATTTACCCACTTGCACACATTATCCCCCAGACCAAGCATTCTAATTTTATATACCAACCTTTTGTGTGGCACGGTATCAAACGCTTTGGAGAAGTCAACGTATACAACATCCACTGACTCTCCGCGGTCCAGCTGTGAGCTCACCTCCTCGTAGAAGGCCATCAGGTTTGTTTGGCAGGAGCGATCCCTCATGAATCCATGTTGATATGGAGTTAGACAGTTATTATCATTAAGATATTCTACAATAGCATCTCTAAGAAATCCTTCAAACAATTTACCCACAACAGATGTTAAGCTTACTGGTCTATAGTTCCCAGGGTCACTTTTAGACCCCTTTTTGAATAATGGTACCACATTTGCTTGGCGCCAGTCTAGTGGGACACTATTCAGTAGGACTATCAGCTGTGTATTCACCAGACTTCTGCACAACACAACTGATGGTCCCAACCCCATTTATAAGGCAAGAAACCCCACTTGTTAAACCTGACAGGGCACACCTGTGAAGTGAAAACCATTTCCGGTGACTACCTCTTGAAGCTCATCAAGAGAATGCCAAGAGTGTGCAAAGCAGTCATCAAAGCAAAAGGTGGCTACTTTGAAGAACCTAGAATATAAGACATATTTTCAGTTGTTTCACACTTTTTTGTTAAGTATATAATTCCACATGTGTTAATTCATAGTTTTGATGCCTTCAGTGTGAATGTACAATTTTCATAGTCATGAAAATACAGAAAAATATTTAAATGAGAAGGTGTGTCCAAACTTTTGGTCTGTACTGTATGTACCGTATATATTTTTATTATTATTATTTTAATTTTTTAAAATATTTTTACAACTTTTTCTTACTTTTTTTTACTTAGTCCCACTATGGGACTTTCACTTTTAGCAGTCTTATTACAGTTATAAGGTATAGCAGTGCAGGATCACTGCTATACCTTATGACCTGTCAGTGATGCAGACAAGTTAGTTTGATCATGCACTGCGCATGATGAAACTAACTTGCTGGTGCCTGGGGACCCAAATGTCATCATGACAACATCGGGTCATCATGGCAACGATCAGGATCACGCGATGACTTCACGGGGTCTCTGATCCAAGAGCAGAGAGGATTTTGTCCCTCTGCTCGCTAAATGCTGCGATTGGGTTGCCTGTGTATGGCAGGTAATCCCTGCATGTTTTTCTTGGCTGTATAACAGTCGTGAAACATGCGGGGCATGGACTCAAGCACTTCACTCGAGCACCCCCAATACTCGGTGTATACCCGAGCACCCGATGCAAACTCAAGTAGCGAGCAACACTAATGACGACGTATTCAGTATGACGACCTAATGTTATCAAATTTTGTGTCGTAACTCTGAGTTCAAAATGTTCAATACTAGTCATCATATCATCATTATTTTTTTTCTTTACTTATGAAAAAATCACAATCCTAACTCCAACCCTAACCCCAACCCCAACCCAGCCCTAACTCCACCCCCAAACACAACACTAACCACAACCCTAAATCTAACCCTAAAACAACCCTAATCCCAACCCTAACACAACCCTAAACCTAACCCTAACACAACCCTAATCCTAACACAACCATAACCCTAATTCTAACCCTAAGACAACCCTAATCCTAACCCTAATACAACCCTAATCCTAACCCTAACACAACCCAAACCCTAACCCCAACCCTAACAGCAAAGAATGGAAAAATATATATTTTTTATTTTACAATTTTATTTAACTAAGGGGGTGTCAAAGGGTGATTTGATTTACTATTTTTTTGCTTTTGTTCACTCTGATAGACCCTATCAAAAGGAACCAATAGGGAAAATTCCTTATTGTTGCCAAATACTGGCCAACAGATCTCAGCGGGCGCACTGGGCCTGGCGATGGATCAGGAGATCCGGGTGACAGCGGAGGTACCAGGAGGGTTCACGGGGCTTAATTTCTTAATCATTGTAACCAGGGGTATAGGTGTTTTTTTTTTTTGTGATCGCCGTTATTCACTGAATAACGGCGATCACGTGATTGGGAACCAGAAAAACCCGCCCTGATCTTGTTCTCCAGGGTCTCAGCTACTCTGAGACTCTCAGAGAGACTCTCAGGGTTTCAGCTACTCTCAGAGACTCTCCCCGGAGATTTTCCGATTTTGGGGGGCCCAGAGCCTTATTCCCGATCGCCTTTTTAAAATGGCAATGAGGGAATAAGGCCCTTAACTGCCGCCATTTTAATGTGTATCGGTGGTGGTTAAGGGGTTAAACCCTTCATTACCTTGCGATTTTCCATTTTTGCAATTTTGTTTTTTTGCTCCCCTTTTCCAAGAGTCATAACTTGTTATTTTTCCATCAATATAGCCGTATGAGGGCTTGTTTCTTGTGGGACGAGTTGTACTTTTGAATGATACCATTGATTTTACCATGTAGTGATGCGCCCCGTGGGGCCGTGGGGTACTCGGTAGCGGGGCCGGTTGGTTCTATTGGGGTAGTCATGGTGGCAGTGACCCGGTCCATGGCCCAGGGCGGTCAATAAGAAAAGTCAATTGGAAATAAAGATTTGTGACGCCACCCGTGGTATGCGGCTATAGGTGGCTGCCGCTGCTATTCAGATCCACTGGGGCTGTTGGTGACGCAGCAAAGATGGTTCAGCTCTCCACGGGTAGAGCTAGGCCCGAGGGTAGTTAAAGAGATGAACCATGATGTTGGTGTTGTAGTGCAAGGCAGGTGTCGCAGCAATTAAGTCAAGGACACAGTGGGGTGCAGTCTTCAAGTGTTTACTTACAGTTCTTATGGAGTTCAGGTTACAACGGCCAGATTATAACAGCCCACCGAATCCTGTGTCCTTCGGGGAAGTGATCCAGCCAACTCTCAGATAACTTGGGTGCACTTGAACGAGACCCCTTTCTTGTGTACCTTCCCGGGTCGTCTCTCTGCGCTGGCTCTCGCCCTCCTGCGCCTCACACACAGTGTCCCGAGCCAGTGGCCGCGGGCCCTGTTGGGCGACATCCTTTCTGTCCCCTTTGTCCTATATGGCCACCTTTTCAGCGAATGTGTGTGGTTTTTTGCTATGGCACTTGAAGATACCGCAATCTCCGGTTTGCTAGCTGAGTCTTGAAGTACTCCACTAGTCTGGGGCCGGTCCCCTACTGCGGCTCGATCCCTTCACGGTCAGCATGAACTTAGGCGCATGGGTGGTCTCCGCACTTCCCCTGCCCCTAGGATCCTTTTCTCTATCTGGAGCCTTTCTCACTGCTCCGGTGTTCTTTCCTCACTCTCCTACTGGACCCCTCTGACTGGGCCCCCACTCAATCTGGACCCTACTCCTCCACGGTCCTCACTTACTGAACTCACTCTTCTTCTAGATGTTTCTACCCTGCTTTTATACTCTCCCCTCTGTGCTCCCCTAAACTACTTCCTCCACCCACCTCCTCTACCTAGTTCCACCTTCCAAACAGGGACCGGGTCTGTGCTTTTCCTCGGGAGCTATCTGGACCTTCCCTAATGGAGTGGTGTAGTGTTGGATGTGAGTGGTTGGGTTCCGGGTAGTGCTCCCTCCTTACCTGAGAGTGGGGTACCACATCCCCCCTCCCCGTTAAACACAGCACGTCCGTGGGCTGGAACAGAGTAAAACAAGAATTTAAGACATGCAAGATTTTAAATGCTTTTCCGGATAAAACAGTAATTAAATAACTTTTCTTCCCTTTATGGGAGGCACTTTTTCTTAAAAATTACATACAACTACCAGGTATATAAAACAATACAAGATCACTTTAAATAACATTTTATCAAACAAGTTCAGTAAGCTGTAGTGCTCCCTCCTTACCTGAGAGTGTGGTACCACACCTCTGGATGAGATGCAGTACCTCTGTGGCAACTGGACCCGCAGGGGCGCCACAGTAGTGTACTGGAAAAAGGGAAAAAATTCCAAGTGCAGTTAAATTGTAAAAAAAAATGCAATTCCACAATTATTTTTTGTACATTTATTTACCATGCTCACTATATGCTAAAACTGAACTACCATTATGATTCTTTAGGTCATTATGAGTACGCAGATACCAAACATGTATAGGTTCCTTTTCATTTAAAGGGAATCTGTCACCCCCCTGGGCAATATCAGATCTCTACTATGGGCATACAAGTGATAGAAAAGTAAATCTATGCTTACCTGTATGGCCCATAGCAGAGGTCTGATTGCAGAGAAATCTGGTTTTATAAAGTCTGTTTTCCAGAGGCTTGGCGTCCGGGGGACGCCAAGCAAACCCCTCCTATCTGCTTACTATTCCCATAAATCGCTGTCTCTGTGCTAAATTACCATATTCCCCCCTCCCCTGCACGTCACAGGGCTTTGTGACAGGCCCTGTGCCGTGCCCTGCTCCGCCTCCCCTCCCGCGCATGTGCAAAGCGCCGCTCCCATGGAGCGCGCTTTGTTTCCCTCCGGCCCCATCTGGCTGCGTACTGCGCTGCAGCCTTGTATTGCGCAAGTGACGGTGAGTCACTGAGACTTCCACTCCACTAGCAATACACAGCCAAACGGGGCCGGAGGGAAACAAAGTTGTTCTGCAGACCACCGGCTGTCATGACAACTCATCGATGCCCCACAATCACGTGACAGGGGCATCGATGACGTGCTAACAATTTGTGTGAGTTAAATGATGCTGTCAGAGGTTGATGTTAACTGCAGTGGGTGGATCGCGATTCTACCCGCAGCTGTCAGAGGCACATGAAAGTTGATCAGATCAGCTGTCATGTTCCAGCAAAGGCAGGGAGATGACCTTGGACGTACCTATAAGTTCAAGGTCGTAAAGGGGTTAATCATTAAATCTTTTGCTTCTTCTGGGATTTTGGGTCCAGTAGGGGGTCCTATCAGAGACTGATAGCTTTCTTTGTATAAATATCCAAACAGAGTTAGGTGTCAGTCACTGATAGCACCGCGTCCTGGACCCAAAATCCCAGAAAGAGCAGAGGTTTAAATGATGAAAAACATTCATTATACTGAATGTTTTCTCACAAAACTATATATGAACCCGCTCAGCTCCACCTACTGTATAACATGGTGTTTGCAGATTAAACTGCATTATCAAGGTGACCAATTCCCTTTAATTATCCAAGTTCCTCTTTCTAATACTCTTCTCTTGTCCAAAGGGAATATTTTTGGTATCCTAAATTATTTGATAGTCATCATTTCAGGGATTTTACTTGGCAAAATTTTATTAACTATAACAGGTAAAACAAAATCGAGGAAAAAAACTTTTCAGTATTTTTGCTTCAACATTGTTCTTATTTTGGTGAAGTTGTTTTCTTCGATATCTTTTGATGTTAGAAATAATGTTTGTGTAGTTATTATTTTACACAAGGCGATCTCGCATCAGTAATTACAAGGTCAGCTTTCTCCATTGCATCTTTCTTAACTTGTAAAATTAGGTAATATGTTTATTGCAAGGCCCTTGTAATTTACAGTAAATCGATGCCACAATTCAGTCACAGCATGGATAAACAAACGCTGAGTACATTTCTTAAGCTTTTTGTGTAACCGCAGCATATTGCATAGTACATTAACCTCACAGGGAGTGCACAGGTAGAAGTTAAAGTTGTGCACATGCCATCCACATACTGTAGGCTATTTTATACAACTACTTAACCCCTCAGATTCAGAGCTGAGGGAAGCGCTGGACTATGTCGGACCTGCGTGGGAGCCTTATTTTCTAATAAATTGGTGAACGAGGGGACAGTGTGTTGTTTTTTGTGTTTCTTTTTACGTTTTGCAAGTTTCCACTTGTGGACTTCGTCAGATTCCCTGGACTACGTTGGACTGCATGTTTGTTTGTTTTTAATAAATTTCTGAAGCAGGGAAAGTGTGGGGGAGTATTTATTCAAATAAAGTATTTTTTTGTTGTGTGTCTGTATTTTTTTTTATTACTTGCTTAGTAATGGGGGTGTCTGAGAGAAACCTCTCCATTAGTGTTGAGCGATACCTTCCGATATCGGGAAATATCGGATCGGATGGGATCGGACCAATACCCAAAAAGTATCGGATATCACCGGTTCCGATACCGGAACCCAATGCAAGTCAATGGGACAGAAATATCGGAATAAAAATAAACCCTTTCTTTCCTTGCAGGTTAATTCTACATGAAGGAAAACAACTAAGAAGAATGTAAAATGTATTGGGGGAGGTGGGGGAGACAATAAAGCCGTAGAGGTTTAGCCCAATCAAATGGAATAGCAGGAATTAATATTTTTTTTAAGACGTTCTGAGTTACGGAAATATTGACTATGTTAACTTTTTTTATATTTTGTCAGATATTTATGTTTCACTACTTCCATGCTCTTCACCTTCTTTTTTACTTCTCCCACACTTTCTCCTTCATCACCCTCAGCATCAGCATCTTTTTCATCAACTTCTTCTTCACCTTCTTCATCTTCTTCTTCTTCACCTTCTTCGTATTATTCTTTTTTTTTACATTCTTCGTATTCTTCTTATTCAACTATTATTCTTCTTCATATTCTACTTCTTCATCTTCTTCATATTCTTCTTCTTCATCATATTCTTATTTGTGACAGGCATTCCTGTAGTTGTTATCTATAAAAGTTTGAACATTACACCTTTCGTTCTGCCCGTCACAAAAGATTTATAAAAGGATTTGTCCGCGTTCAGTTTGGCCTGCAGCAGCAGGTCTTTTCCAGGGGCACCACAAGGAGGAACGGACTCACCCCCATACACTGCTTAGTCATCTTCTGCTTATAATTTAGATAATATCTTTTGCTCTGATTTTTAGTCGTATGCTTAATGTTCTTCCGCTTTTTGTTCTGCAGCTTCTTGTACTTCTGCTTCTTGGTTTTCTGTCTCTTGTTCTTCTGTATCTTGGTGGTTGTCTTCTTGTTCTTTGTCCTCTTGGTCATCTTCTTCAGGGTCATCTTCTTGGTCTTCTTCGGGGTGGTCTTCAGGGTCGTCGTCTTCAGGGTCGTAGTCTTCGGGGTCCTCGTCTTCGGGGTCCTCGTCTTCAGGGTCCTTGTCTTCGGGGTCCTCGTCTTCTTCAGGGTGGTCTTCAGGGTCATCGTCTTCAGGGTCGTCGTCTTCAGGGTCCTCGTCTTCGGGGTGGCCTTCAGGGTCGTCGTCTTCAGGGTTGTCATCTTCGGGGTCCTCGTTTTCTTCGGGGTGGTCTTCAGGGTCCTCATCTTCGGGGTCCTCATCTTCTTCGGGGTGGTCTTCAGGGTCCTCGTCTTCAGAGTCCTCGTCTTCGGGGTCCTCGTCTTCTTCGGGGTGGTCTTCAGGGTCGTCGTCTTCAGGGTTGTCATCTTTGGGGTCCTCGTCTTCTTCGGGTTGGTCTTCAGGGTCCTTGTCTTCAGGGTCCTCGTCTTCGGGGTCCTCGTCTTCTTCGGGGGGGTCTTCAGGGTCCTCGTCTTCAGGGTCCTCGTCAGGGAGATCCAGAGTGATTACGAAGAACCGTTTCAAAAAGCTTGAACTTGGAAATGTAGCAGAACGTACAAGAAGGCTGAGGAACTGCCGAGAACCAGCTGATGGTACTGGAACCCGGATGGGTAGCAGAGGGTACAAGAGCCAATGGAACTACCGAGGACCAGCTGACGGTACTGGAACTCGGTTACTAAGCAGGAGGTACCTGTGCCAGAAAGCACTACCAAGGACCAGCAGAACTCGGATGGGTAGCGGAAGGTACCCATGAAAAAAAAAGTTGCAAGGCCGCAAGCCGGCCTGAGTTATCGAAGCCCACAGTCCTACAGGGTGTGCTTGTCCTATTGGCACTATGGAACCAGCCTTCATTGCCAGATCCTGCAGCCCACATAGGAGTCACCTAAACTGCAGGCACCATAGAGTCGGCTAACCCGACCGCAACACGACAGGAAAACGCATTGGAGGCAAAGTGACGTTGACACTACCCGGAAACAGCTGGCGTGCTGGAACCAGGCTGGGCAGGAGGGAGTACCCGTGCCAAAGACACTGCTGGGAAACAGCTGGCGGTGCTGGAACCCAGGGTAAATACTAAAAACAGAGTGGAGCCAGAGGCCTAATTGGAGCAAGTTTAAAATCAGTAGTAGTGTGAATGTGGACAAGAGTAGGAGAAATTGCCATACGCACAGCAGGGGAACAGCTGACATTACAGAACCCCAATAACACGGCAGCAAGTGTTGACTGTGCAGACAGCACTTCTGAGCGCCAACTGGCGGTGTTGGAGCTCAGGGATAATACTGAAAACAGAGGAGCTAGAGGTGTAATTGGAGCAACTTTAAAATCTGTAGTAGTGTGAATGTGGACAGAGCAGGAGAAATTGCCGTACGCACAGCAGGGGAACAGCTGACGTTACTGAACCCCAATAACACGGCAGCAAGTGTTGACTGTGCAGACAGCACTTCTGAGCGCCAACTGGCGGTGTTGGAGCTCAGGGATAATACTGAAAACAGAGGAGCCAGAGGTGTAATTGGAGCAACTTTAAAATCTGTAGTAGTGTGAATGTGGACATAGCAGGAGAAATTGCCGTACGCACAGCAGGGGAACAGCTGACGTTACTGAACCCCAATAACACTGGAGCAAGTGTTGACTGTGCAGACAGCACTTCTGAGCGCCAACTGGCGGTGTTGGAGCTCAGGGATAATACTGAAAACAGAGGAGCCAGAGGTGTAATTGGAGCAAGTTTTAAATCTGTAGTAGTGTGAATGTGGACAGAGCAGGAGAAATTGCCATACGCACAGCAGGGGAACAGCTGACGTTACTGAACCCCAATAACACTGGAGCAAGCGTTGACTGTGCAGACGGCACTTCTGAGCAGCAACTAGCGGTATTGGAGCCCAGGGTAAATACTAAACACAGAGGAGCCAGAGGTGTAATTGGAGCAAGTTTTAAATCAATAGTACAGTGGATGTGGACAGAGCAGGAGAATTTGCCGGACACACAGCTGGAGATCAGCTGACGTTACTGAACCATAATAACACTGGAGCAAGCGTTGACTGTGCAGACGGCACTTCTGAGCAGCAACTAGCGGTATTGGAGCCCAGGGTAAATACTAAAAACAGAGGAGCCAGAGGTGTAATTGGAGCAAGTTTTAAATCTGTAGTACAGTGAATGTGGACAGAGCAGGAGAATTTGCTGGACACACAGCTGGGGATCAGCTGACGTTACTGAACCCCAATAACACTGGAGCAAGCGTTGACTGTGCAGACAGCACTTCTGAGCAGCAACTAGCGGTATTGGAGCCCAGGGTAAATACTAAAAACAGAGGAGCCAGAGGTGTAATTGGAGCAAGTTTTAAATCAGTAGTACAGTGGATGTGGACAGAGCAGGAGAATTTGCCGGACACACAGCTGGGGATCAGCTGACGTTACTGAACCCCAATAACACTGGAGCAAGCATTGACTGTGCAGACGGCACTTCTGAGCAGCAACTGTCGGTATTGGAGCTCAGGGATTACAGTTCAGGTGGTAGAAACATGAACACAACAGGAGACCTGGATACTGTTGCCAACCAATTATTTATTCTGGAAGAGGACTGGCAAATTCATGCGAGATCCAGGCCTTGTTCATTTTGAGAAAAGTAAGCCGGTCAACGTTATCGGAGGATAGTCGCATGCGACGGTCTGTTAGTACACCACCTGCGGCACTAAAGACGCGTTCCGATAATACACTAGCAGCAGGGCAAGCTAGCACCTCCAATGCATACTGGCTAAGCTCTGGCCATGTATCCAGCTTACAGACCCAAAACTTGAAGGGGGAAGAGCCGTCTGGGAGTACACTGAGAGGGCAAGACATGTAGTCTGTCACCATCTGACGGAAACGTTGCCTCCTGCTGACTGGAGCCGTCTGTGATAGTGTAGACATTTGTGGCGGCGGGGACACAAAACTTTGCCACATTTGGGCCATACTGGTCTTGCCTTGTGCTGAGGCGCTGCTTCTGCTCCCTCTTTGTGCAGAGCTTCCTCCACTGCCTCGACGCACTGAGCTGCTTTGTAAAGCACTAGCAGCACTGCTCTCGGTTGGAATGGAGAACATGATGGAATGCACCAGTGCGTCTTGATACTCCCGCATTTTACGCTCCCGGTTCAACGGTGTTATGAGGCTTTGTAAGTTGTCCCGGTAGCGAGAATCTAGGAGGGTGGACACCCAATAATCAGCCGTGTTGAGAATGTGGGCGATGCGGCGGTCGTTTCTCAGGCACTGCAGCATGAAATCAACCATGTGCTGCAGACTGCCAAATGGCCAAGAAACGCTGTCCCCTGCTTGAGGCGTGATCTCTGCCTGCTCTGCATCACCCCACCCTCTCTCTAGATACTGACTACTAGAGCATTGTGTACCTCCCTCCTCTGGACAGATGTCTTCCTCCTCCATTGACTCCTCCTCATCCTCCTCACAAAGTGTCCCCTGCCTAGGCCTTTGTGAGGAACCACGTTGCGCAGACTGTAGAGAAGCCGATGGCATTTGTGACTCCTCATCCTCCACCTCTTCCAAAACCTCGTCCCTTAGTGCTTGCAGTGTTATTTCAAGCAGGCAGATAAGGGGGATAGTCATGCAGACTAGTGCATCATCTGCACTCGCCATCCACGTGGAATAATCGAAGGCACGCAAAACATGACAAATGTCCTTCATAGAGGCCCACTCAGTGGTGGTGCAGCTGGTACTCCATTACTGCTGCCTGCTGCTCACACAACCTCTCCAACATATGTAACGTTGAATTCCACCTAGTGGGTAGGTCACATATGATGCCATGTTCCGGAAGACGTAATCGGCGCTGCAGAGCTGCAATGCGCGATCTTGCGTTGCTGGAACGCCGCAAGTGAGCGCACTCTATGCAGACCTTGTGAAGCAGTGCATCAAGATCCGGATAGTCCCTCATAAACTCTGCACGACCAAGTTGAGCACATGTGCCAGACATGGGATGTGAGTGAGGTTGCCTAGGCCCAGAGCTGCCACCAGATTTCGGCCATTCTCACATACTACCATGCCTGGCTGGAGATTCGCTGGCACAAACCACACGTCACTCTGCTGCTTGATGGAATTCCAGAGCTCCTGCGCTGTGTGGCTTCGATTCCCCCAAAGAAATTAATTTTAATACGGACTGTTGACGTTTGGCCACGGCTGTGCTCATATCGGTCATCATAACAGGTAACCATTCACGGGTCGATGTGGCGGTAGACCGTGACGGCTCCTGCAGCGCTGATTCAGAGGAACTGGAGTATGAGGAGGAGTCAATGTGTACAGACTGGATTCCTGCAATCCTTGGAGTTGGCAGAACACGTACAGCGCCACTCTCAAGATCTGTACCGGGCTCCACAACATTTACCCAATGGGCAGTGAGGGAAAGGTATCGTCACTGTCGATGCTTACTGGTCCACGCATCGGTGGTCAGGTGGACCTTGCTACTGACGGCGTTTTGTAGCGCATGTTTAATTTTTCCCTCCACATGCTGTTGCAGGGCAGGGACGGCTTGCCTGCTGAAATAAAAGCGGCTGGGCACGTTGTATTGTGGGACTGCCAATGCCATAAAGTTACGGAAGGTGTCAGTCTCCACCAGCCTGAATGATAGCATTTCAAGGGCCAGTAGTTTAGCAATGCCAGCATTCAGAGCCTGTGCTCGGGGGTGGTTTGCCGAGTATGTGTGCCTTTTCTCCCATGCCTGTGCTAACGGTGGCTGTAGACTGGCCTGGGAGTGTGAGGATGACAGGGAAAGTGGTGCTGTGGGTGGAATTACACTGTGTCTCTGTACAACAGTGCCAGAGATTCTTCCATGGCGATCCTGTGAGGAAGCCGAACCAGCTGTCTGTGAGCTGGAGGAAGAGGCTACAACACGAGCTGAAGAGGTGGTAGGTGGCGCTGTAGGTTGGCCTAGGTCTTCAGTGTGTTTTTGTAACTCCACCACGTGCTTGGTCCTCACATGTTTCCACATATTTGTGGTATTGAGGTTGCTGACACTTTTCCCTCTTTTCACCTTCTGATTACACAGCTTGCATTTGACAAAGCAAATGTCATCTGCAACTGTGTCAAAAAAGGACCAGGCACTGCAAGTCTTGGGAGCGCCCGCTTTGGATTTTGGAAGAGCCATGCTCCTAATGGATGCCGAAGTGGAGGCTACAGGTAACCAAGTCTGCCCCCTCCCTCTCCCTACTTTTTGGGCCGTTCGGGGAATCTCTTCCTCAGAGCTGCTCCCACCACCTTCCTGTCCCTCACGCCATGATGGGTCAAGGACCTCATCATCTACACCACCCTCTTCAAACAACTGCTTCTCCTGGGTAGTCTCGACAGCACAGTACGCACCAGAAAGTGGCACCTGAGTCTCATCATCAGATGCGTACTGAGGTGTGCTGCTGACCATAGGCACTGGCCCACCCGCCTCTTCAGATTCAGAGAGATAAAACGGTTGCGCATCACTGCATACTACCTCTTCTTCAAATTCTCGAATTCTGCTTGGCTGGCCCCCTCTTTCCAAGCCAAGAGATTCAGAGAACAGAAGTAGAGATGGCTCCTGTCCAGGGCTCTCTGACTGCCTGGGCAATGTGGCAGGTGGTGAAGAGACAGATGGGTGCTCTTCAGTGCTCAGGACCTGAGAGGATCTGGAACTAATTGAAGTCGATGCGTTAGCTGCCATTCATCCGACAACGGCTTCAATTTGGTCCTCCCGCAGCAGTGGGGTACGGCTAGCTCCTACAAAGCTGCGCATAAAGGACTGTTCCCTGGTAAAACTGTGGGATGCTGAGTCATTGGTGCCCGCAGCAGGCACAGAATCCCCACGTCCTCTCCCTGCAGGCACAGAATCCTCACGTCCTCTCCCTGAAGAAACTCCACGCCCACGACCACGACCACATGCCTTACTCTCTGCCTTGTTCATCTTGGTAGACTGATAAAGATAGGCAGAAAAGTACTAAGGGCTTAGTGTGCTTATTCCTGAACAGCTGCTAACAGGTATAAGAAACACTAATTTTATAAAGTGTGGACTAGACTTTAATATGAGCTAATGTGGCCTACACAACTGTAAAGTGGAGTGTTTGGTGAACTTTATTTAGGTTTTTTTTGTCACAAAAACACACTGGATGTGCCCAAAGATGTAATACCGATAGTATCACAAACTTTTTGTAGCTATTACAATGTAGGAAGATAACCTACAATGCAATAGATGAGGCTACAAAATATAGGCTAATACTAATCTGGCTGGGGCTGCAGGGCACAATGCTGCAGAAAGGCTCCTCTATCTACTCCTATATAGTGTGTTTGGAACCAATGTAGCTGAATACGGATGGAACCACCACACTAATAGGAGAAATCAGGAAAAATGATCAATTAGCAAAAAAGGACAATGTATGAGGCAGTGACGCACGCTGAGCGCACTACAACCAGACGAGGCTGAAGCACACACTACAGCGTGAGCCGCACTCACACACAGAGACCTTGCAGACAGGCGTGAACAGTGCAGATGCAGAGCACTGTGCACTAGCGCTGCAAGACAAAAAAAAATTCTCTATCTACTCCTATATAGTGTGTTTGGAACCAATTTAGCTGAATACGGATGGAACCACCACACTAATAGGAGATATCAGGAAAAATTATCAATTAGCAAAAAAGGATAATGTATGAGGCAGTGACGCACGCTGAGCGCACTACAACCAGACGTGGCTGAAGCACACACTACAGAGTGAGCTGCACTCACACACACAGACCTTGCAGACAGCGGTGAACAGTGCAGATGCAGAGCACTGTGCACTAGCGCTGCAAGACAAAAAAAAAATTCTCTATCTACTCCTATATAGTGTGTTTGGAACCAATTTAGCTGAATACGGATGGAACCACCACACTAATAGGAGAAATCAGGAAAAATTATCAATTAGCAAAAAAGGACAATGTATGAGGCAGTGACGCACACTGAGCGCACTACAACCAGACATGGCTGAAGCACACACTACAGCTTGAGCTGCACTCACACACACAGACCTTGCAGACAGCGGTGAACAGCACAGAGAACTGTGCACTAGCGCTGCAAGGCACAGCGATTTATAAAGTAGCTTGGGTAAAGCAGAATAGAGCAAATAGGTAGCTAAAAATGTCCCTCAAAACAACAGCGTCCTATCCCTAACTGAATTCACAGCAGAGTGAGCTCAAAATGGTGGCGGCGGCTTTTATAGTGCATCATGACATCATATCAGCAGCCAATCACAGCCATGCCATTAGTCAACATGCCTACATGCCTAACAGGATGTGCCCACACTTCTTAGGATCCTCACTGGCTGAATAAAATGAAACTGGCTCATTGCATTATGGGAACTTCCAATTCCGGTATACGATATTCTAAAAGTATCGGAATTAAGTATCGGAATTCCGATACCGCGAATATCGGCCGATACCCGATATTTCAGTATCGGAATGCTCAACACTACTCTCCATTACTAACACCAGGGCTTGATGGCAGCTGTGTTATTGGACAATTCACATGTGACATCAACCCCAAATCTCATTACCTTGATTGTCACCGCACCAGGGCAATCGGGAAGAGTGAAGGCAAAGTGGCAGAATTGGCGCATCTAATGTGATGTACCCCTTCTGGGATGGCTGCGGTGTGGTATTTTTAGGCTGGGAAGGCCCCAATAACCATGGAACTCCCCAGCCTGATAATATCAGCTCACAGCTGTCTGCTTTACCTTTGCTGGTTTCATAAAATAGGTGGGACCCCACATCTTTGTTTTTCATTTATTTAATTATTAGATTAAACAAGCCTAAAACGCTGTAGAGTAAACTCCACATGAAAGGTACTAAAGGGTGCAAGTTTATAATATGTAGAGGGCAAGTTTATAATATGCAACTATGACACTCTTCACAGTTACCGGGTCTCAGAGAGTAGTGTGACTCGGCGACTCTGATAAGCATTATCGTTGCTGACGTCACCGCTGCTTAGAGCCATTGGGTCTCGGGGTGCGCAGCGTGACCCTGGAGTGTCTACTGCTAAAAGCCTATGGAGACTCAGAACGAATCAGGGAATGTCAAGGGAAGCACTGGACTACGTCAGACATGCGTGGGTCCCTTATTTTTCTGATAGACATCTCTCCATTACTAACACCAGGGCTTGATACCAGCTGTGATTTTTGACAAATCACAGCTGACATCAACCCTAAGTCCCATTACCTTGATTGGTACTGCACCAGGGCAATCGGGAAGAGGGAAGGCAAAGCGCCAGAACTGGAACAATTAACATAATGCGCCACTTCTGGGGAGGCTGCGGGCTGGTATTTTAAGGCTGGGAAGAGCCCTATAACCATGTACCTTCCCAGCCTGACAATATCTCACAGCTGACAGCTTTACCTTTTCTGGTTTCATAAAATAGGGGGACTGCACTTTTTTTTTTTTCATTTATTTATTTATTAGGTTAAACAGGCCTAAAAAACTGTAGGATAAACTCCACATGAAAGGCACTAAAGAGTACAAGTTTATAATATGTAGGGTGCTTGTGAAATTATATATCTGCAGTATATCTATCTATCATCTATCTATCGATCGATCATCTATCTATAATCTATCATCTATCTATTATAAAATTAATATCTTTCTATCTATAATCTATCTATTATATAACTAATATCTTTCTATCATCTAGCTTTATATCTTTATAAAAGATTGCTTTATTAGTTTTGTAAACTAGCTTTAAGTTACATCGAGCATTATAGCATGTAAAAGATTATGTTAAAAACGCATTGCATTCGGATTGCATATGCAAGTTATATGGATGTCATATGGATGCTAGGCAAGAAAAAAATAGCATACTTGCATAGCACTCGCATGACATACAGAATGACAAATGCATGCCACTAGTCCAACTTTTCAGGATGGACAGCAGAGCGATTTTTAATATGCAGATGTGAGCGAGCCCTTAAAGGGTTTGTTGATAAGTTATCCTGTGTTATTCAGATAGGTAGCTTCAGAGGGGGGGGGGCAGCCGGGGCATCTACCCTGGGCGCAGCCAGCAGGGGGGGCGTTGTCGGACTGCCTGTTGCAGCAGTCCGAAGTGTCTCCCCCGGCAGCTGCATTTTGCCACCCCCTGGACTGGGAGTCGGTAGTTCTGTGAGCCGGGTGTCAAGTTGGCAGCCAGCTCAGAGAAGATGCAGTGCGTCGGCTCCCAGTGATTGTACTGGCGTCTTGAAACGTGAGTACAATTGAAGCTCCTACCTCCCGGTCAGAGCGACGCCAATAGCGTGAGAAGGTCATGTGATCACGCTGCTGATGTCACTCACTGGCGCCTAGAAGCACCAAGAGCATCGGTGGAAAGTGTTTCACACTGGAGCTGGAGACACCCAAGATTAAATGTAACTGGAGGAGATTTTGTGTGTGTGGGTATTTATTGTGGGGAGGTATATACTCTGTGTGTGGGGGTATTTACTGTGGGGGGTATATACTCTGTATGTGGGGGAGTATTTACTGTGGGGGTATATACTCTGTGTGGGGGAATATTTACTGTGGGGGTATATACTCTGTGTGTGTGTGTGTGTGTGTGGTATATACTGTGTGGGGGGTATATACTGTGTGGGGGGTATACACTGTGTGGGGGGTATACACTGTGTGGGGGGTATATACTGTGTGGGAGGTATATACTCTGTGTGGAGGGTATTTACTGTAGAGGGTATATACTCTGTGGGGGATATATACTCTGTGTGTGGGTGGTATATGACGCGCCACCTGGGCCTGTGCTGTGCAGGGGATATGTAGCACCCCGAGGGCTCGGCTGCTACAGGGGTATTGCACCTCAAACCAGAGGTGTGATATTCCACTCCCGGGTAAGGATGGAGTGTGGACCAGGACTCGTTAGGCTGCATGTACCACACACACCCAATTTCCGAGGGACAGGTCAACGGTGCTCCCAGGAGACAGGAGTGCAGGCACGACAGCATCTGTCCCTGGCTGGAGTGGGGAGGGGGAAGTACACCCAGTGGTGTAGGAGCAGATAGTGGTGGGTCTCTGGGCATAGGTAGGAGCCCATTTGTTGCTAGTCACCTGGGCTCACACATAAGGGAGGTATATAAGGTGGGCACCATTTTAGATCTTGGTTCAGTTCAGTCAGAAGAGAGGAGTGAGAGAGGAGTTCAGCCAGAGAGGGCTGACAGGGAGCTGTGGCTCAGTCTGGGCCCAGCTCCAGAGGCAGGCCTGGAGTGGAGGCCAGAAACAGCAGAAAGAGAGAGGAGAAGGAACGGAAAAGAAAGTAAGAAAGGAACTGGAACAGAGGAGAAAGGAAGCAAGGAACACAGAGAAAGGCCCAGAGACGCGAGTAAAGAAGGAATCCCATATGCCCAGGAGATACAGGGTGAAGGGTTGGCAGAGCAGGGTACCGGAACCCAAATTGGTGGAGGCAACAGATTCCTCAGCCAAAGACCGGAGGTCGTCACCACATCTTGGTGCGACCCCCCACTACATCCACCAGGAAAGCATACCGCATAGGGTCAGGGAAACCGGAGATAGGTTTCGCCAACAGAAGGCCCGAGGGAGCTGGACAAAGGTGGGTCACTGGTGGGGACGGCCAGAGAAAGGAAAGGAAGGGAGCCCTGTGCCACGCTCTGGAATTGCCTGGGAGTTGACCGAGTCCCTCACCTGGTGGACGCAGCACGGCTTGGGCCGTCATCGCCTGCAGGATTGACCGAATAACAACTGTGAGTAAAGACCCTGAACTGCACCACACGTCTCTGTGTTTCATCGCCGCACCAGGACCATCAGTACTGGGACGTGCACACCATCACTCCCATCATCCACACTAGCTGCCCTGAGGCAATACTTCTCCCGTGGGGAGTCATCCCATACTTGGCTGCGCATACAACATCAGCCTCAGCGGTCTGCAGCGCAGCGGCGGTCCCCACTGACCACAATCCACGGGTGGCGTAGTCGGACATTTGTCACATTACTAAGACTGCCACTGAATTGACCACCCTGGGCACGGAGCGGGTCGCCGCCACACAGAGACTACAACCCCCAGCATCTTACAGAAGGCCCGGCTCCGGGTATCCCCTGCACAACACAGGCCCAGGGGGCGTGTCAACTTTTGGCGTAGTCGGCAGGATCTTTACCAACCCGCCACAAGCGGGTATTGCGTGCCTGAAGAAGATTGTACATGTACCTTGAAAAGAAGTCTTCCGCCATTTCCAGAAGTTTCCCGCCGTCCGGAGTCGTTTCCCACCATTCGGAGCCGATTCCCGCCATCAGACGCCGTCTTGGACCGCTTCCCGCCATCTTCATCCGTTTTTCCCGCCCTGGCAGAGCGGACGCCATTATGTGCGCACCAAAAGACAGCAGGAAGCCACCTCCCATCGTGGGCCAGGTCCCAGAATGGCGCCAAAGAAGGAGCCCGCCCCCACCAGCCATGAATGCAGCAGTGGAGATGTCCATCAACGTGGGGGGGCTGCCCCTAAAGGTGATTGTGACGCGCCCCCTGGGCCTGTGCTGTGCAGGGGGATACCCGGAGCCGGATCGCTGGGGGTTGTAGTTCTCTGTGGCGGTGACCCGGTCCGTGCCCAGGGCGGTCAAACCAGTGGCAGTCTATTGGTATTGTAATTGTCCGACTACGCCACCCGTGGATTGCGGTCAGTGGGGACCGCGCTGCGCTGCAGACCGCTGAGGCTGATGTTGTTTGCGCAGCCGAGTATGGGATAACTCTTCACGGGAGAAGTATTGCCTCAGGGCAGCTAGAGTGAATGATGGGAGTGATGGTGTGAGCGTCCCAGAAGTAATGGTGCTGGTGAGGCGATGAAACACAGAGACGTGTGGTGCAGTTCAGGGTCTTTACTGATGGTATAACACAGACCCTCCCGGGAGTACTGGTTAGCAGTAGGGGTCTGGTCAGTCTGTGAGCAAGCAGGATCTCCCCTGGCCAGGTGGAGTTGTAGGCCTCCCCGACTATCTGCACTCTTTCCTGGCTACCGTGCTCTATGCGGGTAGAAGTAGCCCACGTCCCTGAGTATACCGTGTGGTGCTCACCCGTATGGCCGGTGACTTGGGGCCTTCCGTTAGCCTCTGCTTCACGATGGCGGTGCTGGTCCCTTGCTTGTGACCGTGCCTTCGGGTTTCTAAGGCCAGAGGACATGGAATCCCCTGCCGGTTGGATTCTGCTGCTGGACCTGGATGTCCCCACAGCCTCGGACTCCGTGTCCGGGTTTAGTGTCTTCAGCCAAGGCGAGCTTTCTAGCTTCCAGCCTCTGGCACTCGCTCCTGCTCCTACAGAGCTCCTGTTGTCACTTTCCCTGTGTCTGGAACTACACTCCAGGCTCTGACTAACTTAATCCCGCCCCAGACCCAGTTTATAAGGGCAGATTCCTCCCCTCCCAGGTCTGGGTGGGCCGTGTTGTATGCTTAGGGCTCCTGACCACTTGCTCTCAGACATAATATTTCTATTACTGTGGTAACCAGACCCCTGGGGTGCCACATTCCCCCCTAGTAAATTTTAGTACTCCGCGACTAAACACATTTTTAAAGAAACATAAATTCAAGAGTATAACAATAATACAATAACATATTTACAAGAAGCTTTAGTTCTTTAAAGGTCACGTCGTGTCCGCAACCGGGTGTCCATATCACCCAAGGTGAAGCTTTAAGCGAAGTAGGGGACCTGTCCAAAGCAAACCCCTTGCGTTGGCCTTGGGCGTGGCTGCAAGGCTGGAGCTAGCTACTTTGGGCCGCAAGTAGGCCACGCCAGACAGGTTTTCTCTTCCGCGGCCGTCTTCGCAAGAGGCACCAAGGTGCAACTATCTACAAAATTGTTCCGGTTATCCAGTGTCCATAACCTGTTAGTCCAAAGAAATCTGCAGGGTAACTGAGAAACATAATTAATAACAGGCAACAAACATAAACCATAAACAGTTAAACACATAAATTCACAGTGCATTAGTTTAGATTTTCCAGCGAGCGGGCATCTGACCTCTAGTGACTCTAGTGGACCTACGGAGCTCACTAACTGGTCCTGCACTACAGGGTGTAGGAGGTTTTATGGGTAAGCTGGGCAGCTGTCTGCGTACTCCTTGGCTCACTAGGGGCACGGCAGGCTCACTACTAGCAGAGGGTTGATCCTCCTGCGCTGCTGGTGTGGAATCTTCTGCCTCCTGGGCCGGCTGCTCTTCCAGCTCTACCTGGTCTTCTGTAGGCACTTGAGGGGCTGGCTGGAGAAAGGTGAGGACGGGCACCACGATAGCATTGTTTACTTGTGTCCAGGACCGGGGAAAGTCTCCGAGTACGGTGCTGATCATTTCCTCCTTTTCCTCTACGGGTTGAGGGTCTTCCTGATCTTCATCCGTGCTTTGCAACTTCTCGGGGCACTTTTTCAGGTGGTCTCTGGAGACAGTGGCTGTGGTCTCTCCTCCATCCTTGCTGATGACGTACACCTTTGGATTATTGTGGCTTGAGGGCAGTACGGTGTACGGGTCCTTTTCCCACTGGTCGTCCAACTTATGGAGCCGCCTTTTTCTTTTCAAGACCTGCTCTCCAGGTACCAGGGGAACAGCAGGAGCATGTTGGTTATAAGTCCTCTCCTGCCTTTCTCTTGATTGACAGAGACTTCGCTCAACGCTCTCCTGTACTTTCCGGTACTGCTGCTGCCGTTCTGTATCCCAGTCTGTCTCTGGCGAGGTGTCCTCGGGTATCAGGACTCCCATATCCAGGTCAACAGGCAGCTTACCAGGTCTTGCTCACATTAGGTAAGCCGGGGTACAGTTGGTGGAACCTACCGGGATGTGGTTATACAGGTCCACCAGATCGGGCAGTTTCTCAGGCCACAGACTGCGTTCTTCCAGGGGTAATGTTTTTAGCAGATCTATCACCACCTGGTTCATCTTCTCGCAGAGTCCATTGGTTTGAGGGTGATAGGGTGTTGTTCTTATCTTCTTGCAGCCATACAGGTTGCAGAACTCCTGGAAGACCTCCGCTTCGAAGGCTGGTCCTTGGTCCATCAGCACTTGGTCCGGGTACCCGTGTGGGCGGCAGAAGTGCAGCTGGAAGGCTCTAGCTGCTGTTTGTGCTGTTAAGTCTTTGACGGGGACCACCACCAGGAACCGGGAGTAGTGATCCACGATGGTTAGGGCGTAGACATACCCGCTTCTGCTTGGAGCCAGTTTAACATGGTCCAGAGCGACCAGTTCCAGCGGCTGCCTGGTGATGATAGGCTGCAGGGGAGTCCTCTGGCTGGCACGGTCCCTTCTTCTTAGATTGCACGGGCCACAGTCTCTACACCACCTCTCAATGGCTCCTCTCATGCCTATCCAGTAGAACCGTTCACGCAGCAGGAACTTCAGCTTCTTCCATCCGAAGTGCCCTGCCCCATTGTGGTAAGCCTCCAGCACCATAGCTGCGTCCCGTCTCGGTACCACAACCTGCCAGATCAGTTCATGTGTCCGGGAATTGACCATTCTGCGGCACAACTTCTCCTTGTAGAGGAATAGTCTGCTCTTCTCCGTCCACAGTTGCTTGGTCTCTTCTGAAGTGTCTGGGTCCAGGCGGGCGTCAGCCTGGGTCAGCATTTCCTTCACCAGACGGACTGCGGGGTCACTGTCTTGCGTCTCCGCCCAGTTGTAGTGGGGTAAGGGGTTGAACGTAGCGGATCGCTGGCCCCTCACACGGTGGGAATACTGGGTAATCCCATGACGGTGAAATGCAGGGAGTTCGATCTCTTCCAATTCTTCAGGATCCTCCCCTTCGTCCGGTAGGTTTGGCATCCTGGACAGGGCGTCCGCGTTGGTATTGGAGCGTCCTGCCCGGTATTTGATCGTGAACTCATAATTGGACAGGCGGGCCATCCATCTCTGCTCCAGGGCACCCAATCTTGCAGTGTCCAGGTGTGTCAACGGGTTGTTGTCCGTGTACACGGTGAACCTGGAGGAGGCAAGGTAATGCTTGAAACGTTCGGTTACTGCCCACACCACTGCCAGGAACTCTAGCTTGAACGAGCTGTAATTCTCAGGGTTTCTTTCCGTGGGTCGCAGTTTTCGGCTGGCGTTAGCAATTACCTGTTCTCTCCCCTGCTGGATCTGGGACAGTACGGCTCCTAGCCCGATGTGGCTTGCGTCCGTGTGGAGGATAAAGGGCTGGCTGTAATCAGGGTACGCCAGGATTTCATCCCCCGTGAGGGCCATCTTCAGCTGGCGGAAGGACTACTCTTCCAGCTTTCCCAATTTGAAGGGTGGCTTCTGGTTTTTGGCCTTCCTGGACTGGCCTATCAGGAGATCCAGCATAGGAGCTGCCCTCTTGGTAAAACCGGGAATGAATCTTCGGTAGTAGCCTACCAACCCGAGGAACTGCCGCACCTCCTTTACGCTGGATGGTCTCGGCCAGTCCTTAATCACTGTGATCTTGTCAGGGTCTGGAGCCACTCCGTCAGCACTCACCACGTGTCCCAGGTACTGTACCTTTGGCTTCAGTAGATGACACTTCGAGGGTTTTACCTTTAGGCCATAGTTTGCCAGGGCTTCCAACACTTCTGCCAGGTGTTCCAGATGGTCCTCATAGGTCTTGGAATAGACGATGACATCGTCCAGGTATAATAGGACCGTCACGAAGTTCCGGTGTCCCAGACAGCATTCCATCAACCGTTGGAAGGTTCCTGGTGCGTTGCAGAGCCCGAACGGCATACAGTTAAATTCGCTGAGTCCCATCGGGGTGGTGAATGCGGTCTTCTCCCGGTCCGCCTCTGCTACAGGAACCTGCCAGTACCCGCTAGTGAGATCCAAAGTAGAGAAGAAGTTAGCAGATTTTAATGCAGCTAAGGACTCTTCTATCCTTGGTAACGGGTACGCATCTTTGTGTGTGATATGGTTGACCTTCCTGTAGTCTACACACATTCTCATGGTGTTGTCTTTCTTTTTCACTAAGACTAGTGGAGCTGCCCAGGGGCTACAGCTGTCCCTAATTACCCCAGCCTCCTTCATGTCTTTTAGCATCCCCTTGGCGTGTTGATAGTGTGCAGGGGGTACGGGTCGGTATCTCTCCTTTATGGGAGGATGGTCTCCTGTGGGGATGTGATGTTCTACCCCCTTTACTCGCCCAAAGTCTAGCGGGTGTTTGCTAAACACTCTCTCGTACTCCTGAACCACCCGATAGACTTCCTGTTTTTGGTGTGAGGGAGTGGAGTCAGTACCCAAGTGCAGTTGCTGACACCAGCCCTCCTTTGGTTTCTTAGAGCCGTTACCTTCCTCTGGTTGAGATAGAGGCAAGGGTTCCACGGCCTGTACAGAGTTCTGGTTGATGGTGAACAATTTGGCTAGCGTGGCATACCGGGGCAGGTATACTTCTCTCTCCCCGATATTGATGATGCGGACGGGCACCCTCCCATGGCGTACATCGACCACCCCCCGTGCTGTCAAAATGGTGGGCCTACTGTCTGAGTAGACGGGTTCTACCATTGCTTGGTAGTCTCTACCTCTTAGACCAATAGCTGCCCGGCACCAAATCATCATCTCACTTTTCGGGGGCATGGCAATAAGGAACGGGTCACACATTCTCACGCTACCTATCTCACCACCAGATAGTTCCACCTGTTGCCGTTTCATCAGTGCCCGGATCTCTTTTTGGAGGACACGCTGCTGGCTGGAACTGGCGTTCTTGGCAACCTGTTGCAAAATAAGAATCACCTCTGCAAGACAGTTTTCGATTACATTAGTACCAAGAGTTATTTTTGGGTGACTCTCGCGACGGTCAATGTCCACAATGATAAGTCCTTGTGCCGGCAGTTCAACTTTACCGACCTTGATGGTTACTTCCTTAAATCCTATCTGTGGCACAGGCTGACCATTGCTGGCGATAATGCTCAGGTCGTCATCTGGGTAGCGGGTTATGTCCGAGTCATTCCAGTACCGCTTGAAGAGCACGTACGGGATGGTGGTGACCTGTGACCCGGTGTCTAGTAGGGCACTCATAGGAATGCCGTCCAGTACCACAGGCAAGACCGGACATCCCCCTACGTATTTGTCACGCCAGTTTGATGGGCCTGATGATCTTAAGCCTGGGGGTTGGCCCTCTACCCCAGGTTGTGCCCGTTTAAATGACAGTACCTTGCCATATGTCCGGGTTGATTGCAGCAGCGGCAGATGGGTCGTTCGTCCTCGTTGTATCTGTCGCTGGGTCTTCCTCTGGCCGGTGGGGTCCTCTTCAGTCGGCGCCACGGGACGTCCTCCGGTCCGGATGCCAGCTGGATCTTTCCTGGAGAAGAGACCTGTAAAGACTGCACAGTTCTGGTTAGCGCGGCAACGCTCTTAGTCAGCTCTTGGACCTGATGGTGCAGGTCTGTTGCCGGGTTATTGTTCAAAGCCTGCGCATCAGCTCCCACAGGCCCTGCAGACAAGGGCGCCGCGTCCTGGTGATAAGTGATAGCAGGGCGCCTGTGGGTCACAGCGCCACCTGGTGCTGGTTCTCGTAGCACCCGGATGGCTCTGTCCTTGAACTGTGCAAAGTCCAGGTCAGGGTCCTGTAAGGCCATTGCCCGCAACTGGGTTCGGTGGGCATTGCACAGTAGACCCTCAATAAATTGTTCGGTCAACAGCTTGTCTTCATTTCCCACGCTGTCAGGGTCTGCCTGCTTAATGGCTCTCAGGGCCTCTTGTAGGTTTAGAGCATAGTCTCTTATATTTTCATGTGCCCGTTGTTTGCACCCGTAAAATCTTAGTTTTATCTCGGCTGAGGTGCGGGTGTCAAATGTGTCTTTCAGCCGGGCTAGTATCTCTCTGACAGTTCTCTTCTTCCCAGGTGACCAGGACTTTACCTCTCTTTGGGCTGCCCCGATTAACTGGGCCACCAGAATGCTCACTTTTTGCTCTTCTGTGAGGGGTATACCTGGAAGAGGCTATCAAGTCTTTCCCTAAAGTCACTCAGGGTATGTGACTCCCCTGAGTACTGGGGTAGCCAGGTTGCCCCCGGGATATAGGGCATGGTGAATGGCATGACCGCTGCAGCAGTTGCGCTGGCGGTGGCTGTGGCAGTGGAACTCCCCTCGGTGTCCGATATCCTCCTTCCCCCCTAGTGCACCGTGGCCTACCTTGCGATGCTCTTCTTCCGTAGGCCGCGGCTCCGCAGTCAATCGTCGGGGTCGAGGACCTGGCGTCGCGCTCCGATGACGTCAGCGCCGCTCTTCCTCCCTTCCAGGACCTTACGCAGCGTCGGAGCGTGGGGCGGAGCTTCGGTTCTCGCGCGCTTTCGGCGTCCACGCCCCTCTTCTTCCCGCACGGCGTCCTGAAGATGGCGTCCGATGGCGGGAAGCAGCTGCGGATGGCGGGAAGATGGCAGAAGACGGCGGGAAACGGTCCAAGATGGCGTCCGATGGCGGGAAACGACTCCGGACGGCGGGAAACTTCACCACAGGTAAGTATAAAAGTCTTTTTCAGGCACGCAGTACACGGTGGTTGCGGGCACGAGATCCTGCCGACTACGCCAAAGTTGACGCGCCCCCTGGGCCTGTGCTGTGCAGGGGGATACCCGGAGCCGGATCGCTGGGGGTTGTAGTTCTCCGTGGCGTTGACCCGGTCCGTGCCCAGGGCGGTCAAACCAGTGGCAGTCTATTGGTATTGTAATTGTCCGACTACGCCACCCGTGGTTTGCGGTCAGTGGGGACCGCCGCTGCGCTGCAGACCGCTGAGGCTGATGTTGTTTGCGCAGCCGAGTATGGGATAACTCCCCACGGGAGAAGTATTGCCTCAGGGCAGCTAGAGTGAATGTTGGGAGGGATGGTGTGAGCGTCCCAGAAGTAATGGTGCTGATGCGGCGATGAAACACAGAGACGTGTGGTGCAGTTCAGGGTCTTTACTGATGGTATAACACAGACGCTCCCGGGAGTACTGGTTAGCAGTAGGGGTCTGGTCAGTCTGTGAGCAAGCAGGATCTCCCCTGGCCAGGTGGAGTTGTAGGCCTCCCCGACTATCTGCACTCTTTCCTGGCTACCTTGCTCTATGCGGGTAGAAGTAGCCCACGTCCCTGAGTATACCGTGTGGTGCTCACCCGTATGGCCGGTGACTTGGGGCCTTCCGTTAGCCTCCGCTTCACGATGGCGGTGCTGGTCCCTTGCTTGTGACCGTGCCTTCGGGTTTCTAAGGCCAGAGGACATGGAATCCCCTGCCGGTTGGATTCTGCTGCTGGACCTGGATGTCCCCACAGCCTCGGACTCCGTGTCTGGGTTTAGTGTCTTCAGTCAAGGCGAGTTTTCTAGCTTCCAGCCTCTGGCACTCGCTCCTGCTCCTACAGAGCTCCTGTTGTCACTTTCCCTGTGTCTGGAACTACACTCCAGGCTCTGACTAACTTAATCCCGCCCCAGACCCAGTTTATAAGGGCAGATTCCTCCCCTCCCAGGTCTGGGTGGGCCGTGTTGCATGCTTAGGGCTCCTGACCAGAGAAACCTCCCACTTGCTCTCAGACATAATATTTCTATTACTGTGGTAACCAGACCCCTGGGGTGCCACAATTGTCAGCAGATGCCCCCAAGACCATCCCCCATGGGGGCGGATAGGAAAGAAAACTGTGGGGCCGGGCGCGGCCTGGATCAGTCTGGACCTGCTGCACCCGGAGATGGAGGGAGCAGCGAACCCCACCAGCACCCTGGCCTGCAGCCTGCTGCAAGCTGAGCCACCCTGCAGCCTGACAGAGTTGCTAGCCCAGCTGCCCAGGGACCCGGACTGTGCGCGCGCAGCACTGGAAGATTTGAACAGAAGAATGGTCCGGGCGCAGCGGGATGTGTTTGCCGGGTGGAAGGAGGAGTTGGCCTGGCAGCACAAAGACAGCCAGCAGAGGACCCCGCAGGGACCAGGCAGCACGCTTGCCGCTGGGTGTGGAGAAGAGGGGCCAGCAGCTGCGGACGACGCCGCGGAGGAGGCCACGGAGGCTGAGGCAAGTAACGGGGACACCACTACCCCACACCCTGAGACTACCAGCCTGCCCCCACCCTACGTTGCGGGACTCGAGGCCCCGGGGACCGTACCTGAGACCACGCCTCCACCGCCGCCAGCTAGGCCTCAGGCTGCAAGCAGCGCCGTCACGCCCCGCCCCCGCTGTGCCCTCTGAACCCGGGCGCGACTGTCTCTCCAGTGCCCCCTGCCTTGGCGGTGCCACCCCCGGGCGCGACCAACAAACGACCACCGGCCTGGTCGCAAGGCCGAGTGCCCCCGGGCGCTGTCACCTGCCCGAAGCCCGTGGTGCCACCCCTGGGTGCGGACCTCTATGCACAACATACCAGACCATACAGGCTGCCCTTCGAGTGGCCACCGGAGTTCGTCAACCCCCGTCTCCGGAGAGAACAACCCCTGAGCGAGCCTCTGATCCCGGCTCCGGAGCCCGCTAACATCGCTCCACCCCCGCTGGAGGATGCCCAGTTGGCATGGGATCCCACCGGCGAGAATCTCATGGGGTTCACCCAGGAGACCCAGGCGGAAGCAGCCCATCGCCTGGATTGCTGCCGTCAACAGCTGGCCACCTTTGAAAGGGAGCGGCGGCAGAGGCGCCTCAGGGAAGAGCGACTCCAAGCCCGGAGCGCGGAGCAGAAGAGGAGGGCCCGACAAAACCCCCACGCCATCCGCGGTCCCCGAGCCACCGGAACCGTAGTAAAGTTCCAGCTAGAGCATGGCTGGGGCTTCATCAGAGACCCGGAGGCTGACACTTACGTCTTCATCAAAAGAAGGGACGTCGAGAGTCACCTGCCAGAGGGACATCACGGCCGTGACCTGTACCCTGGTGACGTGGTCACCTACACCCGGCACAAGGGCGCAAAGGGACTGTACGCCCTCCATGTCCACCGTCTAACGGAGGAGGAACTGCGGTACCGCCCAGACATGGACTACCCTGAGGGCCCGGACGGGTCTGAAGAGTACAAGGAAGAAGCATCAGGAGGACACCGTTACTAGTGAATGGTAAAGTGGAACTGTGCATAGTTACCCGTCAGGGTACAAGAACTGTTGTGAAACTGTTGACTGTGTGAACTGTTACTTGTGTGCCCCTAATCCCTAACCAGGCTGAGGACTGTGAGCAGCCATTCCCCTATCCCCACTGGCCCAGGACTGAGAGCGGCCAATCCCTTGTAAATAGCTGCGTTTCTTAAAGCGCCCCCTACTGGTTTTATACAAAAACCGCAACGTCTACCTCAAGACGGATTAAATGGACTGTTGCACTTAAAAGAAGAGTGAACACCTGGTCGAAAGTTGCACGGCGGCCAGAGCTCAAGAATGTGTTTTTGAAAAAAATATTTTACTTAAGAGTGTCTTGTACTGAAAAAGTTTCATATGCTGCTAAAAGAGTTTATAGTATTTTATATGTGTGTGAAGAAAGTCTTGTAATGTTTTATACCAGTAACGTTAAAAGGGAAAAGTGCCTCCCATAAAGGGATGGGTTAATAGTTGATGTCTTATATGCGAATGCATTCTAAAAATTTTTGTATGTTTAAATTGTTTTGCTCTTTTCCAGCCCGAGGACGTGCTGAGATTTACCAGGGGGGAATGTAGCACCCCGAGAGCTCGGCTGCTACAGGGGTATTGCACCTCAAACCAGAGGTGTGATATTCCACTCCCGGGTAAGGATGGAGTGTGGACCAGGACTCGTTAGGCTGCATGCACCACACACACCCCATTTCCGAGGGACAGGTCAACGGTGCTCCCACGAGACAGGAGTGCAGGCACGACAGCATCTGTCCCTGGCTGGAGTGGGGAGGGGAAAGTACACCCATTGGTGTAGGAGCAGATAGGGGTGGGTCTCTGGGCATAGGTAGGAGCCCATTGGTTGCTAGTCACCTGGGCTCACACATAAGGGAGGTATATAAGGTGGGCACCATTTTAGATCTTGGTTCAGTTCAGTCAGAAGAGAGGAGTGAGAGAGAAGTTCAGCCAGAGAGGGCTGACAGGGAGCTGTGGCTCAGTCTGGGCCCAGCTCCAGAGGCAAGCCTGGAGTGGAGGCCAGAAACAGCAGAAAGAGAGAGGAGAAGGAACGGAAAGGAAAGTAAGAAAGGAACTGGAACAGAGGAGAAAGGAAGCAAGGAACACAGAGAAAGGCCCAGAGATGCGAGTAAAGAAGGAACCCCATATGCCCAGGAGATACAGGGTGAAGGGTTGGCAGAGCAGGGTACCGGAACCCAAATTGGTGGAGGCAACAGATTCCTCAGCCAAAGACCGGAGGTCGTCACCACATCTTGGTGCGACCCCCCACTACATCCACCAGGAAAGCATACCGCATAGGGTCAGGGAAACCGGAGATAGGTTTCGCCAACAGAAGGCCCGAGGGAGCTGGACAAAGGTGGGTCACTGGTGGGGACGGCCAGAGAAAGGAAAGGAAGGGAGCCCTGTGCCACGCTCTGGAATTGCCTGGGAGTTGACCGAGTCCCTCACCTGGTGGACGCAGCACGGCTTGGGCCGTCATCGCCTGCAGGATTGACCGAATAACAACTGTGAGTAAAGACCCTGAACTGCACCACACGTCTCTGTGTTTCATCGCCGCACCAGCACCATCAGTACTGGGACGCGCACACCATCACTCCCATCATCCACACTAGCTGCCCTGAGGCAATACTTCTCCCGTGGGGAGTCATCCCATACTTGGCTGCGCATACAACATCAGCCTCAGCGGTCAGCAGCGCAGCGGCGGTCCCCACTGACCGCAATCCACGGATGGCGTAGTCGGACATTTGTCACATTACTAAGACTGCCACTGAATTGACCACCCTGGGCACGGACCGGGTCGCCGCCACACGGAGACTACAGTTCAGGGTCTTTACTGATGGTATAACGCAGACCCTCCGGGAGTACTGGCTAGCAGTAGAGGCCTGGTCAGTCTGAGAGCTAGCAGGATCTCCCCCTGGCCAGGTGGAGTTGTAGGCCTCCCCGTCTCTCTGCACTCTTTCCTGGCTACCTTGCTGTGTGCGGGTAGAAGTAGCCCACGTCCCTGAGTATACCGTGTGGTGCTCACCCGTATGGCCGGTGACTTGGGGCCTTCCGTTAGCCTCCGCTTCACGATGGCGGTGCTGGTCCCTTGCTTGTGACCGTGCCTCCGGGCTTCTATGGCCAGAGGACATGGAATCCCCTGCCGGTTGGATTCTGCTGCTGGACCTGGATGTCCCCACAGCCTCGGACTCCGTGTCCGGGTTTAGTGTCTTCAGCCAAGGCGAGCTATCTAGCTTCCAGCCTCTGGCACTCGCTCCTGCTCCTACAGAGCTCCTGTTGTCACTTTCCCTCTCCAGGCTCTGACTGTCCTAATCCCGCCCCAGACCCAGTTTATAAGGGCAGATTCCTCCCCTCCCAGGTCTGGGCGGGCAGTGTTGCATGCTTAGGGCTCCTGACCAGAGAAACCTCCCACTTGCTCTCAGACATAATATTTCTATTACTGTGGCAACCAGACCCCTGGGGTGCCACATATATACTCTGTGTGGGGGGTATTTGCTGTGTATGGGGGTATTTACTGTGTGTGGGGGGGTATATACCCAGTGTGTTGGGTATTTACCGTATTTACCGTATAGGGGAGATTTAGTGTAATGGGGCTGGAGGGGATTTAGTGATATGGGGCTGGAGGAGATTTACTGTGCGGGGAGATTTAGTGTAATGGGGGGAAGATTTAAGGGCACAAGTTTGGGGAGCGAGGAGACACAGTAGGTGTAGTGAGTGGGGGTATGGGTGCGGACACAGAATGAGGAGCGAGGGGGATGGGATGTGTGAGGAGGCAGTTTGGAAAGTGAGAGGGTTAATGTACTAGGAGGGAGGGGGAAACGTGTGAGGAGACTTTTGAGGAGAATAGTGAGAGGAAACAGTATGGGGAAAGAAAAGTGTGAGTGGGCACAGAATAAAGACTGAGTAGTGTGTGTGTAGCATGGGGCAGCAGTGTAAGGGCACAGCTAGGAGGGGATAGTATGCTAAGGAGGGGGAGTGTGATGAAGGGGCACAATATAGAAGCTGGGCCCTATAACGGGACACAGTGTGAGGACTGTGTGAGGAGGGGGCCCAGTATGGAAAGGAGAAAGCAGTGTGGAGAGCACGTACAGTAAGAGGGACAGTGTGGGGGGTCATATTTTGTACAGGGAATATAGTGAGGGGCAATTATTTATTCAGGGGCTCAGTGTAGGGCAGATATTTTTATTCAGCAGCATTATAATGACTCTGCTACCTTTAAGGGCATCGTGTGGGTATGTTCTGCAGAAGACCGGAGAAGATGGAAGTCTGCAGAGATGAGCTGTGGATGAGAAAAGTCATCATGGAGTCTGTACAAGATGAAGAATAAAAAAAAAGAACGACTCCAGAGACAACGTCATATATCAGGTACCTGGATGTTTTTTGTGATACTGACTAGTTCTCTTGTTTTTATTTATGTTAGGAGCATTGAAGTGGTTGTCCAAGTTTGTGCTGAGTCTGCAGTCATTCTATGTGACTGCAGACTTCTGAATGCTCACAGTGTGCACTACACGCTACCAGGTTTCTATGGTGGCGGCGATTTGCATCCATGCTGTCGCATGCTGACTAGACATGCGTGGTCTCACTCTATGAAAATGAATTGAGCAAGGCTGGAAAAGTCTAGTTGGAATGTGGCCAGAAGTATACAAATCACATACTTGTGCAAGGGAGAATCCTAAAAGCATGCAGTGCATGCGCTGAGAGAATTCAGAAGCCTACAGTCACGTAGAGTGACTGCAGACTTTCATCTCAAACCTGGACGAGCCCTTTAATTATAAAATGAAGCCCTGTAGCCAATCTTAACAACATGTAATATCCTCACTGTCAGGATTCAGCTCTGCTTGCAGGTTCCAGCAGTTATCACATGACCACTTCACTCTTGCGATTTTCATACTTACGGTCACGTGACAACGGGATTTCTTCTTGATTTTTTCAGTTTTGGCCATGGCCCCACTATGAGTATTTGATCAGTATTCAGTCAGTATTTTTTTTCAGGAGTGGGAGCCAAAACCAGGAGTGGGTTATAAATTTTTGAATTGTTGCACTTGTTTCTATTATACCTTTTCTCTGATTGTTCTTCACCTGGTTTTGGCTCCCACTCATGAGAAAAAATACTGACCAAATACTGATAATGGGGCCGCAGCCTTTTACTGAACATTGAGAGAATTAGGAAGAGCAGCTCGTTGGCACATGACTGCAAGTGTGCAAGTCACATATGTGCTTGGCTATTTGACCAAGAAGGAGAGTGATGGGGTGCTACGCCAGATGACCTGGCCTCCACAGTCACCAGACCTGAACCCAATCAAGATGGTTTGGGGTGAGCTGGACCGCAGAGTGAAGGCAAAAGGGCCAACAAGTGCTAAGTATCTTTGGGAACTCCTTCAAGATTGTTGGAAGACCATTTCCGGTGACTACCTCTTGAAGCTCATCAAGAGAATGCCAAGAGTGTGCAAAGCAGTCATCAAAGCAAAAGGTGGCTACTTTGAAGAACCTAGAATATAAGACATATTTTCAGTTGTTTCACACTTTTTTGTTAAGTATATAATTCCACATGTGTTAATTCATAGTTTTTATGCCTTCAGTGTGAATGTACAATTTTCAAAGTCAAGAAAATACAGAAAAATCTTTAAATGAGAAGGTGTGTCCAAACTTTTGGTCTGTACTGTATATATATATATATATATATATATATATATAAATTGTTTATAATCATCCCCGACTGTCCTTGCCTTGTGTCTCTGTGCGTTGCATTCCGGCACCTGCATTACATTTGGCATAGTCGGCAGGATGCAACATTCAGACGCAGAGATGGCAGATCAGTCTGGGGCTGGGTCTGGCCGGAACCATATACCCCTGGGGGCTATGCTTAATCATCTTCCCAAATTCACGGGGGATGGCATGTCACTGTGGGACTGGGTAGAAAGACTGAGAAGTATGCTACGTATGTATCCCCTCGATCCCCAAGCCCAGGCGGAACTGGTCCTCCTAACCCTTGATGGAGAGGCCCGGCAAACTGTGATGTACCGCCCACCTGGGGACCGTGACACCGTGGACAAAGTGATAAAAATCCTAGAGGACATGCACGGTGTCACCACAGATCTGGGACACTTGCGCCTACGGTTGTTTCAGCAAGTCCAAGGGGAAAATGAAACCATAAATCAGCATGTTAATGCATTACAGGAAGTGACGGCCCATATCACTAAGAAGGCTCGAGATGGGAACCGAGGACTGGGACCATTGGATGAAGTGTTGCGTGATCAACTGATTGCTGGATTCCCTGAGGCAGATCTTGAAGGAGCGGCTGCGTTTGAGCCCTGATCTGGGTTTCCTGGAGGTAGGGGCTGAAGCTAGAGTCCTGGAGAAAGAAGTTCCTGTTCTCAAAGCCACAGTTAGAAGTCATGAGGCAATTACCCCTGGATTCACCAACAAGGAGCCTGATTGGGTACGGGAGATACGTCAGGAAATTCGAGATATTCGGGGTGAGCTGAACACTATTAGAAAGGCCCCTGCTGCCTCCTTGCCGATGGATCCTACTGCCCCACTGCGGAGACCAGAGCGAGAAAGACGTTCCTACCAGGCCCCAACATGTCATGTACCCGACCTATCGGTAGAACGAGGACCAGAGTGTTGGACCTGCGGTGGTAGGGGGCATATCTCCAAAGACTGTCCAAACCGAGAAAGGAGGAGGCAGGGGCAGCCGTTAAACTAAGATGCCCCACGGTTGTGGAGCATACCGTGGGGTCTCGAGCTTCAGAGAATGGAAGAGGGAGCTCTGAAGACATTGCCTCCGAGAGGCCCATTATCTGGGTTGAATTTAATGGGCAGCGGATCCGCTGCCTAATGGACACTGGGTCTCAGGTGACCACTATGCCTGAGGCGTATTTCCAAAGCCACTTTCCTGAAGTTGCTCGTTCAAGGCGGGAACCCACAGTCAAGCTGGTGGCTGCTAATCAACTACCAATCCCAGTAGCGGGAGTAGTATGGATGTCTGTCCGGGCATGTGGAAAGGACCTCGGTCGGAAAGGGATAGTACTGACCACAGGGCCCGAAGGCGATGGACCCATTGTAACCCTGGGCATGAATGTGCTGAAGGAGATTGGACAGTTCCTGGCCGAGGGCTGTAACAAAAACAACTGGACCTGCGCCACTCGTGACCCAGCTAACAAGAGAGTATTCCAGAATCTCGTGCGGGTCAGTCAAATTCAAAAATTGCCCGCTACCTCTCAGTACCTTGGTAAGGTATCGATACCACCTGAAGCCACAATGACACTGCCAGTGGGACAGACTATAATCACTTTACCGGTGCTGGCTAGTGATGAGCGAGCACTAAAATGCTGGGTGCTCGAAGCTCAGGTCGAGCACATTGGAATACTCGGGTGCTCGACCCGAGCAACGAGCCCAATGTAAGTCTATTGGAAATTCGAGCATTTTTCTGGTGGTCCCCCCCCCCCGGCGGTCTGCAGAAGGTCAAAAATTGCCCAAATCGATGGGAACGGTGCTCAATTAAACATCAGGCAGGCAGAATATATAGGCAGACAGGCAGGGTATATAGGAGGGTGCATGAAAAACATAGCAGGACACTTGGAACACACTAGTGCCCTCCGATTTTCATGCACCCATCTCTTTAAAAAAGCCGGCCGGCAATTCATCAGCAGCATACACCGGTACCAGACAATTTAGAACAGAAAGAATAGAGCATCACACATAGATTAGATAGATAGAAACATGTCAGTCACATATATAATAAGTACAGTGAAAGTGTTGATTACTGTACTTGTCATTTAGTGTTAAAATAAGGTATTTATTAAAAAAAAAATTGGCATGGGGTTCCCCGAAGTTTTAGTCTCTAGCGGAGGTTAAGCTGACGGCTGAGGCAGATGTTTGAAGCCTGGGAAGGGGGTAATACCCACGGAGCTTCCCAGGCTACTAATATCAGCCCCCAGCTGAATACCTAGCCTTTACCAGCTAATAAAATGGGGGACCCCCCAAAAAAATGACGTGGTGTCCCACCTATTTTAATAGCTAGGCAGACAGCTGGGGGCTGATATTAATAGCCCAGGAAGGGTGCCATGAATCCCCTCCCAGGCTAGAAACACCAGCCATTAGCCGCCCCAGAAATGGCGCAGTGACGTGCATGAGGTGAGCTGAGTTCATTGGACATGAACTCGGCTCATCTGGATGCCGTCACAGCGAGACGTTGAGGAGCGCAAGCATGCCTGCGCTTCTCAGTGTCTGCGGCATGGCAAGCTGGATGGCAGCTTTCTGCTGCGATCCAGCCTGTCATGTGAATGTAGCAGAGCTGGAGCCGTCCTGGGAACCATGGAAAGGTAAGGATGAGGTTGGTTTATTATTTTATTTTTATTGCAGGAGATCGTTGGCTTCAGCTGAAATGGGCGTGATGGTAAGTATGGTTTAATTTAGAACAATAAAGAATTGTGTGTTTATTTCAATTAAAGGACTTTATTCTGGGTGTTTGTGTTTTTTTTTAACTTTGACTATGCGGTTAGTAACGGGAGTGTCTTATAAACGTCTCTCCATTACTAACCTGGGCTTGATGTCAGCTGGCATTATAAGCTGACATCAACCCCAACCCTATTACCCCACTGCCACCACTACAGGGCAGTGGGAAGAGCGAGGCTAAGTGCCAGAATTGGCGCATCCTATGGATGCGCCATTTCTGGGGCGGCTGACGGCTGGTGTTTCTAGCCTGGGAGGGGGCGAATATTCATGGCACCCTTCCTGGGCTATCAGCCCCCAGCTGTCTGCCTAGCCTTTGCTAGCTATTAAAATTAGATCATTTCTCGGTCTCCAAAAATGACGTGAGGGACCAGTTTAGTAAGCTGGCCATTGGCAAAGCAGCAGGGCCTGACGGTCTCAGTCCACGTGTCCTCAGAGTGTGTGCAAATGAGTTATGTACTGTCTTCCAGCATCTCTTTAACCAGAGCTTACAATCAAAGAGAGTACCAGTGCTATGGAAGACTTCCTGCCTGGTGCCGATTCCCAAGACTACCTTCCCGGCTTCCCCGGGGGACTATAGACCGGTGGCCTTAACATCGCATGCGATGAAGTCCTTGGAGAGAATAGTACTTGCTCACTTGTGTCCGAGGGTGATGGCGCATACTGATGCTCTTCAGTTTGCGTACCGGCAGGGACTGGGTGTGGACGATGCTGTAGCGTCTCTGCTACAAACAGTACATTCCTTTTTGGACAATGATGGAACCACAGTGCGTGCTTTGTTCTTTGATTTCTCTAGTGCGTTCAACACATTACAGCCACTCTTACTGCGAGGAAAGTTGATTAAAATGGCGGTGGATGAGGGACTTGTGAATTGGATAATTGACTACCTGTCGGATAGGCCACAGTTTGTTAGGTGGGGGACGGCTACATCAGATAGTGTACTGAGCAGTGTCGGAGCCCCGCAGGGAACAGTGCTGTCGCCATTCCTCTTTACATTGTACACAGCTGACTTTCAGTATAAATCAGACCGTTGTCACCTCCAGAAGTACTCGGATGACTCTGTGATAGTTGGCGGTATTGGGAAGGACCAGGACGAAGAGGAATATAGAAGGGTGGTTGCGGACTTTGTAGTATGGTGCCAGGCTAACCATCTAGAACTAAATGTTAAGAAAACCAGGGAGTTGGTGATGAGCTATGGAAGGTGCAAGAAGGTATGCCTACCTGTTACCATTGATGGTCAGGATGTGGAGATGGTGGACAGTTTCAAATATTTGGGGATTTACCTGGATAGCAAGCTAGACTGGAAGTGCCACATGGAGAAGGTCTACAAGAAGGGGATGAGTAGATTGTACTTCCTAAGGAAGTTAAGGTCTTTTAATGTGTGTGGCAAAATGCTTGAGGTGTTCTACCAATCCATTGTGGCTAGTGCCACCTTTGCGGCAATAATTTGCTGGGGTAACAGTGTGCGTGTTGCTGACGCCAACAAGCTCAACAAACTTATAAAGAAGGCTAGCGCGACGGTGGGCCTACAGCTTGGGACTTTTGAAGAGGTGGTAGAGGATAGGATTAAGAAGAAGTGCAGAGCTATAATGGGCAACAACACACACCCGCTTTATGAACTGTTTGCGAAACAGAAGAGCACATTCAGCAATCGCCTAATACAACTAAGGTGTAAAAAGGAAAAATACAGGAGATCGTTTGTTCCAACAGCTATGGGGGTGTTTAACAAATGTCTGAAAAGCAATGTCTAAAGCATTCCAAATGTTTTGTTATCATATGTGTCATGTTCGAGATCTGTGTTCTGCTGCTGTGATACCGCAATTTCCTCCGGGATAAATAAAGTATATCTTATCTTATCTTATCTTATCTTATAAGGGGGACCCCATGTAATTTTTTTGGGGGTCCCCCATTTTAATAGCTGGTAAAGGCTAGGTATTCAGCTGGGGGCTGATATTAGTAGCCTGGGAAGCTCCGTGGATATTACCCTCTTCCCAGGCTTCAAACATCTGCCCCAGCCGTCAGCTTAACCTTAGCTAGAGACTAAAATTACGGGAAACCCTACGCCAATTTTTTTTTTAATAAATTCTTTATTTTAACACTAAATGACAAGTACAGTAACCAACACTGTCACTCTACTTATTATATATGTGACTGACATGTTTCTATCTATCTAATCTATGTGTGATGCTATATTCTTTCTGTTCTAAATTGTCAGGTACCGATGTATGCCGCTGATGAATTGCCGGCCGGCTTTTTTAAAGAGACGGGTGCATGAAAACACTATTATTATTTTTTTTAATAAATCCTTTATTTTAACACTAAATAACAAGTACAGTAACCAACACTGTCACTGTACTTATTATATATGTGACTGACATGTTTCTATCTATCTAATCTATGTGTGATGCTCTATTCTTTCTGTTATTAAATGTCGGGTACCGGTGTATGCCGCTGCTGAATTGCCGGCTTTTCATGTTTCACTGTGAGCACTGTTCCCATCGATTTGGGCAATCACTGTAATGCCACAACCACCATGGCTGTGATATTACAGTGAGTGGCAGACAATCCCTGCATGATTGGTGCTCTAAATAGCGCCAAACATGCAGGACGGGGACCCGAGCTCCCGCCCAAGCATCTCGAAAGTACTCGGCGAGCTCTGAGCATCTCGAGTACAGAGATGCTCGGGCTGGCACATGTGTTCTTAGAGGGCGTGGACATTCAAATTGAACCAATGGAGGGAGAGGAAGCGCCCTCTGGACTCCTGGTTGCTCGGACCCTGGCCACTGTGCGGCAGGGTCGAGTGCCCGTGCGTTGCATCAATCTAAGTGGCACGAGTTTACAGTTGTTGCCCCGACAAGAGGTGGCGCGAGTTTGTATAATGCCAGAGGCCCTTACCAGAGCTGACGCTATGGGGCTGGCACCTGTGGAAGGAGAGCCATGGACCCTGGAGTTGTCCCTAAACAGCCAAGAGAATGGAAGAGAGCCATTGGCTGGGCGCCACCTCTTGGAGAAAATGGAGGCTAATCTTACTGAATTTTCTGCTGGACAAGTAAGGCAGATCGAACATCTTCTGCAGCGATATCATGGAGTGTTTGCACAACATGAAGACGATTTCGGGTGCACTTGGGACATTCAGCACGAAATACCCACCGGAAATACTGCTCCCATTCAAGAGAGATATCGGCAGATCCCACCTCAAATGTATCAGGAGGTGAAAGAGCTGTTGGCCCACATGTTGCGGAACGGCGTGATCCGCGAAAGTCAGAGCCCCTGGGCGGCTCCTATCGTGCTGGTCCGGAAGAAGGATGGTACCCTGAGATTCTGTGTAGACGATCGGAAGCTGAATGCCTGTACAGTACGGGACTCCTATCCACTCCCCCGAATTGAAGAGTCTCTATCTGCGCTAGGAAGCGCCAAGTTCTTCTCTTCCCTCGACCTGGCCAGTGGCTATTGGCAGGTCCCAGTAGCTGAGAAGGATCGTCCGAAGACAGCTTTTGTTCTCCCTATGGGCCTGTTTGAGTTCAATCAGATGCCGTTCGGGCTAACAAATGCGCCGGGAACCTTCCAAAGACTGATGGAGAGATGCTTGGGGGACCTCAACTTTGAAGCCACTTTAATATATCTGGACGATATCATTATCTATTCCGCTGCGTTTGAAGATCATCTCCGCCGACTAGAACAAGTGTTAGAACGGCTTCGGAGGCACGGCCTGAAGATTAAGCCTCGTAAGTGTCGTCTCTTCAAGCGGGAAATTGAATATCTGGGGCACACTGTGTCCAGTGAGGGAGTGCACGCCACTGCGGAGAAAGTAGCTGCCGTGCAGAAGTGGCCCACACCCGCCAATCTAAGAAAACTGAGGGCATTCCTGGGGCTCGCTGGATACTACCGCAGGTTCATTAAAGACTTCGCTAAGATTGCGATCCCGCTCAATGAATTGCTGAGAGGAACGGCTGGGGGAGCCAAGCGGCAGCCCATTCAGTGGGGCCCACGACAAGATGAGACATTCCGAGCATTGAAAATGGGGCGAACGGATGCCCCAATTCTGGCCTACGATGACTTTTCTCAGACTTTTGTGTTGTACACTGATGGAAGCTTGCATGGACTGGGAGCAGTGCTGGCTCAAGTGCAAGGAGGAAAAGAGCAGATGATTGCGTATGCCAGCAGATCGCTCCGCGATACGGAGAAGAATCCGGACAACTACAGTTCGTTCGAGCTGGAGCTACTGGTACTGGTCTGGGCCATGACCGAGAAATTTGCTGAGTACTTGTCTGGGTCAGAAGTGCAAGTGCGGACAGATAACAACCCTTTGGCCCACTTGGAGAACGCCAAGCTGGGCGCGTTAAAGCAGCGGTAGGTCGCAAGGATGTCCAAATACCAGTATAATATCGCCTATCGGTCCAAGGCCCTGAACACTCATGCAGATGCCCTGTCCCGGGTTACTCAGACGGGCCCAAAGAGGGATAGAGATGAGGAGCTAGAAGGCGACGAGATTCCGGATTTCAGCAAGTTTGCCGCTGCTGTGGTCGACGCCCAGGAGACCAGAGAGGAGCCGAGGCCCACTCAAATTCTGGGCTGCTCAAGAGACAAATGGATACATCTGCAACAATCCGACCCAGAGCTGGCAAAGTTGAGAAAATGGGTCGCCCTTGGTCAAAGACCCGACCAGGAGGCCAGGGCCGCTTCCCTTCCAACTACCCTACAAATCCTAGGCCAGTGGAAGAGGCTCTTCCTGAAGGATGGCTTGCTATGCCAAAGAATCCAGCTACCTCGAGAGTTTAATGTTACCTGGCAGGTAGTAATTCCAGAGGCGCTGGTAACGCAGCTAGCCCAGGAAGCTCATAGAAGAGGTGCTCACTTCAGTGTGGAGAAGACCTTTCGGTGGTTGCAACAGCTGGTGTATTGGCCTCAACTGGGGCAAGAAGTCGAAGGGGTCTGCCGAACATGTCGCCAGTGTGAGTTGAACAAGCCCCCGGAACAAAGGGCTCCCATTCAGGCTATCCGAACTTCTGCACCCTTGGAAGTCCTGATGATTGACTATCTGATGATCGGAACTTCATACAATGGTTACGGACACTGTTTGGTAATGACTGATCACTTTACCAAGTTCGCAGTAGTGACGCCTACCAAAGACCAGACAGCAGAAGCCGCAGCTAAGGCCATCTGTCAGGATTTCATCCGGATTTATGGGTGTCCGAAGCGAATACTTTCTGACCAAGGGGCCTGCTTCCAAGGACGAGTGATGGATGAACTACACCGTATCTATGGGATCGACCAATCTCAAACAACGCCTTACCACACTCAAGGGAACGGCGTATGCGAGCGCTTCATCCGTACCCTGTTGCAAATGTTGCGAACGCTGGAAGCGGACAAAAAGATGAAGTGGCCCGAATTTGTGTCCGAGCTGGTGTGGGTGTATAATAATCGAGTTCATGCGACTACTGGCTACACCCCTTACATGTTGCTGTTTGGAAGGAGTGGACGAGAAATTACTGAACTAGAGCTAGACTCAGAAGACTCTGGCCCGGGCAGTAGCCCGAGTACCTGGATTCGAGAGCACAAGCGCCGGCTTCACACGGTGAGAAGATTGGTTGCTCAGAAGTTTCAGGAAGTAGAGCATGCAGATCAGCCCCCAACCTCAGGTGGATCACTCCAGCAAGGAGACCGTGTGCTGGTAAGGGCCAAACGATTTGGGAGTAAACTGGACCATCGTTGGGAGGCGATACCATATCGGGTGGTGAAGAAGATTCACCCCGACAACCCAGTCTACGAGGTCAGGCCCGAAGGGGATGAAGCCCCGACACCTAGGGTGTTGCACCGTAATATGCTGCGACCTTGCTCTTCTGAAGCAGAGGCCTGTAACGAAGTTGGGCCTTCAAACGAATTGGCTGAGGTGCCGCATACAGGAACTTTGGGGGATGAAGAAGGATGGGCCACAATGCAGTTGGGCCCGTCAGAACCGTTGATGCGAACCCCGAGTGGGACCCAGAATGAATCGAGAAGTGACTTGAAATCCCCAGTGGTTGATTCATCGGATATCCCGGAGTCACCTCCGCAGGAGGAGCCCCGCAGAACTGAGCGGGCTAATGCCGGAATTCCTCCTAACTGGTATGCTCAAGAAGAGTTTTTCTGGTCTCAGATCCAACAGAAAACGCAGGAGTGTGCCCAACTCCTGTCTGTGCTTGCACTGCCTAGAAGGAGACATCAATCCTGCAAGAAATCCCCTCGCCCGAAGACTGGCGAACAAAAAGGAGGGAGAAATGTAGTAGAGGCGAGAGAGCCTTTAAGAGAACTCTTACATGATGCTTCAAAGATGGAGAAAGACTGCCATCTGCTGGCCAGACACAGTCAAGCGGAACCAAGATTTCCAAGAGAAGTTGAAGGGAGAGCAGATTTAGACGCTGGACCCGGTCAGGTGACTTCCGGGAAGGAGTTCCTGGAGATAAGAGGCCAGCGCGCCAAAGCCAGAGGAGTTTTTGGCGCCAAGCAGCAGAGAGGAGCAGACGTGCTCCCTGCATGCTGAGAAGCCCCATGTGGCAGGCCTAAGCCAGAGGCCTGCGAGGTGCCACAGCCGGGTGCCGGTGGATGAGCTCCGGATCCCTCACAGATGTGACCCGAGTGCTGAGCCTACTGAGGAGAGTCGGAACCTGCTTGCGGTGCTGAGTGAGTTCGCGGAACCTGGCGTCGCCCGCCGACAGACGAGGTCTGGACCCCCCTATCCATGGCTTGAGAGACTGCCTCCAACGGACAGGAAGAGAGGAGTTAGGAGACTGCTGAGCCAGGAAAGTCACGCCAGTGGAAGCAGAAGAGCTGCATACGTGAACAGGGCCGTCACATCTACTGTTCACTCACGGTATCGGGGCCAGTTGGGTTTAGGTACTCAGGTTGGGAGGGGAACAGTTGGGGTGGAAGAAGCTAAACTTGCTTTAATTGATTTTGTCCGGAAAAGACTTTCGGCCTAGCGGGAATTACCGGTGACCCCCGCTAGGGCCATATACAGAGATAAAGAACTGACGTGGTGACTCCCTGGCGGGGTGCACCACATTACTTTGAGAGACTTCGTATTTTGCTAATATTTCAAATTACCGTTCAATACCCTTGTTGTTATCCCCTTGTTCAGAATACCTGTTATATATACAGTACGGACCAAAAGTTTGGACACCCCTTCTCATTTAAAGATTTTTCTGTATTTTCATGACTATGAAAATTGTACATTCACACTGAAGGCATCAAAACTATGAATTAACACATATGGAATTATATACTTAACAAAAAAGTGTGAAACAACTGAAAATATGTCTTATATTCTAGGTTCTTCAAAGTAGCCACCTTTTGCTTTGATGACTGCTTTGCACACTCTTGGCATTCTCTTGATGATCTTCAAGAGGTAGTCACCGGAAATGGTTTTCACTTCACAGGTGTGCCTTGTCAGGTTTAATAAGTGGGATTTCTTGCCTTATAAATGGGGTTGGGACCATCAGTTGTGTTGTGCAGAAGTCTGGGGGATACACAGCTGATAGTCCTACTGAATAGACTGTTAGAATTTGTATTATGGCAAGAAAAAAGCAGCTAAGTAAAGAAAAACGAGTGGCCATCATTACTTTAAAAATGAACGTCAGTCAGTCCGAAAAATTGGGAAAACTTTGAAACTGTCCCCAAGTGCAGTTGCAAAAACCATCAAGTGCTACAAAGAAACTGACTCACATGAGGACCGCCCCAGGAAAGGAAGACCAAAAGTCACCTCTGCTTCTGAGGATAAGTTTATCCGAGTCACCAGCCTCAGAAATCGCAGGTTAACAGCAGCTCAGATTAGAGACCAGGTCAATGCCACACAGAGTTCTAGCAGCAGACACATCTCTTCAACAACTGTTAAGAGGAGACTTTGTGCAGCAGGCCTTCATGGTAAAATAGCTGCTAGGAAACCACTGCTAAGGACAGGCAACAAGCAGAAGAGACTTGTTTGGGCTAAAGAACACAAGGAATGGACATTACACCAGTGGAAATCTGTGCTTTCTTCTGATGAGTCCAAATTTGAGATCTTTGATTCCAACCACCATGTCTTTATGCGACGCAGAAAAGGTGAACGGATGGACTCTACATGCCTGGTTCCCACCGTGAAGCATGGAGGAGGAGGTGTGATGGTGTGGGGGTGCTTTGCTGGTGACACTGTTGGGGATTTATTCAAAATTGAAGGCATACTGAACCAGCATGGCTACCACAGCATCTTGCAGCGGCATGCTATTCCATCCGGTTTGCGTTTAGTTAGACCATCATTTATTTTTCAACAGGACAATGACCCCAAACACACTTCCAGGCTGTGTAAGGGCTATTTGACCAAGAAGGAGAGTGATGGGGTGCTACGCTAGATGATCTGGCCTCCACAGTCACCAGACCTGAACCCAATCAAGATGGTTTGGGGTGAACTGGACATCAGAGTGAAGGCAAAAGGGCCAACAAGTGCTAAGCATCTCTGGGAACTCCTTCAAGATTGTTGGAAGACCATTTCTGGTGACTGCCACTTGAAGCTCATCAAGAGAATGCCAAGAGTGTGCAAAGCAGTCATCAAAGCAAAAGGTGGCTACTTTGAAGAACCTAGAATATAAGACATATTTTCAGTTGTTTCACACTTTTTTGTTAAGTATATAATTCCACATGTGTTAATTCATAGTTTTGATGCCTTCAGTGTGAATGTACAATTTTCATAGTCATAAAAATACAGAAAAATCTTTAAATGAGAAGGTGTGTCCAAACTTTTGGTCTGTACTGTATATATAAATTGTTTATAATCATCCCCGACTGTTCTCGCCTTGTGTCTCTGTGTGCTGCATTCCGGCACCTGCATTACATGTATGCACACACATATATATATATATCTATATATATAATTGTCTTATCCCGTCTGTCTGTCTGTCTGTCTGTCTATCTGTCTGTCTGTCTGTCTGTCCGTCTGTCCAGGAAATCCCGCGTTGCTCATTGGTCCGGCAGCCGCCAATCAGCGCCGCGGGATTTCTGAAAAAAGATGGCGGCCGTTAGCGGCTCATCTGTGGGACGGAACTCAGTGGCGATGCAGCCGGGAGAAGAGCGCCGCGAGGCGCTCATCTCCCGGCCGGTAACAGCAGAAGGACCCCGACCGCCGGACCCATCTGCGGGACGGAGATGCAGCCGGGGGATGAGCGGCGCGAGGCGCTCATCTCCCGGCCGGTAGCAGCGGAAAGACCGCCGGCGTCGCTGACCTCCATGCGGAAGGGAGGACCGGGGAGCGGCGCTGCGGGTCGGGATACTTCTGCTGCGAGCGCCCGCTCATGTCCCGGGTTCTCGCAGCCGAAGTAGCCGCACAGGCAGACGCTCCCCGGTCCTCATCAAGACGATTCGATGATTGGTCGCGGTCTTCGGACCCGACCAATCACTGATCTTAGCGCAAAAGTTAAATACTGCTGTGCTGATAGGTCGCGGACGCTGCCCGCGACCAATCACCGATTTGGGCGCCACATTTAAATATCGGCCGCGACCAATCAGCGCAGCGGTGTTTAAATGTGGAAACAAGATCGGTGATTGGTCGCGGCCGATATTTAAATTTGGCGCACAAATCGGTGATTGGTCGCGGGCCAAGACCGCGACCAATCACCGATTTGTGCGGCACATTTAAATAGCGGCCGCGACCAATTGGATGTCAGCGCCGCTCCCCGGTCCTCCCTTCACACCCTAGCCGCATGGATGTCAGCGGCGCTGCCTGTGCAGATACTTCTGCTGTGAGAACCAGGGACATGAGCGGGCGCTCGTAGCAGAAGTATCCTGACCCGCAGCGCCGCTCCCCAGTCCTCCCTTCGCACCCTAGCCACTGATGTCCCCACAGTATCCGCATGGTGTTACAAAGGTCCGGACATTTGTGTTAAAAATCGCTGATTGGTCGCTGGCGCTGCCCGCGACCAATCACCGATTTGGGCGCCAAATTTAAATATCGGCCGTGACCAATCACCGATCTTGGCTCCACATTTAAACACCGCTGTACTGATTGGTCGCTGCCGCTATTTAAATGTGGCGCCCAAATCGGTGATTGGTCGCGGGCAGCAGCCGCGACCAATCAGCAGAGCAGTATTTAACTTTAGCGCCAAGATCACTGAATGGTCGCGTGCGGAGAGCGCGACCAATCAGCGAATCGTATTGGTGAGGAGCGGGGAGCGGAATCGTATTAGTGAGGACCGGGGAGCGCCGCTGCCTGTGCGGATACTTCCACTGCGAGAAGCCTGGAGATGAGCGACTGCTCGCAGCAGAAGTATCCCGACCCGCAGCGCCGCTCCCCGGTCCTCCCTTCACACCCAAGCCGCTGATGTCCCCACAGTATCCACATGGTGTTACAAAGATCCGGACATTTGTGTTAAAAATCGCTGATTGGTCGCTGGCGCTGCCCGCGACCAATCACCGATTTGGGCGCCAAATTTAAATATCGGCTGCGACCAATCAGCACAGCGGTGTTTAAATCTGGAGCCAAGATCGGTGATTGGTCGCGTCCAATATTTAAATTTGTGATTGGTCGCGGGCAGCGCCAGTGATCAATCAGCGATTTTTAACACAAATGTCCGGACCTTAGTAACACCATGCGGATACTGTGGGGACATCAGCGGCTAGGGTGTGAATGGAGGACCGGGGAGCGGCGCTGCCTGTGCGGATACTTCCGCTGCGAGAACCAGGGACATGAGCGGGCGCTCGCAGCAGAAGTATCCCGACCCGCAGCGCCGCTCCCCGGTCATCCCTTCACACCCTAGCCGCTGATGTCCCCACAGTATCTGCATGGTGTTACTAAGGTCCGGACATTTGTGTTAAAAATCGCTGATTGGTCACTGGCGCTGCCCGCGACCAATCACCAATTTGGGCGCCAAATTTAAATATCGGCCACGACCAATCACCGATCTTGGCTCCACATTTAAACACCGCTGTACTGATTGGTCGCGGACGCTATTTAAATGTGGCGCCAAAATCGGTGATTGGTCGTGCCCAGCGTCGGCGACCAATCAGCACAGCGGTGTTTAAATGTGGAGCCAAGATCGGTGATTGGTCGCGGCCGATATTTAAATTTGGCGCCCAAATCGGTGATTGGTCGCGGGCAGCGCCAACGACCAATCAGCGATTTTTAACACAAATGTCCGGACCTTTGTAACACCATGCGGATACTGTGGGGAGATGAGCGGCTAGGGTGTGAAGGGAAGACCGGGGAGCGGCGCTGTGTGTCGGGATACTTCTGCTGCGAGCAGTCGCTCATGTCCCGGGTTCGCTCAGCGGAAGTAGCCGCACAGGCAGCGGCGCTCCCCGGTCCTCACTAATACGATTCCGCTCCTCACCAATACGATTCGCTGATTGGTCGCGCTCTCCGCACGCGACCAATCAGTGATCTTGGCGCTAAAGTTAAACACCGCTCTGCTGATTGGTCGCGGCCGCTGCCCGCGACCAATCACCGATTTGGGCGCCACATTTAAATAGCGGTCGCGACCAATCACCGATCTTGCCGCCACATTTAAACACTGCTGTGCTAATTGGTCGCGGACGCCAGCCGCGACCAATCAGCGAGCTTGAGACAAATTTAAACAACGCTCTGCTGATTGGTCGCGGACGCCAGACGCGTCCAATCAGCGAGATTGGTGCCAAATTTAAACAACGCTCTGCTGATTGATCGCGGTCGCTGGCCGAGATCAATCAGCAGTATTGGCGCAAAATTTAAACAACGCTCTGCTGATTGGTCGCGGCCGGCGGCCTCGACCAATCAGCGATTTTGGCGCCAAATTTAAACCCCGCTGTGTATCACTCTGCTGATTGGTCGCGGTCGGCAGCCGCGACCAATCAGCAGTATTGGCGCCAAATTTAAACACCGCTCTGCTGATTGGTCGAGACTAATCAGCGATTTTGGTGCCAAATTTAAACACGCTCTCCAGTCCTCACTAACACGGTTCGCAGGTTGGTCGCGGCCGCCGCCCGCGACCAATCACCGATATTGCCGCCAAATTTAAACACCGCTTTGCTGATTGGTCGCGGTTGCCTAACGCGACCAATCAGCGATTTGGGCGCCAAATTTAAACGCCGCTCTGCTAATTGCGCCCCGTCGGCTGCATACCTATTCTAGAATACCCGATGCGTTCGAATCGGGCCACCATCTAGTATATATATATATATATACATGGTGGTCTAAAAGTAGGTGGACAGAAAGTATAATAAGGTTATGAAGGGGGAGATTTATCAAACACTAAATTGCAGCCGCCTGTCTGGATCATCCTCCAATAAACCATGAATTAGACGTGGACGATAAGCTTTCCACCCAATAGATTTCAGGATTCGCATGATAGAAGCTCGTGATATTCTCAATTCCAAAGAGGCTCTTCTGGTGGACTTTTTTGGACTCTGCGGTTTACCGAATGTGATAAATGGTTTGTCTCTTTGGGGCTTGAGCACCAAATGTTTTCAACCCAATTTGCTCTAACGGTTTCTGCATTTTGAGATTTCCAATACTCTGTTAAAATCCATTTTCTTTGATCTGTATTTAAATTATTTGCCATCATGTGTTATCTGAATTATCTGAAAAGAAAACAGATTTGGGGGAGATCTATCTGTGAAAACTAGATCTGTGAAACTGGCTCAGTTGCCCTTAGCAACCAATCAGATTCCACCTTTCATTTTCCAAAGAGTCTGTGAGGAATGAAAAGTGGAATCTGGTTGCTAAGGGCAACTGAGCCAGTTTCACTTTACACCATGTTCGATAAATCTCCCCCTTCATAACCTTATTACACTTTCTGTCCACCTACTTTTGGACCACCCTGTATATATATATATATAATATATATATATATATATATATATATATATATATAATTTGTGGTTTATTGATTAGACTTTTTATTTTGTCTGTTCCCAACATGAATTATTCTACACATAACCCGGATATGCGCCCCTGTTTTTAGATGTTTTTAATATTTATTTTATCATCATGTATATTGTTCGCTATCCATTTTTTGTCACCTGTAATTAATAAATATATATTTTTTTCACTTTATTTGATGTCTGGGACTTTATGGTCGGTTTCCTTTCCCCTCCTTTTTATTGTCTATTTATTCCGACTGTCCGCTTGGTTTACACTGGTCCGTAATCCTGTTTGATGAAATATTACTAATATATACTATTAATGTATGAAAACCCCTTTATCTATATCACCTCCAGGAATCTACTCTCTTGGGTATCCTTGTATTGTGTTATTATTTACACAGGATTATGCACGGCCAAGAACAATGATCTTTCATGCTGCACAAAAGATCATTTCACTCTCTGAACGGGAAGATTGAGCAACAAGTGTTTTTAACCGCGTTCGGTCACGATTTGCAGTACATGCCCCTCTAATTGCATAGCTCAGAGACTGACTAGAGCTGTAATAAAGTACTTAGAGAGTTTTTCCAGCCGTATTTAATTGTCTAATTAATGTAGAATTATTCAGGTATTAATATATTGTGAAACTGGAGCAATAGAGTCTGTAATTATATGTGGGGACTTGCCTACTGACATGACCGCAGTTCACACTCTGTAGTTTTGTACAGCATCCTGGCTCTGCGGCAGAGCAGCAGCCTATTTAATGCAAGGCACTTGTCATATTGTAGGGTTGTAACTAACACGCAGAATATGTGTAGGAGGAAATCAGCTAAACTTGTAGGAGGGAATAGAGCCGTCAATGGGTGGATACTATGTAGAAAATGCCAGGAAGTCAGTTTTCTGGGAACATGAAAGTTTTCCGAAACTTCTCAACTACTCACAGAATGTGTGTTAGACTATGACGGAGCAGCTGCTTCTCAGCTTCACGTGTTATAGGAACAGGTCATAAAAATGAGAAAAAAATGCTGCTTTACTGCTCTGTTCTGCTTACTGCTTCCACCGAATGTGGTTTTACAGTCCGCAGCATCTGAAATGAGTGAGTACCATTTAGCTTCACTTGAAATCTTTATTTCCATTTTTGTTACCAGGTGATTTTTCTTCTTAAAAAAGGTTCAGTATGTGAAGGTTTAGATAACAGAGCTGTAACTACTTCTATCCAAAACATATGAATTACCACATGTGCAAAAGAAACAGCTGAAAAATGCCGGCGTGTGTATATATATATATATATATATATATATATATGTATATATATATATATATATATGAATGTATATATAAATGTGTGTATATATACATATATGTGTGTATATAATATATATATAGATAGATATGTGTGTGTATACAAGTGTAGGTGTATATATGTGACACCCCAGGGGTCTGGTTGCCACAGTGATAGAGATATTACGTCTGAGAGCAGGTGGGAGGTCCTTTGGTCAGGGATCCTGTGCATGCCACACCTCCTGCCCAGTCTTGGGAGGGGAAGGACTTCCCCTATATAAACCTGGGGCTGAGGCAGGGTAGAGAGTTCTGAGAGGAGAGGACGGGGAGCGGAGCTGCTCTATGGGCTCTGCTCCACAGGCAGGCCCTGTCCTGGGGCCTGAGCCTGGAGTCAAGGAGAGTAGAGACAAGAAACAGTCACAGGAAGAAACAGCAGAAGGTCAGTGGGAGCAATACTACTACAAGTCAGGGGCTGGCAGCTGCAGAGCTCGCCCTGACTGAGAAGCTTTCTTACCGGACGCGGCGTCCGGGGCTGTGGGGACTAACTCTTACCCAGCAGCAGAAGCCGACCGGCAGGGGATTTCAGGTCCTCAGGCCCAGAAACCCGAAGGCACGGTCACACGCGTGGGACCAGCGCCGCCATCGTGGAGCGGAAGCCATTAGAAGGCCCCGAGTCACCGGCCATACGGGTGAGCACCACACGGTACACTCAGGGACGTGGGCTACTTATATCCGATTCTAGCAAGGTAGCCAGAAGAGTACAGTCAGTTTGGGAGGCCTACAACTCCACCTGGCCAGGGGAGATCCCATCTGCTCAAGGACTGACCAGGCCCCGTTCACTAGCAAGTACTCCGGGAGGGTCTATCGTTGTTACCAGTAAAGACCCTGAATTACACCGCACCGTCTCTGAGTGGTTCCTGCTACCCCCATCATCCACATCTGCTGCCCTGAGGCCATACCCCTCCCGTTGGGGGTTATACCATCTACGCTGCACCATCCATCCACCGGCCTCAGCGGACTGTCCTGCAGCGGCAGCTCCATAGCTGCATTCAACGGGTGGCGTAGTCGTCCTGCATCTACCGCTGTTACATCGCCGCTCAGTTTGACTCCCTGGACACGGACCGGGTCACCGCCACGAGACTACAACCCTCAAGAGATCCGGCTCCGGGTAAGCTCCCGCGTGCGCAACGCAGCGCGACACAGGCCCAGTGGCGCGTCAACTTTGGCGTAGTCGGCAGGATTTCGTGCCCGCAACCACCGGGTACTGCGTGCCTGAAAAAGAGACTTTTCAAACTTACCAGTGGTGAAGATTCCCGCCATCTGTGAAGATTCCCGCCATCCGTGGAGTTTTCCCGCCATCCGGCGCCATCTTCTGCCTTCTTCCCGCCATCCGAGGAGTTTTCCCGCCATCCGGCGCCATCTTGGAGACGCCGCGCGGGAAGAAGAGGGGCGTGGACTCCGAAAGCGCGCGAGAACTGAAGCCCCGCCTCACGTCCGGACGTTGCGTAAGGTCCTGGAAGGAGCCCAGCAGACGCCGACGTCACAGGAGCGCGACGCCAGGTCCTCTACCCCGACGATTGACTGCGGAGCCGCGGCCTACGGAAGAGGATCTCCGGAAGGTAGGCCACGGTCCACTAGGGGGGAGGAGGACACCGGGAACGGACAGCAAGATGGCGGACCGGCAGCAGACTAAGCTGCCCAGCATCGGCAGTGCCCCAGTCGTCGCCGGCCCCAACCAGCGCCGGGAGAAGACGCGTGACGCAGGAGCGGTCGCGGGAGCAGGTAAGAGGAGTCTCCCTGTCCCGGAGGCTGCCAGCGTCAGCCTGCTCCCGGGCCCCCTGGTGGAGCCGCCGATTCCGGGCGCTGCAGACACCGACCTGCTCCAGCCCCCGCAACAAGCCCTGCGGCCAAGCCCTCCAGCCCTGGGCACTACCACCACCAGCCCGCGCCCAGGCCCAAAGTTGCACCCTCTGACCCCGGGCGTCATCAACGGCGACCCTCTCCACGCCTGGTCGCAAGGCCTGAACTCCCCAGGTGCAAAAGGACTGTACGCCCTCCACATTAACCAAGGAGGAGCTGCAGTACTACCAATACGAGGAAAGCCAAGAGGACCCGGACGGGTCTGAAGCCTACACACAAGAAGGAGCAGGAGGATGCCGTTACTGAAGTACGGTAAAGTGGAACTGTACATAGTTACCCGTAGGGGTACTTGTGTTGCTAATTAAAATATGGTCCCCGTTGGGACAAGTGTGAACTGTTCCCGTGTGTCCCCTATCCTTAACCAGGCTGAGGACTGTGAGCAGCCATCCCATCTCCCCACAGGCTGAGGACTGTGAGCAGCCAATCCTTATCCCCACTGGCCGAGGACTGAGAGCGGCCATATCTTGTAAATATTATGTGTTTCCAGTTATTTATAGGAGTCCTTGGTGGATTTACCGGGAATCCTTTGTACAGTTAGTGGAGCGTAACCCAGGATGGACTAAAAGACTGTTAAGGACTCGGGGTAGGACAGACCCCTACCTGGTTACGTCTCCCTGTTTTGGTGAAATGGACACCTTGCTTTCTTCAAAGACTGCACCCGGTTACGGACACGCCGTGACCAGCTTTATGCGTTTCCTTATTGTAATGTTATTGTTTATACTTTGTTATGTTACAAAAATATGTTTAGTCCCGGAGTACTAAATTTCACTAGGGGGGAATGTGACACCCCAGGGGTCTGGTTGCCACAGTGATAGAGATATTACGTCTGAGAGCAGGTGGGAGGTCCTTTGGTCAGGGATCCTGTGCATGCCACACCTCCTGCCCAGTCTTGGGAGGGGAAGGACTTCCCCTATATAAACCTGGGGCTGAGGCAGGGTAGAGAGTTCTGAGAGGAGAGGACGGGGAGCGGAGCTGCTCTATGGGCTCTGCTCCACAGGCAGGCCCTGTCCTGGGGCCTGAGCCTGGAGTCAAGGAGAGTAGAGACAAGAAACAGTCACAGGAAGAAACAGCAGAAGCTCAGTGGGAGCAATACTACTACAAGTCAGGGGCTGGCAGCTGCAGAGCTCGCCCTGACTGAGAAGCTTTCTTACCGGACGCGGCGTCCGGGGCTGTGGGGACTAACTCTTACCCAGCAGCAGAAGCCGACCGGCAGGGGATTTCAGGTCCTCAGGCCCAGAAACCCGAAGGCACGGTCACACGCGTGGGACCAGCGCCGCCATCGTGGAGCGGAAGCCATTAGAAGGCCCCGAGTCACCGGCCATACGGGTGAGCACCACACGGTACACTCAGGGACGTGGGCTACTTATATCCGCTTCTAGCAAGGTAGCCAGAAGAGTACAGTCAGTTTGGGAGGCCTACAACTCCACCTGGCCAGGGGAGATCCCATCTGCTCAAGGACTGACCAGGCCCCGTTCACTAGCAAGTACTCCGGGAGGGTCTATCGTTGTTACCAGTAAAGACCCTGAATTACACCGCACCGTCTCTGAGTGGTTCCTGCTACCCCCATCATCCACATCTGCTGCCCTGAGGCCATACCCCTCCCGTTGGGGGTTATACCATCTACGCTGCACCATCCATCCACCGGCCTCAGCGGACTGTCCTGCAGCGGCAGCTCCATAGCTGCATTCAACGGGTGGCGTAGTCGTCCTGCATCTACCGCTGTTACATCGCCGCTCAGTTTGACTCCCTGGGCACGGACCGGGTCACCGCCACGAGACTACAACCCTCAAGAGATCCGGCTCCGGGTAAGCTCCCGCGTGCGCAACGCAGCGCGACACAGGCCCAGGGGCGCGTCATATATATGTGTGTGTGTTTGTGAGTATATACAGTGGTATGAAACAGTGTTTGCTCCCGTCCTGATTTCTTATTCTTTTGCATGTTTGTCACACTTAAATGTTTCAGATCACAAAATAAATTTAAATATTAGACAAAGATAACACAAGTAAACACAACATGTAGTTTTTAAATGAAGGTCTTTATTATTAAGGGAAAAAGAAATCCAAACCTACAGGGCCCTGTGTGAAAAAGTGATTGCCCCTACCACCCTTAAAACATAAATTAACTATAGTTTATCACATCTTTGGGAAGCTGAGATCAATATCCCTAGCCACACACAGGCCTGATTACTGCCACACCTGTTTTCAATCAAGAAATCACTTAAATAGGATCTGCCTGACAAAGTGAAATAGGTCAAAAGATCCTCAAAAGCTAAACTTCATGCTGAAATCCAAAGAAATTCAGAAAAAAAAATGAGTAATTGAGATCTATCAGTCTGAAAAAAAGCTATAAAGCCATTTCTATAGTTTTTGGACTCCAGCTAACCACAGTAAGAGCCATTACAAACAAATGGCAAAAACATGGAACAATGGTGAACCTTCCCAGGAATGGCCGGCCCACCAAAATTATTCCAAGAGCGCAGCAACAACTCATCCAAGAGGTCACAAAAAACCCCACAACAACATCCAAAGAACTGCAGGCCTCACTTGCCTCAGTTAAGGCCAGTGTTCATGACTCCACCATAAGAAAGAGACTGGGCAAAAATGGTATGCATGGCAGACTTCTAAGACTAAAACCACTGCTGAGCAAAAAGAACATGAAGGCTCGTCTCATTTTTTCCAGAAAACATCTTGATGATGGCCAATACTTTTGGGAGAACACTCCGTGGACTGACAAGACAAAAGTTGAACTTTTTGGAAGGTGTATGTCCCATTACATCTGGCGTAGAAGTAACATAGCATTTCAGAAAAGGAACATCATACCAACAGTATAATATGGTGGTGGTAGTGTGATGGTCTGGGGCTGTTTTGCTGCTTCAGTATCTGGAAGACTTGCTGTGGTAAATGGAACAATGAATTCTGCAGTCTACCAAAAAATCTTGAAGAAATATGTCCGGCCATCTGTTTGTGACCTCAAGCTGAAGTGCACTTGGGTTATGTAGCAGGACAATGATCCAAAACACATCAGCAAGTCCACCTCTGAATGGCTTAAGAGAAACAAAATTAAGATTTTGGAGTGGCCTAGTCAAAGTCCTGACCTTAATCCAATTGAGAAGCTGTGGCATGACCTTAAAAAGGCGTTTTGTGCTCGGAAACTCTCCAATGTGGCTGAATTACAACAATTTTACTTAGATGAGTGGCCAAAATTCCTCTAGAGCATTGTAAAAGACTTATTGCCAGTTATCACAAACGCTTGATTACAGTTGTTGATGCTAAGCGTGGCCCAACCAGTTATTGGGTTTAGGGGGAAACACTTTTTCACACAGGGCCCTGTAGGTTTGGATTTCTTTTTCTCTTAATAATAAAGACCTTCATTTAAAAACTGCATTTTGTGTTTACTTGTGTTATCTTTGTCTAATATTTACATTTATTTTGTGATCTGAAACATTTAAGTGTGACAAACATGCAAAAGAATAAGAAGGCAGGAAGGGGGCAAACACTTTCACACACCACTGTATATGTGTATATAATAAAATAGATACGTGTATGTGTGGGTGTTTATATAGATATATATAGATATATATCTCAATATCAGCAGTTCTGTGTAAAAATCTGGCAATGGTTAACTCAGTCCCTCTCCTTGCAGCCCTAAACAGTGTAAAAAAGCCTATCCATTATTATGATATGCAAAAGACTTTTAGAAAGTAAACCTTTTAGCTCTGCACCAATAAATTTTGTAAAATGATTGCTTGTACCTGATTAAAGGGTACTTAATTGTTCGAATTATTTTGACATATTTTTCTGCGCTTTTCCTGTGCTGCTGACTCCTATCTATCTCTCACTAGCGCTCACTTCTGCAAACAGCGGTCAGGCCGTGCTTGAGTATACATAAAATGGAGTATAAGAGCTCAATAGTAAGTGTATTGGGCAGCACTTTAGCGTTGCTTGAAGAAATAAGTGCTAGTGAGATGTCTTTGGAGCGATCTGCAGCAAAATTAAGGGAGGATAACATATAAAAATGGAAATGATAGGTACACTTTACAGGACGGTGGCTCAGTGGTTAGCACTGTTTCTTTGCAACCTTCAGCTCCTTTGTTCAATTCCCACCAAGGACACCATCTGCAGGGATTTGTATGTTTGTGGGTTTCCTCCGGGTTCTACAGTTTCCTCCCACAATCAAAAGACATACTGATAGGGAATCTAGATTTTGAGCCCCAATGGGGACAGTAATTTACAGACTATGTCTGTAAAGCGCTGCAGAATATGATGGCGCTATATAAGCAAAGCATAATAAATGCATGGAGAGATCATTTAAACAGACATAAAATGCAGCAAAGATAGTGAGAAGAGAGAATAGATTTGTTTGCATTTCAGTTTACAATCCATAAGAAAGTAGTGTTGGGGTATGTTTCCAAAAACAAGTGCAGATTTATTTGCTGAAACACTGCAGAGTTATCACACACTTTACTCATTGCATTGCAAAAATGTTAAATCTGCAATGTAATGCAGGGTTAATTAAAGGTGTTGTCCGGTGAAAACACGTTATCACCTATCCATAGAATAGGCGTTAACTAGCTGATCAGTTGGTGTCTGCCGGATCAGCAGGACGGGGGAATTTTTTATATCCCTATTACACAATGGTGCAACAGGTCAGACGACTGAACGCCACTCCATTCTCTATGGGGCTGCTGTAAAAAGCTGAGTGCGGAGCCTCGGCAGCCCTATAGGGAATTAATGGAGTACAGGTCAATCATGCACCCGGTAGCTCCATTCTAACGGGGATAAAAGTACCTTGTCCTGCTGATGAGTGCGGGAATCAGTAGTCGAATCCCACCGATCATCCCTATGGATATGGGATAACTTTATTTTCACAGGACAACCCCTTTAATCCTGAGCATTTTCTCTACAAAGCATGAATGAGATTTAGTGAAATATTCACAATACTGCTATTGTAATATGCAGCAGATTATCAGCCCCATGGAAAAAAAACCCTTAAAGGAATGAGAGAGACAAGGTTCACATCACTTATTATTTACTATATTTACTTATGCATTTTTCATTGACTTTTTGAATTGATATCATGCAGCCTTTACTAAACAGAATGATTGATACAATTTTTACTTTCATGTGTAAGTTCTATTCTAAAAAAATGTGTAGGATTAGATAAATATCTAATAATATAATAATATGTTTTTTGTAGCCCTGGAATAGTTAAATTACCACTCCGGTATTTTTTTATTTTTTTATTTCAGTGCTTTAGTGGTGACACTAACGTAAGTCAATAAATATATATTTTAAGATGGCTGGGGTCCACTTCCATTGGTCCTCAGTAAAAGGGGCAACTGTTTTCTGTACACAGCAGCTTCCTGACCCCTAGCTATGTAGAAAACCACAGTGAACTCAATTTGCATGAATGGGACCAGTGCTGACCACCACTATATATATCTATAGTATCTATAGTTAGGGGGCACAGGGAAAATCAGCAAACTTGTCACAATTTTCCAAATGTGGGGGTACCAGAGCTCAGAGCCCCACTGATTATAATGTGCTCACTCGCACTGTGCAGGACACTCAATGCAGTTTTCTGTGAAGTTTCAATACATCTTTGTTTCCTCTACTTAATTCTGTACATAATCGGAACCACTTCTCTGCCAGGATCTTTAGTCTTATTTTTACATAAACGGTGAGTGCAGCTTTACATCATTTCGTCTCTATTTGATAAATAAGGATATGTTCCTTTGTCCGTGGGGAGATTCTCACTATTGTTAGCTAATTTTGTGTAGTTTAAAACAATCAAGACAAACATAACACTAACAAAAGGCTTGATACAGAGACGTAGCTAAGGGTTCAGCTCAGGGAAAAGCGAAACATCTGAGTGGGCCCCTAACCGGTAACCATGATTATAACTATGGTGGCGCACTAATATTACCGCCATATCGTTACATATAGTGGTAAGTACCAGTCCTGCAGAACATATAAGAGATTGCAGTACAGTTATATATAGTGATTTACAGGTGACACTATTTCTTATGGAATCGTTCACTTTTCCCGCCTTTTCTATCTGGCCCAGACCAACATGACAACTTCTTCCAGCCATGACTCAGCTGCAGAGATTACAACTAAGACTCATTTGACTTTTCACATTTCCAGCCCCGTCCCCATCTATTCCCAACCTACACAAACTCCTCATCCTGCTGATACCCTAATACTGAGCCGCTGCTAACTTGTGTGTCCCTATTACTGCACCTGCTATTTGGCACAATAACAGCACTCTTCTTATTGCTCAACATAATGATGCCCACCACTGTGCCCCTTAAATAGTAATAATGCCTCTTTTGTGGCATCTAGATAGTAAAATTGCCCCCTAGAAAATATTAATGCCCTGTACAGATGCCCTAGAAAAGAGCATCCACATTTTGCCCTGTGACAGCCACAATACTCAGAGTGCCCTTATAACAATAATGCTTCTTAAGTGCCCACTTATCATTTAATAATGTACACTGAATCCACCAATGTACAGCTCCTCTATATTTAGTATGGTGAGCGGACAGCTCCCTTATATAACGTATCATGTCCCCTCAGCTCCTCTACAGTCATGGCCAAAAGTATTGAGAACGAGACAAATAGTAATTTTTCCAAAGTTTACTGCTTCATTTTTTGTAATGGCAATTTGCATATACTCCTGAATGTCAGAGTGATCAGCTTAACAGCAATTACTGTACTTGCAAAGTCAATATTTGCCCAGAAAATGAACTTTAACCCCCAAAACACATTTCAACATCATTGCAGTCCTGCCTTAAAAGGAGCAGCTAACATCGTTTTAGTGATTGATCCATTAACACAGGTGTGGGTGTTGATGAGAACAGCGCTGGCGATCAATCAGTCATGATTACGTAAGAATGACATCACTGGACACTTTAAAAGGAGGCTGGTTCTTGGTATCATTGTTTCTCTTCAGTTAACCATGGTTATCTCTAAAGAAACACGTGCAGCCATCATTGCACTGCACAAAAATGGCCTAACAGGGAAGAGTATGGCAGCTACAAAGATTGCACCTCAGTCAACAATCTATCGCATCATCAAGAACTTCAAGGAGAGAGCTTTCATTGTTGTCAAAAAGGCTCCAGGGCGCCCAAGAAAGACCAGCAAGCGCCAGGACCGTATCTTAAAACTGTTTCAGCTGCGGGATCGGACTACCAGCAGTGCCGAGCTTGCTCAGGAATGGCAGCAGGCTGGTGTGAGTGCTTCTGCACGCACTGTGAGGCGGAGACTCTTTGAGCAAGGGCTGGTTTCAAGGAGGGCAGCAAAGAAGCCACTTCTCTCCAGAAAAAACATCAGGGGCCGACTGATATTCTGCAAAAGGTACAGGGAGTGGACTGCTGAGGACTGGGGCAAAGTCATTTTCTCTGATGAATCCCCTTTTCGATTGTTTGGGACATCTGGAAAACAGCTTATTCGGAGAAGAAGAGGTGAGCGCTACCACCAGTCTTGTCTCATGCCAACTGTAAAGCATCCTGAAACCATTCATGTGTGGGGTTGCTTCTCAGCCAAGGGAATCGGCTCACTCACAGTCTTGCCTAAAAACACAGCCATGAATAAAGAATGGTACCAGAATGTCCTCCAAGAGCAACTTCTCCCAACCGTCCAAGAGCAGTTTGGCGCCCAACAATGCCTTTTCCAGCATGATGGAGCACCTTGCCATAAAGCAAAGGTGATAACTAAATGGCTCATGGAACAAAACATAGAGATTTTGGGTCCATGGCCTGGAAACTCCCCAGATCTTAATCCCATTGAGAACTTGTGGTCAATCATCAAGAGACGGGTGGACAAACAAAAACCAACAAATTCTGGCAAAATGCAAGCATTGATTATGCAAGAATGGTCTGCTATCAGTCAGGATTTGGTCCAAAAGTTGATTGAGAGCATGCCAGGGAGAATTACAGAGGTCTTGAAGAAGAAGGGGCAACACTGCAAATATTGACTTGCTGCATTAACTCATTCTAACTGTCAATATAACCTATTAGTACTCATAATATGATTGCAATTATATTTCTGCATGTGATATAAACATCAGACAAACACTAATAAAAACCAGAGGCCAGCAGATCATGTGAAAATATAATTTTGGTGTCATTCTCAAAACTTTTGGCCATGACTGTATATACAGTCTGATGGGCCCACAGCTCCTCTATATACAATTAATTTGATACCCCCACAACTCCTCTTTACATAGTATGATGTCTCCACTGTTCCCCCAAAACACATTATAATGACCCATACAGAAGCCCTCACACTGTATAATGGCCCCCATTGTAGAACCCACACTGTATCGTGACCCCACACTGTATAATGGCCTCAACAGTAGTCCCACATTAGCCCTCAAACTAATATAATGGCCCCTGCATTAGCTCCCACCAATCCCACAGATGTCTCTACAATGTATGAGGGCCCCCACAGTAGTCCCCACACTGTATGATTAGCCCCACACTACTGTGTAATAGTCCCAACATTAGTCCCCAAACTGTATAATGGCCCCCAGATTATCCCCCAAACTGTATAATGCCTCCCCACATTAGCCACCACACTGTATAATGGCTCTCACATTAGCCCCCAAACTGTAAAATGGCCATCACATTTTTCCACACTGTATAATGTTCCCAACATTAGCTTTCACGCTGTATTATGGCCCCTTCATTAGCCTCCAAACTCTATAATGGCACCTACATTAGTCCCTAAATTGTATAGGCCCAAGAATTAGCTCCTACACTGTATAATGGGCCCCACATTAGCCCCCAAACTGTATAATGGTCACTGCATTAGCCCCCAATCAGTATAATGGCCCCACATTAGCTTCTACACTGTATAATGGCTCATGCATTAGCTACTACACTGTATCATGGGCCCCATATGAGCCCTCAAATGGTATAATGGGCCCCACATTAGCTCCTAAACTGTATATTGGGCCCTACATTACCCCCCAAACTGTATAATGACCACTGCATTAGCCCCCAAACTGTATAATGGCCACTGCATTAGACCCCAAACTGTATAATGGGCCCCACATTTTATAAGGGCCTCGACAGTAGTCCCTATAACATATGAGGGCCTCCACTGTTTCAGGATCCCCCATTAATTATGATGCCCCCACAAGTTTGAATCAAAATAAAAAACATCCAATACTCACCTAATCCAGGATCCTCATGACTCCACTGGCGAGGCCTGGGCAGACCAACGCTTGGATTCTCTCTGACGTCCTGCGCGTGTGTCGGAACCTCAGCCGTTCTACAGACCCCAGGCTTAAAGCGACCTGTGGTCAACAGAACAGAGAGCTGTAGTGCAGAGAGATTGTGTTTCCCTGCGTTACCGCAGAGCTTAACTGTATCGGCAAGCTGCGCACGCCGATATAATTAACAATAGCGCAGCTCCAGATGGGCCCCTCTAAGTCCGAGGCACTCTGCCCCCCCCGGAAGCTACGCTAATGGCTTCACATCTTGTTTAAGGTTAACATACATTAGAATATGTGCCGTTTCTTTAAAGGGTACCTATCATTTGTGATTTCTTTGTCACTTTCTCTTATGATGCAGATTGGTGGGGTCCTGAGACACCTACTAATCAGGTAAAAGAGTGCACACAAGAGCTTACTTCTGCTCACAGCAGAGCTCAGCTCCTCTGGAGGAGCACGCACACAAAGCGGTGAACGGACCCATAGCCTTACTATCACACGCCTAAACCGCTCTGTCCGGTGATGCTGCTGGCAAAAGTAAGCATTTATGAGCACCCTTTTGCATGATCATGGGGTTTACCTGAACTCCCACCAATCTGCAGCATATTTATTTAGTAAAGAAGTTAAATGATAGCCCTCCCATGAAGACTTTTTTTCATTAAATCTATGTATATTTGCATGTAATGTAGTGTCAGCTTATTAATATATTTACCTGCCATCGCATTCTCCAGGATAGAAAGCCATTCTTCTCCTCTTCTTAGTGACGTTACCATTCTTCAGACTCGCCAGGTCACGCTGTGCGACCCAGAAATGGCTTTTACAATGTAAACCTATGAAGCATCAGAACAAGGCACCATAGGCTTATATTAAAAGAGAAACTTTGGGTTAAATCATATAGAGCACAGTCTAACCTGGAGAGTCTGAAGTGCGGTGACATCACTGAGAAGAGGAGACGAACTGCGCTGGATCCCGGAGAAGTCGGCAGTAGTTGAGTATATTAATATACTTACACTACACTTCTTGCACAAATATACAGAATAAGGCCGGAGACACACTAGCGTATCACATCCGATGCAAGAGCATCGGATTCGGTATGCTAATGACACTTGGCTCCTGCTCTGTTGCAAGCTTGAGCCGAGTGTCAGTGATCTGTGCTCCCATTCTCTCACATGAGAGGATCGCAGCACAGGTGTGGAGGAGACTAAGAAATTCATTTCTCCATCCGCTATGTTGCCGGCATCGGCAGGAATTGCACTGCACTCGGGCGATATCCGAGTGCAGTGCAATGTTTCACACGCACCCAAAGACTTATAGGGGGTGCATGTGATCCGATTTGCGGATACAATCGTAGCATGCTGCGATTTTTTTCGCATGCCAAATCGGCATGAGAAAATAATCGCAGATGTGAGCTGCACAGTGGGGTAACATTGGGATAAGTGTAATCTGATTTTTTATCGGATTACACTCATCCGAGTGCATTGCAAGTGGGAGCTAGCCCTTAATGAAAAAAAATTCCATGGGAGTGCTTCTTTAAGAGACAAGCGAGGACTTGCTCAAGGTCCATTTGGAAAGGCCATTGAAATAATTGCTGGTCTGATGTTCTTACATTGACTTATTTAAAGGGGTGTCCACTACTTGGACAACAGCTTCTCAATCACTTTGTTTCCTGCAAGTAAAATAATAACACTTACAGTGCCTTCAAGTAGTATTCAACCCCCTGTAGATTTAGCTGGTTTGATAAGATGCAAATAAGTTAGAGCCTTCAAACTGCAAACGAGAGTAGGTTTTATGAACAGAAGCATAAATCTTACAAACCAAAAAGTTATGTTGCTCAGTTGAATTTTATTAAATTTTAAACATAAAAGTGTGGGTCAATTATTATACAACCCCTATGTTTAATATTTTGTGGAATAACCCTTGTTTGCAATTACAGCTAATAATCGTCTTTTATAAGACCTGATCAGGCCGGCACAGGTCTGTGGAGTTATCTTGGCCCACTCCTCCATGCAGATCTTCTCCAAGTTATCTAGGTTCTTTGGGTGTCTCATGTGGACTTTATTCTTGAGCTCCTTCCACAAGTTTTCAATTGGGTTAAGGTCAGGAGACTGACTAGGCCACTCCAACACCTTGACTTTTTCCCTCTTGAACCAGGCCTTGGTTTTCTTGGCTGTGTGCTTTGGGTCGTTGTCTTGTTGGAAGATGAAATTACGACCCATCTTAAGATCCTAGATGGAGGAGCGGAGGTTCTTGGCCAAAATCTCCAGGTAGACCGTGCTATCCATCTTCCCATGGATGCGGACCAGATGGCCAGGCCCCTTGGCAGAGAACCAGCCCCACAGCATGATGCTGCCACCACCATGCTTGACTGTAGGGATGGTATTCTTGGGGTCGTATTGTCACGGGTGTGTCGCCACGAAGATCGTCACGATTACACAGCCTGACTTCTCGCAGCTGACTTTTTGGTGCTTTGTGTTTTTCGGCAGTGAGGGAGTTAATTCTCTCTCTCTCTGTGCTAGACGAGGTCCAGCCTCGCCCAGCTGCAATCAATGCTGCTGTAGTGAGACTCCTTCAAATGCCTGCTGGTCTGTTAGGGAAGTGTCGGTGAAAGCATTTCATGCAGACTAACAGAGCGGATCGTGGTATTTGGAGTTTCAGAGATAAGTGTATTTGGAGTGTTTTTTCCCTTCCTCGCTTTATCATTTATCTCCTTTCCCGTTGGTGTTCCCTCTGTTGTAGTTGTGTAGTTTTTGTATGCAAGGTGGTTTTGGTTTTTCCCTTGTACTGTCTCGTTCGTCTAAGTACTGTGTGTGGGCATATTATTACTTGTCCCCTTTTGTTATGATCGGGGTCCTTCTCAGGACTAGATTACTTAGGTGCAGGGATCCTCAGGAGGTAGGGGTTACGCTGGCGGCCTGGACCTCTGTACCTTTAACAGTACCTCCAGGTTGAGGGATTAGTCAGGGCCCCAGCTTAGGGTCACCTTAGGCCCTCTACCTCCAGTATACAGAGACAGCGTGACATTTTCACCGACCACTTAGTTTTTCTCCAGCTACCATGGATCCAGTAGCCGGTCTAGCTCGGCAGTTGCAGAGTTTGTCCATGGAGCTGGCGGACGTTAGGTCCAAGGTTTTGTATCCTCAGGAGCAAGCCGGACCAGAACCTAAAGTAGCTCTCCCTGACAGGTTCACTGGGGGGCGGGACAAGTTTTTTGTTTTCCGGGAGGCATGCAACTTGTACTTTCGGCTGCGGCCTCGGTCATCGGGGAGTGAAGAACAAAGGGTGGGAATTGTCATCTCGCTCCTACAAGGGGACCCACAATCTTGGGCGTTCTCTCTTCCCCCGGGCTCCCCGGCTCTCCAGTCAGTGGATAGGTTTTTCGCTGCTCTGGGACTCGTATATGATGACCCAGATCGGATCTCCCTTGCTGAGTCTAAGTTACGTAGGATCCAGCAGGGAGATCGTCCGGCGGAGGAATTCTGTTCGGAGTTCCGTAGGTGGGCCACGGACACCCAGTGGAATGACCCGGCTCTTAGGAGCCAGTTTTGTCAAGGTTTATCCGACAAATTACAGGATGTGTTGGCACAGTATGACTCTCCCGCGTCACTGGAAGCCGCTATGGCCCCTGCTATTCGCGTTGACAGACGGCTTCGGGAGAGGTGCGGGATAACTCTACCCCCTGTGATGACTCCACCTCCTACAAGGTCCCCTCATATGGTGGTTCCCCTGGTCAGTCCAGAGGAGCCTATGCAATTAGGAGGGACATCATTTCGGGGGAGGGGACCGGTGGTGCGCCATAAGACAGGAAGGTGTTTCTTCTGCGGGAGAAAGGGACATTTTATTGGGGGGTGTCCATCCCGTCCCTTGCAGAGTGAAGAGTCGTCGGAAAACTGTTGATCCCAGGTTGTGTGGTGGACGGCAATCTGGGAGTAGGTATTTCGTCCCTAGGTTCGTCTCAGTTTCTCGTACCGGCGGAGGTGGTGGTGGGTACGAGAACTGAGAGGATATCTGTTCTTCTGGATAGTGGGGCCAGGGCTAATCTGGTTGATGCTCGGTTTGCCCGGGTTCAAGGTATGCGATTGAGTGAGTTGGCTAAACCCATCCCCATATTCTCGATCGATGCCAGGCCTCTCGGTCAGGGAAGTTTTTTGCAAGCTGTGCATGACGTAAAACTTCAAGTGGGGGCGATACATAAAGAACTGTTGTCTTGCTACGTGTTGGAGGGTCTTCCCACTCCTATAGTGTTGGGCCTTCCTTGGTTAACTAAGCATAACCCGGTTATTAATTGGCAAACCAGAGAGATAAGCCAATGGAGTAAATTCTGTAATAAAAACTGCATGAACACGGTCATCGGTGCGGTTACTCCTTGGGTCTTACCTCCATTTCTGGCGGACTTTGAGGATGTATTCTCGGAGAAAGGGTGTCAGGAACTACCTCCTCATCGCGAGTATGACTGTTCTGTAAAACTGCTCCCTGAGGCCAAGTTACCTAAAGCTAGGTTGTATAACCTTTCTGGTCCTGAGAGGCAGGCCATGAAGGATTATATTTCAGAAAGTCTGGCTAAGGGGCATATTAGACCTTCATCTTCACCGGTGGCTGCAGGGTTCTTCTTTGTTAAGAAGAAAGATGGAGGCCTACGCCCTTGCCTGGATTTCCGGGAACTTAATCGGATTACGGTCCGAGATCCGTATCCGCTCCCACTTATTCCCGATCTCTTTAATCAGATCGTGGGCGCCAAATGGTTCTCTAAGTTGGATCTCAGGGGGGCGTACAATCTGATTAGGATGAAGGAGGGGGATGAGTGGAAGACGGCGTTTAACACTCCGGAGGGGCATTATGAGAACCTTGTCATGCCATTCGGTCTGACTAATGCCCCGGCGGTGTTCCAACACTTTGTTAATGACATTTTTCGCCGCCTGGTGGGACAGTTTGTTGTCATATATCTGGATGATATCTTAATTTACTCGCCGGATCTGGTGTCTCATCAGGAGCACGTTAGGCAGGTGTTACAGATCTTGCGGGATAATAAACTGTATGCCAAATGGGAAAAGTGTGTGTTCGCCGTACAGGAACTCCAGTTTTTAGGCTTCCTGGTTTCAGCGTCCGGTTTTCGTATGGACCCTGGGAAAGTGCGGGCAGTTCTTGAGTGGGATCGGCCAGAGAATCTTAAGGCACTACAACGTTTCCTGGGGTTTGCTAATTATTACCGGAAGTTCATTCGTAATTTCTCGTCCATGGTTAAGCCTCTCACAGACATGACTAAAAAGGGGACGGATTTTTCTAGGTGGTCTGACAAGGCTTGTCAAGCATTCTCCTCCTTGAAAAAATGTTTTGCCTCGGCACCCATACTCATTCAACCGGATGTGTCACAGCCATTCATTGTAGAGGTAGACGCTTCCGAGGTAGGGGTGGGAGCAGTATTGTCACAAGGTTCGTCCCCTGGTAAGTGGCATCCGTGCGCCTTTTTCTCTAAAAAAATTGTCGTCCGCTGAGAGGAATTACGATGTCGGCAATAGGGAACTCTTGGCCTTTAAGTTAGCTTTTGAGGAGTGGCGCCATTTTTTGGAGGGGGCAGTCCATCCGGTCACCGTCATCACCGATCACAAGAACCTGCTATATCTGGAGTCCGCAAAACGTCTGAATCCCAGACAAGCTAGGTGGTCATTGTTTTTTACCATGTTTAATTTTGTCGTTACATATCGTCCTGGGTCAAAAAATGTAAAGGCGGATGCCTTATCTCGTAGTTTCCCTGGGGCCGGGAATACGGACGACCCGATTCCTATCCTTCAGGAGGGGGTGGTGGTTTCGGCAGTATGCTCTGAGCTGGAGGAGGAGGTATTGGAGGCTCAGGGGGACGCCCCTGTTGGACCTCCGGGGAGACTGTTTGTTCCAGATCAGTTGCGACAAAAGGTGATCGAGGCACACCATAACTCAGTTTTTGCAGGACACCCGGGGAGTAGAGCAACTGTGGATCTCCTCTCGCGTCGGTTTTGGTGGCCTAACTTACATAAGGAGGTGGTAACTTTTGTCGCGTCCTGTGGGGTTTGTGCGCGCTCTAAGACCTCACATACCCGTCCGTCTGGGGCCCTCTTACCTTTGAAGATCCCGGAGCGTCCTTGGACTCATCGGTCTATGGACTTTATTACGGACCTCCCTCCGTCTTCGGGTAAAACGGTCATACTCGTTGTAGTGGACAGGTTCAGCAAGATGGCACATTTTATCGCTCTTCCGGCTCTCCCTAATGCTAAAACTCTTGCGCAGGTGTTCATTGGGGAGATTGTGAGGCTTCACGGGGTACCCTCCGAGGTGGTGTCTGATCGGGGGTCTCAGTTTGTGTCCAAGTTCTGGAAGGCGTTTTGTGCACGGCGGGGTATGCATTTGTCGTTCTCATCGGCTTTTCATCCTCAGACCAATGGTCAGACGGAACGTATGAACCAGAGCTTGGAGACATATCTCCGGTGTTTTGTGTCAGAGAACCAGGAGGACTGGGCTTCTTTCTTACCTCTGGCAGAGTTTGCTCTTAATAATAGGCGGAGCGAGTCCACTGGTAAGTCCCCGTTTTTTGGGGCATATGGTTTTCACCCCCAGTTTTGTACTTTCAGTAGGGGGGGCTCTTCGGGGGTTCCTGAGGAGGAACGATTTTCCTCATCACTCGCTTCAGTATGGAGAGGGGTGCTGAAGAATCTGAATACTATGGGGAACCGATACAAACGTATGGCTGATAGGTCCGGACCAGACACTCTCCTCCTAAGTGTGAACGATCGGGTATGGTTGTCTACCAGGAATATAAAACTTAAGGTTCCCTCCTGGAAACTGGGTCCCAGGTTCATCGGGCCGTACAGAATCAGTTCTATTATTAATCCGGTGGCATTCCGTCTTGACCTCCCCCCTACGTTTAAAATTCACAACGTGTTCCACAGATCGTTGCTTAAGAGGTATGTGGCGCCGGTGGTACCGTCACCTTTACCTCCCCCTCCAGTGGTGGTCAAGGGTAACTTGGAGTTCCAGGTATCGAGGGTCATCGATTCACGCTTTAATCGCCGGTCCCTTCAGTACCTGGTTCATTGGAAAGGGTATGGTCCTGAGGAGAGGATGTGGGTTCCTGCGTCGGATATTAACGCAGACCGATTAGTTCAGGCCTTCCACACGACTCACCCGGATAAACCTGGCCCTGAGGGTCCGGAGGCCCCTTGTAGAAGGGGGGGTACTGTCACGGGTGTGTCGCCACGAAGATCGTCACGATTACACAGCCTGACTTCTCGCAGCTGACTTTTTGGTGCTTTGTGTTTTTCGGCAGTGAGGGAGTTAATTCTCTCTCTCTCTGTGCTAGACGAGGTCCAGCCTCGCCCAGCTGCAATCAATGCTGCTGTAGTGAGACTCCTTCAAATGCCTGCTGGTCTGTTAGGGAAGTGTCGGTGAAAGCATTTCATGCAGACTAACAGAGCGGATCGTGGTATTTGGAGTTTCAGAGATAAGTGTATTCGGAGAGTTTTTTCCCTTCCTCGCTTTATCATTTATCTCCTTTCCCGTTGGTGTTCCCTCTGTTGTAGTTGTGTAGTTTTTGTATGCAAGGTGGTTTTGGTTTTTCCCTTGTACTGTCTCGTTCGTCTAAGTACTGTGTGTGGGCATATTATTACTTGTCCCCTTTTGTTGTGATCGAGGTCCTTCTCAGGACTAGATTACTTAGGTGCAGGGATCCTCAGGAGGTAGGGGTTACGCTGGCGGCCTGGACCTCTGTACCTTTAACAGTACCTCCAGGTTGAGGGATTAGTCAGGGCCCCAGCTTAGGGTCAGCTTAGGCCCCCTACCTCCAGTATACAGAGACAGCGTGACACGTATGCAGTGCCATCCAGTCTCCAAACGTCACGTGTGTGGTTGGCACCAAAGATCTCGATCTTGGTCTCATCAGACCATAGAACCTTGAACCAGTCTGTCTCAGAGTCCTCCAAGTGATCATGAGCAAACTGTAGACGAGCCTTGACATGACGCTTTGAAAGTAAAGGTACCATACAGGCTCGTCTGGAACGGAGACCATTGCGGTGGAGTACGTTACTTATGGTATTGACTGAAACCAATGTCCCCACTGCCATGAGATCTTCCCGGAGCTCCTTCCTTGTTAGCCTTGACTCTTCGGACAAGCCTGGCCTCGGCACGGGAGGACACTTTCAAAGGCTGTCCAGGCCGTGGAAGGTTAACAGTAGTTCCATAAGCCTTCCACTTACGGATGATGCTCCCAACAGTGGAGACAGGTAGGCCCAACTCCTTGGAAAGGGTTTTGTACCCCTTGCCAGCCTTGTGACCCTCCACGATCTTGTCTCTGATGGCCTTGGAATGCTCCTTTGTCTTTCCCATGTTGACCATGTCTGAGTGCTGTTCACAAGTTTGGGGAGGGTCTTAAATAGTCAGAAAAGGCTGGCAAAAGAGATCTTTAATCCACACATGTGAAGCTCATTATTCTTGGTGCCTGAACTACTTCTTAATACTTTAGGGGGACCAAACAGAATTCTTGTGGTTTGAGGGGTTGAATAATAAATGACACTCTGAATTAACTTTTAACGTTTAAAAAAAAAAAAAAAAAAAAAATTTGCTGCAGTGCATTTCCCACTTCCAGGCTGATCTACAGTACAAATGTCACAATGCCAAGTTAATTCCGCATGTGTCAACCAGCTAAATCTGCAGGGGGTTGAATACTACTTGTAGGCACTGTATATTCACATCCAGTGCAGGCACCGTTCCATTGATGTCAGCATTGGCTCTCTTGGGACTTGCGTGACATTGGCAACAGGGATCACTTGACATAATCAGAAGCTCTTTACTCTCCCCTCCTTTAGACAAATCAGAGATCCATAGGAAGTATCAATAGTAAAAGAGCAGCTACATAATGTCATGTGAGCCCTGGGCTAGCCGATGCCGATGTGGCGCCCAAGGGTTCGGTCGCCACAGAGGTACTGCACCTCACCCCGAGGTGTGGTGTCTCCCTTTCTCTCAGGTAAGGAGGGTGTGCTGCACCGAACTCCAACACCTGCATCCAACACTACACTACCCCAGGCCAGCAGGAGGGGCAAGACGCAATGTAGTTTTCTGCTGAGCCCTGACCCTGGCTGGGGTGGGGGGGGGACCCAAAGTTAGGGGGAACCAGTAGTGGGTGTGGGTGGAGGAAGAAGTTCATGGGAGCACTCGTACAGTAAAGGTATAAAATAGGGAAGCCATCTTAGGGTGGAAGTGTAGTCTAGTAGTTGGTGAACAGCTTGGGAGCAGAGTCACTCTAGGAGCTCTGCTCCATTTCAGGGGCCCAGGACTGAGGCCCAGGAGGGGAGCAGGGAGTAGGCTCCGATCTACTGAAGGGATCCTAGGGGGTACGGCGAGTGCAGGCGGCACCCGTACACCCCGAACCTGCCAGGTGTCAGGAGGATCTAGGCCGCAAGAAGGGGACCGGCCCCTGGCCCAGTAGTGCAGCTTCAAGCCTCGGCTGGAAAAACCGGAGGCTTCTGACTTCTATAGCAAAAGCCAAACTCTCACTTCAATCCAAAGTAAGGTCGAGCAGGTCTGAGCAACTCCGACGGACAGGGGGGACCTCGCAGCACCCGAATAGGATCCACAGTGAGAAGCGCAGGGCAGGAGGGAGTAAAGACCCAGCGTGAAGTTGGTCTAGGAAGGTACATTTGAAAGTGGGGTTCTGCCAGGTACACCTGAGCTGCCTGCGGAAGGACCGAACCCCTGGCCGGTGAACGCAGTGCGACGCGGGAGACTTCCACCAGTACTGTACACCTGAGGAGCTTGAACAGAACTGTGAGTAAACTCGGATGACTGCACTGAGCTGCCTCCGCTCCTTCATTTCGCTGGTACCTTTCCCTCCCTGCACTACAACGCCCAGCGCACCTACTCCATTTCTCTACACTGCCCTGAGGCCTGCTCCACCTGTGGGGAGCTGTCCCATCATTTGCTGCCCTAACATCTGCCTCAGAGGACTGTTGCAGCGCTGGTGATTCTCACCAGACACCACAGGTGGCGTCACGAATAATTCCAAAAACCCCAAATAATAGAAGTTTCCCCATTTCACTGACCGCCCTGGGTCACGGACCGGGCCAGCCACCGTGATATCCCTATACCGGCTGCTGAGTACCCCACGGCCCTGGGGGCGCGTCACCGACACCGCTGGAAAGGCGCCAGCATTGGAGGTGAGTATAAGTGTTATTATTTTACTTGGGGAAAACAATGATTGAGAGGGGGTTGTCCGATTAGTGGACAACCCCTTCAACTTTAAGACAGCTACAATGGTCATATTGCACATCTACCTCAATGCTCATTCTATTTGCAGCAAATATAAATTGTGTATGTTCGCCCTCATTGCACTTTGCGTAGACACACACAAAATGTTTGTTGTATTTGTGACAGCAGCCAATGGTGGTTTTCCATCTTATGGCTCCACTTTGAATGGTGACGAGGGAAAAATGCTGCTCTAAGTGTCATGTCCAGTGTGAAGCATGGTCTAGTAGTTCATGGCGTTCTCTATAAGCCCTGTGTACCTATATGAAAACACTGAAGCGTGGGGGTGATTAGCCAGAATGGAAAGTGTTGTAATCGGTGCCGAATTCTGGCTGAGTATATGGTTGGTTTGTTGCATGTGGTCTACAGATTTCTCCTACTGTTGAATGAGCAGGACAGTGTTGCATGGTTTTGTAGGTTACATTTGCTGGAATGGCATAGTGAAACAGCCATTGTCTTATCTGCTAAAGAAAGTTAGAGAAAACTCTAAATATTTCGGTTTAAATTAATCGCTCCAAGCTTTAAGATTCTTGCATTTCTGACAACAAATGATAGATTTGCCCACGTCGGGCACTAGAGAAGAGCAGATCTGACAAAATTCAAACACCAAATTGTGCAGATATTCCCTGGAAATTTGATTTGCATTAAAGTTATTCTTCGTGTTATTATGCTTCATCGCATTCCTAAAAGTTTGACCTAAATTAGATTTTCATACAAATCGATTCACTCATCTGTCAGCGTAATATCTGCTTAAAATTTAAATTTATTTTAACAAATCATTCCCCATAATCCCTAGTTTTCAAATTTTTAGACAATTTCACATTTTTCTAATTCTTCCTTTTTCATCAACAAAATCAATTTTTTTCCACCTCAGTTCTAAAAGAAGAATTTGCCATTCATTCTGCATACTGTTGTGATCAATGTGTAATTCCAATGGAATTTCTCAATTCTACTAATGATTCTTTCAAAACCGAATAGCTATATATATATATATATATATATATATATATATATATATATATATATTATACTGACATGCTTGCTTGACCACAATAACCCCTACCCATAAATTCCTTTTCTAATCATCCCACAATAGTAAATCTCAATTGCATATTTGATCTGCATATGTTTAATCTGAATGAAAACAGATTATGAGAAAATGAACAGTACACAACTTTTTTTTTCATCCTCGTTTGTGCCCTAAAATGAACTCATTCTGCCTTAAAAAAAAAAGCTCTGTTGGTGGAAAAATAAGAAAGTAATAGCTCTTAAGATGTAGAGATGCAAACACTAATTTTATTTGATATAAAAAATTGTTTTTAGTGTGCAAACGTAGCAAAATAGAGAAATGATATAAATCTGGTAACACTGTAACCTACTGAAGCTGAGGATCTAAAGATCAAGCGAAGCTCAGTGGAATGTTCTTTCCTTGTTGACAAATTAACGTTCAGATTGTACAATTGGCTCAAAGCATTGATTGACAGTATAAGTGTCTTTCAGGAACAATCTATCCTGATTTTTCCTTTATTGTCTTCTGTGTCTGCCAAATCCTTTCCCTTTTGGAAACTGTACTTTTTTTTTTTAATTAAGAATCCCTTTTATACTTAATCGCTTACCTTCCAGCTACTCATGATCGCTCTTTGTCTCATTATCATCTTATTTAATCTCTACAAGATTTTGTCATGGAATGTTTTTATATTTGTTGTTAAATTATTGGGAAACCAAGAATAATTATTATTTTTTTGTCCAAGTGAATGTCTGTACTTTCATTACAAAAAATTACAGCCTTAGTCCAGCCCAGGAACATCTCTAAAAGGAGAGGCACAGCCCACTTGTTTATTTGCACTCTGCCTCTTTTTTACTCCAAAAAAATCGTGCCAAATTCTGCACTGTTTGTAACTATGTACATTGCCTGAGATGACTAATAATAATGAGTATAAGAAAAAGTAGGATGAGGCATGTTGAATTTCATTGCCTAATTAGCTTGCTCCCACAGAACATAAGCTACCTCGAGAGGCGTCTGCCAGTGCCCACTGCTCTTCCATTTAAGAATTGCATATGCTTGGCTGATCTGAGCGTACATTTCTTTTTGGCTGACACTGATCTGAGGTGGATGGACACCCTTAGTTCCGCCTTACGCTAAGCCAATAAATACACAGCCAGACAAATGCCTCATGTTTTACCCAATATATTTATTAAAATGCATACTTACTTGAGAGCGAACACTTCTAAGCCTACTCATAAGTCTTCTGTAAAACTGGTTGGCAACTAGTAACGCTGTATAGGGGACATACTGCTGCACTATATATGGCGTCACATTGCTCTCCTCTGCATGGTTGGCCATTGTCTACCAATATGACTTGATACCACTAGTCCATATAAATTAGTGAATACTAAAGGTACCCATAATTAGAAAAGTCTACCTTTAGTGAGAGATCACAGATATAGTCTGAGGCATCATAGGCAAGCAGAGTAGGCAGAGCCAACAATATAAGCAGAGCACAGAGTGGATGTAAAGATTTCCAGTTGGAGTCATATTTGTGGGTTTGCTGTCACGCCAGATGTAAGTGCAACACGGAGGGAAAAGGGAGAGGGAGCCCAGACACTAGGGAAAGGGGGAAGTGGAGACCTCCTAGTCTGGTCTAGCGTCACCCTGTGTCAACTAACGTCCCTATATAGCCTCCTCAGCTATCGCCGATCGGGTGACTCGTCCTACTTTCCCTGGCGTAAGGCTGCGGCTAGGGATGGAAGGAGATGAGCACTAGTCAACCTCCACTAAAACTCTAAATACAACAAGGGTAGACAAAACAGGGGAAAATGGCTTAGCTTTAGATGAACTCCAAATGTGCACACAAGCTCAAGCTCCGGAGAGGATGAAGTACTGCTCTTGCTAAGCTTCACAAGTAGAAATGAATATAACCGGCGACGCCCTCTCAGACACACCAGGTATATATACACCCAGCCCAGAAAGCAAATTAGCAAGAGAGAGGTAGTCGCCTGGTCCTAAAGACAGCCTCCTATCTAAGCAACTGTCTGCAATGCCAAGCGTGGAGATCTCCTGCAACCCACGAAGGGCGACTGTCTGTCACCTCTGACACACCCGTGACATTTGCTTTGCTTGATAGTGTATAATAGTGACCATATATTAATAAATTCCAGTTCTGCCCTGGTGTTTTGCAGAACCTTATAAACCACAGGTTAAATGTTCTCTTATTGTCATGCTTTTTTCCTTTTCTTGTCTATCAAGCCCAGACCATTCTGACGACTTCTGACTAAAGAGTTTGCCACCCAGTTCTTTATGGCTGGTCAAGTCTTACCTTGGCAAAAGCAATTATTTGTCAGGAGTTTTAAATGACAGTGTAAAAGACCTACGGTTTCAATGTAGCCTAAGGGCTACCGTTGGTAATAATTCATCAGAGACCTTGAACTGTGAACAAAAAACTCCTATAACCCTGAGTGTATACTTAGGCTATGTGCCCACGATGCAGAAATGAAGCAGAAAATTTCTGCAGCATTTCTGCATCTCCCTGGCAGAAAAAACGCATGCAGATTGTGCATGCGGAATACATGCGGATTCACATGCGTACCCACATGCGTTAACGCATGTGTTTCCGCATGCGGACTGACAAGCACTTTCCAAGCGATAGCATCACTTGGAAAGTGCTTGACAACTAGGTCACACTATATAAATCCATGCAAATGGCATGGATTTATATAGTGTGACCGTAAAAATAAAAAAATAAAGCTATACTTACCCCCGATCCCCCGCTGCGTGTGCTGTCGCGCTCGTCGTGGCTTCTTCCGGGTTGCCGGCATTTCGCGAGACAGCCTGCGGTCACATGACCGCGATGTCATCTCAGGTCCTGGAAGGAGAAGCACTGCTGGGGCCGCCGGACAGGTGAATATAAACTTTATTTATTTTATTCTTTTTTTTACAGGTACAATGGTACCCAGGTCTGGATGAGAGTCTCCTCTCCTCCAGAACTGGGTACCATCCGCACATAGAGACGCATAAAATCCGCTTGTACAAATGTGCAGACACGGATTCTATGCGTCTCAATGCAAGTCAATGGCGGCGCTTCCGCAAAATTAATGAACATGCTGCGGATTTATTTGCGCTGCAGAAACGCTGCGGAAAAATCCGCAGCATGTGCATTGACATTGCGGAATGCCATTGGGGACCATGGGGTGCGGATTACCATGCGTTTTTGATGCGTTTCCGCTGCGGAAATTCCGCAGCATAAACGCATGAAAAACGCATCGTGTGCACGCAGCCTTACTTTCAATTAGACATAGTGAATTCAGATGATAAGCTGTGATCTCTATTGGTGGTAACGTAGGAGAATTAGTACTTTTAGCATTTGTTGGGATGGAGAGTGCTTTGGCCTTTGTCATTTGATGGCAAGCCAGACCGGAGTGAATCAGTTTCACAGGCTTATATTTATTAATGTCAAAAACAGCTCTGGTACTAATGGCTAATCAGCAGCATTCTGTGTCAGGCACAATCCCTGATCATAGCAATTCTCCTCTTTGCATCATATAGTTTGCAGTTAGAGGAGCACTATCTGAACCCACTAAATGAAGTAACTCAAAAGTCATCACTCAAAAGTACGCCCATACATTGACCAGCAGCAAACACTGGTTAATACTTCACATAGAAAAATTCTATACTCTGAGAAAGTTCAAATGATGATGTATTTAAAGGAAAGACTAATATAGACATTTAATTAATAAGGAGAGAGAGGAGAGCTGACAGCAGTGATTGATAACGATGGTGATTAAAGTGAAGCATTTTAATTACACTTTTTTTTTTTCATTCTTCGTGCAGAAGGAATCAACCCTATAATACAGTATGTCTAAAATAATAAAAATCTAACTCAAAATATAGGAGCTAGGCAGGGAGGATGTTTCAAACATCTTGGAGAACTAACCACAGATCTTCTGTGGATCTAGAAAATCCTTGTTTCTTTATGTAACCCTAGACAAACCCAATGATCTTGACATCCAGGCTCTGTGGGGGACAAATTATCACTTCCAGAACTCCTGTTCTTCTTTACACTGAATATTGTTCTTAACGACATTGACTTTATGTTTGGGGTCATTATCTTGCTGCAGAATAAAATTAAAGCCAATCAGACGCCTTCCTGACGGTATTGTATGTGAATCCTCACATTGCACGTACTGCGCGCTGTGAGTTTTTTCCAGCGGTGGGCGTGTACCCGCAAGTACAGTAGAGACCAAAAGTTTGGACACACCTACTCATTTAAAGATTTTTCTGTATTTTCATGACTATGAAAATTGTACATTTACACTGAAGGCATCAAAACTATGAATTAACACATGTGGAATTATATACTTAACAAAAAGTGTGAAACAACTGAAAATATGTCTTATTTTCTAGGTTCTTCAAATTAGCCACCTTTTCCTTTGATGACTGCTTTGCACACTCTTGGCATCCTCTTGATGAGCTTCAAGAGGCAGTCACCGGAAATGATCTTCCAACAATCTTGAAGGAGTTCCCAGAGATGCTTAGCACTTGTTGGCCCTTTTGCCTTCACTCTGCGGTCCAGCTCACCCCAAACCATCTCGATTGGGTTCAGGTCTGGTGACTGTGGAGGCCAGGTCATCTGGCGTAGCACCCCATCACTCTCCTTCTTGGTCAAATCGCCCTTACACAGCCTGGAGGTGTGTTTGGGGTCATTGTCCTGTTGAAAAATAAATGATGGTCCAACTAAACGCAAACCGGATGGAATAGCATGCCGCTGCAAGATGATGTGGTAGCCATGCTGGTTCAGTATGCCTTCAATTTTGAATAAATCCCCAACAGTGTCACCAGGAAAGCATCCCCACACCATCACACCTCCTCCTCCATGCTTCACGGTGGAACCAGGCATGTAGAGTCCATCCGTTCACCTTTTCTGTGTCGCACAAAGACACGGTTGTTGGAACCAAAGATCTCAAATTTGGACTCATCAGACCAAAGCCCAGATTTCCACTGGTCTAATGTCCATTTCTTGTGTTCTTTAGCCCAAACAAGTCTCTTATGCTTGTTGCCTGTCCTTAGCATTGGTTTCCTAGCAGCTATTTTACCATGAAGGCCTGCTGCACAAAGTCTCCTCTTAACAGTTGTTGTAGAGATGTGTCTGCTGCTAGAACTCTGTGTGGCAGTGACCTGGTCTCTAATCTGAGCTACTGTTAACCTGCGATTTCTGAGGCTGGTGACTCGGATAAACTTATCCTCAGAAGCAGAGGTGACTCTTGGTCTTCCTTTCCTGGGGCGGTCCTCATGTGAGCCAGTTTCTTTGTAGCGCTTGATGGATTTAGCAACTGCACTTGGGGACACTTTTTCAAAGTTGCCCCAATTTTTCAGACTGACTGACCTTCATTTCTTAAAGTAATGATGGCCACTCATTTTTCTTTACTTAGCTGCTTTTTTCTTGCCATAATACAAATTCTAACAGTCTATTCAGTAGGACTATCAGCTGTGTATCCACCAGACTTCTGCACAACACAACTGATGGTCCCAACCCCATTTATAAGGCAAGAAATCCCACTTATTAAACCTGACAGGGCACACCTGTGAAGTGAAAACCATTTCCGGTGACTACCTATTGAAGCTCATCAAGAGAATGCCAAGAGTGTGCAAAACAGTCATCAAAGCAAAAGGTGGCTACTTTGATGAACCTAGAATATAAGACATATTTTCAGTTGTTTCACACGTTTTTGTTAAGTATATAATTCCACATGTGTTAATTCATAATTTTGATGCCTTCAGTGTGAATGTACAATTTTTATAGTCATGAAAATACAGAAAAATCTTTAAATGAGAAGGTGTGTCCAAACTTTTGGCATGTACTTATGTGATTTTCATACATGTGGTCACGTGCAGACTAGATGGGCGCAGCTTGCTCAATGCAAGTATATTGAATGAAGTCGGACACAGTCTAGTCTGAATGTGGTCGGGAGTGCGCAAATCGAATTCTTGCGGTCACATGACCGCTCCACTACTGGTGCTGGCACCAGAAAATCCTCAGTGTTCTGTACAGTGCAAGCACTGTGAAGATTCTCAAGTCTGCAGTCACACAGAGTGACTGCAGACTTGCAGCCTAAGGCTGGACAAGCCCTTTAACGGAGCATGGCAATGGTTGGATGTTATACACCGGGGCAATGTAATGGAATGAAAAACCTGAATTCAATGATGATCTGTGCCCCAATATTTTTCTCCTTATGGTAAACAGTACATACATCCATAGGATAGACAAATGGTGAAAAAAAGAGTAGTGACCATTATAAACCAGCTTCACTTTAGCCTTTAAATTGCCTATATTACTATATAATACACTAGAGGTTGAATATCGCAAGAATGGAGCGAACAGTGAAAAGTGAACAATGGGTAAGATTTTGCTTTGAATTCAGAGCTGATAAGGGAAACTGTAGAGTCAGTGGGTTAAGACAGGAAATTAGTAACACGTTTCCTATGATCGTGCTTATTGTGCATTACTACAGTAAATGTGCTTATGGTAAGTATTTCACCATTCTTTGAGCTATACGCATTGGCTTGGTTAACATATTTTTTCAGAATTTTTAATGACATACAAATTCGCACCAAAATGAAGCTCCAGTCTGTCCCAATTCCATAAAAATCTTATTTTTCTAGAAATATATATCTGTGTACTGCACTCTTCTCTGTGTCTGTATCTGACCACTCATATTGTTTCTACCAAGCAATGTGAACTGAGGTCTAAGATGGTACACATGCAAGAAATAAGAGCATGTTCACACTAGCAAAAAGATACAAAACCTACAAAAGACAAAAAATATATCACATACCCTACCATCATCTATATATATAATCGTCTTATCCCGTCTGTCTGTCTGTCTATCCTGGAAATCTCGCGTCGCTCATTGGTCCGGCAGCGGCCAATCAGCGCCGCGGGATTTCTGAAAAAAGATGGCGGCCGTTAGCGGCTCATCTGCGGGACGGAGCTCAGCGGCGATGCAGCCGGGAGATGACCGGCGCGAGGCTCTCATCTCCCGGCCGGTACCAGCAGAAGGACCTCGACCGCCGGATCCATCTGCGGGACAGAGATGCAGCCGGGAGATGAGCGGCGCGAGGCGCTCATCTCCCGGCCAGTAGCCGCGGAAGGACCCCACAGGTCGGGATACTTCTGCTGCGAGCGCCCGCTCATGTACCAGGTTCTCGCAGCGGAAGTACCCGCACAGGCAGCGCAGCTCCCCGGTCCTCACCAAGACGATTCGATGATTGGTCGCGGTCTTCGGACCCGACCAATCACTGATCTTACCACAAAAGTTAAATACCGCTGTGCTGATTGGTCGCGGACTCTGCCCGCGACCAATCACCGATTTGGGCGCCACATTTAAATAGCGTCCGCGACCAATCAGCACAGCGGTGTTTAAATGTGGAGCCAAGATCGGTGATTGGTCGCGGCCGATATTTAAATTTGGCGCCCAAATCGGCGATTCGTCGCGGGCAGCGTCCGCGACCAATCAGCACAGTAGTGTTTAACTTTTGCGGCAAGATCAGTGAATGGTCGTGGGCCAAGACCGCGACCAATCACCGATTTGTGCGGCACATTTAAATAGCGGCCGCGACCAAATGGATGTCAGCGCCGCTCCCTGGTCCTCCCTTCACACCCTAGGCGCATGGATGTCAGCGGCGCTGCCTGTGCGGATACATCCGCTGCGAGAACCCGGGACATGAGCGGGCGCTCACAGCAGAAGTATCCCGATCCGCAGCGTCGCTCCCCGGTCCTCCCTCGACACCCTAGCCGCTGATGTCCCCACAGTATCCGCATGGTGTTACAAAGGTCCGGACATTTGTGTTAAAAATCGCTGATTGGTCGCTGGCGCTGCCCGCGACCAATCACCGATTTGGCCGCCACATTTAAATATTGGCCGCAACCAATCACCGATCTTGGTGCCACATTTAAACACTGCTGTGCTGATTGGTCGCAGCCGCTATTTAAATGTTGCGCCCAAATTGGTGATTGGTCGCGGTCTTGGCCCGCGACCAATCACTGATCTTGCTGCAAAAGTTAAACACTACTGTGCTGATTGGTCGCTGACGCTGCCCGCGACCAATCACCGATTTGGGCGCCAAATTTAAATATCGGCCGCGACCAATCACCGATCTTGGCGCCACATTTAAACAACGCTGTACTGATTGGTCGCGGACGCTATTTAAATGTGGCGCCAAAATCGGGCAGCGCCAGCGACCAATCAGCAATTTTTAACACAAATGTCCGGACCTTTGTAACACCATGCGGATACTGTGGGGACATCAGCGGCTAGGGTGTCAAGGGAGGACCGGGGAGCGGCGCTGCGTGTCGGGATACTTCTGCTGTGAGCAGTCGCTCATGTCCCGGCTTCTCGCAGCGGAAGTATCCGCACAGGCAGCGGCGCTCCCCGATCCTCACCAATACGATTCGCTGATTGGTCGCGGGCGGAGAGAGCGACCAATCAGTGATCTTGGCGCTAAAGTTAAACACCGCTCTGCTGATTGGTCGCGGCCGCTGCCCGCGACCGATCACCGATTTGGGTGCCACATTTAAATAGCGGCCGCGACCAATCGCCGATCTTGCCGCCACATTTAAACACTGCTGTGCTGATTGGTCGCGGACGCCAGACGCGACCAATCAGCGTGATTGGCGCAAAATTTAAACAACGCTCTGCTGATTGGTTGCGGCCGCCAGCCGACCGCGACCAATCAGCGAGATTGGCGCCTAATTTAAACAGCGCTATGATCTCCCGACGGCAAGTGTGAACGGAGGAGCGGCGCCGCCGGTCGGGATGCTTCTGCTGCGAGCAGCCGCTCATCTCCCAGCTGCTCGCAGCAGAAGTACGCGCACAGGCAGCGCCGCTCCCCGGTCCTCACTAATACGACGCTGATTGGTCGGGGCCGGCGGCCGCAACCAATCATCGATTTTGGTGGCAAATTTAAACCCCGCTCTGCTGATTGGTCGCGGCTGGCGGTAGCGACCAATCAGCGAGATTGGCGCCAAATTTAAACAACGCTCTGCTAATTGGTCGCGGTCGCTGGCCGCAAACAATCAGCATTATTGCCGCCAAATTTAAACCCCGCTCTGCTGATTAGTCGCGACCGCCGGCCGTGACCAATCTGCGATATAGGCGCCAAATTTTAACACAGCTTTGCTGATTGGTCGCGGTTGCCGGCCTCGACCAATCAGCGATTTTGGAGCCAAATGTTAACACCGCTCTGCTGCTTGCGCCCGGTCGGCCGCATACCTATTCTAGAATACCCGATGCGTTAGAATCGGGCCACCATCTAGTTATATATAAATGTAAAGCAAAGTTGCATATGAAATATAGGGTACTTAGTGAACTATTTTTGATCAAAAAAAGTATACAAGCCGTCCCACCAGCGACAAGGTGACCCTATTTGGGACGGTCCTACACTGTCTATATTAAAAGCCTTACTGTATATCAAAGTTGAAGTAATGCATATAAAAGGGTAGACAAATAGAACCGGGTCCCAAAATCAGACCACCTAAGCCCGTGGAAAGCTACATATATACTGACCAGCTCAACAAGGGGGATGCCACACCCCTAATTTGCGCAGAATGCAAACAAGACAAAAAACCAAGCAATGTGAACTGAGGTCTAAGATGGTACATATGCAAGAAATAAGAGCATGTTCACACTAGCAAAAAGATACAAAACCTACAAAAGCCAAAAAATATATCACATACCCTACCATCATTATATATAAATGTAAAGTAAAGTTCAACTTTGCTTTACATTTATATATAATGATGGTAGGGTATGTGATATATTTTTTGGCTTTTGTAGGTTTCATATTGTTTATAGTAGAGAATATATCATAATATGATTCTCGATTTGGGCACCATGTGACTTTTTGTTCTGGTAAATATAAATAGATATAACAGAAACCAGATGTGGCACATTGTAGTTACAGGGGACCTTTCTGCTTTTGTTTGCATCCGTTATGTAATAGATCTGCATTCCATTAAATTTTTAATCCTGTCTAGGAATACAGAAATGGCAGCCGAAAACAAGAGCTTGAAATGAGTCTGAAAAGTTCATCTCATCTTTCTTCAGGAGCACACAGCTCCTTGGCCTCCCGACTTCCTGTTTGTCAGGGGAGGATGAGTTCCTGAAGATTGACAGTTTGAAACAGCAGCATAGTCACGCCATTGGTCTGAACTGAACACTTTTCCATGCTGGTAACAGTAGCAGCTTTGCCTATGAAGCATGGGAGAAGAGCAAGGGAACTAAAGCTGGCTGGATCCAGAGACGTAGCCAGTGCCAGAGCTCTACGCAATGGAATTAAAAATCCCTCCATTCTGGAGAACTGAGAGTATTTTGCAGAGTTACTTGTTTTTACATGCACTTTGCAATTTTAACGATTAATAAAGATGAGACAACCTCTTTAGTTCATTACTAATATTTAAAGTAGGGGTCCCAAACACGCGGCCCACGGGCCTCATGTGGCCCCTCCGACTGCTTCTTGCGGCCCGCAGGCACAGACCCTGTAACTATCTAGGCTCTCTCCAGCCGCCGCCGCCATCAGTGTTGTAATGCAGTGTATTGCTGCGCATAGACCGGCTCTCTGCACAGCAATACCAGTGTCAGCCGCCGGCCTATCAGAGGCCAGCAGCTGACATCTGCGCCCCAGCGCAGCGGCGTATGACGTCACTGACATGCGCAGATGTCAGCTTCTGGCCTCTGATAGCCGGCGGCTGACACTGATATTGCTGTGCAGAGAGCCGGTCTCAGTGCGGCAATACACTGCACTACAGCGCTGATGGCGGCTGCTGGAGAGAGCCGCGATCGTTACGGGGTCTGTGACTGCGGGCCACAGGTGCATAAAGGACGCCGAGGGAACGGAGGACAGGTGAAAATCTTTTTTTTTTTTTTTCTCTGTCATGTGAAATACAGCACAGGGGGCACTGTGCACAGTATGGGGGGACGGGGACCCTGACCGCAGTATGGGGGGACGGGGACCCTGACCGCAGTATGGGGGGACGGTGACCCTGACCGCAGTATGGGTGGACGGTGACCCTGACCGCAGTATGGGGGGACGGGGACCCTGACCGCAGTATGGGGGGACGGGGACCCTGACCGCAGTATGGGGGGACGGGGACCCTGACCGCAGTATGGGGGGACGGGGACCCTGACCGCAGTATGGGGGGAACCTGGATGTATGTCTGCAAGATAAGGACCAGGATAGGGGGCCATGTCTGTAATATGGGGGACCTGGATGGGGCACTATGTCTGCATTATGGGGGACCATGTTTGTAATATGGGGGACCTGGATGGGGGACCATGTCTGCAATATGGGGGACCTTGATGGGGGACCATATCTGCAATATGGGGGACCTGGATGGGAGACCATGTCTGCAGTATGGGGGACCTGGATGGGAGACCATGTCTGCAGTATGGGGGACCTGGATGGGAGACCATGTCTGCAGTATGGGGGACCTGGATGGGAGACCATGTCTGCAGTATGGGGGACCTGGATGGGAGACCATGTCTGCAGTATGGGGGACCTGGATGGGAGACCATGTCTGCAGTATGGGGGACCTGGATGGGAGACCATGTCTGCAGTATGGGGGACCTGGATGGGAGACCATGTCTGCAGTATGGGGGACCTGGATGGGAGACCATGTCTGCAGTATGGGGGACCTGGATGGGAGACCATGTCTGCAGTTTGGGGGACCTGGATGGGAGACCATGTCTGCAGTATGGGGGACCTGGATGGGAGACCATGTCTGCAGTATGGGGGACCTGGATAGGAGACCATGTCTGCAGTTTGGGGGACCTGGATGGGAGACCATGTCTGCAGTATGGGGGACCTGGATGGGAGACCATGTCTGCAAGATGAGGACCAGTTCAAAAGGTGTATAGAAAATAAAATGGTATCACTAAAAATGTCACTTTGTCATGCAAATAATGCGGCCCCCCAAATTAAATGTTTTTCCGTGTGTGGCCCATATGCCCAGCTGAGTTTGAGACCCCTGATTTAAAGCCTTATGCTTGTTATCAGTTTAGTACATATGGTAAATATTACCATACGCAAACTCTGTTCCAAAATAAGTAGTACACAAAAAATAGAAAAAAAGCAGTACCATGTAATCCCACCCAAATGACAGCAGCCAGGCAGTCAAAAATCCAAAATGGCCAGTGCACGAAATCTCAGGTTTAGACCCATAAGCCCTAAACTCATGTATAGAAAAAGGCTGTATCACAGCTTTCTTGTAGGTATATTAATAAATACTTTATTCCATTGCAAAAAAAAAACAAACAGCAACCTTTTAACTCTAAATTATGTTGAGGGAGTAAGCGGCTTACTTCTGCACGGTGGCCCACCGGGGAATTCATCTGTTCTCCTGTGGTCCAGTCCGAGCCTGGACTAATCTTTCCTTATGTGGGTGTACAGTACAGACCAAAAGTTTGGACACACCTTCTCATTTAAAGATTTTTCTGTATTTTCATGACTATGAAAATTGTACATTCACACTGAAGGCATCAAAACTATGAATTAACACATGTGGAATTATATACTTAACAAAAAAGTGTGAAACAACTGAAAATATGTCTTATATTTTAGGTTCTTCAAAGTAGCCACCTTTTGCTTTGATGACTGCTTTGCACACTCTTGGCATTCTCTTGATGAGCTTCAAGAGGTAGTCACCGGAAATGGTCTTCCAACAATCTTGAAGGAGTTCCCAGAGATGCTTAGCACTTGTTGGCCCTTTTGCCTTCACTCTGCGGTCCAGCTCACCCCAAACCATCTCGATTGGGTTCAAGTCTTTTGACTGTGGAGGCCAGGTCATCTGGCGTAGCACCCCATCACTCTCCTTCTTGGTCAAATCGCCCTTACACAGCCTGGAGGTGTGTTTGGGGTCATTGTGGTGGTTGGAACCAAAGATTTAAAATTTGAACTCATCAGACCAAAGCACAGATTTCCACTGGTCTAATATTCATTCCTTGTGTTCTTTAGCCCAAACAAGTCCCTTCTGCTTTTTGCCTGTCCTTAGCAGTGGTTTCCTAGCAGCTATTTTACCATGAAGGCCTGCTGCACAAAGTCTCCTCTTAACAGTTGTTGAAGAGATGTGTCTGCTGCTAGAACTCTGTGTGGCATCGACCTGGTCTCTAATCTGAGCTGCTGTTAACCTGCGATTTCTGAGGTTGGTGTCTCTGATAAACTTATCCTCAGAAGCAGAGGTGACTCTTGGTCTTCCTTTCCTGGGGCGGTCCTCATGTGAGCCAGTTTCTTTGTAGCGCTTGATGGTTTTTGCAACTGCACTTGGGGACACTTTCAAAGTTTGCCCAATTTTTCACACTGACTGACCTTCATTTCTTAAAGTAATGATGGCCACTCGTTTTTCTTTACTTAGCTGCTTTTTTCTTGCCATAATACAAATTCTAACAGTCTATTCAGTAGGACTATCAGCTGTGTATCCACCAGACTTCTGCACAACACAACTGATGGTCCTAACCCCATTTATAAGGCAAGAAATCCCACTTATTAAACCTGACAGGGCACACCTGTGAAGTGAAAACAATTTCCGGTGACAACCTCTTGAAGCTCATCAAGAGAATGCCAAGAGTGTGCAAAGCAGTCAACAAAGCAAAAGGTGGCAACTTTGAAGAACCTAGAATATAAGACATATTTTCAGTTGTTTCACACTTTTTTGTTAAGTATATAATTCCACATGTGTTAATTCATAGTTTTGATGCCTTCAGTGTGAATGTACAATTTTCATAGTCATGAAAATACAGAAAAAATCTTTAAATGAGGCGTGTCCAAACTTTTAGTCTGTACTGTATATGAAAAGACCTGTAAGTCTAAAGGGGAAGGGCAGAAAGAAGCTGCTGGAGACTGGTCTCTGAATCAGAGACATATAGTCCTTAGCCGAGTATTTAAGTACGTTTTTATCTGAAATGCTGAAGCGTGTGTAAAATATGTATACACAGCTGCAATAACACAGCCAGTATTTGGTTCATTCTTCCCATATTATCAGCATGAATCTCATGTCAAGTTCAAGTTCCATTTAAGTAAATTGGACCATTGTTTAATGGTATAAAATCTAATAAATGACAGTAGGCTTAGAACTTTCATCTACTGGCTCAGTAGTAAATCAGGTTGTTTGTTTAGCTGTGTTTATATTTATAGGTGTTGTCCAGGAATTTACCATTAATGGCCTATTAGGATAGGTCATCAATGTCTGATCGGTGGGGGTGCGACACCGGGGAACCGCGCCGATCAAGTGTTGGCGGTGGCCAGAACTGCTCAGTATTGGAGCTGCACACCTTTGTCGATGGAATAGTGGCCATGGCCGGGTACTGCTCATCCACCCCCTATTGATTGGAATAGGGGGTTGATGTGCAGTACCCAGCCGTGGCCACTATACAGTCGACTGAGCTGTCCTGTGCTGCTCCGTAACTGAGCAGTTCCGGCCAGCACCGGAAGCAGCCGATCGGCGGGAGTGCCTGGTGTCGTACCCCCACCTATCAGACATTTAAGACCTATTATAAGGATAGGCCATCAATGTTAATGGGGTTGTTCACTACTAGGACAAACCCTTCTTGATATAAATGTTTGGCACCGATAAAATAAAAAAGCTTATTCTCACCCTCCATGCTGGCGCCGTTCCAGTGGTGTCGGGGTTCTCATGCGGTTGTGATGACATGTGAGCCTGGTGTCCAATTAGCGATGGGGTCACTGTCTCCTCCTTCTGACAAATTGAACATGAAGAGGAAGTCAGAGATCAGCTTCAGCCCTGACTTCCTCATCATGTTCAATTCGTATGAAGGTGGAGACAATGACGCCAGTGCTGACTGGACACCAGGCTCACGTGTCATCACAACCGCATGAGAGCTGCAGGAATGTGAGTGTCGACACCGCTGGAACGGCGCCAGCGCAGGAGGTGACTATTTATTTTATTGCGACAAAAGATGTAGATCAAAAAGGGGATATCCTAGTAGTGAACAACCCCTTTAAAGTCCAGGACAACATTTTAAATGGCTAGAATTACATATTTGATTGCCCAAATAGGGCACCAACAAGCAACTGTGACGTAATCAGAGTATTTAGAGCTTTATACTTTAATTTTACCGAGTAGAAACTCTTCATGTATCAGAATTATGATTCAGTGTTTGTTGCATTCAGAACATAACATCGTGTCCTGCTTTGAATTTTTCCTGTGGGTACGCTTGGCTCATTAACGCCACAGAGAGAGTACATAAACACTTCTGGTAGTGGAACAGTAGAAAGCTGTCCTCTCTTAAGGCCCCATACACCTTAAACTGACCTCGGCTGAACTTTCCGATATTGGCTTGTCCAACCGTATAATGTAAATGAGGGGCCTAATGATATCCCCCGCAACAGATGATGTCAGACTGTCAGTCTTTTTGTTCTGAGATATGCCATTGTCAGAAAAATCTGCCAGTGGCTCTCTGCCAAGTGCTTGTGTGTATGGAGGAGTCAGGAGAAATAGCTCTCAGCTGAAGGATCATTCCTCCGACAGCTATCTATTGGGTACAGGAGGCTTTAATGGTACTTGCTTCCTTGCTAACCAAGATCTATGTGATAGTAGGTCAGAACAGTAGTGAACAATTCAAACTCTTTTCAACTTTCCTGTGATTCAATCAAAATCTAGGACAATACATTTAACCCCTTAAAGTGATTGTGCCAAATACAACCATTTTTATAAAATAGAAACCATATCAAAGCATACATTCCCCATGCAGTGGAAGCTACTTGTAGTTGTAAGACCTGATTCAGAAGACCTTTTTTTTTCAAATACGTGAAAAATGTACTTTTTTTATTTTAGCGTTCTGGATCTACTTTTGGTTGATATCTCGGTTTTTACAATCCATATGTCACCCGTATTTTTTTTTCTTGCATATAAAAATAATTATACAGTTTATCAAAGTTTCTCCAATAAAACCCTTTCCACTGCAGGCAATTTTCATTTTTTTTCATTTTACTCCCCTTCTACCAAGAGACATAACTTTTAATTTTTCCATCAACATGGCCTTATGGGCTTCTTTTTTGCAGGACAAGTTGTAGTTTTGAATGACACCATTCATTTTTTTTTCTTTTTTTCTTCATTGCAATGGAAAATGTTAAAAAAAAACATTCATAATGTGGTGAGGTAGTGAAAAAAAAATGCTATTCTGTCATTGTTTTTTGCATCTTGTATTTAAAGTAATTTTGTCGAGTAAAAATGACCTGACTACATGATATTCCAGGTCAGTATAATTACAGCAATACCAAATTTAAGAGTGTTTTTTTTGTTTGTTTTCTTTTTAAATGTTGAAAAATTTCATAAATTAAAAAATATATATTTTGGCTTGTGTTGCCATTTTCTGCAAGATATTGCAGAGGGTCTGATTGAATCGCAAAAGTGGTATTGGAAGCCGATCCATAAGTGCCCTGGAAACCAATCCATTGAAATGCCACTGCTAGAGATTGCGTCATTTTATGTATACATTTTATGTCTACATAGAATGATACACACCACTGAAATGGTTAAACAGCTGCAATCAGAGACTACTCTGGTTCTTGCTGTTACAGGAAGATGCCAGCTATGTAACAGAGCCAGACACCGTGTGAGCTCGTCTCCATAGATCTGCATCAGACCTAGGACGTACAATTATGTTCTTTATCAGGAAGGAGTTAACTTTTCAGTGATAATAGGATGACAAACGGATTTCCGAGTCCTATCTGTTTTTATCATGAATTTTTTCACTTGAATGCATGAGGCTGACATGCAAATCTATTAGAGTTGTCTAGATTTTTTTTTTGTAGACCGTGAAATAGCCCATAAACTATCCATGAAAAACATGGATAGAACGCCTACGGGAATAACGTACATCTGCATGAGCCTTAAAATGCTGCATTAGACTCCGACCCCTTTAAGGGGTTATGTGGGACTTTGGGGTCTTTTTTAACTAATGGACTAAGAACTTACTGGCGGGTAGTTGCTGAATGTGATAATCTGTTTCGGCTCTGAGCAGTCATGGACCGCTCCTGCTGACGACTCTTCTGCTTCCAGTCATGTCAAGTCGGCAGAGCAGAACCTTCTGTTCCACTCTGCTCTGTCGAAGGGGCATCACTGCCGATGTCATACTGGTTGATAGCCAGTTCCCCGCTGCCTAACTGCATGACGTTGGCAGTGACGTCCGATCAACAGAGCAGACCGGTAGAGAAATAACTGCTCTGTTGATGTGAGGTCAAAAAAAGACAGAGAATCACCACCTGAGCTGGAACAGATCATTGTTGGGCAGGACAGGGAGGTAGTTAACAACTACTTGTTGATCCATAGAAAACAAAATCTCATATATCCCCTTTAAATGAATAGCTGTCTACTAGAGTGAAAATTTGTTTTACATAACTCTCTGCTCTATAAGCGTCCATATTTCCAAAATCTAGATGGAAAAAACATGGGTTAAAAAATTGTAGTTCAAAGAGAGTGACAAGAAACATTTGCAAACCTACGCGTTTCGACCTTACTCATGGCTCTCTGTTTTGGCACATAGAGAGAATAATATTGCTAAAACCTAACAATCTGAACATCTCTCATAACAGTCTCATGGTGTGATATTTTGAACCTGTTTCGTGAGATGTCATATCTGATTATACACTTGTGCCGTTGCGTCTCAGCTCTTTTGTAGAAAGCTATTTTTGAGTTACGCCTTTCTTTCTACTGAGCAGTACTTCCCCATGTGTGCCAAGATGCTTTTATCTATTTTTGTATCTCTTTAATGTATTGTGTTATTACAATGGCAAGTGGGGAAAACAAGCTGACGTCGCAAAATGTTTTATATTTCCAACTGATAACACTTCATCAGAACTTGTCGTGCAAAACAATCCCTTACTGACACGTACTGATGTGTCCATAGGGAATCTGTCAGATAAAAGCAAGCAACAAGCAGCCTAGTAAGTGACACCCTCTGCATCATGATGCTCTCAGATGTGTTAGCAAAACCTGATGACAGATTTCCTTTAAGGTGCCCATAAACCTTATAGAACAGGAGGCCAAACGTTTGATTAGCTAACATCCATCACTCCCAACCCTTATGCTTGGGCATGCTCGGCCCATCCTGCATAGAGAGTTCTATCACAGATGCTTAGTAGCTTCTTACTCCAATTTGTCTCCTATAAAAATAAAAGGATTGGGTTTTAAAATTCAACATGATCAATTCCTATTTTCTCTGACATCATCTGTCAAGGAAGAGCTGGGAGGCCCCATAAACATTAGATGGTTGGCTGATTCTGTCAAAATCTATGGATTCAGCAGACATCACGCGCTAACGCCCTTACTGTCCAGTTTGTGTATACAAAGTAAGTTTGTACAGTACAGACCAAAAGTTTGGACACACCTTCTCATTTAAAGGTTTTTCTGTATTTTCATGACTATGAAAATTGTACATTCACACTGAAGGCATCAAAACTATGAATTAACACATGTGGAATTATATACTTAACAAAAAAGTGTGAAACAACTGAAAATATGTCTTATATTCTAGGTTCTTCAAAATAGCCACCTTTTGCTTTGATGACTGCTTTGCACACTCTTGGCATTCTCTTGATGAGCTTCAAGAGGTAGTCACCAGAAATGGTCTTCCAACAATCTTGAAGGAGTTCCCAGAGATGCTTAGCACTTGTTGGCCCTTTTGCCTTCACTCTGCGGTCCAGCTCACCCCAAACCATCTCGATTGGGTTCAGGTCTGGTGACTGTGGAGGCCAGGTCATCTGGCATAGCACCCCATCACTCTCCTTCTTGGTCAAATAGCCCTTACACAGCCTGGAGGTGTGTTTGGGGGTTATTGTCCTGTTGAAAAATAAATCATGGTCCAACTAAACGCAAACCGGATGGAATAGCATGCCGCTGCAAGATGATGTGGTAGCCATGCTGGTTCAGTATGCCTTCAATTTTGAATAAATCCCCAACAGTGTCACCAGCAAAGCACCCCCACACCATCACCCCTCCTCTTCCATGCTTCACGGTGTGAGCCAGGCATGTAGAGTCCATCCGTTCACCTTTTCTGCGTCGCACAAAGACACGGTGGTTGGAACCAAAGATCTCAAATTTGGACTCCTCAGACCAAAGCACAGATTTCCACTGGTGTAATGTCCATTCCTTGTGTTCTTTAGCTCAAACAAGTCTCTTCTGCTTGTTGCCTGTCCTTAGCAGTGGTTTCCTAGCAGCTATTTTACCATGAAGGCCTGCTGCACAAAGTCTCCTCTTAACAGTTGTTGAAGAGATGTGTCTGCTGCTAGAATTCTGTGTGGCATTGACCTGGTCTCTAATCTGAGCTGCTGTTAACCTGCGATTTCTGAGGCTGGTGACTCGGATAAACTTATCCTCAGAAGCAGAGGTGACTCTTGGTCTTCCTTTCCTGGGGCGGTCCTCATGTGAGCCAGTTTCTTTGTAGCGCTTGATGGTTTTTGGAACTGCACTTGGGGACACTTTCAAAGTTTGCCCAATTTTTCGGACTGACTGACCTTCATTTCTTAAAGTAATGATGGCCACTCGTTTTTCTTTACTTAGCTGCTTTTTTCTTTCCATAATACAAATTCTAATAGTCTATTCAGTAGGACTATAAGCTGTGTATCCACCAGACTTCTGCACAACACAACTGATGGTCCAAACCCCATTTATAAGGCAAGAAATCCCACTTATTAAACCTGACAGGGCACACCTGTGAAGTGAAAACCATTTCCGGTGACTACCTCTTGAAGCTCATCAAGAGAATGCCAAGAGTGTGCAAAACAGTCATCAAAGCAAAAGGTGGCTACTTTGAAGAACCTAGAATATAAGACATATTTTCTGTTGTTTCACTCTTTTTTGTTAAGTATATAATTCCACATGTGTTAATTCATAGTTTTGATGACTTCAGTGTGAATGTACAATTTTCATAGTCATGAAAAATCTTTAAATGAGAAGGTGTGTCCAAACTTTTGGTCTGTACTGTATATCTCAGTTAGGCCACGGCCCCACTATCAGTATTTGGTCAGTATTTTTTCTCAGGAGTGGGAACCAAAACCAGGGGAGGACCAATCAAAGAATAGGTATAATAGAAGCAAGTCACCAATTCTACACTTATCACCCACTCCTGGTTTTGGCTCCCATTCCTGAGAAAAAATACTGACTAAATACTGATAGTGGGACCATGGCCTTAGGGTGCTGCAGATGAAGCTCTCATCTATTGGTAGAAGAAGCAAGCCATCTTACCACAATAGCCTCCAGAGCTTGGAACAGCGCCAAACCAGTCGATATAACAAATGGATCCAGCTCAGAGATACAATTTTGAACTTTTATTATGGATTACAAAATCATGATTATATACTAAGACTGCCCATAAGAAAAATCACCATAATTCTTCTTATGGGCAGTCCTTGAATGTAACCATGATTTTATAATGCAATAATAAAAGTTCAAAATTTGATCTCCATTCTTTGTATCCTGTTTCATCTATTGGGGTCTTAAAAGGAATCGTACGGTCACCTCTGTCTACTTCGAGTCTGTTTATAAAAGTAGAAGTGAACTGATTAGGTGGTATTTTCTGAAATTTTCAAGAAGTCTCTGCAGTATTTAGAACAGCCTGATCGGGTAAGTGAGTTCAAAGACAGTCTTTTCTTAAGGCAAGGATTAGTCACTTCACTGCTGAAACTTGTGAATCAGCACAAGGTAGATACAATACGCAGAGGTTGGTGTAAGGAATACGCGAGAGAGAACTTGAGCTGATGTTAAACATGTTAGCGCTAACTAATTGCTCCATTTGCTCTCCTGATTTTATTTTCTGGTCCCGAATTCAGTGAGCAGAATAAGGTACAGTTGAAAGAGTCCTTGTCCTGCAGCAGAAGCAGATGACACATGATTAATATTATTATTATTTATTATTATAGCGTCATTCATTCCATGGTACTTTACATGTGAAAGGGGTATACAAAGCACAAGCAATTACAATAATTTGGAACAATACAAGTCAGCGACTGGTACAGGAGGAGAGAGGACTCTGCCCCCAAGGGCTCACAGTCTACAAGGGATGGGTGAGGATACAGTAGGTGGGGGTAGAGCTGGTCGTGCAGTAGTGGTGGAGCGAGGGTTACTGCGGGTTGTAGGCTTGTCGGAAGAGGTGGGTCTTCAGGTTCCTTTTGAAGATATCCACGGTAGGCGAGAGTCTGATGTGTTGGGGTAGAGAGTTCCAGAGTAGGGGGGATGCACGGGAGAAATCTTGTATGCGATTGTGGGAAGAGGAGATTAGAGGAGAGTAGAGAAGGAGATCTTGTGATATTGCCAGTACATATGAAATACTGCCACTGGCCTCCAGCCAGTGATACTATTTGGGCTGCCAGTTTAGCAGATAGGTGGCAACCTTTGGTTCCCTACTAATATAAAATGCTGCCACCGGGCTCAAGCTAGTAATAACATTTGGGCCACCAGTTTAGTGGATGGATGACAAACCTTGTTCCTCTACTAATGTGAAATACTGCCACGGGGCTCCAGACAATAGTACCTTTGGGTCAATGGTTTAGTGGACAGATGGCAACCCTAGATCCTCTAATAATGTAATGCTTCCACCCACTCGCAGCTAATAGTACCGTTTGAACCAGTGGTTTATCATATGGGTGAAACTCTAGATCCTTTACTTAAATGAACCTCCAACAAGAAATGCTATTTGGGCTACCAGTTTAGAGGATAGGTGCCAACCTGTTTTCACTAATATGAAATACTGTGCCACTGTCTCCCAACCAGTAATAACGTTGGGAACTCTAATTTACTATATAGGAGGCAACCATAGGTAAAGCACAAGATTGTTCTACTGAAGTGGCTGCAAAGCACCAGCAAATCACGGGTAGTTTTGTCTTGTTGTTTCCGTCTGTGCGGCACATTACCACCCAACTAATGCCACAAGCCTAAATGATTTCTGTTTATCATTTATCACCCCAAATCCACTCCTTTCCTTTGGCTCTCAAACCTGTTGCAAAAACTGTACGTGAGATTTCAACGTGAATCATTAGACCTTAGGGCTGAAATGAGGAAAGTCTAAGGGATTAAAAGGAGTTATAAATGAAAAAAATTGTGGTAAATATTAGCATTTTTAAGCCTTACACACAGATATACTAAGTGTCAGCCATATGTTGCAAGCCCATGAAAAAAATTCTCATGACTTCATAGACTCGTCATAAAAACAATGGTCTATTAGTGCCATTTACGATGTAGCATATTTTCACCATTATTTGTAAAAACATGGGCAGGAATAATAGAGGTTGAAGTCAATTTATAAAAAAATGCCTTTAATCCAAGGTAAAGTTGCTAAAACAAGTCAATTTAGGGGTGTAGCTAATGAGGGTGAATAGCCAGCAGCAATTAGGTCTTAGGGCTTGAGGGGATTCAAAAGAAGTCACTAGCATTTTAAGTTGTTATGGTTAACTGGGGGCCCTGTTAGAGAAGGTAAAAGCCTGCACTTATAAGCAAGGGTAAATGAGCACCATTCCAAAATTACATTAAAAAATGAAAGCAGAAGAAAATACAATGGGCTTGATTATTGCACTTGCTCCTTTTTTGTCTAGTTTTTGGTGTTTTTTGCCTTAGTGTTTTTTTCATTTGCACCTTATTCTTTATTCAATTCCTTAACGAGAAGCAGCATACATGTACAGCGCACATTGGGAACGGATGAATAGAGCGGACCCAGGACCTGAGCCCGCACCATTTCCGGGAGATGACTCCTGTGTTATTCAGCTATCATCTGTCTCTATCAGCTGCAGGAGGAGCTGATCTCTGACCACTGCTGTTAACCTGTTAAATACCACTGTCATTCTGTGACAGCGACATTTCCATCTTATGGAAATGCCCACTGGCCTCCTTGCAAAGCATTCGCAGGGTGCTGATGGCTTGCCAAGGTAGCCGTGATTCTGCTAAATACCCTTGTGCCTGCTAGGATGTTTCTCCTATTAGGACCAGTGGCTAGCTTGGCTTCATAGAAGACCATGATTTTACTATATACTGCATTAATATTATATTGCAGTATATAGCATAGGCGATGAATTGATGACAGGTCAAGTCCACTAAAGGAACTAAGAAAAAAAAGTGGTTTAAAAACATAAAAACTCCAATCACTCACACCTTTCTCCCCTCATTAAAAATAAAGATATAAATAATAAAAATTGAAATCAGGAAACATAACTGTATCGTTGTGTCTGATCTAATATAAAACTAATTTAACTGATCTATCCAGTTGTCAGATGAAAAAGTTCTGAAAATTAGTCCCATCAGCAGACGAAGAAGAAGAATGTGACGCGCCCAGGGGATGGGGACGACTCGGTACCCGGGCCTGGTTTGGGGATGTCGTGGAGGTCGGCTCCCGGGCCCGTACCCTGGGGTCACTTTTGAAAAAGGGGATTGTAACTTGGATAGAAAATAAAAATAAAGTAAATAGTTCATGACGCCACCTGTGGTACCTGGTAAGGTTTACCAGCGCTGCTGCAGACATCCGGGGGGTGATGGGATGGCAGATGAGGTGTTTCTGCTCCCCACAGGTGGAGTGAGTGGGCCCCCGGGGCAGTGTGGAGTTTTATGGTGGGCGGTGATGCTGGGACTTGCAGTGCAGAGGGAGAGATGACACAGCTAGAATAATTGACGGAGGCAGTGCAGTCATCCAAGTTTTTACTCACAGATCTTATGTAAGTTACACAGGTACACTGTACGGGTGTCAGCCTCCCACGTCGCGCTGCGTTCACCAGACCGGGGGTTCAGCTCTTCCTCAGATGTGTCAGGAGTGCTTGACGGAACCCCGCTTTCCTTATGTTCCTTGCTAGACCGACTTCTCATGCTGGGTCTTCTCCCTCCTGCCCTGCGCTTTCCCACTCACAGTCCCGATCGGGTGCTCTGAAGTCCCTCTGGGCAACCTGAAGTTCCCGGACCTACTTGACACTCACGGTGACTAAGATGAGGCTGTGGCAACTGCACCATAAAAGTCAGAAGCCTCCGGTTTTTCCAGCCAAGACCTGGAGTAACACAGCTGGTCCAGGGGCCGGTCCCCTTCTTGCAGCATGATCCCTCTGACACCTGGCAGATTCGGGGCATACGGGTGCCGTCCTGCACTCACCGTACCCCCTGGGATCCCTTCAGTAGAACGGAGCCTTCCTCTTCTGCTCCCCTCCGGGGCCTCTATCACTAGGCTCCACTTGTGGAGCAGAGCTCCTAACGAGACTCTGCTCCCCTCCTTACTGCTCACTCACTTACTGAACTACTCAACTGCCACCCTAAGATGGCTTCCCTTTATATACCTCCTACAATGGTGCTCCCCTACTCTACTTCCTCCACCCACACCCACTACTGGTTCCCCCTACCTTTGGTTCCCCCCAATCCAGCCAGGGACAGGGCTCAGCAGGAAACACATTGCATCTTGCCCTTCCAGCCGACCTGGAGTAGTGTAGTATTGAATGCGGGTGTTGGGGTTCCAGGCAGCACTCCCTCCTTACCTGAGAGAAGGAGATACCACACCTCTGGGTGAGGTGCAGCACCTCTGCAGCGACCGAACCCCCAGGGGCGCCACAAATGCTTTTGCAGTTTCATGTGAAAATAGTTATACAATATGTTAAGCAATCAGTATCTGTGAAGACCTATGTCTTGTAGCTTGTATGTTGAAAGAGAATTTGTATTGTAGTGATGTTTTAAAGCTGTTTAGCTGGTGTTTATTTTTTTCAGAAGTGGCTTGCTGTTAGACCTACAAAGATTTTTTTCCAAGTTAAAGAAGCACTCCTCCTCCTCCTCCCATCAAAGTTTTTCTCCTCTTAATATATTGCAGTCATCATATTATACAGTATAGGACTGTGTACTTACAATTGCTCATTTTGCCTTTCTACCCAGTTAATTCTCCTCTTTTCCATTAGGTCTATGACATCACGTGATTAAAAACAGACTAGCTGAATCCTTCTAAGTTCTATACAGAAACATGAAGTTGCCGTTCTCTGTATGAGTCATCATTAGAACTACAATTCTTCATCACTGAAAAGTCCCTGACCAGCAACTCCACTTCCTTTTCAACTCCTGACCCAGCTGCTCCGTTCCTCCCACCCTCCCATCCTGCCAGGGACTTTGCAGTGAGGTAGAATTGTTTTAATGAAGGCTCATGCAGGAAAAAGAGACCTCCTCTTTCTATATAGAGGTTAGAAGAATTCAGTTAGTCTGTTTTTAATCACGTGATGTCATAGATCTAATGGAAAAGAGAAGAATTAACTGGGCAGAAAGGCAAAAGGAGCAATTGTAAGTAGACAGTACCTTGTATTATGATGATTACAATATACTTAGAGAATAAAAACTTTGATGGATATGCATCATTATGCAAGTTTTAACAGGGAATAGAAAAGTAGAAGATGTTCCGAATGGTCAAAAGCCTATACATTTTTTCCAGTTTTTCGTTATTGATGATACTTGTTGATTCATACAAGAATGTTTGCTGCACCACTCATTGAAAGCTCAAATGGTAGATACACTGCGAAGGTAAAAAAAAAAAACTTAGCTGAAGATGGCAGGATCTGGTACAATGTTTCCGGGTCCCACTAGGCAATATCTGTATTCAAATTTCCACTGATCTATGCAAGGAAAACCACAGAAGACTCCAATAGTTACCGTTAGTAATGAGACACAGCACCGCAAAGCTTTTATTATACCCACAAAATTCCAATGAACATAGATAGGTAAGAACAGTGTCCAGCACTTAATTCAAACAGTGTGTGTATTGCACACTTGACCAACTTGAATTTTGCCCTTCGTCTTGATGACTTTACAGCTATTAGCAAGTCAGCTACTTCTACTTTAGTGTAGTCCGCTATAATAGTACATGATAATGCTATTTTCTTTTCTGCTAAGAGATCCAAAACCGATCAGTTGACTAAAGATTCAAGGGCTAGAGTGAAATGTTAGTACTTGTTGTCCAGTAGCGTTGTATAAAAGTTAAAAGTTAAGTGGATGTTAGATCTCGGGTGTTGATTTTTTTCTTTGTCCATAACGATGGTTCCTCAGTGATAATATTTCAGCTATATAGTGTAATATGGCGTTTTATGTGTTTTTTTGTGTTTATAACATTTTAAGTTCACTGCCCATTCTTTTAGAATTAGTGTTGCAACTGAGGGCGCTAATCTGAGTCTAGATAAGTTGTTTATCAAGGGTTTAGTTGGATTCAAACAACATAGACTAGATGTAATTATATTTTTCTTTTAGGCTCTCAGAAGATGGAAGTTTGGATAATAGGCCATTCTTTTGTTCTCTGTGCCTATAAAAGAGCTTCATCCAGATCCTATAGCGAGACCTTGTCTTTTCATAATGATAAAATTGTTCTGTACTGGTTGGGAATTAGGGTTTTGAGATGGAATCAGTTACAAGTTGGAGTTCTAAGGAAACTAGTAAAAGACAAATTTCTCTTGTTTTCCATGCAGGTGGCATATGAAGACACCATTCTTGTTGTCTCAAATAAAGAATACATCTTTGAATTTCAAATAGACTTTTCCTTATTGTATTTTATGCTTTTCTGAGATTGTTCCTTGCCTAGCTTAGGTTTTACGCTGTTTAACCTTTATGAACAGAATTAGAAAGCACCTGAGCAGCAATGGGTATGACAACGTTTTTAGATACTATTGGTGGTATTTCTTACAGACATGTGGATTTGTTGGGCTTTATGAGTGGTCTATACAGTGGTCAGATTTGGTACACCAGTCAGACAAAGGTCTTGATATTAGTTAGTATCCAGGGTTTGGTTAAAATGTCTGTGGTTGTTGGTTCAGCTTGTGGGTGTTCACTCAGCTAATATTGGGTGGACATAATTTTTAATCAAATTAATGGCATAGTTTAGATCTTCATTTATTACCTGGTTGTTAATATTTTAATTGATGATTTTTTAACACAAAATAAACAGTGTGGCTTTTTACTTCCAAACTCTGGTTTGTGGTCTTTTATTTTGTTGGTTGTAGTGGGTAGTGGCTGTGTGTCATGCCTCCAGTGACCTCTTGCTGCATGGTTAGTTTCTCTTTCTATTGAGCCACAGTTTCTATCCAACTGCTGATGGTTCTTTTGTCATTTCTTTTCTTTCTTTAGTTTTGCTTCTATTCAGGTGTTTCTCACTTCCCAATTTGGTTCTGTCCTATCACTTCTTGGGAGGGGCTATTTATACTCAACTTGCGCCTGCCGTCTTTGCTGGCTATGTTTCAACACAGATGCTGTTACGATATCCAGCTCCTCAGATAGGGATTATTTTACCTAGTTAATCTCTGTTGCTTTTCCTACAGTTTGTTTGTGTGTCTTCCTCTCGAGTACCCTTTCCTTTCTTTTATGTTTGGGGTCTGGGAGGTTTTCCACATATACCTTTTGTTGTGTGGTTCTTCTTATTTTCTTCCATCTTTCCTGTGTCTCCATGTGAACACGTTTATAGGCCTGTGTCTTTTCCTCAGATTTTTGTGTATTTCACTTTATAGTTATTATTATACACGGCTCAAAAAAATAAAGGGAACACTCAAATAACACATCCTAGATCTGAATGAACGAAATATTCTCATTGAATACTTTGTTCTGTACAAAGTTGAACATGCTGACAACAAAATCACACAAAATCATCAATGGAAATCAAATTTATTAACCAATGGAGGCCTGGATTTGGAGTCACCCTCAAAATTAAAGTGGAAAAACACACTACATTCTGATCCAACTTTGATGTAATGTCCTTAAAACAAGTCAAAATGAGGCTCAGTATTGTGTGTGCCCTCCATGTGCCTGTATGACCTCCCTACAACGCCTGGGCATGCTCCTGATGAGGTTGAGGATGGTCTAGTGTGGGATCTCCTCCTAGACCTGGACTAAAGCATCCGCCAACTCCTGGACAGTCTGTGGTGCAACGTGACGTTGATGGATGGAGCGAGACATGATGTCCCAGATGTGCTCAATCGGATTCAGGGCTAGGGAATGGGCGGGCAATTTTTGTGGGTTGTAGAGTCCGTCTCACGAGTGTGAAAGCACAACCAACATTCAAAAGTGACCAAAACATCAGCCAGAAAGCATTGGTACTGAGATGTGGTCTGTGGTCCCCACCTGCAGAACCACTACTTTATTGAGGGTGTCTTAATAATTGGCAATAATTTCCATCTATTGTCTATTCCATCTATTCCATTTGCACAACAGTGTTGCTTCCTAAGTGGACAGTTTGATTTCACAGAAGCTTGATTTACTTGGAGTTATATTCTGTTGTTTAAGTGTTCCCTTTATTTTTTTGAGCAGTGTAGTTAGATTGTAGAGTAATGTGACTAGACAGTTTTCGGCAAAAGGAGAGTGTCAAGCTGTTGATTGCCAGTTGAAGATTTTCGGAAGGAACTCTGGTCTATGTAAACTCATGCTCTCAAGGGTCTTGGATGTCTCTTAAGAAGATTTCAGATTTCACAACTTGAGCAGCTCACTGTCTCTCCCTCAATAATTTTCAATTTTTTTTTAGCGTCTGTCGCAGTGTTTGTGGGTGGTCGCCCAGTTAATTCTGGGTGAACACCGTTTTCAATCAATTTAATGGTATAGGTTAGGTCTTGATTTCTTTCTAGTTTTAATAATACTTATTGATTAATTTAAGAATTTTGTTAACCCAAAATAAACACCATGACCTTTTACTTCCAAAATCTGGTTTGTGGTTTCTTATTTATTGACTGTGGTAGGTGGCTTCTATGGTCCCATACTTTCAAAAATAGAAGTGTTAATAGTTTGCACTTTGTTAATTTGATAAAAATAAGGGTAACAAAAGAGAATCAATATTAGGTGTGATCTTCCTTTGCCTTTAGATAAGCATCAATTCTTCTAAGTACATAGTTTATGAAGGATATCAGCAGAAAAAATATTCTAAACATAATTATCCGTATACTTATTGCTGACTGCAAAACTTAACTGAAAGTTTGAATTTTTTTACTACTGAATTTGTTTTATCTCCGTTTTTGAACATCACAAGTCTCGTATTTCATAGATTTCTCTTAGTATCACGATTTGTAATGTACAAAATGCCAATAAAAATTGACAGAAACATTAACACTTGAATTTTATTTAGAGAAAATAAAATAGAAAAGAATACAGGACTGTAAGATAAAAGTGGCACTAACTTGAAAAAATGCCATAGCATGCTACCATGATCCGAGTGAAGTAAAAAGAAAAATTGCCTGTTGCCAAACACAGTTCTTCAAAGCTGTTATGCCCGAATTCTGGTGCAAAAAAGCTTTAAAAAGTCACAATTATGACACAATGCAAGGCTGCACTAAATTTTGGCAACTTTTGGCATTCTCACATTTTTGCTCAGCTCTGACAGAATGAATGGAGCTGGGGTGGGACAGAGGAATGCAACCCCACTTGCCAAATTCATGATGAGCACCAGCACTCCTTACTTGAGGTGTACACAGAGCAGCACGCCACTTTTCAGACTCTATTTATTACGAGATATGCATCTCCTAATTATTAGGAGTGTCTGACTCCAGCACGCCCTCTCATCAAGACCGGCTTGAAAAACGCTGGTCTTGAATAAATCGGGACCAATGTAGCTTTTGAATCCAATTTACTCCAAGCAAACATCTGTCTGCAGATTTTTTTTTCCTGTAAAAAGTAAGAAAAATCGCTATTAAAATGTTTTTGTTAAAAATGCTGTGTATAAATGCACTCTTAATAATGTCTTGCAATAAAATGCCACATTTACACGTCCTCAAATTTGTTTTTTTTTACTCTAATTCAGTTGCTGTCACTTTTTTTTTATCTAGACTTCATTTGAAGTGTGAGAAGTGTGAAGTACTTGGTGGTTACATCTATTGCTTAATATCACAGAGGAAGCTTGCATCATATTGCCTTGTAACACTATTAATATTTTCTTTTGACTATTTTTTTTTTTTTAAAGGGAACCTGTCCGAAGATTCAAGTTGCCCAAATTGCGGGCAGCATGATTCACAGTCTGGCTGTACGATTGAAGCAAGGTATATTATCCTCTGAAACACTCCAGAATTTCAGAGAAAATATACTTTGGTGTTCTGGAGTCATAGTTGGAGATGAGACTAGTGTGGCTCTTCCTATGGACAACTCTAACCAGCACTGCTGCAGCCGATTAACAAATCTCCCCCTATGTACAAAGAAAAAAAAGAGTTTGAGTATCTTGTTAGGCAGTTGAAAAAATATTGTTTACTTAAAACAAAATAAGAACCTTGTACAGTACAGACCAAAAGTTTGGACACACCTCAGATTTTTCTGTATTTTCATGACTATAAAAATTGTACATTCACACTGAAGGCATCAAAACTATGAATTAACACATGTGGAATTATATACTTAACAAAAAAGTGTGAAACAACTGAAAATATGTCTTATATTCTAGGTTCTTCAAAGTAGCCACCTTTTGCTTTGATGACTGCTTTGCACACTCTTGGCATTTTCTTGAGCTTCAAGAGGTAGTCACCGGAAATGGTTTTCACTTCACAGGTGTGCCCTGTCAGGTTTAATAAGTGGGATTTCTTGCCTTATAAATGGGGTTGGGACCATCAGTTGTGTTGTGCAGAAGTCTGGTGGATACACAGCTGATAGTCCTACTGAATAGACTGTTAGCTGCTTTTTTCTTGCCATAATACAAATTCTAAGTAAAGAAAAACGAGTGGCCTCCACGTGCCTGTATGACCTCCCTACAACGCCTGGGCATGCTCCTGATGAGGTTGCGGATGGTCTCCTGTGAGGTCTCCTCCCAGACCTGGACTAAAGCATCCGCCAACTCCTGGACAGTCTGTGGTGCAGTGGAGCGAGACATGATGTCACAGATGTGCTCAATCGGATTCAGGTCTGGGGAACGGGCGGGCCAGTCCATAGCTTCAATGCCTTCATCTTGCAGGAACTGCTAACACACTCCAGCCACATGAGGTCAGGCATTGTCCTGCATTAGGAGGAACCCAGGGCCAACCGCACCAGCATATGGTCTCACAAGGGGTCTGAGGATCTCATCTCGGTACCTAATGGCAGTCAGGCTACCTCTGGCGAGCACATGGAGGGCTGTGCGGCCCTCCAAAGAAATCCCACCCCACACCATTACTGACCCACTGCCAAACCAGTCATGCTGAAGGATGTTGCAGGCTGCAGATCGCTCTCCACGGCGTCTCCGGACTCTGTCACGTCTGTCACATGTGCTCAGTGTGAACCTGCTTTCATCTGTGAAGAGCACAGGGCTCCAGTGGCGACTTTGCCAATCCTGGTGTTCTGTGGCAAATGCCAAGCATCCTGCACGGTGTTGTGCTGTGAGCACAACTCCCATCTGTGGACATCGGGCCCTCATACCACCCTCATGGAGTCGATTTCTAACCGTTTGTGCAGACACATGCACATTTGTGGCCTGCTGGAGGTCATTTTGCAGGGCTCTGGCAGTGCTACTCCTGTTCCTCCTTGCACAAAGGCGGAGGTAGCGTTCCTGCTGCTGGGTTGTTGCCCTTCCACGGCCCCCTCCATGTCTCCTGGTGTACTGGCCTGTCTCCTGGTAGCGCCTCCAGCCTCTGGACACTACGCTGACTGCCCAGCAAACTTTCTTGCCACAGCTCGCATTGATGTGCCATCCTGGAGGAGACCCACAGGAGACCATCCGCAACCTCATCAGGAGCATGCCCAGGCATTGTAGGGAGGTCATACAGGCACGTGGAGGCCACACACAATACTGAGCCTCATTTTGACTTGTTTTAAGGACATTACATCAAAGTTAGATCACCCTGTAGTGTGTTTTTCCACTTTAATTTTGAGGGTGACTCCAAATCCAGGCCTCCATTGGTTAATAAATTTGATTTCCATTGATGATTTTTGTGTGATTTTGTTGTCCGCACATTCAACTTTGTACAGAAAAAAGTATTCAATGAGAATATTTCATTCATTCAGATCTAGGATGTGTTATTTGAGTGTTCCCTTTATTTTTTTGAGCACTGTATATATGTATATGTATATATGTGCTTAGCTTAATGGCATCTTCTTTCAGTGCAGCTGTCTCAGGGCCGGCTCCAGGTTTTTCTGGGCCCCGGGCGACAGAGTCTCAGTGGGCCCCTTTAATACATACCACGACTCATGATGCACAGATACCGCAGAGAAAAAAAAATATATATATATATATATATATATATATATATATATATATATATATATATATATATATATATATATATTATATTATATTGCAATGCAAAGATTTCACTTCTTACATTACATTAGTGATGTCTATTGTAAATTCCACAATAGCTCAGAAACCGGCGAATCCTCGCAGCGCACAGTGCAGACCGGACAATATAGTCCTCCATACAGTTTTATGGGCCCCATTATATATTGCTCCATACAGAATAATGACCCCACATAGTCCTCATACAGTATAATGGGCACCACATAGCCCTCCATATAGTATTATGGGCCCCATATATTGCTCCATACGGAATACTGGCCCCCATATATTGCTCCATACGGAATACTGGCCCCCATATAAGGCCCCATACGGAATACTGTCCCCCATATAAGGCCCCATACGGTATACTAACCACCATATAAGGCTCCATAAAGGAATACTGGCCCCCATATAAGGCTCCATAAAGGAATACTGGCCCCCATATAAGGCTCCATAAAGGAATACTGGCCCCCATATAAGGCTCCATAAAGGAATACTGGCCCCCATATAAGGCCCCATACGGAATACTGGCCCCCATATAAGGCCCCATACGGAATACTGGCCCCCATATAAGGCCCCATACGGAATACTGGCCCCCATATAAGGCCCCATACGGAATACTGGCCCCCATATAAGGCTCCATACGGAATACTGGCCCCCATATAAGGCTCCATACGGAATACTGGCCCCCATATAAGGCTCCATACGGAATACTGGTCCCCTTATAAAGCTCCATAATGGATACTGGCCCCCATATAACGCTCCATACAGAATACTGGTCCCCTTATAACGCTCCATACAGGATACTGGCCCCCTTATAATGCTCCATGCAGGCTGTTCCCCCCACATAATGCACTATGTAGGCTGTCGTCCCCCCCCCCCTTATAATGCCCCATGCAGGCTGTTCCCCCCCCTTATATTGCCCCATGCAGGCAGTCACCCCTGCTCTTTATAATGTCCCATGCAGGATGTCACTCCCTCTCTTTATAATGCCCCATGCAGGATGTCACCCCCTCTATTTATAATGCCCCATGCAGAATGTACCCCCCCCTCTCTTTATAATGCCCCATGCAGGATGTCACCCCCCCTCTCTTTATAATGCCCCATGCAGGATGTCACCCCCCCTCTCTTTATAATGTCCCATGCAGGATGTCACCCCCCTCTCTTTATAATGCCCCATGCAGGATGTCACCCCCTCTCTCTATAATGCCCCATGCAGGCTGTAACTCCCCTCTCTTTATAATGCCTCATGCAGGATATCACCCCCCCTCTCTTTATAATGCCCCATGCAGGATGTCACCCCCCCATATTATGCCCCATTCCTCCATACATTAAAAAAAAAAAATCAAATACTCACTTCCCTCCTCCTCACCTGCTGCAGCTGCTCGGGTCTGGACTCCAGCGTCGGTGGCGTCTTCCCGCTCTGCGCATCCTATGATGGCTCAGGGGGAGGGCGCGGTGGAAAGACGTCACCGCGCCCTCTGACCTGAGACGTCACAGGGAGCGCACAGCAGGAAGACAGCGGATCTGCGGAGGCACGGGGAGAGGTAAGTATCCTGCTGCCGGGGCCCTGAGCAAGTGGGGAAGAAGGGCGGGCGCTGACACCGCTCTCCTCCGCCCATAGCCCAGTGGGGTGCGCGACCGCCAGTGGGCCCCCTCGCCTGCTCAGGGCCCCGGCACTTGCCCGGGTGCGCCGGGTGCTGACGCCGGCCCTGAGCTGTCTGACACCTTTCTAACACTATTAACCTGCAGATCAACCCTACATCTGGAGGTTATTAGGGTTATCTGACATTACAAGTTCCCTTTAACCCCTTTACAACCCAAGGTGGTTTGCAGCCAATTTTTATAATTCTGACCACTGTCACTTTATGAGGTAATTACTCTGGAACGCTTCAACGAATCCCCCTGATTCTGAGACTGTTTTTTCGTGACATATTGTACTTCATGATTGTGGAAAAATTTCTTCAATGTCACTTGCGTTTATTTGTGAAAAAAAACGGAAATTTAGCAAAAAATGTGAAAATTTTGCAATTTTCAAAATTTGAATTTTTATGCCCTTAAATCAGAGAGATATGTTACACAATAGTTAATAAATAACATTTTCCACATGTCTACTTTACATCAGCACAATTTTGGAACCAAATTTTTTTTTATATTAAGGAGCTATAAGGGTTAAAAGTTGACCAGCAATTTCTCATTTTTACAACAAAATTTACAAAACCATTTTTTTACAGACCACATCATATTTGAAGTCACTTTGAGGGATCTTTATGACAGAAAATACCCAAAAGTGACACCATTCTAAAAACTGCACCCCTCAAGGTGCTCAAAAGCACATTCAAGAACTTTATTAACCCTTCAGGTGCTTCACAGGAATTTTTGGAATGTGGATGAAAAAAATGAACATTTAACTTTTTTCACAAAAATGTTACTTTAGACCCAATTTTTTTTATTTTCGCAGGGGTAACAGGAAAAAATGGACCCCAAAATTTGTTGTTCAATTTCCCTTGAGCACGCAGATACCCCGTATGTGGGGAAAAAACACTGTTTGGGCGCACGGCAGGGTTCGGAAGGGAAGGAGCGCCATTTGACTTTTTGAATGTAAAATTTGCTTGAATAATTAGCTGACGCCATGTTGAGTTTGGGGAGCCCCTGATGTGCCTAAAGAGTGTGATGTGATGTGCCACAAAAATGTTTTTCAGCCCCCAATTTTGCATTTTTATGAGGGTAACAGGAGAAATTGCACCATGCAATTTGTTGTGCAATTCCTCCAGAGCACGCTGATACCCCATATGTGGGGGAAAATCACTGTTTGGGCTCACGGCACGCCATGTTGTGTTTGGAGAGCCCCTGATGTGCCTAAACAGTAGAAACCCCCTACAAGTGACACCATTTTGGAAACTAGACCCCTCAGGGAGCTTATCTAGATGTGTGGTGAGCACCCTGAACCCCCAAGTGATTTGCAGAAGTTTATAACATGGAGCCGTGAAAATAAAAAAATCAAACTTTTTCCACAAAAATGATGTTTTAGCCCCATTTTTTTATTTTCACAAGAGTAAGAGGAGAAAATGGACCCCAAAAACTTTTGTGCAATTTCTCCTGAGTATGCCAATACCCCATATGTGGGGAAAATACAGTGTTTGGGCGCACGGCAGAGTTCAGAAAGGAAGGAGCACTGTGTGACTTTTTGAACGCAAAATTGGCTGGAATTGAGAGCAGACGCCATGTCGCGTTTGGAGAGCCCATGATGTGCCTAAATATTGGAAACCCCCACAAGTGACCCCATTTTGGAAACTACACCCCTCAAGGATTTTATCAAGGGGTATAGTGAACATGTTGAACCCAGAGGTACGACACAGAATTTGATAACATTAGGTCATCATATTGAATAAGTTGTCATCAGTCTTGAGCGCAAGTGCTCGCTACTTCAGTTTGCATCGGGTACTCAGGTATGCACCATGTATCGCGCGTGCACGAGTGACATGCTCGAGTCCCCGCCCGCATGTTTCACGGTTATTAGACACCCAAAAAAAAACATGCGGGGATCGCTCGTGCATGGCAGGCAATCCCCGCAAGGTTTTTTTGGCCGTGAAGCACATGGGTCGGAGACTTGAGCATGTCACTCGAGCACCCGCGATACTCAGTGCATACCCGAGCACCCAATGCAAACTCAAGTAGCGAGCACTTGCACTCAACAATTGTGGCCATATCGTCATCTTTTTTTTTTTTTTTTTTTTTTACTTTTGAAAATAATCCCAACCCTAACCCCAACCCTAATACAACCCCAACCCTAACCCTAGCCTAAACTTAACCATAGCCCAACCCTAACCCTGACCCCCAACCCTAAACCTAACCTTAGCCCAACCCCAACCCTAATCCTAGCCAAACCCCAACCCTAACCCTAGCCCAACCCTAACCCTAGCCCAACCCCAACCCCAACCCCAGAGTTTATTTTTTACGCCGTTCCTCGTGCAGTATAAGTGATTAGACGACTTTATTCTTTGGGTCGGTGCGATTACAGTCATACCAGAATCATATTGGGTTTTTATGATTGACAGCTGTCACACACTAAAAGACGCATTTTTTTGTAAAATCTAGTTTTTGCATCACCATATTTTGAGAGCTATAATTTTTCCATATTTTGGCAGACAGAGTCATGTGACAGCTTTTTTTTTGCGGGACAAGTTGACGTTTTTATTGGTACCATTTTCAGGCACGTGACATTTTTTGATCGCTTTCTATTCCGATTTTTGGGAGGCAGAATAAACAAAAACCAACAATTCAGGAATTGTTTTTTTAAAGAATTTTTATGCTGTTCCGCGTGTGATAAAATTGATAAGGTAGCTTTATTCTTCGGGTCAGTACGTTTACAGCGGTACTACATTTATATAGTTTTTCTATGTTTTGTCGCTTTTACACAATAAAAGCTATTTTATAGAAAAAAATATTTTTTGCATCGCTTTATTCTGAGAGCTATAACTTTTTTATTTTTCGGCTGATGGAGCTGTGGATAGCTTGCTTTTTGCGGGACAAGATTACATTTTCAGCGGTACTATTTTTATTTATATTCGTCATTTTGATCGTGTGTTATTCCATTTTTTGTTTGGCGGTATGATGATAAAGTATTGTTTTTTGCTTCATTTTATTTTTATTTTTTTTACCGTGTTCACTAAAGGGGTTAACTAGTGGGACCATTTTATAGATCAGGACATTCCGGATGCGGCAAATACCAAATATGTGTACTTTTATTGTTTTTTTCATAATAATATTTATTGATGGGTATATTATATTTTTATTTTTGGTGGATTATTTTTTTATTTTATTTTTTTTAGATTTTTACAAAATGTTTTTATTTTTTTATTTTTTTTCAATTAACACTTTTTTTACTTTTATACTTTGTCCCACTATGGGACTTTCACTTTTTTTACTCTGATCACCTGTATAGCATAGGGATGAAGCACCATCCCTGTGCTATACAGGCTGTCAGCACTGCAGATGCAGAAGATACTTTGGTCATGCAGTGCGCATGACCAAAGTATCATCCTGCTGTCTGGTGACCCGGATGTTGTCATGGCGACATCAGGTTGTCATGGCGACATCAGGTTGTCATGGCGACATCAGGTTGTCATGGCGACATCAGGTTGTCATGGCGACATCCGGGAAGCCGCGGCAGACAGCGTTGGATGCCGGCAGGAGAGGTGAGTATCGCGAACACCTCCCCTTGCCCCCGCAATGCTGCGATTGACTTCGATCGCAGCATTGCAGGGGTTAATTTGTCTGGAGCGGTGCGGGACCGCTCCCAGCACATAGCACCGGGTGTCAGCTGTGACAGTCAGCTGACACCCGGCGGCGATCGCGCACACACAGCCTGTGTGCGGATGAAATCAACAGGGCATACTAATACGTACCTGGCTCTTAAAGCCCAGGGTGCAGGTACGTATTAGTACATCTTGGGCTTTTAAGGGGTTAATGACCTATCCTTGTTTGATCGGCCGGGGTCTGACACCCGGCACCCCCGCTGATCAGCTGTTATCGGTGACGGCAGCGGCCGGAAGTACTCACTTGTGGAGCTTGACGGTCTAGAGCCGGCTTTCAGTCAGTGCAGGGGCGTAGTTAAAGTTTAAATGTACAGTAATAATGGCCCATGAGTCCCCAGCATTGCTTATGTAATCGGGTGGTCATGTGACCACATGTTTGCTATTTGCAGGTGTTGACCACACTCTTTCAACTTGTCTCAATTCTCATCTATTGAGAGAAGCCAAACGTATCTACTCAACACATGCAAATAGCAAACATGTGGTCACATGACCGCTCGATCACATAAGTGATGCTGGGGACCCATGACAGCAGTTGCACCGCACCCTGTCATGATTTACCAGTCTGCAGTCACAAAGAGTGACTGCAGACTTTTATCCCCAGCCCACACAACCCCTTTAATAACTTTAATTAACTGATTATTATGAAATTATTAAAGGGATTGTCTAGTCTTAAACTACAAGTCTGCAGTGACTTTATGTGACTGCAGACTTGTGAATCCTCACACTGCACGCACAGCACACTGTCAGGACTCTCCAGTGTGGGGAGTGGGTTGTCATGTGACTTCAAGTATGCGATTTGCATACACCTGGCCACATTCCAACTAGACTGTTTCCGGTCTCATTCAATACACTTGTATTAAATTAGGCTGCGTAGTTGGAATGTGGCCAGGAGCATGAAAATTGTATACTCACCAATACGGGCAATGGATAATCCTCACGGTGTGCGCAATGTGAGGATTCACAAGTCTGCAGACACATAGAGTAACTGCAGACTTGTAGATTTAGACCGGGCAACCCCTTTAGACACAGTGCAGCTCATGCCATGGTTACTGTATGGGGCTTGTTATACTATCAGGCAGGGGCTTATTATAAGATCTAAGCTGTAAATATAATAAGCCCCCTACCTCCCTCTCTCAACCCTCCCCAGACAGCAACTATGACATGAGATTGCACATAATCACAGAACACAAGGCCCACAGCACCACCCCCACTACCCCAATTCAGCTCCCCCTCTTCCCTTCACATTCGCCCCACTCCCACAGTAACATCACATGCTGCAATTTATTTTTAGAAAAAAAACAAAATTGGTTCCAGCAGCCCTTACATATGAACCTGATGATGATTGGTCCGGGCCAGGCACTGTCTTGGCACAACCTAAGCTGCAGCTGCTCACTGGAACCCAGGGTCCAGCGTGGACCAATCACAGCGCTCATGAGGTGGAGTTAACCGCAGCTCTGCTAGCTTACTGAAGAAGATCAGGACAGGTAGGCTTGTCTTCTCAGCTCAGGCATGGGTGCAAGAGCGGTGGAGTGGCTCCTCTATGGCAGACAGGACAGCCGGCGTGTGAGTCCCTGCTAGCCTTTAAACAGATGCGCCCGCGCTGTGTATGCTGAGTCCTGCTCTGTCTGACGCCATGGAGCAGGACGGGTCCAGCATCAATTAAACCAGCATCAATTAAACAGCCTGCGGCCGCAGTGGCAGACACATGTGATTGCGGATTATAATGAGGGCTATTCATGGGCCTCCCCGGAGCCTTGGGCAGTTGCCCAGATTGCCCTCTTTATAATCCGCCTATGATTAAGAGTTAGTTTAGACTTGAAATGCATCAGATATTTTTCTATGCCTAGGTTACTATTTTAATGGAGTCACAATAAAAAAAAAAAAATAGCTTTTAATTCACTGGGCTGGATTGAAAAAAAGTTATCATCACTTTGCAAACAGTCTCGTGCTGAATAGTTGGTTTTCCTAATTCTTTCAATGTTCAGTGAAATTCTATAGCCTCTGCTTGATTGAGAGATGGAGGAAGAGAAGCTAATCAGCATATGAACGTAAGGCCAGGGCCCCACTATCAGTATTTGATCAGTATTCAGTCAGTACATTTTCTCAGGGGTGGGAGCCAATACCAATGAGTGGGTGATAAATACAGAATTTATGCACTTGTTTCTATTATACCTTTTCTCTGATTGTTCCTCACCTGGTTTGGGGTCCCACTCCTGAGAAAAAATACTGACCAAATACTGGTAGTGCGTCCGTGGCCTAAGTATGAAAATCGCACATGAGTGGTCAGGTGGAGACTGCTGCATTCGGCAAGCAGAGCTGAATCTTGAAAGTGAGTATATTACATGCTGTTAGGATTTGGCATGCTACTGTGAGGGGTGCAGGGTGGTAGTAGTGGCGAAGAACAATACGGACAAAAGATAATGTCCGTATTGTCTTGTGATTTGCATGTAGTGCACAACACTCACAATCCCTTGTTGTCCCTCCGTTTTCTTTAGGAGTCCAGTAGTTGAAGGCCAGCAATCACTGTCACACACAGTCTCTTTTATATAAAAAAAAACTTTACTTAACTTTTTCTTCAGTTCAGTTATGGTCATTAGTACACTCTTTTGGGACATCACCGTTACAGTTTTCATCCTCTCTTCTGTCCATTCCTGTCCTATCATCAGAGTTAGTTTTCCCAGTAAAGCAGCTTTCCAGAACACCGTCCTACTCTCCTCAGGTATGTCCCCGTCCGTTCTCCCCTCCTTGGTAGTAGTGAAGACTGGCTCCATCAAACCTTCTACAGGCCTTGGACGTTTAGGGAGTTTTCCTCAGAGTTGTCCTCTTTATCGTTCCCCAAGCTGCCTTAGTCTTTTTCCATCATCCGTCTGTATCTCTACTGACCTTCAGCCCCCAGGGCCCTGAACTTCTCCTCAGTCTTCCTCCAGCACAGACTTAACATTACCAACAGCAACTACAGCTCTGACTGAACTGACTCCTGACAGGAATAACCGTTACTCCCCTCTGGCCCAGACCCCTCCCCCATTTTTAACTGTATCAATCAGCAACCTTCTCCGCTGGTCGCTGGGCAAACTTCTCCCTTCACCAATGAACTGCCGTATTCACCCACTAATGACGTACACTAAACTTCCTATACGCTAAACCAGTGATTTTCAACCAGTGTGCCGCGACACATGGTCGGGTGTGCCGCGGGGAAAGTTCCCCAAACTATGGTGCCCCCTGTGTTTTGTTTCCCGGCAATGCGCTCGATGCGCAGTCACGCCTTCTTACAATGTAGGAGACGTGTACAATAACACATGCGCAAGCTTTGAACCTTGCGTGACTTAATGACGTCACCGAGGCCGGCGCGTCATCCTGAGAGCGGAGAGACTCTCGCATTTGCCCGCCGCCAAGGTAATGCCCGCCAATAATGCTGACTATATGAGCTTTTGCCTAAGTATATGAACTGTTGGCAAAATACTCAGCATATGAGCTGGTACTTTTAGTACTCCAGCAGTATACTGCATATAACAACGAGAAATGTAAAATGAGAAATACTATAGTCATGAGGCTGGAGTACTACAAGTACCAGCTCATATGCTGAGTATATGAGCTGGCACTTGTACTCTGGCCTCATGGCCATAGTACTTCTCATTGTACCCCTTTATATTGCAGTATATGAGCCACATAATAATCAGCACCATATACTGTGGCGCTGTACAGTGCACATCACCACAGTATATGATGCTGATAATCATGTGCTCATATACATGGGACTGTATTTATGAGGTTACATGGGATTGAATATATGAGGGGGTTATCCTTTTTTATTTCACTTTTTTAAAATAAATAATTTATTGAAAGGACCTCTGCCAGGCATATTTCACTCTTGAGGGCTAAAAAAGTAGCTCTTGTGGTGGTAAGAAGCTGATTTAAAACCCCCAAGAGTGAACTCCGTGAGAGTTGTATGTATGGAATAATAAATGATATTAGTACCGTTCTTCAGCAGTCATGTCCTGCTTGAATTGACTCTAGTGGCATAGCACTTGGCAGCCGGCTCTATTCTACTTATAGAGAAAGCTGAGTGCTACGTCATTAGTGTCAATTCAAGCAGGAAATGCAGACCGTAGTAATATAAGTTATTATCACACACATACAGCTCTCGCGAAGTTCACTCTTGGGGGGTTTATAATCAGCTTCTTGTCACCACGAGAGCTGCTTTTTAAGCCCTCAGGAATGAAATATGCCTAGCAGAGGTCCTTTAAGTGTAGCAGATAATGTAATACTCTTCTATTTTAGTGTGTGGCTGCGCACACTATCTCAGCAGTGATGGAGAAGTATTTGAGAATGGAAAAGGCAAATGCCGAACAGGACCCTGGACACAATTCTAACCCAAATGAAGGCCCTAGTATGAGAGTTCGACAAAAGAAAAAAGACAAGACGGTGAGCTCAAGGCAATACAGTGAAAGCTATCTTTCATTTGGATTTACTTCCACTGGGGATGCGACAGCACCAACACCACTGTGCTTGGTGTGTGGTGAGAAGCTTTCCAATAGCGCTATGGTGCCAAGCAAACTTAAACGCCATCTCCAAACGAAACACCCTTCCGTTCAAAATAAACCGATGGAGTATTTTGTACGCTGACGTACAAACAATGAGAAAGGGGCAACTTTTTTGAGAAAAAGCACAAAGGTAAATGAGAGAGCCCTCAAAGCTAGCTACCTTGTTGCTGAACTCATAGCTAAATCAAAAAAGTCCCACACTGTGGCAGAAACATTAATACTACCAGCTTGTAAAGCTATTGTAAATGAGATGCTTGGCCCTGAAGCAGCTAAAGAGATAGCTAAAGTGCCTCTCTCTGATAACACAATTGCCAGACGGATTGATGACTTGTCTGCGGACATTGAAACAGTTGTTTTGGAAAAGGTGCGCATCAGTAAGAAATTTGCCTTGCAACTTGATGAGTCGACGGATATCAGTGGACATTGTCAGTTCTTGGCCAATGTGCGTTTTGTGGATGGTGAAGCCATTAGAGAAAACTTCCTATTTTGCAAGGCACTGACAGAAAAATCAACAGGAGAGGCAATATTCCAAGTCACATCGGAATATCTTGATAAAAGTGGACTTACATGGGAAAACTGCACAGGTGTCTGCACTGATGGAGCCGCAGCCATGGTCGGGCGCATCAAAGGCTTTGTAAGTAGGGTTAAAGAAAGAAACCCAGATGTTCTTGCTACCCACTGTTTCTTGCACCGTGAGGCCCTCGTTGCAAAGACCTTACCAGCAGATCTAGCTCCTGTGTTGGATGTTGTTGTGCGCAAAGTGAATTTTGTGAAGACGCGACCTTTGAGATGTCGCTTATTTGCGTCTTTGTGTACAGAAATGGGAGCGGAACATAAAATCTTATTGCTCCACACGGAGGTCAGGTGGCTGTCACGCGGCAAAGTGCTGGCCCGTGTGTATGAGTTGCGAGAGGAACTTAAAATATTTCTTACAAACGAGAGGTCCGATTATTCAAAGCTGCTTGCAAGTGATGAGTGGTGTGCAAAGCTGGCATACCTGACTGATATATTTCAATATCTGAATGAACTAAACACACGGATGCAAGGTCGAAATGAAAACCTGCTTACAAGCACTGATAAAATGAACGGATTCCGTTTAAAGGTGCAGCTCTGGCAACAACATGTGCAGGGTGGCAACCTTCAGATGTTCCCACTCACCGAGAAACTGCATGATGACAATACTGCTGCAATGTGCGAAGCGATTGGCAGACATTTGAAAACTCTTGAGGAGAAGTTATCGTTCTATTTCTCTTCAGCCTTCACAGAATGCCTTGACTGGGTTAGGGACCCATACAGCTCATTATCCGTTGCTGGAAAGGACATGACTTTAAAGGAGCAAGAGGAACTCGTTGAACTGAAGCAAGATCGCGGTTTAAAGCTAAAGTTTGCTGATCTTCCTTTGGACAGTTTTTGGTTATCTGTTGCCAAGGAGTTCCCCATTCTGGCCAACAAAGCTATTTTGACATTGCTCCCATTTTCAACCACATATCTATGTGAGCTGGGCTTCTCAAGCTTGACTGCGATAAAAACTAAAAACAGGGAGAAACTGAGAACTGTTGAGGAAGAGCTTCGTGTGTGTCTTTCCACCATTCCTGCCAGGATATCCCTTTTGTGTTTATCGAAACAGGCCCAGGTTTCACACTGAGTGAGTAAAATAAATTTAGAATCTATATTAACTATATGTATAATATGACTGTTTTAGTGTCATTTTGTGCTATTTTGGTTGGTGGTGTGCCCCAGGATTTTCTAAGTATAAAAAGTGTGCCGCGGCTCAAAAAAGGTTGAAAATCACTGCGCTAAACTATGCTCTATCTTCTATATACTAAAAGGCCCAACACTGCCTATCAACCCCAATATTCCGATCAATTCATAACTAAACACTAGGCAATGAGCTATGCTTTCCCTATATACCATATATAAATAACATTATACATTTCATTACATTACTGTCACAAGAAGACAAGAGACCCACAAACAACAAAAACTGTTTAGTAAGGGAGAGGGGCATGACTGCCTCTGTCACCCCCTTACACTACAAAGCGCAATTTTATAAATAATGCTCCTAACATAAATACAGCTGTAGTAACCCTTAACTTGTCAGACAGCACAATACTCTATTAACATAACCATTTATCTTATTATCTGACAAGTTATACATTGATACACATGTACAGGAATACATCACCAGAACCACCCACAGTTCAGGTATACATCAGCAGAGCCACGATCAGTACAGGAATCACTAGAATCATCATTAGCATAGAAATGCTTTACCAGAACCACCAATGCCCTCACACTGTCCCCCTATGCTGTCCCCTCTCTATCCTGCTTCCTCCCTTGCTCTAACCGTTCTGTTTTGCGTCCCTTCACATTTTCCTCACCCTATACTGTCACTTCACACTTTTCTCCCTGATACTGTTCTTTTACAATTTCTCTCTATACAGTCCCCTCACACATTTCTCCCCATAACGTCATTTCATATCAGAGTGACATCAGTGGAGTAATCAGTTGATCTGATGATGCTGCTGATGTTGCTTTGAGCCAGAAGGGCGCTCAGCTATTCTATTGTACTCACGCCTCTAAGACGTGAGTACAATTAAATACAGGGAGTTTGCGTTTTACATGTTCTCTGAGCCAGCTGTCAGTTTGACACCCAACTTGGAGAACGGCAAATCCCACTCCTGGGGGCCGGCAAAATGCCTCCACCTGGGAAACGCCTCAATCCACCACATTAGCCCAACAGCGCCCCCTGCCCTACCTTTCCTTCCCCCAAGATACGCCCCTTCTGTAGTGTGTTCATCATTTGAGAGAAGCGGGCACAGACAAGAGGGCCCATGTACATGAACAATATATGGGCCCTTTGCAGTCCAATAGCTCATCATAGTGCACAATTTCCCCTACTTTGGAGGTAGAAATGGTCCCTTTTACCTCTTGACCCCCTGAGCCATTGGTATGTCTGAGCCTGATTTGTAGCCAAAGCAACAACACAAGCTGTCATTACATCCAACTTCTCACAATAATGGGTTATCTAAACAATGAAAATAAGAGATTTTGAGATTTTTTTTCTTTCATTTACACTGTGTTCCAAATTATTATGCAAATAATATTTTCTCAGATTTTCCCAAATTACCTATATGAATTGCAGTCATTGTAATTTTCCAGTCAAATAACTATTAGAGTACAATTGAAAGGTTTTTGTACAAACTGCCTATGATAACAGTATATTTTAAAAAAAATAAAATACTCAAACTGCACTCAAAATGCATGTTCCAAATTATTATGCACAGCAGAGTTTTCAACATTTTCATTTTAATAAAGAACAAAAAAATGGTCATTTTTGAAATTATAAGCATTAGCAGGTTATTACAAACTGAAATCAAACAGTTTTCAACTCAAAACTTTATTCTAGGTGATGTTACATTTGCACATAGGACCCCTTGTTCGAAAGGAGCTTCTGAACTCTCTCGTCCATTGAATTTGTCAGGTTTTGGATGTTTTCTGCTTCAATTGTTTTGCATGAGGACAGAATACCCTCCCAGAGCTGTTGCTTAGATGTGAACTTTTGATGATGCTCCAGAGGTTCTCAATGGGTTTGAGGTCAGGGGAGCATGGGGGTCACACCATAAGTTTGTCCCCTTTTATGCCCATATCAGCCAGAGATGCAGATGTGTTATGTGCAGCATGAGACAGTGCATTATCATGCATGAAAATGATCTTGCTGCGGAATGCACGGTTCTTGTTCTTGAACCATGGCAGGAAGTGCTGTTTGAGAAACTCAACATACATTATGGAGTTCATCTTTACCCCTTCAGGGATCCTAAAGGGGCCGACAATCTCTCTCCCCATGATTCCAGCCCAAAATATTACTCCACCTCCTCCTTGTTGGTGCCGTAGCCGTGTTTGCATGAGGTGTCCATCAACCAGCCATCCTCCACTCCATCCATCTGGACCATCGAGCGTTGCACGGCGCTCATCGGTGAACAAAACAGTTTTGAAGTCAGTCTTCATGTATTGTTTGGCCCACTGGAGCCGTTTCTGCTTGTGTGCAGTGGATAGAGGAGGTCGACAGGATGGCTTACGCACAGCTGCAAACCTCTGAAGGACCCTGCATCTTGTTGTTCGGGGGACGTGGGAGGCACCAGCAGCTTTAAAAACTTGTCTGCTGCTATGACGAGGCTTTTTTGCCGCTGCTCTTTCAACCTGACGTAATTGCCTGTAGGAAAGAGTCCTCAATTTTCCCTTATCAGCAGGCACACGTGTGTATTGTGAATCAGCTACATACTTCTTGATTGTGCGATGATCACGATGAAGTGTCTTGGCAATGTTGATTGTAGTCATGCCTTGACCTAAACACTCCACAATTTGTTGCTTCTCAGCAGCCGACACATCCTTTTTCTTTCCCATTTTGCCAGAAAATGTAGGCTGCTTAATGTGGGACAGCCTTCTTAATTAGTCTTGCCTTTCATTGGACACACCTGCCAAACTATCTAGCACAAGTGTCTGCAATTGCTTACAGTGATATAAAGAGCCCTGACACACATCACCATCAATGAGTTTAACTGACAAACAAAAAAAAATCTTACCTTATCACTCCTAAACACTTTTTGCATAATAATTTGGAACACAGTGTAGTTCTTCCCTGCTGCCATCTAGTGTCCAATATAAAAACTGCCAATTATTAGATTTTTATCTCTTAAAGACTAGTGTTGAGCGAACATGCTCGACACTGCTCGGTACTCGCCCGAGCATCCTGCTACTCGGGATGTTCGGCGAGCACCGAGCATTTCTGGGTTACTCGGGCAGGAGCTCAGGTCTTCGCCCTGCATGTTTGGTGCTCTTTACAGAGCCAATGAACATGCAGGGATTGCCAGCCAGTCACTGTAATGCCGCAGCCATGTTGGTTGTGAGCATTACATTGATTGGCTGGCCGCACAGCGTCACCTCGAGTATTTAAAACCAGGCGCCGCCATCTTGGACACAGACGGCTGGGATCAGACAGTGTAGGGACAGCGCTGCTGATTTAGGGAGAGATATATACTGCGAAATAGTTAGTGTAGGGTCTGTAAAGGCTGCCAGATCAAACAGTCCTTCTCAGGACTAATATCCATCCCAGATATCAGGCAGGCAGGCAGGCTGTATAGGAGACGCAGTGGTTATACCAGCAAACGCTGCATTACAGTGCTGTGTGCTCCTGTTGCTGAAATTGCTGGACTTAGCTCCAGGTCTCGGTGGCCTTTTTTTTTTTCATCTAAATCCTCTTTTTTTTTTTTCTCCTTCACACTGTACAAATACCCATCTTATTAACCTTTTTGTGTCCCCAAAACAGTCTGGTGTAGGCCAGAGAAATAGAAGTGTGATTTTGTAGTTCCATGGTTCAAACCTCTGTATTATCCACTTTTGGTCCATTTTTACCTTAAAAAAAACCAGTTTGAGTGTGTCACTCACTGTTCAGCGGCAAATATATCTATTTAAAAAAATCTGGTATACACCAGTAAATTATAACTGGTTGTGTCGTTCCACGGTAAAAAAATCTCTATTATCCTGCTTTTGGCATTTTTTGCCGTAAAAAAAAAAAATTAATAGTGTCCCCTGATTGTTCAGACACAAATATATTTGTTGAAAATAGTCTGGTGTAGGCCACAGAAACAGAAGTGTGGTTTTGCAGTTCCACGGTTCAAACCTCTGTATTATCAACTTTTGGGCCATTTTACCTAAAAAAAAAAAACAATAAAAAAACAGTTTGAGTGTGTCGCTCACTGTTCGGCCGCAAATATATCTATTTAAAATTGTCTGGTATACCCCAGTAAACAATAACTGTGGTTTTGCCATTCCACGGTAAAAAATCTCTATTATTTAGCTTTTGGTATTTTTTCCATAAAGAAAAACAGTAATAGTTTCTCCCTGATTGTTCAGATTGTTTAAAAGAGTCGGATGTAGGTCAGAGAACTGTGGTTTTCCTCTTCCACGGTTCTAATCTACTTTTTATTACCCTTTTTCCATTGATAATGCGAGTGTAAGCTATTTTACTTCCTTTACAATGTACAAGGCGCGTGGCAAGTGACGTGGAACTGGACGTTCTGGTGATGGGAGTGCAGTGGACGGGGCCGTGGCCAAGGTGAAAATGTGCCACAACCAACAGCTACATCTTCTCGCTCCCACTTCTTGACCGAATTACTAGGGAAGCACAGAACAACACCAGTATTGCGAACTGATCAGTGTGAACAGGTTATTAATTGGATAGCAGATAATACTTCCAGTTACCTGGGCACCACCGCCTCCGGTCTGTCTTCCACACGGTCAAATCTTAGTAGCCGTGAGTCTCGACTGCATACTCCTCCTCACCCTGATGCTCCTTCCTCCCACCATGCTGAGTGTCGTCAGACAGCAACTGATCCCACACTAGGACACTCTGAAGAGCTGTTCACTGGTCCATTTCCAGATTTGTGCCCCTCGCCTGCTCCGCTTGAAGTGGTGGAAGAGGAGATCCCATGTAGCGATGCCCAAATATTTGAACAGCCATGGCCACAGGAAATCGACGCTGGCAATTTGTCCCAAGAGGTGGACCATGACGAGACAAAATTGCCAGGAAGTGAGGAGGAGGATTGTGGTGCGCAAGTGGAAGAGGAGGAGGTGGTGGATGATCTAGTAACTGAACCAACGTGGCAGGAGGACATGCAGAGCGAGGCCAGCAGGACACAGGGTGAGGGAGGCAGAGTACCCCAACAGTCAGGAAGAAGCAGTGTGGTGGCCGCACACAGAAGTCAGGCAACAGTTCCCCGTAACACCAACATGAGGGACGTTGCCAGTACAACCTGTAGGTCTTCCAGAGTCTGGAATTTTTTTAAAGACTCTGCTGATAACCCCAAAAAGGCTATTTGTACCACCTGCCATGCAAGCATCAGCAAGTGTGACAAAACTACCAGCCTGACCACCACCAGCATGATCAGGCACATGGCAGCAAAGCACCCGACTTTGTGGGGTGAACCCCAGGGTCCACGACCAGTGTCAGCGGGTGTCACCACTGCTTCTTCCACTGTTGTGCGTGCAATAGAACCCCCTGTTGTGTGTGCAAGGTAATCCCCTGTCCATACTGCATGCAAAGATGCCCCCTCCTCTCAGTCTTCACTTGTTATGGCAGTTTCTCAAGAAACAGCATCAACGTCCATGTCCCACCACAGCGTTCAATTGTCCATATCCCAGACGTTTGAACGAAAGCGCAAATTCGCAGCCAACGCCCCACAGGCCACAGTCCTAAATTCGCACATTTCACGACTGCTTGCGTTGGAAATGCTGCCTTTTTAGGCTGGTGGAGACGGAATCCTTCCGCAACCTTATGGCAGTGGCTGTCCCTCGGTACTCGGTCCCCAGCCGACACTATTTTGCCCGGTGTGCCATCCCCGCACTACACAAGCACATGTCCCAAAACATCTGGCGTGCCCTCAACAACGCAGTTACTGGGAGAGTCCACCTGACAACAGACACGGGGACAAGTGCTTGTGGCCAGGGACGGTACATCTCCCTGACGGCACACTGGGTAAACATAGTGGAAGCCGGGACCCAGTCGGACCTTGGGACGGAACACATCCTCCCCACACCGAGGATTGCGGGCCCTATGACAGTCAGAGTAGCCCCCACAGTGTACAGCTCCTGCACATCATCCTCCTCATGTTCAGCCTCCATCTCAGATATCACCACATCAGTTACAAGCTGAAAGCACTGCAGTACTGCCTCCGCCAAGCGGCAACAGGCTGTGCTGAAACTCATAAGCTTAGGTGAGTTGTGAACAGCTGCTTGTGAGTTGTGAACAGCTGTGAAAGAGCAGGCAGATCTGTGGCTGAAACCACTGAACCTACATCCAGGCATGGTCGTGTGTGACAATGGCCGTAACCTGGTGGCGGCTCTGAGGCGAGGCGAGATCACACACGTACCATGCCTGGCTCATGTGCTTAACCTCGTGGTTCAACGGTTTCTTAAATCGTACCTCGAGTTGCCAGATCTGCTCATCAAAGTACGCCGCCTGTCAGACTCCACGCATAAGACCTCAGGAGTGGACCTGGATATCTGACATATGAACTATCTTGACAAACTTTGAGGAGTCCACCAAGATGGTGAGTGGCGATGACGCCATCATTAGCGTCAGCATTCCACTTGTCTGTCTTTTGCAATGCTCTCTGCAGAGAATTAAAGAGGAGGCATTGCAGCCAGAGTATGATGAGATGGATCAAGAAGCCGTAGCGGTCGATTGCACACAGCCCAGCCTCATCTCATCCCAACGTGCATTGGGGGACAATGAGGGAGAGGAGGAGGAGGAGGAGGAGGAAGAACAGGAGCTTGTATCATGCGCTGTAGATGGTAGTACCTGTACAACTGTCATACCGTCGGTTCAGCGTGGGTGGCCTGAGGACAGAGGGGAGGAGGAGGAGAGCATGGTCAGTCGTCATCTTAGTGAGGACACGGAAGTCTTGCCCGTTAACAGTCTGGCACGCATGGCTGACTTTGTTATGCTGCCTTAACCGTGACCCTCGCGTTGTCAAAATGTTGGGTGACAGTCATTACTGGTTGGTGACACTTTTAGACCCCCGCTACAAGGAGAACTTTCACTCTCTTATTCCTGAGGTGGAGAGGTCTACAAAAATGGGGCAGGACCAGAAGGCCCTTGCTGCAGAACTGTTAAAAAAAATTCCCATCTGAACACGCTAGCGGCAGAGGTCACAGTTCGTTGCCCAACCAAGGCGTACATGCGAGAGAGACGCAACTCCAATCCAGCAGAGGCAGGGGAACACTGTCAACGTTCTGGGACAGTTTTCTCAGACCCTCCCTTCGGACAGACCCTGAGGCGCGGGGTACTCTCACAAGGAGTGGAAAGTTTCAAAAGATGGTAAGGGAGTACCTTGCCGACCGTACCAGTGTCCTCCATGATTCCTCTGTGCCTTTTAATTATTGGGTATCCAAGCTGGACACTTGGAATGAACTCGCTCTGTACACCTTGGAGTTCCTGGCCTGCCCTGCCGCTAACGTGTTATCGGAGGTGTGTTTTTAGTGCCGCTGGGGGAATTATAACTGATAAGCGCACTCGCCTGTCAACTGACAATGCTGACAAGCTAACCCTTATCAAAATGAAGAAGGGCTGGATTGGGCCAGACTTCTCATCACCACCAAGTGACAGCAGAGTAACATAAAGTCAAATCCACTGTGTTATTTCGGGAGGTGTATTCACATGCACCGCTTCACACCCACACATGGGTATACGCTTCATTTCGGCTGTTTTATGTTCTTCTCCTTAACCTCCGCCTCCACCACCACTATACCACCAGGGTGACCGTGGTCCGTGTTGCCATTATTGAAAGTTCCTCCGTCCTTATTTTTGTCAGCTTTTGCTTGGAAGGCATAAGCAAAGACTGTGGGAGACCCACTCCCCAATAATGGGAATAATATTTTTAAGATGCTGTACTGTATGGCTCTTGTAAGGGACATTAAAACCATCTTGTTAAGCTACTGCAACCTCCACGTCTCTTCCGAGGGGCATTAAAAGATTCTTGTTAAGCTACTGCGACCTCCACGTCTCTTCCGAGGGGCATTAAAACCGTCTTGTTAAGCTACTATGACCTCCACCACTTTTCCAAGGGGCATTCAAACCATCTTGTTAAGCTACTGTGACCTCCACCACTATTCCAAGGGGCATTCAAACCATCTTGTTAAGCTACTGCGACCTCCACGACTCTTCCAATGGGCATTGCATTTCCTCCTAATTTTAGTCAGCTTTTTCTTTTCAATGCATAAGCGAACACTAAGGGAGACCCACTCCCCAATAATGGGTAGAAGGTTTTTAGTACTCTGTAATCCATGTCTGTTTCAAGGGGCATTGCAGTTCCTCATAATTTTTGGAAAGCCTTCCATTCACTGCTTAGGCCAACAGTGCACAGGAGACCCAGTTGCTTTAAATGGAAAAAATGGTTTAGTTAAGGCCCTCTGACCTCCATGTCACTTCCAAGGGGCATTGGAGTGCCTCTAAATTTTGGTAGGCATTGCACTCACTGTATGCCCTATAACTGTTAGAACCTTGCTCTTAGGTTTTTTTTCCTTTGCTGGTCACATGACCTTGTTGGCCTATTTAATCCTGCTCCGCCCTTCTGGCTTTGCTGGACTTCATTGTATATCTACTTTCTAGCTAGCCTGTGCTCTGTATCTAACTCTGTTAGTTTGCTTGGTCTACGGACCTCTATGTTCTATATATGTTTGTTCGTCTGTCTGCTACTATTTCTGTTAGGAGGTGTCCATTTTCCTCCCAGTCCTTAGTACTTGTAGGGATTCCTTCCCCACATCTATAGGTCTCCGTACAGACTAGTTTAGGACTTTAGCAGGTCTGATCGCAGGATCAGGTTCCCTGTTACATCGTAGGGATTCAGCTGAGTTCTATCGTAGGGACAGATCTCCTCTCTTTCCTTAGCTCTGGTAGCAGAACATAACAGTAAGTCCAGCCTGCAAATTCTCTAAGGAAAGATTTTTCTGTTCCATCATGGTGTCGGTTCAGGATTTGGCTCATCGCCTGCAGGGACTCTCTCTGGAGGTGGCCGAGCTCCGTCAGCACGTGAGTAGCTGTCCTGGAGCACATTTCTTGGAGCCTAAGGTATGTTTGCCGGATTTATTTTTTGGTGAACACCGAGAATTTTTTTCATTTAAAAATGCTTGCTTATTGTATTTTCGTTTGAGACCTAAGTCCTCTGGGGATGAATCCCAGCGCGTAGGGTTCATAATGTCAGTTTTGCGCAAAGAGCCTCAGGAGTGGGCCTTTTCTTTGAAATCTAGTGATACATGCTTCAGATCAGTGGATAGTTTTTTTTCTGCTTTGGGACTATTATATGATGATCCTGACTGTGTCGCATCAGCTGAGACTGAGTTGAGACGTTTAAAACAGGGATCAGGTAATGTGGAAAAATATTGTACTCATTTCCGTCGTTGGTCTACTCAAACAGGGTGGAACGATTCTGCTCTGAAAAGTCTATTTCTTGCTGGGCTCAGTGAAAGGGTTAAAGACCTGCTAATTGCTTATCCTACACCTGAAGATTTGCAACAGGCTATGCAATTAGCTATACGGGTGGATAGAAGACTGCGTGCAAGGGTTAATGAGAGCAAATCCTCTGCTATGTCAGTTTCTGGTTATGAGAATGTGTGTACTAACAGTGGTGAACCGATGGAGATTGGATCGGTGGCACCTCGCTCTCAAGAAAAAGACCGTTGATTTTTTGAAGGCTTGTGTTTCTATTGCGGAAAATCCGGTCATTTGATTAAAGGCTGTGAGCTTCGTATGAAGAAAGAAAAAAAAAATGGTCAGTCATGCCCGTATTGCCTGTTTAAATTCCAAGGGTGTATTTTTAGCTGCTTCCACGATTGCTCAGGAAAAATTAATGGAATTTCGGGTGTTTGTCGATTGTGGGTCTACTCTGAATGTAATTGATGGGGGATTCGTGGAAAGACTCGATTTAAAACCTGAACCTTTATCATCCCCCATTGCTGTGGTTTCTGTGGATGGTTCCCCTTTGAAGAATATTACTCTCAAGGTCTGTGAATTTCCTCTCACTATTAATGGTGTTCACCATGAGAAATTGGATTTGGTAGTGTTGAATAACTTGCCTTCTCCAGTAATATTGGGATTGCCCTGGTTAAAATTTCACAATCCTGTACTGGATTGGTCTACCAGTGAAATTAAATCCTGGAGCCATAAATGTTATGACAAGTGTTGTAACGGGCGTATTGCAGCTTTGGATAGGGGAGAATTGCCTGTTCCTATTAAGGATTTTTGGAGAGTTTTTTCTGAGAAGGAATCGCAGGTTTTGCCTCCCCATGGAGACTATGATTGTTCTATTGAATTTGTCCCTGGAGCGACTCTTCCTAAAAGTCGTTTATTTAACCTTACTATTCCTGAGAGGAAGGCTTTGGAGGAATACATACAGACAAGTTTGGCCGCCGGTCACATTAGGCCCTCTAAGTCTCCTGTGGCGGTTGGATTTTTTTTTGTAAAAAAAAAAGGACGGCGGTTTACGTCCTTGTCTGGATTTTCGTGAGATTAACAAAATTACTGTACGCAATCCTTACCCACTGCCATTGATTCCTGATCTGTTTAACCAGTTAATGGGGGCCAAGTGGTTCTCTAAAATTGACCTTAAGGGGGCATACAATCTGTTGCGCATGAAGGAGGGTGACGAATGGAAGACTGCTTTTAACACTCCTGTGGGTCATTTTGAGAATCTGGTTATGCCTTTTGGTCTTACTAATGCTCCTGCATTTTTTCAGAATCTGATTAATGACATCCTTAGACCTTTGATCGGTAAAAATGTGGTTGTGTATTTGGATGACATTTTGATTTATTCGCCGGATCTGGAGTCTCATTGGCGGAGCGTGCGTGAGGTATTACAGTTATTAATGGACAATTCGCTTTTTGCTAAGCTGGAGAAATGTGAGTTCGCTGTACAGAGAATTAGTTTTTTTGGCTACATTATCTCCAGCAAAGGTTTTGAGATGGATCCGGTTAAGGTTCAGGCTGTGCAGGAATGGCCTAGGCCTATTGGTTTGAAATCGATACAGAGGTTTTTGGGTTTCGCCAATTACTACAGAAAATTCATAAAAAATTTTTCTAGTATTGTCAAACCTCTGACCGATCTCACCAGGAAAGGTGCTGATGCGGTTCAGTGGTCTTCTGAGGCCATTGAAGCTTTTGTGTATCTCAAGGAGAGGTTCACCTCTGCTCCCATCCTTATGCAGCCTGATGTTACTAGGCCGTTTTTGGTTGAGGTTGATGCTTCCTCTGTGGGGGTTGGCGCAGTATTGTCTCAGGATAACAGGGATGGATTACATCCCTGTGCCTTTTTTTCAAAAAATTTTTTCGGAGACTGAACTGAATTACGATATTGGTAATCGGGAATTATTGGCTATTAAACTCGCATTTGAACACTGGCGCCACTTCTTGGAAGGTGCGGAATTTCCCGTTCAGGTTCTTACGGATCATAAAAATCTGATATATCTTGATGCTGCCAAGCGCCTGAATGCCCGTCAGGCTAGGTGGGCACTGTTTTTCTCGCGGTTTAATTTCTCCGTTACTTACATCCCTGGTACTAAGAATGTTAAGGCGGATTCCTTGTCTCGCAGTTTTTCTCCCATAGTCGGTGCTGAGAAAGAGGAGAACATTTTACAAGAAGGTGTTGTGATAGCTGCTTTGGACTCCGTTTTGGAAAATGAGATTCTTAAAGCACAGGAGAATGCACCTTCTAACACTCCTCATGGGAGGTTGTTTGTGCCTGGGACCTTTAGGAGAGATTTGTTTGTTGAGTGTCACGAATCTCGGTTGGCAGGTCATCCCGGAATCTCTGAGACCAAGAGACTGGTGGGTCGCAGTTTTTGGTGGCCTGGATGGCAGAAGGAAGTCATTAAGTGGGTGCGTCAATGTACTATATGTGCTAGATCTAAGTCCTCACATACTCCTGCTGCGGGGTTGCTTTGTCCTTTGGAGGTTCCCAGTGCTCCTTGGACACATTTGGCTATGGACTTTATAACTGACCTTCCCCCCTCTGAGGGTTTTACTGTCATCTGGGTGGTCGTGGACCGTTTTAGCAAGATGTGTCACTTGGTTCCTTTCGTCAAACTGCCCTGCGCTAAAAACTCTCGCTAAGGCCTTTGTCAAGGAAATTGTCAGACTTCATGGCGTTCCTACTGACATTGTTTCTGATAGGGGTCCTCAGTTCGTGGCTCGTTTTTGGCGTGCCTTTTGTGATAGGTTGGGAGTTCATTTGTCGTTCTCGTCCAGATATCATCCTGAATCTAATGGCCAGACAGAAAGGAAAAACCAGGATGTTGAGCAGTTCTTGCGTTGTTTTGTGGCAGACAATCAAGAGGGGTGGTCTGAGTTTCTGCCACTTGCTGAATTTGCTCTGAACAATCATACATCTTCTTCTGCTGGTTGTTCGCCTTTTTTTTGTTGTTCTGGGAGACATCCGTCGTTTGGGTCGTTCTCCAAGTTGGGATCTGCCGTGCCTGAGGAGGAGAATTTTTCCGGTGATTTGGAGAGAGTTTGGACGGATGTGCGTGGTAATCTTCAGGAGGCCAACAGAAAATCTAAAGACTACTTTGATAGGAAACGACAGGAGGTTTTGTTCGCTGTTGGTGACATGGTTTGGTTGTCCTCTAGGAATCTGCGGTTGAGGATTCCTTCAAAGAAATTGGGTCCCAAGTTTGTAGGGCCCTTTAAGGTGCTTCAGGTTGTCAACCAATCTGCTGTTAGGTTGGAGGTTCCTACCTCCTGGAGAATTAATCCGGTATTTCATGTCTCTCTGTTGAAAAAAGCTGTTGTATCGGATTGTGACGCCTCTGCCTCTGTTCCTCCGGTGGTGGAGGACGGGGAATATGAAATTTCTCGCATCCTTAACTCTAGACGGTATAGAGGTAGTTTGCAGTATCTTGTGGCCTGGAAAGGTTTCGGTCCCGAGGATAACTCTTGGGTGAGGTCGGATGATGTTTCCGCGTCCAGACTTATCAGAGCGTTTCACAGGAGATTTCCTGATAAGCCTGGTCCTAGGGGATCCGGAGGATCCTCTTAGAAGGGGGGGTACTGTTAGAACCTTGCTCTTAGGTTTTTTTCCTTTGCTGGTCACATGACCTTGTTGGCCTATTTAATCCTGCTCCGCCCTTCTGGCTTTGCTGGACTTCATTGTATATCTACTTTCTAGCTAGCCTGTGCTCTGTATCTAACTCTGTTAGTTTGCTTGGTCTATGGACCTCTGTGTTCTATATATGTTGTTTGTTCGTCTGTCTGCTACTATTTCTGTTAGGAGGTGTCCATTTTCCTCCCAGTCCTTAGTACTTGTAGGGATTCCTTCCCCACATCTATAGGTCTCCGTACAGACTAGTTTAGGACTTTAGCAGGTCTGATCGCAGGATCAGGTTCCCTGTTACATCGTAGGGATTCAGCTGAGTTCTATCGTAGGGACAGATCTCCTCTCTTTCCTTAGCTCTGGTAGCAGAACATAACAATAACTGTGTAGCCGAACCGCTCCTTTTGGTACAGAAACATATCCTACAAGACATGTGTGGTTGACTGGCCTGATATTGATGTGAATGGTCCCTGTTCCTCCTGCTCTTTCTCCTTTGCCACCACCTCATCCATCATTCATCACCTGAAGCTTTGTTTTAACGGGAGTCATAGAACTGGGATAGTAGCAGGAAAACATCCAGCTATCCTCGGGGGAGGTAGGATATGCGCCAAAACACTGACCACCTCAGGCCTAGCCGCTACTACATACATGCGCTTGCATTCCAAGAAAACAAAGCAGATGCTAACTTCTATCATCATCATCATCATGCTCCTCACCTTGGCACTCTCAACTCCCCTGATGGAGAAGCCAGGGCCCACCGGAGGATTCTGTTTCTCTGGTGGGCTCGTCCAATGCTGCCCTAAAACAGGCCAGGCTAAGAAAAGTGTGTGGGAAGGTGACAGGAGAAATAGGGGAGGCTGGGGACCGTTTATGGACACCCGGCCGCCGGGCGGCTGGGGACTGAGCATGGATACCAGGCCGCCGAAGCAGCCATGAGGCAGTGGCCAGCTTCGGCCTCCTCCAAACTAAAAGGCCCCATTTCAAGTGCAAGCTAGCAGTATGGCATTGCAGCCTGGGGGTGGGTGCGTGGCAGGCTGCACACTTACGCTTGCATTAAAAGAAAACCAAGCAGATGCTAACTTCTATCATCATCATCATGCTCCTCACCTTGGCACTCTGAATTCCTCTGATGGAGAAGCCAGGGCCCACCGGAGGAGTCTGGTTCTCTGGTGGGCTCGTCCAATGCTGCCCTAAAGCAGGCCAGGCTAAGAAAAGTGTGTGGGAAGGTGACAGGAGAAATAGGGTCGGCTGGGGACTGTTTATGGACACCCGGCCTCCCCCAGGTGGCTGGGGACCGTGTGTGGACACCCGGCCGCAGGGCGGCTGGGGACCGTGTGTGGACACCCGGCCGCGGGGCGGCTGGGGACCGAGTATGGACACCCGGCCGGCCCCTGGCGGCTGGGGACCGAGTGTGGACACCCGGTCGCCGGGCGGCTGGGGACTGAGTATGGATACCTCGCTGCCGAAGCAGCCATGAGGTAGTGGCCAGCTTCATCCTCCTCCAAACTAAAAGGCCCCATTTCAAGTGAAAGCTATCAGTATGGTATTGCAGCCTGCGGGTGGGTGGGTGGTTGGCTGCATATTTGCACTTGCATTGCAAGGAATAGGGGAGGTACAGTTGAACACTGCCCTGGGACAAAGACTTGCTCTGGGATAGTTGCAAGTCTGCATCTTCTGATGCGGCAAGGATCACTTCTGATGGGCACACTTTGAGGCAGTGACCTGGGTGTCAGAGATACTTCCAGGGGTCTTCCCCATGCTGTTCCCATGTCTTTTCAGCACTGTATGCATGTGTCACACAGCACATGGCCAGATAAGGTTGTAAAATGTTAAAATTTCATTTCCCGGTGAATGCATTTGTCACGGTTGAAAGCAATACAAAAGTGCAAAAACGCATGAAAAATGCTACTTGTGAACATAGCCCAAGGTGTGGAGGAGTATTTTTGTTTTTGGTTATTTATTTTACTTTATACACAAGTCTTTACCCTGGAAAGGAAATTCCTTAACATATTTCACAGTAAAACAGTTTCAGTTTTGTTTTTGAACGTTTTATTGGGAGCCCGTAAAAGTGGCTTAATACCTCTGACCACGTTGTTGACAGCAGTGACCTGGGGGTCAGAAATGCTTCCAGGGGCGATCCCCATGCTGCCCCATGTCTTTTGAGCACTGTCACTATAGTTTTGGGCAGTTTTTAAGCTTTCTACAGACTGCCGGGGGTGCCGCCGCAAAAATGCTCAGGTCTCCCATAGACTAACATTGGGCTCGTTGCTTGGGTCGAGCACCCGAGTATCACGGCGAGCTCGGCCCGAGCTTCGAGCACCCGAGCATTTTAGTGCTCGTTCAACACTATTAAAGACCATTTGAATTTTGAATTTTTCACTTTCACTTTTTCCTCTACTTGTTCCAAGAGCCATAACATTTTTTTATCTTTGCATCTACATAGCCTTATGAGGGTATGTTTTTTTCTGCAGGACTAGCTTTAGTTTTGAATGGTACTATTCATTTTACCATATAATGTAGTGAAAAATGGGGAAAATAAATTTCAAGTGCAGAAAAATAGGGAAACCCCTCCCTCTGCAATTCTGGCATCGCGTTTTAGGCTTTGTTTTTATGGTATTGTGTGGAGCTAGGTGAAGGCTTGTTTTTGTACACTGATCTGATATGTTTATTAACACTTTTTGGGGACATATGTTATTTTTAATCACATTTTATTGTAATTTTTGGGGAAGTGCAGTGATTGAAAAGTCGTAATTTTGTCTTTTCATTTTTTTTATTTTTGATGTTTGGACTATTTTGAACACAGCAAAACCAATTATGTTTGTTTTTTACATTTATAATTAGTTTATTATTTGTAATGGGAAAAAAGGGTGGTTCTAATTTTTATGTTTTTACATTTTTTGCAACCTTTTTGTTTTTAGAAATATTTTTTTTATTTTTTAGTTCCTATAGGGAAGGGGTGGGGAACCTCAGGCCCATGGGCAATTTACAGTCCTCGATGACCTTTTATCCGTCCCCCCGGGCAGATAGAGGATTGTGGTCGTTTGATTGTATATACTATAAACTTCAATAACATGGAAATTGCAGTATATAGAGAAATTGTGATTCAGCCCGTATCTGAGCTTCGTTGGATGACCAATATATTTCTGCAATTCGGTTTCATTAAAAATATTATAAGGCTCTTTGTTTCTCTGCATATTCAACTTTGATGTGGTCTGTGGTCATAGTTGAGTTGAGAAGAGCTCAGAAAGACAAATAAGATTTACAAACTCTCTTGTCAAAACTAATTCACTGACAGACTCTCCGGGAACTCATTCTACAGCTAACAATACATTGGATGCAGAATGAGTTATCTGTGTGCGAAGGCCACAAGGCTACCCCATTCACTTCTAAAGCACCGCAATGTAGCAGCAGCAACTTTGGTCACAAGCAATCTGTCGCCGTGTTTCGCCCCCTGACGAAGCAAGGGTGAAACACGCATTGGGTCTCCAGGATCACATGCTATTACTACCTACCATACTACAACATGTAAGTGTGTTATTACCATCAATTTCTGAGAACTTTATCCTTCCACTGTATAATACAAGTATAATGTACAGTGTTACATTTGTTTTCTTCAGGTTTTTAGGAAGGTGTCTGGTATAGTATAATATGTTAGCTTGTCATGAATATTATAGCCTGGCTTTCTATTTGGTAAAGTATATGGTGTTTACCACACATATAATCATCATTGGCTCCAGGAAAGTTATTTAACCTAGTGAAATATATTCCCGAGCGTATGTATGTGGTCCTCCATTGGGTTACTCTGTGGTTTTATTGTATATTTTTTCATCTCAATAAAAGTTATGTTTTATGAGACTTTTATGCACCATATTGTTCTTTTGTCAGTAGTCTTCAACTGATGGTCAGCCAACTTCTTTTTTTTACACTTGTTTTCAGATACTGAACAGTTTTTAGATTATATCTTCAAGTAGAATACATAGTGTGATTATCTTCAACGGGTTAACTGACAGGAAGTCTAGAAAAATCTCTTTCCTCGTGATCATCAGTATAACAAGAGTTTTCAGCGCCTTTATTCACTAAGGTTTCCTTTAACTTCAGATAAGTGCTGTTAGAATATTGCTTCACTGGATATGAACCACCAGGAAACTTTAAAGGGGTTTTCCCACATATGTGTAATTTTTTTTTTTTTTATTATTATCTTTACTTTTAATTGGGGAAAAGAGGGGTGATTTGAACTTTTATGTTTGTTTTTTTTTCATATTTTTAAACATTTTTTTTTTACTTTTCACTGTTCTTGTTAGGTCCTTAGGGTGTTGAACCTGCAATCATCTGACTGCTTGTGCTGTATACTGCATGCAAAAATCAGTCTCTACAGGCAGGGTTTCAAGGGAGCTCCGTAATAACTAGCATGGAGGTCTTCAACAGACCCCCTGCTGTTGTAGCGACCCGCGAACATGTCACAGGCACGGTGGTAGGGCTTTCCCCCTGCCAGCGCGCTCTTAATGCTACACACATTGACAGCAGCATTTTTTACAGGTTAACAATCGTGGGCGGTGCTTTACGCCACCCGCGTTTGTTCGAGGCCGGTCCTGGCTGTAACTCATAGGCATTACCTGCCGAGTATGGTGCAAGCTTACTCCATTAGCCCGCTCCATAAACCTGCTTCCGACTTGCACCGTACATGTACGGCAGAAGCAGAGAAGAAGCCTGACGCCCACGGAGGAGATGAAGAACAAGTTTCTTCTCTGCTTCTGGACACGCGCAGTATGCCTCTCATGCTGGGAAGCGTTCACCCGGCTTCAGATGTGCAATGATGTGTAGGAAAGCTTATTTGCAGAGAGCTGGCGATGATGCAGGCTCTTGCAAATCGTCATCACGCACACAGGGGAGTGATAACATGCTAAGTAGGACAACTAGTCTGGAAAAACAAATGCCCCATCGACTAGTAAAAAGGTTATTTGCATATTAAAAATAGACTGTACAAATACTTATTTATAAAGATCTGTTAATGTGTCAAACAATATAAAGGGTTTGTTAGGCAGGTAGTTTGGAGGGCATTGGCGACCTGTCAGGTTCCTTTTAGGCTATGTGCACATGATGCGTTTTTAATGTGTTTCCACGGCAATTTTTCCGCCGCGGAAACGCTTTAAAAATGCTTAATAGGTCTGCCAGGTATAGCAATGGTAATCTGGATGTGCTGTGCACATGATGCGGAAATTTCCGCTCCAGATTACCATTGCAGTAAAAACCGCAGCATTACCATTTATTGTGCGATTCCGCTGCGAATTCGCGCCCATTGAGGTCCATTGAATCGCAGCAAACCCACAGGTAGAATATCTATACTTGCGGATTTGCTGGGTTTCAATGAAAGTCAATGGGTGCGAAATCGTGTTGGAAATGCACTGCGGGTGGTACCCGGGTCGAAAGAGGAGGAATGCATCTCCTCTCATCCGACCCTCGTTCCCGCTGATAACAGTGAGAGCGGCGTGAATGGGAGGAGCAGTAGTCTGCTCTGCCCAGCCACGTGCCCGCGGTCAAAAAAGAAAAAAAATAAGTAAAAATAAAAAAAATAAACCTTTATACTCACCTGTCCCGAGGCCCCTGGTGTCCTCCTGGTCCCTGGCGATGCTCTCTCTCCGGCAGCCAGTGGTATACTGCAGGGAGCGGGCTTGCTCCCAGCAGTGTACCGAGCTGCCAGGACTTGCGGTGATGTCACCGATCAGCTGATGCTCACCCTGGGAACATTCGCAAGAATGTTCCCAGGGTGGTAAGCTCACCGGGGCTGATCAGCTGATCTTCAGCTGATCAACCCCAGTGACCTCCTGCAGCAATGTACACTGACAGGAGTGATTTTACACTCCCTGTCTGTATACAATGCTGTCTTCTACAGCAGTGACATCAGTGATTTCTGATGTCACTGCTGTAGAAGTGACCCAGATTGCTGCGGGACACTCGGCGTAATCGTGGACTACGTCGTTGACGGCAGACAGGTGAGGAATATGGTTGTTTATTTTACTTTTTTTCAGGAGATTGAGGGTTTCACTGACAGAGGGTAATAAAAAAAATTGTAGAGCAGTGTGTGTTTTTTATTTCATTAAAATACTTTATTCTGGCCATGTGTTTTATTGAAAAAGCGGCGACCATTTTACTATGTGGTTAGTAATGGAGGGCGTCTTATAGACGCCCTCCATTGCTAACCTGGGCTTCACGTCGGCCGCCAATACAAGGCTGACGTGAACCCCATTACCCCACTCGCCACCACTACAGGGCAGTGGGAAGAGCGAGGCTAAGCGCCAATTTTGGCGCATCTTATGGATGCACCATTTCTGAGACTGCTAAGGGGTGATATTAATAGCCGTGGAGGGGGCTAGTATTCATGGCCCCTTCCCTGGCTATTAATATCAGCCTGCAGCTGTCTAGTTTAGCCTTTGCTGGTTATATTTTATAGGGGGACCCCACGTCAATTTTTTTCTGGGGTCCCCCTGTAATCTAGCCAGTAAAGGCTAAACAAACAGGTGTGGGCTGATATTAATAGCCAGGGAACATTATTGGCTAATGGCCCCTTCCCGATTGGCAAAAATTGGAAATTTTAACCAAGACGGGGAATATTTACACCCTTTATTCATTCTCTATCTGGCTGATGGACAAAGCTGCGCATAGCACTCTACAGTCTAATAGGGAATGAAGAGTGATGATCAGGGAAGCGCACTCCTCCGTTTTAACATGGATAAAAGTGCCCTCTTCTGCTGATTGGTGCAGGTCCCAGAAGTCAGTCCCATCCCCCCACCCAATCAACAAGTTATCATCTATGATGTGTGAATAGATAACAAGACTAAAGGGGATATCTGCTGAAAACAACTTAATACCATTCCTTTAAAAAAGTTCTGTCTTCTAACAATCCTGGAGTATTTTGCTTTGCATTATGTCATTGCTCTATTCCTCTGGGGAATTTATGAATAAATTGACATCGGGATTTAGCAGTTGGTGGGGTCTCTACATTTAAGGGTATGTGCACATGTCCAATATTTGAAGCACATTTTTCTGCTGCAAATATTGGAGTGTTAGCAGTAAAACCATAGAACGAAATAGATGCATTTTTTTCCCCAATTAATTTAAATGGGTGAAAAGCACTGAAAAAAAACATTTGAAACTGCAAGAAAAAAATATGTGGCATGTGCCTGAGATTTCAGAATTCTCATTCACTATCCTGGGGCATTAAAACGCTGCATTTTTCCACGTCAAAAACGCGTGGGAAAAATTAGACAAAAATGCAACTGGTGGCTTTTTCATTATTCAAAATACAGTACAGACCAAAAGTTTGGACACACCTCATTTAAAGATTTTTCTGCATTTTCATGAGTATGAAAATTGTACATTCACACTGAGGGCATCAAAACTATGAATTAACACATGTGGAATTATATGCTTAACAAAAAAGTGTGAAACAACTGAAAATATGTCTTATATTCTAGGTTCTTCAAAGTAGCCACCTTTTGCTTTGATGACTGCTTGGCACTCTCTTGATGAGCTTCAAGAGGTAGTTGACTAGCCCAGGGGATGGGGATGACTCGGTACCCGGGCCTTTGCCTGGCCTTGGGGATGTCGCGGTGGTCGGCTCCCGGGCCCGTACCCTGGGGTCAGCTTTTAAAAAGGGGATTGTATATTGGGATAATAGGTTTGTTAATTTTAAGAAAGTTTGTGACGCCACCTGTGGCTTCTGGTGAGAATCACCAGCGCTGCGCAGTCCACTGAGACCGGTGATAAGGCAGCTTGATGGTATAGCTCCCCACAGGTGGAGCTAGGCCTCAGGGCAGCGTACGGAGAGGGGGAATGCAGGACAGGCGAGACCCAGCCGGGTCAGAGCAAGAAGGGGGACAGACACGATAGTCACTTCAGTACCTTTTACTGGTGGAAAATCAGGCACATCCCGGAGCACTGTGGGGTGAAGGGTGCATATCAGGGTCCTCCCCAATGAGCGGGTGTAGGGCCTCCTGTTTCTTGCCTCTGCGTAGTAAGTTTCTGACCTGCCTGGAGCTAGGACTAACTTTATCTCTGTCCTGCACCGGCTGACGTTGTGGTAGGGCCTTCTCTCGGAGTGCACGCTCCCAGCGTACGGGGCCTATGTGTCTCCTGGCTCTGTTACGTATCAGCTCTCTGGTGAACCCGGGACCTGTAGTTCTCCAGGGATTCCGGTTATGCCTTATTGGGTCGTAGAGATCCCGGTAAGCTCGGACCCGGTGTCTGGTAAATTCTTCGGGGTGAGCTGTTTAAATTCCTCTGCCCCCTACGTACTAACTCTCCACTCTCACCTTTGGCCTACTCGGGCCCTCACTAGGCTATTCACACTAACGGCAGCTTGCCGCCCTTCACCGATCTTATAGCGCCGGCACACCTTAAGCTCACTATTCTGAGCTACAACTGAGTCTGGACTGTGCTTCACTGCAGGCTGACCTCTCTCAGGCTTCTCTACTGCAGGAACTCTCTCAACAGACTAAACCGCCTGGCTCCACCTTCCCTATCTATATCCCTAACGGGCTCCCTCTGCTGGTCTGAGGTGGAAGGTGGAGATGTGTGAATGTTTATGGGGGCCTCTTGTGGAGGAATCCATCAATGCACACTTCTAGGATCTGTGATACCAAGCGCAGCTGGGCGTCACATAGTCACCGGAAATGGTCTTCCAACAATCTTGAAGGAGTTCCCAGAGATGCTTAGCACTTGTTGACCCTTTTGAATTCACTCTGCGGTCCAGCTCACCCCAAACCATCTTGATTGGGTTCAAGTCTGGTGACTGTGGAGGCCAGGTCATCTGGCCTAGCACCCCATCACTCTCCTTCTTGGTCAAATAGCCCTTACACAGCCTGTTGTCCTGATGAAAAATAAATGATGGTCCAACTAAACGCAAACCGGATGGAATAGCATGCCGCTGCAAGATGCTGTGGTAGCCATGCTGGTTCAGTATGCCTTCAATTTTGAATAAATCCCCAACAGTAACACCAACAAAGCACCCCCACACCATCACACTTCCTCCTCCATGCTTCACGGTGGGAACCAGGCATGTAGAGTCCATCCGTTCACCTTTTCTGCGTCGCACAAAGACACGGTGGTTGGAACCAAAGATCTCAAATTTGGACTCATCAGACCAAAGCACAGATTTCCACTGGTCTAATGTCCATTCCTTGTGTTCTTTAGCCCAAACAAGTCTCTTCTGCTTGTTGCCTGTCCTTAGCAGTGGTTTCCTAGCAGCTATTTTACCATGAAGGCCTGCTGCACAAAGTCTCCTCTTAACAGTTGTTGAAGAGATGTGTCTGCTGCTAGAACTCTGTGTGGCATTGACCTGGTCTCTAATCTGAGCTGCTGTTAACCTGCGATTTCTGAGGCTGGTGACTCGGATAAACTTATCCTCAGAAGCAGAGGTGACTCTTGGTCTTCCTTTCCTGGGGCGGTCCTCATGTGAGGCAGTTTCTTTGTAGCGCTTGATGGTTTTTGCAACTGCACTTGGGGACACTTTCAAAGTTTTCCCAATTTTTTCGGACTGACTGACCTTCAGTTCTTAAAGTAATGATGGCCACTCGTTTTTCTTTACTTAGCTGCTTTTTTCTTGCCATAATACAAATTCTAACCGTTTATTCAGTAGGACTATCAGCTGTGTATCCACCAGACTTCTGCACAACACAACTGATGGTCCCAGCCCCATTTATAAGGCAAGAAATCCCACTTATTAAACCTGACAGGGCACACCTGTGAAGTGAAAACCATTTCCGGTGACTACCTCTTGAAGCTCATCAAGAGAATGCCAAGAGTGTGCAAAGCAGTCATCAAAGCAAAAGGTGGCTACTTTGAAGAACCTAGAATATAAGACATATATTTTCAGTTGTTTCACACTTTTTTGTTAAGTATATAATTCTACATGTGTTAATTCATTGTTTGATGCCTTCAGTGTGAATGTACAATTTTCATAGTCATGAAAATACAGAAAAATCTTTGAGTAGGTGTGTCCAAACTTTTGGTCTGTACTGTAAGACCAGAAAACAGCAGTAAAAGAGACTTCACAAAAACCATGGGAAAATCTTACAAAAAAAAAAGAAAAACTCGTAGGAAAGGATAGAAAAAAAAAACAACACAAAAGTTGTTACAGTAAAAAAAAAACTTTAGCGTTTCCTGAAGCATCTTCTACTTGTCTTGTGCACATAGCCTCTCTGTGTTTTTGTTTGTCCACCCGCTTTTTGAGGATTGACCACAGGTTCTCTATTGGATTGAGATCTGAGGAGTTTTCTGGTCATGGACCCAAAATTTAAATTTTTTTTTCACTGGGCGGCTTAGTTATCACTTTTGCTTTGTGACATGGTCTCCATAATGCTGGAAATAGTATTGTTCATCACCAAATTGTTCCTGGATGGTTGGTAGAAGTTTCCCTTGGAGGATGTTTAGATAACATGCTATATTCATGTCCATGGATGAAAAGCCACTACACACAAATGATCTGAGGTAGCTTTACTGTTGGCTGGCACAGGAGTCATGTTAGCACTCACATTTTCTTCTCTGGATAATCATTCTTCCAGATGTCTCAGACAGTCTGAAGGGGGCTTCATCAGAGAAAGTAATTTTTCCACAGTTCTCTGCAGTCCAATTCCTGTAATTCCCACAGAATAGCAGTCTGTAAGAAGTAAAGGATTATACTTCAGAGGGCTGGAATAATGATTGTCCGGAGAAGAAGAAGCGCTAAAGCGAAAAGTCTTGTGTCCTGGCAACAGTAAAACATCCTGAGACCATGCATATGTGGTGCTGATTTTCATCCAGGGGAGTGGGCTCACTCACAATTTTGCTCAAGACCAATAAAGAATGGGATCTATACATCATCCAAGAGCAATTTCTCCCAATGTTCCATGAGCAATTTGGTGATGAACAATGCATGCTGGGACGAATTACAGAAGTCTTGAAAAATAAGGATCAACAGTGTAAATATTGAATATTTGCATAAACATAATGTATTTCTCAGTAGAAGTTTAAAAACGTATGAAATGCTTCTGATTGTATTTTAGCAACCACAGAAACATCCGACTAAAAGATCTCAAAACACTGAAGCAGCCAACTTTGTGAAAACCAAAGTTTCTGTCAGCCTCAAAACTTTTAGCAATGATTATATATGTATTTACTAAAGAGGTTGTACGACCCCGAAGTCCAATTTTTTTAAGCTAATCTGTGCTGTATTGTAATATACAACACCTCTATAAATTTAGTTTTTTTGATTTCTACCTTTCGTTTCTCCAGAATTTAAATTCATTCCTTGCACCCCGTTTGTTTATATGCTGCTCTCCACAGCAAGCAGTTTGCTGAGCTTTTCTTTCGATGATCACAGCCAGTAGTAGCCCCGCCCCAACCTCAGTGTCCAGCCCCGACCTCTGCCCCGCCCGCTACACACTCATTGGCTGTTAGTGATCTAGCACAGAGGTCCCCAACTTCAGTCCTCAAGGCCCACCAACAGATCATGTATTCAGGATTTCCTTACACAGGTGGTGGAATTATTGCCTGTGCAGGTGATGGAATTATCGCCTGTGCAATACTAAAGAAATCCTGCAAACATGACCTGTTGGTGCGCCTTGAGGACTGGAGTTGGGGAACACTGATCTAGCACAGCACTAACCTCCGTCATTCATTTCAGCACTGGGAGTGAGAGAGGAGCGATTCTAGTCCTCTCAACTGTGGAAAGCAGCACCAACATAATCTATCTCACATTACATCCACAGTGGTGACAGAGCTGTTAGCCCACACAAGGCCGCTATCAGGGCATTACTGCCCTTACTGACGTATGGGGTCTGGTAAGCTGAGGGGCCCCGCCCGTCCCCGACGGGGTGGCCCCCCCTCTGCTCACCGGGCCCTAGCGATCTGAACTTGAGTCCTCAGATGCAGGTTCACTTTAAAACTGTTACCATGTGGGAAGCTCCCGCACGGCAATAGTTAACAGCCGCCAGCCAATCACAGACCGGCAGCTGTCTGACGTCAGTGCTCACGTCGCCGGCGTCTGACATCAGTGCCGGCCTGTTACTGGCTGGCGTCCGTGCCTCAGAGGCGGAGGAGAATCATTGGTGGAGCGGCGGCAAGGTAAGGAGAACTTTTTTTATTTTATTTTGTAAAGCGGAGACTGGGGGACTGAATGCAGGGGGACACAAGGGGGCAGAATGCAGGGGAGACACTCGGGGGGGAGAATGCTGAGGATGATGAGACACATGGGGGCAGAATGCTGAGGAGGATGAGACACACAGGGGCAGAATGCTGAGGAGGATGAGACACACGGGGGCAGAATGCTGAGGAGGATGAGACACACGGGGGCAGAATTCTGAGGAGGATGAAACACACGGGGGCAGAATGCTGAGGAGGATGAGACACACGGGGGCAGAATGCTGAGGAGGAGACACACGGGGGCAGAATGCTGAGGAGGAGGAGACACACGGGGGCAGAATGCTGAGGAGGATGAGACACGCGGGGGGCAGAATGCTGAGGAGGATGAGACACGCGGGGGGCAGAATGCTGAGGAGGATGAGACACGCGGGGGGCAGAATGCTGAGGAGGATGAGACTCACGGGGGGCAGAATGCTGAGGAGGATGAGACACACGGGGGGCAGAATGCTGAGGAGGATGAGACACACGGGGGGCAGAATGCTGAGGAGGATGAGACACACGGGGGGCAGAATGCTGAGGAGGATGAGACACACGGGGGGCAGAATGCTGAGGAGGATGAGACACACGGGGGGCAGAATGCTGAGGAGGATGAGACACACGGGGGGCAGAATGCTGAGGAGGATGAGACACACGGGGGGCAGAATGCTGAAGAGGAGGAGACACGGGCAGAATGCTGAAGAGGAGGAGACACGGGCAGAATGCTGAGGAGGAGGAGACACACGGGGGCAGAATGCTGAGGAGGAGGAGACACAGGGGGCAGAATGCTGAGGAGGAGGAGACACACGGGAGCAGAATGCTGAGGAGGAGGAGAGACACAGGGGGGCAGAATGCTGAAGAGGAGGAGACAAATGGGAGGCAGAATGCTGAGGAGGAAGAGACAAACGGGGGGCAGAATGCTGAGGAGGAGGAGACATGCGGGGGGCAGAATGCTGAGGAGGATGAGACATACGGGGGGCAGAATGCTGAGAAGGATGAGACACATGGGGGGCAGAATGCTGAGGGGGATGAGACTCATGGGGGGCAGAATGCTGAGGAGGATGAGACATACGGGGGGCAGAATGCTGAGAAGGATGAGACACATGGGGGGCAGAATGCTGAGGGGGATGAGACTCATGGGGCTAGGATGTATTTTATTTTTGAGGATACTGTTTTCCGTGAGGAGGGGAGGTCCTGTTACTGTGCAGGGCGGCACTATGTCACTTTTTTTCTTCATCTGGTGTAGTGTAAAAGTTGGGGAAAAATTGGGGAATGTGCTCTGCAAACTGCTCTAGATAACTGTTATTTTCTGCAGAGATGAGTCCTGGCTGGGAGAAGTGATGGCGGTCTGTGCTGGATGAAGAGGAAAAGCGAAGATGAAAGACTTCAACTAGAGACATCACTGGTGAGTCGGTGTGTTACCTGTACACTATACACTACACTATACACAAAGCTCCAGTGTATAATGTCACTGGTGATCACTGTATTATCGGTACACTGACACTATACACTGTATACTATGTACAGAGCTCCTGTGTATAAAATCATTTATGATTATATTAGTATTGTGTTTTTTTTTATTAATGATCAGTATTGCAGTATTTAGTCACTATGTGATGGTAATATTGTGGTCCGGTCATGGTGTGACAGTATTTGTTCCTTGTGTGTGATATTATCTGGTCACTATGTGGTGGTAATATGTGATATGGTCGTAGTGTGGTGTTATTTGTCCCTTGTAGGTGGTAGTATTGGTCATTTTTAAAAAATATATGTGACACATTGCCATAAAGAAAAATATATTAAAAAGAGTATTGGGTATTATAAGAAATAGAGTTGGGCCAGAAGAGTCGAGTTGGGCCAGAAGAGTCGAGTTGGGCCAGAAGAGTCGAGTTGGGCCAGAAGAGTCGAGTCGGGCCAGAAGAGTCGAGTCGAGTCGGGCCAGAAGAGTCGAGTCGAGTCGGGCCAGAAGAGTCGAGTCGGGCCAGAAGAGTCGAGTCGGGCCAGAAGAGTCGAGTCGAGTCGGGCCAGAAGAGTCGAGTCGAGTCGGGCCAGAAGAGTCGAGTCGAGTCGGGCCAGAAGAGTCGAGTCGAGTCGGGCCAGAAGAGTCGAGTCGAGTCGGGCCAGAAGAGTCGAGTCGAGTCGGGCCAGAAGAGTCGAGTCGAGTCGGGCCAGAAGAGTCGAGTCGGGCCAGAAGAGTCGAGTCGAGTCGGGCCAGAAGAGTCGAGTCGAGTCGGGCCAGAAGAGTCGAGTCGAGTCGGGCCAGAAGAGTCGAGTCGAGTCGGGCCAGAAGAGTCGAGTCGAGTCGGGCCAGAAGAGTCGAGTCGAGTCGGGCCAGAAGAGTCGAGTCGAGTCGGGCCAGAAGAGTCGAGTCGAGTCGGGCCAGAAGAGTCGAGTCGAGTCGGGCCAGAAGAGTCGAGTCGAGTCGGGCCAGAAGAGTCGAGTCGAGTCGGGCCAGAAGAGTCGAGTCGAGTCGGGCCAGAAGAGTCGAGTCGAGTCGGGCCAGAAGAGTCGAGTCGAGTCGGGCCAGAAGAGTCGAGTCGAGTCGGGCCAGAAGAGTCGAGTCGAGTCGGGCCAGAAGAGTCGAGTCGAGTCGGGCCAGAAGAGTCGAGTCGAGTCGGGCCAGAAGAGTCGAGTCGAGTCGGGCCAGAAGAGTCGAGTCGAGTCGGGCCAGAAGAGTCGAGTCGAGTCGGGCCAGAAGAGTCGAGTCGAGTCGGGCCAGAAGAGTCGAGTCGAGTCGGGCCAGAAGAGTCGAGTCGAGTCGGGCCAGAAGAGTCGAGTCGAGTCGGGCCAGAAGAGTCGAGTCGAGTCGGGCCAGAAGAGTCGAGTCGAGTCGGGCCAGAAGAGTCGAGTCGAGTCGGGCCAGAAGAGTCGAGTCGAGTCGGGCCAGAAGAGTCGAGTCGAGTCGGGCCAGAAGAGTCGAGTCGAGTCGGGCCAGAAGAGTCTCCTTGTCGTGGTGGCAGTTTAAAAAATATTTTGGCCAAAACAAAAGCTGCTGGTTATGTATGTGATATGGTGTTCGATGGGAACTGGTAATGTATGATTGGCGAGGGCCTGGTGCAGAAGTGGAGTTTTTCCAATAGTGGGCAGTGGGAGTGTGGAAGGTTCAAGTGGTGGAGGCGGAGCTGGGGTGGAGCCTGGGCGAACTCTCAAGGGGGGACAGAAATTTTGCCAGTATGGGGCCTTGAAATTACTGATGGCAGCCCTGAGCCCACACAGAAGCATAACCCACACAGTCTATTCTACACAATGTTTTGGTTACAACATAAGCTGCCAAACATGGTTCTATGCCACTGCTACATGGTAGGTTGATGCAGGTGAGTAGAGTCACATTGCAACCCATGCGGTGAAGTGGTACTGTGCAGTGTATATATACAGGACAGGAGGAGTGGTACTGTCCAGTGTATATATACACAGGACAGGAGAAGTGGTACTGTGCAGTGTATATATACAGGACACGAGGAGTGGTACTGTACAGTGTATATATACACAGGACAGGAGAAGTGGTACTGTGCAGTGTTTATATACAGGACAGGAAGAGTGGTACTGTGCAGTGTACATATAAAGTACAGGAAAAGTGGTACTGTGCAGTGTGTGTTTATACATATACTTAGACTTGCAGGGTCTTAGCCCGGCACCTTGTCACTTCTGGAACCCTTGCCACCTTAACATAGCTCAGCTTCATGAACAGTGTCATTTTGTAAGCACATTAGTATTTTCCAAGTGAATACTGGAGGAATGGTGCCTGTGTGAATGACTGTTCTGACAATGATAAACTCTTCAGAGCAAACTCTCCAGAGCAAACTCTGGATTGCCCATCCTAAACTCTTAGAACTCTGAGTTGTCCTGTCATTTGTTTATTTACCTATTATAAAGATAAGTAGATAAGCAGATAACCTCAGACAAAAGTCACCAGGCAGCCCATTTTATGACCTAAAGGCCCCGTCACACATAACGAGATCGCTAGCGAGATCATTGATACGTCACGGTTTTTGTGTCGTAATAGCGATCTTGCTAGCGATCTCGTTATATCTGACAGGTAGCAACGATCAGGCCCCTGCTGTGAGATCGCTGATCGTTACAAAGCTTCCTGGACCATTCCTGGGTCGTTGCTCTCCCTCTGGGCAGTGTGCATCGCTGTATTTGACACATTATCAACGACCTCATTAGCGATTCAGAACTGAGACACGTAGGCATGCATAAATTGGACTTTTCCGCGCCCCTCGTCCCCGATTGGTGGTCGCTACAGCGTTCTCATTTTCCGCCGTGCATAAAGAAGGCAACTGAATAGCGATTCCATCCTTTGTTTCTGACCTTGTGCTGGATTGCAGATCCTAGCAGAATTCTCCGGGCTGTTGATATCCGTTCATTCGACTGAGTCCTGATTTTGCGTAATTTTATGCACGCCTTTGTGACACAGTACAGTCCCTATCAAGGTGTGGATCGTTGAAATAGCTGCTGTGTGAAAGCATTCCAACAACCACCGAGATTGTTAGTTAGATCGCTGGGGCGGCCGAAATCGTTGGGAAGTTCTGCATGTTTGACAGCTCCCCAGCGATCACGAAACGACTGTCCAGCGATCCCAAAACCGTGACGTAATAACGATCTCGCTAGCGATCTCGTTATGTGTGACGGGGCCTTAACAGACCAGCCCACCGGGCATCTGCCCCACAAGGCATATTAGCAGGCCGGGCCTGCTTGAAATAGATCACTCTGTTTGTAATGACTCTATATAATATTTGAGCTTCACGTTTTGCATTGAAGAACTGAAATAAATTAACTTTTTGATGATATTCTAATTTAGTGAGATGCACCTGTATATGTATACATATAATAATCAAAACATGCATGGAGAGATTACTTGCTAAATAAAAATGCCCTCAGGAATTAAATACATAAAAAATATTTTGAAAGTGCAATAAATAATATAATCCCAACGCAATCACAAAATTAATCTCATAAAGTATAGTAGTAACCCATCATGTGCATGATTGTATAGCCAAAATCATCAGCCCAAGATAAGCACAATGAAGGTCTCCATCGCCAATAATGAGGTGGAATGCTCATACATAACACATGAACAGTACATCAGACAAATATCTCACTGCCCCCTCTAGCTACAGACACAGAAAAGGAAAAGAGCCTGGACAACCCCTTTAACTGCTTTGTTCACCCTACCTTACACATTGCATTGTAAAAAAAATAAAAGTATAACAGGCTGTATAAAGTTGATTATCAATAAGAATGTATCAAATTGTTTATTTCTTTTGTTTTCATGCAGATGTTCTACCTCCTCCAAGCAACATCACCGCTAGGATGGTGAATATGTTTGAGGTTATTCTACAATGGGAGCCCATAGCAACCAACTGTACACCAAGATACAAATTAAAAATTTCAGTCCTAAATTCCAGCCTACAACCATACAAGGTAAATTGTTTGTCATTTCTGTTGATCTGTTTTATACGGAAAATGTTGGAGAGGGATTGGCTATCCCTATACACTGTGCTCCAAATTATTATGCAAATAATATTTTCTCAGATTTTCCCAAATTACCTGTATGAATTGCAGTCATTGTAATTTTCCAGTCAAATAACTATTAGAGTACAATTGAAAGGTTTTTGTACAAACTGCCTATGATAACAGTATATTTTTGAAAAAATAAAACGCTCAAAATGCATGTTCCAAATTATTATGCACAGCAGAGTTTTCAACCTTTTCATTTTAATAAAGAACAAAAAAATGGTCATTTTTGAAATTATAAGCATTAGCAGGTTATTACAAACTGAAATCAAACAGTTTTCAACTCAAAACTTTATTCTAGGTGATGTTACATTTGCACATAGGACCCCTTGTTCGAAAGGAGCTTCTGAACTCTCTCATTCATTGAATTTGTCAGGTTTGTAGATTGGCTCATAATGATCCATTCTGTACAGCAAGGGAAATTAGACATCACATAGCAAACTAACAGTGCTAACAGTGTCTACACAAACAACCAGAAGGCATTTACATGAGTTTGGGCTACAAGCTAGACATTCAGCTACAAATAAATATTCCATTGACATCATGGCATCGCTCTCAAAGGCTTTTATGGTGCAAAGCAAGATGGCAATGGAGGCTGGAATGGAGGTCTATCCTCTTCAGCGATGACTCCTGCATTTGTTTTGGATGTAATTATATAACAAGCTATTGGGGTAACTACCAAATTATTCAAATTTTTAAGCAAGATGGTTAAAATATAACATTTATTTGATATATATTAACATTTTCTTCAAGTAAAAAAAACCCTAATGGGCCAAAATAGTGAACCCTTGGTCTTCTGAATTACCATCAATAACTTTTAATAGTGTATACATGCAAACCACACCTCAAAATGTGGTCAGTGTAGAAAAGATCATGTGTGCCATGCTGTATCCCTTTGGCCTTTTCATGGGGCCACTATTTTCGCCAGGGTTTCCTTTATTTATTTTAGTAATATATCATTTATTTATCTACCCTATGGTGCGTGTTTGTTCTCTCTACCCCGTACTTCAGATGCTGACCCTTGGTTTGGCCTTTTGGACAATGTTCCAAATGTTTTTTTTGCGGACAAATGCGTGTTGGTCTTAGCCTCCTATTCATGCCTGCTTAGCTGTCTGGTTAAGATAAGCCCTATGGTGGGAGGCCATGCTTAACCCTTAAGGGGTGGGACGATGGATGGTTCCTTTTTTTCTAAAAAGTTGAATTGCTATAAATTATTTGGTCCCATTGATATATTGCTGCATGATTGTAGTGGCGAATATATCTGAAAATGGAGGAGAGGAGGTGTATTATACCTCCCAGTCTGTTTGTCTGTGAGAGTGGTTTATTTTGTCCCTCCTCCCTCCCCAATCACCGCTGTGTGGAGTCCAGTTTTGGATCGGCGTTTTTTGTTGTTTTGAAGCGCTAGTGTGAGTGCCGGAGATGCGCCTCATTGCTATATACATGCGTTCCATTTACCGGAAACAGGAAGAGCGTCACTGGATGTGACGTCGGTAGGATTCCGTATGCTTTCCACCTGATGGTTTGCTTTCCGGATACCGGATATACCAGCCCACGTGACCGGAAGTGACGTAGCGGCGTGTCGTTTAGCGCGGCAGTTTAAAGTAGACACGGTGTAGGAAGTGACAGGTGCAACCCTGGGTCTTTTGAAAGGAGGATAATGGCTGTTTGAAATGGTGGAGACCCTCAGCTCCCTTTTTCAGGCTCCCCTCCAGTGTGTTTTGGTCATGAATAATAGGATGACATTACACCAGGATGAATCAAGCCATGATGCACTTTAGGATTGGGTGAGATTGTTTCATTTTGTTTGGTATAACCACAACCCGAAGGATTCTTTCAGTGGGGCTTTGTTGATTTTCCCTGACATAGTCCACGGTACCTTTTTAAATAGAGTTCATGTGGGATTCTACTGTATAGTCCATGGTACCTTCTGTGTTAAAGGGCATATAGGAGCTCATTGTATACCTAATGTTTGAGCGCATACATGGTATCTCTATATGATTGTTATTAAAAATGTCAACCAACATTAGTAAGGATAATATTTAATCCAATGCTCTGGATGAATTCAGGTTGGATGTAATTATAGCCAGAGGTTGGTCTGGAGATCACGTGGGCAATGACACAATGAGGCCTTAACATGGGAATGTGAAAGTGACCCAGGAGCCGCTTTTAAACACAACAATACCAGGCCGAATCTTGCTCGTGCTGCTGTGAGCAGCCTGCGTGACCTAAATGTGCTACTGTGGTCTACAGTGTTTCCAGACGTCTCACACATTTATCACATTTGTATGACAGGAGAAACAGAGTCTAAATGGCATAAAACAGATTTCTTTATTTAATACATGGTTAAAATCTAGTCCACAAGAGTAATATCATAATATAGGTTATTTATCACAATACATGGTGAAATGTAGTGTACACATAGGTCATAGTACCCCAGCAGGCAAACACAAAGTGTGAACCCTGATATAAATATAGCACGCCCAGCGGACCACTAATATACATTATCCACAACTGTGTGCAATTACAGTGACTTAGTATTAACCAAAGATTCCGCTTACCGGCCAATTTCAGAGGGAAGCCAAAGGAGGAGGGGAAAAAGAAGTACAAGATCAGATCGCCATCTGGCCAGGAAGGAGCCCCGACGCGCGTTTCACCGCTGATGCTGCAGGCTTTCTCAAGAGGCATGATATCGGGCGGGTAAAGGACCTTTTTAAATGCCTCCCCTGACGATCACGTGACCGCAATATCAGTCACGTGATCGGAAGTTCCCAAGCGACCGGTGTTCTACGGCGCATGCGCCGGGTCCCGAGACCCCACAGTGCGGGCAACAGCCGTCACCCGGCAGCGCACCTCCGGAAGCATGTGTAGCGCAAACCGGAAGTGCGCGGCCAGGATGCAGACAGCCGAACCCGGACCAGAGACCACGCAGCCGACGCGCATGCGCACCACATCATAGGTCGCAGGGCAGCACAGTGGTAGAATAAAAGAGTAGAAGGGAGGAAGGAGAGGGAAGTGGGACACTATAAATCACAGCATAATGTAATGATATTTAACACTGATGCAAAACAACATTAATACGATATTATAAATATACATAAGACATAATTTAAGGTAGGCATAGTCCATCCCATACATCCAGTGATGTGAGTTTCCCCAGATGGTTAAGTGTTGTCCCACTTCAAAGCTAAATAAAAAATAAGAAAAAGAAAAAGGAAAAATAAGAATAATAATAAACAATAATTAAAAACATAATTAAAACTTAATGCCAGAGTTAGATCCATAGGGCAAAAGCGGAGACGCTCAAAACAGACGAGACATTCATCACAAGAAGGAGGCGAAACCGAGTGCCTCATTCAGACCCCGAGGAGCCATAGTATCCAGGTAGACAATCCATTTTGTTTCCTTTTGGGCAAGGATTTTACCCCAATTACCCCCACGGGATTCCAGATGTAGAATATCAATGCCACGTATTTTCAAAGATTTGGGATCACAATTATGTTTACGTTGAAAATGACATGGGAGAGTTCTCAGCTCCCGTGTGTCGGCCACCGTCCTGGCTGGACAAATGTCGCCCACGTGTTCCCGTATCCTCACTCTGAGCTCCCTAGTAGTCAAACCAATGTAAATCAATTTACAGGCACAAGTGGCGTAGTACACTACGTGAGTTCGAACCGCAAGAAATATAGTTGCGGATCTGATATTCTTGGGAGCCGTCAGATGAGGTAAAGGAGACAGAGCGCACGGCATTAGCGCACGCCAGACAGTGGCCGCATGGAAAGAAACCCGCCCTGGGTCCCCGGGATCCAAATGGGTTGGCAAAAGGGGGGACGTAGTGACTGCGTGTCAGTACGTCTCCCAAGTTGTTGGCTTTCCTAGGTGTCATTAACGGATGATCACCTACAAATTCCCGTAGGGAGGGCTCCGTACCAAGGATTCCCCAATGTTTGGAGAAGATCCGCCGCATCACCTCCCACTCGTGATTGAAGGTGGAGATGTAGCGGATCTTCCCCAAATCCTTCTTCCCATCAGCAAGGGCAGGGTATAATAATTGGTTGCGTGAAGTTACCCTTGCTCTCCTATAGCCATGACCAATGCACCTGTTACTGAATCCCCGGTTTTGGAAGCGTTTGGTTAGGTCCGCCGCCTGTCTCTGAAATTGAGAGACAGACGAGCAGATCCGTCTCATCCTCAGGAATTGTCCGACCGGGATTTACGAAATACATCAATCTGGATATGGCCTGCCTCGTCAACCTCCAGACTGATGTCCAAAAACGGCATTTTGCATTGATGGTGAGTATATGTGAGTTTAATCCCCCATTCATTCTGATTCAACCTGCCCATAAACTCGTTGAGCTCCTCCACTGAGCCCTGCCAAAGAAGAAAGATGTCATCTATATATCTAAGCCACGTCACGACCCTGTCAGTGGCCCGCATGCCCCCATCGCCAAAAATCTCTCTCTCCCATGCTCCCAGGAAGAGGTTGGCGTAAGAGGGCGCACACGCCACGCCCATGGCCGTGCCGCGCTTCTGCAAATAAACTACATCCTTAAAAAGCAAATAATTATGGTGCAGGACAAAGTGGAGGAGCTCTAGCAAGAAATCACAAGAGGGGCCGTCCAGGTCCGACCCACCGAGGAAGAGACGTACCGCTCCCAACCCGAGTTCATGTTTGATACAAGTATACAGGCTCTCTACATCGGCCGTGACCATTAGGGTCTGATTATCCACAAGGACTCCATCAACACGTCTGAGGACATCCGATGTGTCTTTGATATAGGAAGGTAAAGTCTCTACCAGTGGGCGGAGGTGATTGTCAATATAAGTACATATTGGACCATTTAGACCTCCTATACCCGACACAATCGGACGTCCCGGAGGACAGAGGGGGTCCTTGTGGATTTTGGGAAGAAGGTAGAATGTAGCTATGCGGGGAAAATGCACCGTCAATGCCTCCACCGTTCTTTTGTCAATGATGTGTTTATCACAGGCCCGGGCCAGGATTCCCTGGAGCGTGGCGGAAAAGGAGGCAGTTGGATTGAATGGTAATTTTGAGTAGGTGTTAATATCTCGTAATTGTTTCAATGCCTCTCTTTCATATTTGGAGCATGGCCAAATGACAATGTTCCCACCCTTGTCAGCCGGTTTAATTACCACGTCCGTCAGTGCTTGCAATTGGCAGATAGCTTGCCGTTGTAGGTGTGTAAGGTTGTCAAATCTTCTGCGGGTAGGCAATCGTTGTAAGTCCTCTGTTACCAACCGCACAAATATTTCCACTGCCGGACTAATTGACAAGGGAGGGAACCTTGTGGATCTGGGCACCACTGTATTTAATGACCCAGCTCTTTGTGAGGATTCCTGCTCCAAAAGTAATTCTTCGAGGGCTTGTACTGCCTCCCTCTCCGCCGCCACCACCGGGTCTCCATCACCATCTGGCCTGGAATGCAATTTTTTCAAGATCAACTTACGGGCAAAGAGGTGGAGGTCCTTGAGTGCGGTAAAAAAGTTGAATGCATTTGTAGGGGCAAAAGATAAACCCAACTCAAGGACCTCCACCTGTGCCCTAGTCAGAACATGTGTGGACAGATTGATGATGCGCAGCCCCCCCCAAGAATTACCAACCTGAAATGGCACATTTCGCCTCCTTCTATTGCTGGGTCTCATCTGGATGCCTGAGATGTTATGTGGATTGGAGAGGTGACCAGAGGTTGAGCTTTCTCCAGAATTTCTCTCGTCCACCGAGATAGAGGAGGCGACTGATGAGGACCTCGAATGGGAGGGAGTGCTCCTAACATTCTGTCGTACACGATTGTATGGGGATCTCCATTTATATATGCAACCCGTTTGTTTATCTTTAACATCACGTGCAAATTTCTTTGATTTATTTGCACAAATTTCTTTCACCCATTTCTGTGATTGTAAATCAATGTCCTCATTCAGCCGCCTCAATTCATCTGGTTACATATTCTTTTGAACTAAAGTCTGCAGGGATTCCAGTTCCGTCTCCATTTCTTTTAGGGAAATTTCATTGTGTTCCTTCAGAAGCTTTAGAAAGCCCTGAGAGCAACTATTAGCCAGGGTCTCCCAACTATTTATAAACGTTTCGTCCTCAATTGTAAAGGACGGAAAAATCTGGACCCTGAGACCTCTAGGAATTAGGTCTCCATCAATATATTTACACAGGAAAGCGTGGTTCCACCAAATTCTCGTTCTCCGTTTTAAAATTGCCTTCATTTTAGCAATGTTTTCTTGTAATCCTGAGTCAGTGACCTGTGTATTTACACCAGTATTGTTCGAGATTTCATTAAGTTGGACGAGCCAGGAATTGTCCCGTACTCGAAAGTCCATCATGGGCCTAAAAAAAGCTGTAATAATACAGACACACAAAAGACGGCCTTCATCCTTCAAAGCAGGTTGACAGACACCTTGTCAATGCATCGTGTCTGTCAGCCACATGCCTACTCAATTGTATATGTATGACAGGAGAAACAGAGTCTAAATGGCATAAAACAGATTTCTTTATTTAATACATGGTTAAAATCTAGTCCACAAGAGTAATATCACAATGTAGGTTATTTATCACAATACATGGTGAAATGTAGTGTACACATAGGTCATAGTACCCCAACAGGCAAACACAAAGTGTGAACCCTGATATAAATATAGCACGCCCAGCGGACCACTAATGTATATTATCCACAACTGTGTGCAATTACAGTGGCATAGTATTCAACAAAGATTCTGCTTACCGGCCAATTTCACAGGGAAGCCAAAGGAGGAGGGGAAAAAGAGAAGTACAAGATCAGATCGCCATCTGGCCAGGAAGGAGCCCTGACGCGTGTTTCGCCGCTGGAACGTTGTTGGTCAGCAATTGTAAATGTAGCTGCCAGCAGCGAATCTTGATGATTTGGTACCCAATTTCATTCTGTGTGGCAGAACATTCTTCAGTCAACTATTAAAATCTCATTGATAGCAGCCAAAGCATGTAAGTGTGGAGATTTTTGCGCCTGGTCCTCATACTCAACACTGAATAAATCAAGATGTTTTGAAAGTTTTGTTTCCATGTTTTCAGCATTTGCATATCAATAACATGTCCTCCGGTGGGATTAGCTGCTCACATATTCCCACCCCCAGGGCGTGTGTGTAAAATGGAGACAGAGTGTCTCATTCAGTGGCTGTGGCTGGAGGTGTGGAAACCTCCAGCGTGCCTATGCTACAGGACACTGACTGCTAGCGGGCGAACCCACAGCACTGTATGGACTGTTTTGCTTGTTTTGTTACTTTGTTCCGGACAAGGCTATGTTTCATTTACCTGGAGAGTGCGGTTTATGAAGTTTGAATAAACCCACCTTGGACATTTTTAAAGAAACTGCCTCCTGTGATTACCTTGAAAGCGGCTTAGTGACTACCAACCCCTTACAGTACGGTATGTTTTTATCAGCTTAAGATTGTAGAGAAAGCAGAGTCAATGAAGGTTATACAGGATGTATATGAACATGTCAGAGTAACAATAAGTAATATCTGGACATTTAATACATGGCTATATAATCATTTTTTAATTAATTGTTCTTTTCTGTAACAGTGGACCACATCAAACCCGTCAAAGCTGTTGGATTTTCTTTATTTTCCTCTCAATGATTACTTTTCAATGGAAATTAAGGCTAATTGCGATGGCAGAGAAAGTGAATGGACCAAGAAAAGTCCTATGCAGTTGACACCAGGTAAAAACATTTGAGTCAATTGCATGTTCAATCACTTTTACCTCTCCCCCGCAAAATATGTAACTCGCAAACAGAAACCAAAATGAACCCCACTATAGTCACATTTCAAATTGTCAAACTCTGGATATAATGTCTCTAAACTACATAATAAATTACATTCTTTCCCAATTTCTTTTTTTTTTCTGTTGCAATTCGTGACTGGAATCTTCCTCTTTCTAAAAACTGTCTAAGGCTATGTACACACAATATCTTTTTCAGGCGGTTTTCCACTTGGAATCTCCCTGAAAAAGCACAGCAAAATATGAATATAATACAAAGCCATGTCAAAATGACATTCCTGTGCTCATGTTCCGTCTTAACTTCTTTTAACCGCTTCAGGGTTCGGAAACCTTGAAGCAGTTAAAAGAAATAACAAGCTCTTTCTTTGGGTGGCTCACTCTCGGAAGCCATCTGCTCTATATGACGCGCCCCTGGGCCTGTGTCGCGCAGCGTTGCGCACGCGGGAGCTTACCCGGAGCCGGATCTGTTGAGGGTAATCCGGTCCGTGCCCAGGGAGTCAGACTAAGTGGTGCTGTATCAGCGGTAGATGTTGGACGACTACGCCACCCGTTGAGTACAGCTAAGGAGCTGCTGCTGCAGGGCAGACCACTGAGGCCGGTGGCAGGATTGTGCAGCGTGATAGTATAACCCCCAACGGGAGGGGTATGGCCTCAGGGCAGCCGACGTGGATGATGGGGGTAGCAGGAACCACTCGGAGACGGTACGGTGTAGTTCAGGGTCTTTACTGGTGACAAAGATAGACCCTCCCGGAGTACTGGCTAGCGATTGGGGCCTGGTCAGTCCTTGAGCAGATGGGATCTCCCCTGGCCAGGCGGAGTTGTAGGCCTCCCAAACTAACGATACTCTTCTGGCTACCTTGCTAGAGGCGGGTATAAGTAGCCCACGTCCCTGAGTGTACCGTGTGGTGCTCACCCGTATGGCCGGTGACTCGGGGCCTTCTAGTAGCTTCCGCTCCACGACGGCGGTGCTGGTCCCACGCGTGTGACCGTGCCTTCGGGTTTCTGGGCCAGAGGACCTGCAATCCCCTGCCGGTCGGTTTCTGCTGCTGGATAGGAGTTAGTCCCCACAGCCTCGGACTCCGGGTCCGGTGATAACTTCCCAGTCAGGGCGAGCTCTGCAGCTGCCAGCCCCTGACTCCTTGTAGCACTGCTCCCACAGAGCTCCTGTTGTTTCTTCCTATGCTGCTTCTCTTCTCTACTTCTTCTCTACTCCTAACCCTGCCTCAGCCCTAGGTTTATATAGGGGAAGTTCTTCCCCTCCCAGGACTGGGCAGGAGGTGTGGCATGCACAGGATCCCTGACCAAGAGACCTCCCACCTGCTCTCAGACATAACATTGCCGTTACTGTGGAAACCAGACCCCTGGGGTGCCACATATACACTATGTAATGCTCTGCATATTTGAAAGTACAGAGCAAAGAAGCCTGTGGCAGAGATGCCACAAAAATGAGTGAAAAGACACCACTGGCATTTTCGTGAAGTGTTTTTGCCTTGGAAAACTCGGTGGTTCCACCAGTGTCTTAAATATGCCACTTGCATATACCCTAACAGAAAATAAAAATATTACTGTGAGAAAACACTCAGAAGTCAGCTGTCATTCTCCAAAGTTATTGAAAAGTGGAACTGTGATTGGTCAGTGCAGAACCCGCAGTAGATGAGTCTGTCCGAACCTAAATATGTCCCCACCAGTGACAAACATATGCCGCAGTGCAGCACTATGTCCTTCCCCTGCAGTGACAAACATATGCCACAGTGCCGCACTAAATACTTTCCCCTGCAGTGACAAACACATATGTCACAGTGCATCTCACTAAATTAGAATATCATCAAAAAAATTTTTTCAGTTCTTCAATCCAAAAAGTGAAACTCATATATTATATAGAGTCATTACAAACAGAGTGATCTATTTCAAGTGTTTATTTCTGTTAATGTTGATGATTACGGCTTACAGCCAATGAAAACACACAAGTCATTATCTCAGTAAGTTAAAATAATTAACAAAAAACACCTGCAAAGGCTTCCTAAGCGTTTAAAAAAGTCCTTTAGTCTGTTTCAGTAGGCTCCACAATCCTGGGGAAGACTGCTGACTTGACAGATGTCCAGAAGGCAGTCATTGACACACTCCACAAGGTCCCAGAGTCTGGAGGAAGAGCGGAGAGGCACACAATCCAAGCTGTTTGAGGTCTAGTGTGAAGTTTCCACAATCAGTGATGGTTTGGGGAGCCATCACTGATTGGCTTTTTTAAACGCTTAGGAAGCCTTTGCAGGTGTTTTTTGTTAATTATTTTAATTTACTGAGATAATGACTTATGTGTTTTCATTGGCTGTAAGCCATAATCATCAACATTAACACTTGAAATAGATCACTCTGTTTGTAATGACTCTATATAATATGAGTTTCACTTTTTGGATTGAAGAACTGAAATAAATTAACTTTTTTAATGATATTCAAATTTAGTGAGATGCACCTGTATATACCACAGTGCAGCACTAAATACCTTCCCAGCAGTAACAAACATATGCACGGTGCAGCACTGAATCCCTCCCCAGCAGTGACAAACATATGCCACGGTGCAGCACTGAATCCCTCCCCATCAGTGACAAACGCATATCACAGCGCAGCACAACTTAACCTCTAAGAAGCGCCAAATACCACTACACAACTTACCGTCTCAGCAGTATACCACAGTGCAGCACTAAATTATTAGATACTATTTAAAATGTGTATGTGGTATACCCAACAATAACTTAAATGATTAAAATACAACTGGTGAACTAAGTCTCTGATGTGTAGATTTTCCAATATTGTCAGTATTCTAAACAAACTGAATTTGCTACAAATTTCCCCCCAAAATTTGGATTTTGACAAATTTTTATTTTGGGAGGAGTTAATTTGCACAAATTCAGCAAAAATCAATAAACTCTAATATTCGCCTCTTTTCGGTCCTCTTTATCTACAGTATGTCCCACCACTCCTCTTCATTGTACCAGTAGGCTCATCTTCCTTCTTATGGGGTCTGGTTTTCCTTCAGTCTTTCAGTAGACACTGACACTGACTAGGTCCCATGTGGCACGTGGGGCATGACACACATCAACTAGGTTCCACTCAGGTCGTGTGGTGCCTAATTAGTGGCAGCACCCACTGGATGACTTAAAACGGAAGAAAGGAGGAACAAGAGCAGAATGACAGGTGTGAGAAAAGCCAAGGATAGGTGGATGTAAGAGTTTCTTTTTTTTTTTAACCCCTTCCCAGAAGTTTTGCTTTGTGCCAAATATATTTAATGCATATCAAATTTTTCCTCCTGAATTGAGTGAATGCATCCAAAAAAATTATTTTTAGCTCTAAAGCAGGAAACATGACCTGCATCAGTTGCATCATTAAGACATGCATCAGTTGCATCATTAAAATACTAATTGCACAGATATGTGGTAATAAAAAACCCTTGATATATTAATAATCACACTGAAATTACAGGTAACAGAAGAACATCAGTGAAAAATCTCGCCTGTGTTTGGTACTATAGGGATAATATAACCTGCACTTGGCAGCCAGGAGAATACACTCCACCCAAAGTACAGTATAAATTACTTTATTGGTGAGTATTAGGAACTGTTCATGTGTAATAATAACAGTATTTAAGCTTTGGAAAGTGTTACTTCAAAGGGGTTGTCCACTACTCGTACAAGCCCTTCTCAATCCTCCCCCTTGTAAAATAATAACAAGTATACTCACCTGCGGTGGCGGCATCATTCCAGCGGTGTGAGCACTGGCTCTCCCGGGGATTGAGTAACATGGTTATGTCACTTGATCCCAGCGGCCAATCGCTGGATTCACTCTCCCCATCTTTGGACAAATCACATACAGTGTACATCCAGAGGAAGTGAGAACTGCAGCTCTCTCATTTTCTCCGGATGTATGAGATATGTCCGAAAGGCGGGGAGAGTGAATTCAGTGCTGATTGACCGCTGGGATCGCGTGAGATAACCATGTTGCGCAATCACAGGGAGAGCTAGTGCCACTGGAATGGCACGAGCACCAGAGGAGTATAGGTGTTATTATTTTACAAGGAGACAACATAGGGATTGAAAAGGGGTTGTCCGAGTACTGGACAACCCCTTCAAGCCCCCTCCTTCCACTCCTCGTGTTTTACTTAGAAGATTTCGATACCATTCTCTTTGGGTTAAGCATCCAACAAAGATTATTAATTTCCAATATTTTTCATTGCAGAATATGTTTCAAATCCAGGACAAATTCTTAACTAAATAAATTACAAAATCCATATATTTTACATGCAGATTTTGCAATGGATTTGCCACATAAATCTGGAGAAAATCTGCGACATATAGCATAGCACGCTCTGAAATCTGTAAAGATTTTTTTTTCTGCTGGGTGAATGTGATTTTGTAAAATTTTCTTCCTTTGCATTGTGCTATGTTTGTTGCCAATTGTGCACTGAAAATATATAAGGCTATGTTCAAACAGGAAAATTGACACTGAAAATCAGTCCCCAAAAAATTGAGCATATTTTGCATCATATCCCAGTTAAATTTAGCAGCTACATGTTTTATCATAAGGGTCGGAATATGAAGCAGGGGCACCAGCGGGGATACAGAGTGAATCAACGCATCTTCTTGAAATGATCAATATTAACTTTTTTTAGTTACACAAGATCCTGATGAAATGATCTTCAGTATAAAAATCTACCGCATTTACTGACTATTATTATTTCTTTAAATGCAGGGAAGAAGATATTAATCCCGGAAATGTCAATGACTCAATGCAGTAAGTAGACCATGTAATATGTGAAATCACTATATGGAAGATGTGTTTGCAGCCAGGGCAAAGTAAATTATTAATTCCTAAAGAATCTCAAAGTATAAGTTGGCTTACCCCTTTAGAATAAATTCCTATATAATACCACTACTCAAAACTGAATACATACCTGTATCTTTTTTTTCATGAAGACACCGTTGCTTAAAGGGGTTGTCCATTACTTGGAATACCCCTTCTCAAACCCTATGTTTCCCCCTTATAAAATAATAACACCTATACTCACCTCCGGTGTCAGCACTTGGTCTCCCGGGGATCGCATGACATTGGCTGCAGGGATCGCGTGACATAACAATCAGTACTCGCTTCACTCTCCTCTCCTATGGACAAATCACATACATCAAAACGAAGTGAGAGATTGCTGATTGGCCACAGGGAACGCATGGCATAACAATATCACGTGAGTACTGGGAGAGCCAGTGTCAACACTGGTGGAAAGGTGTGGGCACCAAAGGTGGCTATAGGTATTATTATCTTAAAAGGAGAAAACATAGGGATTGAGAAGAGGTTTTCGAAGCAGTGGTGATCAAGCTATAAAAAATATAAACATGCAGTACTGCAAATGTCCCTTAAGAGGCAGTATTAAATTAAGTTAATATACTTAATTGCTTAGGTAGGTTTTAGAGCTAAGCAAATCTTTTGAAAATTCAACCAATAAGTAGTGTAAAGGTTAAAACTTGCTAGAGAAGTCATGTTTTTGGAATGTGTTTTTTTTTCTTCCCATGCCAATGCATTTTGCATCGAATTTTGGCAAAATGATACACGAAGTATGCTTCTTTTGTCGCATGGTTAATACAACATAACTTGTAAGTGGAATGAGAGAAACAGCTGCTGATGGTCAGACAGAAGAGAAGGCAGGTGTATTGGAGCTAACAGAAACTAAAAATATATAGTATATCTGTATGGTAGAAATATCACATTATTTTACACAAACGATGAATGCCAAAAAGTAAAAGATAGAAATATAAAACAGAATTACCGTCTACAGGTACTTCGCTTTCAAAAGAACTACGGTATATATACACTGTATATACAGTATGCCACAAAATAACATTAAAAAAGCTCATCATGACCGTAGATGACAAAATTCCTTATAGAATATGAGGGGGGGGAAATACAATGTGCATAAAAATATCTTAAAACTTCTCACATGAAAAACCCAATTTAATAAGATATTTTCAATATTAAATTTTATAATGGTAGAAAAGACTTTCAGAAATGAAACAAGTGATTGACTTCAGAATCTCTTCTCACCTAGTTTGCTCCACCACCGAGACACAACCCATGGGGTCCGTCATTAGAGTATGTGCACACAGTCTTTTAAACCCAGGGGAACCCGATATGTTCTTGAAGCAGAAGACACTTCTGGAAAGTCTGGCGTTCTTTGTTGTTTTTTGGGTCATTTCTTGAGCATTTTTTCCAACAGTTTTGTCCACCATTGGTCTTTTAGAGGGTTCTTCCACGTTTTTTTGTAACATCTTATTTTCTGTCATTTTCTGGTTGCTTTTTTCATTCCATTGAATAATGAAGAACCTGCTAGTGTGTCTTAGTTTTTCCTTAAAAAAATGTTGAAATTCTCCAAGAGATGTCCTGGCATTTTGAAAGCTTTCCTTGTATTGTAACATACAGAGAGTCCTCCAAGCGGAAAAACGGTGGAAGTAAGGACAGGTCACTTCTTTTAACCGCTTGGAGTTTTTAAAATCTGAAGCGGTTAAAAAACATTTAAAAGCCTGAATATATGCACAGAAAGTAGTTTTTCCATAGATGTGCTTATGCCACAGAGGATTCCACCTGAAAAAGAGTTGTGTGCACATACCTTTAGATCCATTCAGTTGAAGGCTAGAAAACAATTGTCATCTTTTAATTGTATCCAAGTCATACTCACAGGAGTGCAAACTTATATCACCATATTGTCCTACGGTAATGTAAATTCAATTCACACTGTGCCAACTCGTTAGTAGACCATTATTAGCCTCCTATTGTTATGTTAACCCCTTCATGACATGGATATTTTCCGTTTATTCGTTTTTGTTTTTTCTTCCCCTCCTTCAAAGAGACATAACTTTTTTATTTTTCCGTCCACATATTCATACGAGGGCCGTACGAGGTGTACTTTTGAATGACATTAATCATTCTACCATGTAGCGTAGTGGAAAACGGTGAAAAAATTCTGATGCATTGAAATGGCAAGAAAAGTGCAATTCCACAATTTGTTTTGGGGATTCTTTATTTACCATGTTCACTATACGGTAAAACTGACCTGCCAATATGAGTCTCCAGGTCAGTACGATTATGCAGATACCAAACATGTATGGTTATTTTTATTTAAGTGGTGAAATAAAAATTGGTAATTTGAAAAAAACAAAATAATAAATTTTGCTTTTGTCGCCATTTTCCGAGAAATGTAACATTTTCATTTTTCAGGATATATGGCTTTGTGAGGGCTTATGGCTTATTTTTTTATGCCCTGAACTTACATTTTTACTTATACCATTTTGGAGTTGATATGATGTATTGATCGCCTCTTATTGCATGTTATTGCAATGTTGTGGCCGCCAAAAAAACGTGATTTTGGGGTTTCAATTTCTCCTCTCATTAGGCCATTTACCAATCGGATTAATTTATTTTAGATTTTGATAGATCTGACTTTTACCTATATAGGCCTATATATCTGGAACTGTATGGCGGATTAGAAAAAAATAAAAATAAAATAATATATATAAATATATATATATATATATATATATATATATATATATATATATATATATATATATATATATATATATATATATATATATATATATATATATATATATATATATATACACACACTAGCTGTACCCGGCCACGCGTTGCTGTGGCTCAGTGTGCTTAAATGGAAAAGAAAAAAAGAGAGAGGGCACGTTTCTAAAACATGCTGGGATTGTCTGCCACACACTGTAATGCCACAGCCATGTTGTTTGTGGGCATTACAGTGAATGGCTGGCCGCACAGCGTCATCAGGCCTATATCAGACCTGGCGCCGCCATGCTCGTCACAGTCACTCCGGAATCAGACAGTGTAGGGAGACCTGCTGCTGAGCTAGGGAGAGATTTGCTTGTTTCTTAGTTGGTGTAGGTATTAGGGTTGAGCGAGTATGTTCTGTCCGAGTATGCTCGGGCCGAGCTCCGAGTATTTATAGCTGCTCGGTGATTTGGTTGAATCGCTCCCGTGTGCATGATTTGCAACTGTTTGACAGCTTTATTACATGTGAGGAATGTGTAAGAAATAGACATTCCTCACATGTAATAAAACTGTCAAACAGTTGCAAATCATGCACACTGGAGCGATTCAACCATATCACCGAGCAGCTATAAATACTCGGTGCTCGGCCCGAGCTTACTCAGCGAAAGGGTTAATAGAACATAGGAGCTCAACACTAGTAGGTATACCACAACACATTCTACACATATCCATCTCAACTAACAGTCCTTCTGAGGACTAATCCAGCTGCATAGATATCAGTGCTAGGCAGGCAGGCAGTGTATGTGGCTGACTGCAGTGCATATAGCAAGAGGGTCCATTCCATTTCTGTCTGTCTGCTGGTGCTTTTACAGATATTTCTAGAAATAGCCCCAGGTCTCAGGGGTCAGGAATAATTTTTTTGGGATCTTAATCCTGATTATTTGCTTAAAAAGCAATCCAGAGAACACCTTTTTTCTGCTCCATTTGCTTGTTCGCACTGCAGAATACAGCAAGATCCTTTCCATATTACAGCTCTAAAAATCCGTCTATTTAAAACTGTGGTTTGTCCGTCACACTGATCACATATAATTGTGCAGAAAATTCTGCCATTTCTGGCCTCCATAGAAATTTTGTTGCAGTGTGTCAGCGAAGTTATTGACATGAGGTCGCTGTTAAAAATAGTTACCTACACCCCAGCTATTTAAAACTGTGGTTTTCTGTCACATGTATCACAAATCACTGCGGTTCAAATCCAGCCATTTGTACTGAACGTGGAAAATATTGTCCTCCATTTGAAATGGGCAAGGAGCGTGGCAAGGGACGGGGAAGTGGACGTGATGGTGCATGCAGAGGACGAGGCCGAGGCCGTGGGCTAGCTGAAATTGTGCCACAACAAACACCCACATCTTCGCGCTCGACCTTCCTGTCCCAATTAATATGGGACCACAGAACACCACTATTGAACACAGAGCAGTGTGAAAAGGTTATTGGTTGGATAGCAAATAATGCTTCCAGTCACTTAGCCACCACCACCACCACCCTGTCTTCCACACGGTCAAGTCTCAGTAGCCGTGAGTCTGGACCGTATATTCCTCACCCTGATCCTCCTTCCTCCCACCATGCCTAGTGCCCAGAAACAACTGATTCCACACTTGGACACTCCGAAGAGCTGTTCACTTTTCCATTTATAGATTCGGGCCTCTCGCCTGGTCCACTTGAAGCGGGGCAAGAGGAGATCGCATGTAGCGATGCCCAAATATTTGAGCAGCTACGGTCACACGAAGGCGACGGTGGGAAAGTGTCACAAGAGGTGGATGATGATGAGACACAATTGCCAGAAAGTCAGGAGGAGGACCAGGGTGCGAAAGTGGAAGACGAGGTGGTGGATGATATAGTAACTGACCCAACCTGGCAGGGGGACATACAGAGTGAGGACAGCAGCACACAGGGGGAGGGAGGCGTAGCACCACAACAGGCAGAAAGAAGCAGTGTGGTGGCCGCAGACAGAAGGCGGGCAACCATTCCCCATAACTTCAACACGACGTAAGTTGCCAGTACAACTGTTAGGTCTTCCCGAGTCTGATTGTTTTTTAAAGACTCTGCCAATAACCCCAAAAAGGTCATTTGCACCACCTGCCAGGCCAGCATCAGCAGGGGTAGCAAAACTACCAGCCTGACCCCCACCAGCATGATCAGGCACATGGCAGCAAAGCATCTGATTAAGTGGGCCGAAGCCCAGGGTCCAGGAACAGTGTCTGCTGGTGGCACCACTGCTTCTTCCTGTTTTGCGTAAAAGCCAATCCTCTGTCCATGGCGCATGCAAAGATGCCTCCTGCCCTGCACCTGTCATTGCACACTCTCAAGTAGCACCATTAGCAAGCACGTTCACATCTTTCCCCCAGCGCAGCGTTCAGTTGTCCCTACCCCAGTACTTGGAACGCAAGCACAAAGATGCAGCTAACGCCCCACAGACCTCACTACTAAATTCACACATTTTGCGACTGCTTGTGCTCGTGAAGATGGAAGCTTTCTGCAACCTGATGGCGGCGGCCTACCCTCGGTACTCAGTCCCCAGCCACCACTATTTCTCCCGGTGTGCCGTCCCCGAATTACATGAGCACGTGTCCCACAATATTAGCCGTGCCCTCAACAACGCAGTTACTGGGAAAGTCCACCTAACCACTGACACGTGCTTGTGGGCAGGGACGGTACATCTCGCTTTTGGCACACTGGGTTAACATAGTGGAAGCCGGGACCCAGTCGGACCTTGGGACAGAACACGTCCTCCCGACGCCGAGGATTGCGGGCCCTGGGTCAATCAGGGTTGCCCCCACATTCTACAGCTCCTGCACCTCCTCCTCCTCGTCAGCATCCATCTCCAAAATGACCACATCAGTCGCAAGCTGGAAGCACTGCAGCACTGACTCGGCCAAGCGGCAACAGGCTGTGCTGAAGCTAATATGCTTAGATGACAAACCACACAACACTGAAGAGTTGTGGACAGATCTGAAAGAGCAGGCAGATTTGTGTCTGACACCGCTGAACCTACAGCCAGGCATGGTCGTGTGTGACAATACCTGGAACCTGGTGGTGGCTCTGAGGCTAGGCAAGCTCACACACATACCATGCCTGGCCCATGTGCTTAACCTTGTGGTTCAGCGGTTTCTCAAATCCCACCCAGAGCTGCCGAATCTGCTTGTCAAAGTACGCCGCCTGTGTGCCCATTTTAGAAAGTCACCTACAGCTTCCACCGCCGTTTCAGCAGCATTTACAGCTTCTGGCTCACCGACTGGTGTATGATGTCCCCACGCATTGAAACTCTACATTGCCGATGTTGGGAAGGATTTTTGAGCAGAAGAGGGCAGTTGTTGACTACCAGCATCAACAAGGCCGTCGGTATTCAGTTCAGACTCCACACATAAGACCTCAGGAGTGGACATAGAAGTCAGACATATGTACCATCCTTCAAAACTCTGAGGACTCCACCAAGATGGTGAGCGGCGATGAAGCCATAATTAGCGTCATCATCCCGCTTTTCTGTCTTCTGAAACGCTCTCTGCTCACAATCAAAGAGGATGCATTGCAGGCGGAGCATGGTGAGATGGAGCAAGGAACCATACAGGGTGATTATACACAGCCCCGCCTCATGTCATCCCAACATGGATTGGGTGACAATGAGGAAGAGGAGGAGGAGCTAGTTTCATGCGCTATGGATGGTACTACCTGCACAACTGTTATACCGTCTATTCAGCGTGGACAGCCTGAGGACAGGAAGGAGGAGGAGAGCATGGTCAGTTGTACTATTGGTGATGACATGGAAGTCTTGCCTGTTAGCAGTCTGGCACGCATGGCTGAGTTTGTTACACTGCCTTTCCCATGACCCTCGAATTCTCCAAATTTTGGGTGACAGTCATTGCTGGTTGGTGACACTTCTAGACCCACGCTGCAAGGAGAACTTTATATCTCTTATTCCTGAGGCGGACAAGTCTACTAAAATGGGGCAGTACCAGAAGACCCTTGTTGCGGAATTATTAAAAAAATTCCCATCTGAAAACGCTGGCGGCAGAGGTTACAGTTCGTTGGACAAGTTTTCTCAGACCCTACCATCTGAGAGGCCCTGAGGCGCGGGGTGCTCTCACAAGGAGTGCAAAGTTTGGGAAGATGGTGAGGGAGTACCTTGCCGACCGTACCAACGTCCTCCGTGATTCCTCTTTGCCCTATAATTACTGGGTATCCAAGCTGGACAAGTGGAATGAACTGGCTCTCTACTCCTTGGAGGTCCTGGCCTGCCCTGCCGCTAGCGTTTTATCAGAGCGGGTTTTTAGTTCTGCTGGTGGAATTATAACTGATAGACGCATCCGCCTGTCAACTGAAAATGCTGACAGGCTGACCCTTATAAAAATGAACAAGGGCTGGATTGAGCCAGACTTCTCAACACCACCAAATGATAGCAGCGTAACATAAACTCAAATCCAGTGTCTTTTTTTGGGAGGTCTATTCCCATGCACCTCTTCACACCTACACATGGGTATACGCTTCCTGATTTTGTCTATTTGCTCTTGTCCGCCTCTTTCTCCTCATCCTCCATTACCATATCATTCACCACCATATCTACCATATCACCTCCTCTACATGTCTTGCAAGGGGCATTGGAGTTCCTCCAAATTTTTGGCAGCTTTTGCATTCACTGCATAGGCAAATACTATGGGAGACCCACTTCCTAATAATGGGAACATTGTTTTTAGGAGGCTCTCCGACCTCTACGTCTCTTTCAAGGGTCATTGGAGTGCCTCCAAATTTTTGGCAACCCTTGCAGTCACTGCATATGCAATAACAGTATAGGAGACCCACTCGTTAATAATGGTAACAACAAAGCATAGCCGGCTGATGGCTCTCTAACAATAGCGAGGGCCAACTGCTGGCCCTTTAAGACTAGTAAAGGCTGCCTGATGGCCCTATAACAATAGGCTTTGTGACTTTCAGAGTCCCTCCATCATAAATGAAACAGGATGTGTCGGATGATGTGTCACATACCACATGGCCAGATAAGATTGTAAAATGTTAAAATGACATTTCCCGGTGAATGCATTTGTCTTGGTTGAAAGCAATGCAAAAGTGCATCAGAAACGCTACGTGTGAACATAGCCCAAGGTGTGGAGGCGCATTTTTGTTTTTGTATATTTATTTTGCCTTTATATTCAAGTCATTACCCTGGAAAGGATGTTTCTTAACATATTTCCCAGGAAAATCCATTTTGGTTTCTTTTTTGTATGTTTTATTGTGAGTCCATAAAAGTGGCGTAATACCTCTGACAACGTTGTTGATAGCAGTGACTTGGGAGTCAGAAATGCTTCCAGGCGTCTTCCCCATGCTGTTCCAATGTCATTTGAGCACTGTTCCCATCGATTTGGGCAATTTTTAGGCCCCTTGCAGTCCGCCGGGGGGAGCCACCTGAAAAATGCTCGAGTTTCTCATAGACTTACATTGGGCTCGTTGCTCGTGTCGAGCACCAGAGCATTCCAATTTGTTCGACCCGAGCATCGAGCACCCGGGCATTTTAGTGCTCGCCCATCACTAGATGTTACCTTTAGTAGCCATTCAAACCCATTTGTGTTAAATTCTGTGCATGTTATCAGGCCAAAATCACCAGGGTATGTGAACTTTAGATCAGGGTCATTTGGATGTTTTTGGTTGTCATTAAGATTTAAAAAGAGAAAACACAGTAGTTTGACAATAAATGGCTTCACCCAACCAATAACCATGAGTGGAGAAAAAGTTTTTTTGTTATCATTCATATTCTCTGAAACAAGGCCAAGAAAGCAAAAATTCTGCCGGGGTATGTAAGCTTTTGAGCACAACTGTATTTATCTATCTATTAATCTATTATCTATCCATCTATCTATCTATCGTTCTATTATCTATCCATATATCTATTAATCTATTTATCTATCCATATATCTAACTATTATCTATCTATAAATCTATTTATATATATCTAGCCATATATCTATCAAACTATTATCTATCAATATATCTATCTATATAATAGATAAATACAGTGGGGGAAATAAGTATTTGATCCCTTGCTGTTTTTGTAAGTTTGCTCACTGACAAAGACATGAACAGTCTATAATTTTAAGGGTAGGTTAATTTTAACATTGAGCGATAGAATATCCAAAAAAAATCAAGAAAATCACATTGTATAAATCAGATACATTTATTTGCATTTTGCAGTGAGAAATAGGTATTTGATCCCCTACAAACCATTATGAGTTCTGGCTCCTACAGACCAGTTAGACACTTCTAATCAACTCGTTACCTGCATTAAAGACTGCTGTATTACATAGTTACCAGTATAAAAGACTGCTGTCCACAGACTCAATTAATCAGTCAGACTCTAACCTCTACAAAATGGGCAAGACCAAAGAGCTTTCTAAGGATGTCAGGGACAAGATCATGGACCTGCGCAAAGCTGGAATGGGCTACAAGACCATAAGTAAGACGCTGGGTGAGAAGGAGACAACTATTGGTGCAATACTAAGAAAATGGAAGAAATACAAAATGACTGTCAATTGACATCGATCTGGGGCACCATGCAAAATCTCACCTCGTGGGGTATCCTTGATCATGAGGAAGGTGAGAGACCAGCCTAAAACTACACAAGGGGAACTTGTTAATGATCTCCAGGCAGCTGGGACCACAGTCACCAAGAAAACCATTGGTAACACATTACACCTTAAATGTTTAAAATCCTGCAGTGCCCGCAAGGTCCCCCTGCTCAAGAAGGCACATGTGCAGGCCTGTCTGAAGTTTGCCAATGAATACCTGGATGATTCTTTGAGTTATTGGGAAAAGGTGCTGTGGTCAGATGAGACAAAAATTGAGCTCTTTGGCATTAACTCAACTCGCCATGTTTGGAGGAAGAAGAAGGATGAGTACAACCCTAAGAGCATTGTCCCAACCGTGAAGCATGGTAGGGGAAACATAATACTTTGGGGGTGCTTTTCTGCAAAGGGGACATGACGACTGCACCAATACTGAAGGGAAGATGGATGGGGTCATGTATCATGAGATTTTGGCCAACAACCTCCTTACCTCAGTAAGAGCATTGAAGATGGGTCGTGGCTGGGTCTTCAAGCAAGACCATGACACAAAACATACAGCCAAGGCAACAAAGGAGTGGCTCAAAAAGAAGCTCAGTAAGGTCATGGAGTGGCCTAGCCAGTCTCCAGACCTTAATCCTATAGAAAACTTATGGAGGGAGTTGAAGCTCCGAGTTGCCAAGCGACAGCCTCAAAATCTCAATGATTTAGAGATGATCTGCAAAGAGGAGTGGACCAAAATTCCTCCTGACATGTGCGCAAACCACATCATTAACTACAAAAAATGTCTGATTACTGTCCTTGCCAACAAGGGTTTTGCCACCAAGTATTAAGTGTTGTTTCCCAGAGGGATCAAATACTTATTTCTCACTGCAAAATGCAAAAACATTTATCTAATTTATACAATGTGATTTTCTTGATTTTTTTTGGGGGGGTATTCTATCTCTCAATGTTAAAATTAACCTACCCTTAACATTATAGACTGTTCTTGTCTTTGTCAGTGGGCAAACTTACAAAAACAGCAAGGGATCAAATACTTATTTCCCTACTGTATATGGATAGATAATAGATCGATAGATGGAGAGATAATAGATAGATAAATAGATAATATATACTGTACAGACCAAACGTTTGGACACACCTTCTCATTTAAAGATTTTTCTGTATTTTCTTGACCATGAAAATTGTACATTCACACTGAAGGCATCAAAAGTATGAATTAACACATGTGGAATTATATATAAAAAGTGTGAAACAACTGAAAATATGTCTTATATTCTAGGTTCTTCAAAGTAGCCACCTTTTGCTTTGATGACTGCTTTGCACACTCTTGGCATTCTCTTGATGAGCTTCAAGTGGTAGTCACCGGAAATGGTCTTCCCATAATCTTGAAGGAGTTCCCAGAGATGCTTAGCACTTGTTGGCCCTTTTGCCTTCACTCTGCGGTCCAGCTCACCCCAAATCATCTCGATTGGGTTCAGGTCTGGTGACTGTGGAGGCCAGGTCATGTGGCGTAGCACCCCATCACTCTCCTTCTTGGTCAAATAGCCCTTACACAGCCTGGAGGTGTGTTTGGGGTCATTGTCCTGTTGAAAAATAAATTATGGTCCAACTAAATGCAAACCGGATGGAATAGCATGCTGCTGCAAGATGCTGTGGTAGCCATGCTGGTTCAGTATGCCTTCAATTTTGAATAAATCCCCAACAGTGTCACCAGCAAAGCACCCCCACACCATCATACCTCCTCCTCCATGCTTCACGGTGGGAACCAGGCATGTAGAGTCCATCCGTTCACCTTTTCTGCGTCGCACAAATACACGGTCTTTGGAACCAAAGATCTCAAATTTGGACTCATCAGACCAAAGCACAGATATCCACTGGTCTAATGTCCATTCCTTGTGTTCTTTAGCCCAAACTAGTCTCTTCTGCTTGTTGCCTGTCCTTAGCAGTGGTTTCCTAGCAGCTATTTTACCATGAAGGCCTGCTGCACAAAGTCTGCTCTTAACAGTTGTTGAAGAGATGTGTCTGCTGCTAGAACTCTGTGTGGCATTGACCTGGTCTCTAATCTGAGCTGCTGTTAACCTGCAATTTCTGAGGCTGGTGACTCGGATAAACTTATCCTCAGAAGCAGAGGTGACTCTTGGTTTTCCTTTCCTGGGGCGGTCCTCATGTGAGGCAGTTTCTTTGTAGCGCTTGATGGTTTTTGCAACTGCACTTTGGGACACTTTCAAAGTTTTCCCAATTTTTCGGACTGACTGACCTTCATTTCTTAAAGTAATTATGGCCACTCGTATTCCTGCTGCTTTTTTCTTGCCATAATACAAATTCTAACAGTCTATTCAGTAGGACTATCAGCTGTGTATCCACCTGACTTCTGCACAACACAACTGATGGTCCCAACCCCATTTATAAGGCAAGAAATCCCACTTATTAAACCTGACAGGGCACACCTGTGAAGTGAAAACCATTTCCGGTGACTACCTCTTGAAGCTCATCAAGAGAATGCCAAGAGTGTGCAAAGCAGTCATCAAAGCAAAAGGTGGCTACTTTGAAGAACCTAGAATATAAGACATATTTTCAGTTGTTGCACACTTTTTTGTTAAGTATATAATTCCACATGTGTTAATTCATAGTTTTGATGCCTTCAGTGTGAATGTACAATTTTCATAGTCATGAAAATACAGAAAAATCGTTAAATGAGAAGTTGTGTCCAAACTTTTGGTCTGTACCGTATATGGATAGATAGATAGATAAGTAGATTTATAAATATATGGATAGCTATATGGATAGATAGAGATATGGATAGATAGAGATATGGATAGATTAAATATATATATATATACAGTGCCTACAAGTAGTATTCAACCCCCTGCAGATTTAGCTGGTTGACACATGCGGAATTAACTTGGCACTGTGACATTTGTACTGTAGATCAGCCTGGAAGTGGGAAATGCACTGCAGCAAATTTTGTTTTTGTTTTTGTTTTTTTTGTTTTTTGAAAACGTTAAAAGTTAATTCAGAGTGTCATTTATTATTCAACCCCTCAAACCACAAGAATTTTGTTTGGTCCCCCTAAAGTATTAAGAAGTAGTTCAGGCACCAAGAATAATGAGCTTCACATGTGTGAATTAAAGATCTCTTTTGCCAGCCTTTTCTGACTATTTAAGACCCTCCCCAAACTTGTGAACAGCACTCAGACATGGTCAACATGGGAAAGACAAAGGAGCATTCCAAGGCCATCAGAGACAAGATCGTGGAGGGTCACAAGGCTGGCAAGGGTTACAAAACCCTTTCCAAGGAGTTGGGCCTACCTGTCTCCACTGTTGGGAGCATCATCCGTAAGTGGAAGGCTTATGGAACTACTGTTAGCCTTCCACGGCCTGGACAGCCTTTGAAAGTGTCCTCCTGTGCCGAGGCCAGGCTTGTCCGAAGAGTCAAGGCTAACCCAAGGACAACAAGGAAGGAGCTCCGGGAAGATCTCATGGCAGTGGGGACATTGGTTTCAGTCAATACCATAAGTAACGTACTCCACAGCAATGGTCTCCGTTCCAGACGAGCCCGTAAGGTACCTTTACTTTCAAAGCGTCATGTCAAGGCTCGTCTACAGTTTGCTCATGATCACTTGGAGGACTCTGAGACAGACTGGTTCAAGGTTCTATGGTCTGATGAGACCAAGATCGAGATGTTTGGTGCCAACCACACACGTGACGTTTGGAGACTGGATGGCACTGCATACGACCCCAAGACTACCAACCCTACAGTCAAGCATGGTGGTGGCAGCATCATGCTGTGGGGCTGTTTCTCAGCCAAGGGGCCTGGCCATCTCGTCCGCATCCATGGGAAGATGGATAGCACGGCCTACCTGGAGATTTTGGCCAAGAACCTCCGCTCCTCCATCAAGGATCTTAAGATGGGTCGTAATTTCATCTTCCAACAAGACAACGACCCAAAGCACACAGCCAAGAAAACCAAGGCCTGGTTCAAGAGGGAAAAAGTCAAGGTGTTGGAGTGGCCTAGTCAGTCTCCTGACCTTAACCCAATTGAAAACTTGTGGAAGGAGCTCAAGAATAAAGTCCACATGAGACACACAAAGAACCTAGATAACTTGGAGAAGATCTGCATGGAGGAGTGGGCCAAGATAACTCCACAGACCTGTGCCGGCCTGATCAGGTCTTATAAAAGACGATTATTAGCTGTAATTGCAAACAAGGGTTATTCCACAAAATATTAAACATAGGGGTTGTATAATAATTGACCCACACTTTTATGTTTAAAATTTAATAAAATTCAACTGAGCAACATAACTTTTTGGTTTGTAAGATTTATGCTTCTGTTCATAAAACCTACTCTCGTTTGCAGTTTGAAGGCTCTAACTTATTTGCATCTTATCAAACCAGCTAAATCTGCAGGGGGTTGAATACTACTTGTAGGCACTGTATAAATATATACACTACCGTTCAAAAGTTTGGGGTCACCCAGACTATTTTGTGTTTTCCATGAAAACCCATACTTTTATTTATCAAATGAGTTGCAAAATGAATAGAAAATATAGTCCAGACTTTGACAAGGTTAGAAATAATGATTTTTATTTGAAAGAATAATTTTCTCCTTCAAACTTTGCTTTCGTCAAAGAATGCTCCCTTTGCAGCAATTCCAGCATTGCAGACCTTTGGCATTCTAGCTGTTAATTTGCTGAGGTAATGTTGAGAAATTTCACCCCATGCTTCCTGAAGCCCCTCCCACAAGTTGGATTGGCTTGATGGGCACTTTTTCCGTACCATACGGTCAAGCTGCTCCTACAACAGCTCAATGGGGTTGAGATCTGGTGACTGCACTGGCCACTCCATTACAGACAGAATACCAGCTGCCTGCTTCTTCCCTAAATAGGTCATGCATAATTTGGAGGTGTACTTTGGGTCATTGTCCTGTTGTAGGATGAAATCGGCTCCAATCAAGCGCTGTCTACAGGGTATGGCATGGCGTTGCAAAATGGAGTGATAGCCTACCTTATTCAAAATCCCATTACCTTGTACAAATCTCCCACTTTACCAGCACCAAAGCAACCCCAAACCATCACATTACCTCCACCATGCTTGACAGATGGCATCAGGCACTCTTTCAGCATCTTTTCAGTTGTTCTGCGTCTCGCAAATGTTTTTCTGTGTGATCCAAACACCTCAAACTTTGATTCGTCTGTCCATAAAACTTTTTTCCAATCTTCCTCTGTCCAATGTCTGTGTTCTTTTGCCCATATTAATCTTTTCCTTTTTATTAGCCAGTCTCAGATATGGCTTTTTCTTTGCCATTTTGCCCTGAAGGCCAGCAACCCGCAATCGCCTCTTCACTCTAGACGTTGACACTGGCGTTTTGAGTGTACTATTTAATGAAGCTGCCAGTTGAGGAGCTGTGAGGTGTCGATTTCTCAAACTAGAGACTCTAATGTACTTGTCTTGTTGCTCAGTTGTGCAGCGGGGCCTCCCACTTCTCTTTCTACTCTGGTTAGAGCCTGTTTGTGCTCTCCTCTGAAGGGAGTAGTAAACACAGTTGTAGGAAATATTCAGTTTCTTGGCAATTTCTTGCATGGAATAGTCTTCATTTCTAAGAACAAGAATAGACTGTCGAGCTTCACATGAAAGTTCTCTTTTTCTGGCCATTTTGAGAGTTTCATAGAACAAACAAATGTAATGCTCCAGATTCTCAACTAGCTCAAAGGAAGGTCAATTTTATAGCTTCTCAAATCAGCCAAACCGTTTTGTTTGAATGCAGATTGCACATTTTCTGTTAGTACAATAAACCTCATTTCAAGGCAGAAACATTACTGTGTCCAACAGTTATTACATATATCAAACTGAAATAGCTGTTGCAAAAACACCAATTTTAAGAAAACATTAAGCTTAAGATTAATAGGGGTGCCCAAACTTTTTCATATAAGAGTATTTATCTATCTGTCTATTTATCTATCTATCTATCCATCCATATATCTATTATCTATCTATATATCTAACTATTATCTATCTATAAATCTATTTATCCATATATCTATCTATCGATCTATTATCAATATATCTATCTATATAGCTATCCATCTATCTATCTATCTATCTATCCATATATCTATCTATTATCTATCTTAGATAGGTCAACAGATAATAGATAGATATATGGATAGATGGATAAATAGATAATAGATATATGGATAGCTAGATATGTAGATAATAGATAGATATACAAATAGATATAAATATGTGATGGATATAATCCTTGCTTTGCGTGTGTACCTTACTGTTCATGTAATTTATTAATAAATGACTACATTTCTGGAAAAAAAATGGTGTGGGGTCCCCCGTAATTTTATTAACTGGCAGAGGGAAAGCTGACAGCTGGGCGGATGTTTTAAGCCTGGGAAGGGGATAATACCCATGGAGCTTCCCAGGCTACTAATATCAACCCCCAGTTGTATACATAGCCTTTACTGGCTATTAAAGTCAGGACCCAAAAGAAAATTACGTGGGGTCCCCTTGTTTTAACAGCTAGCAAAGGCTAGGCAGACAGCTGGGGCTCATATTAATAGCCTAGGAAGGGGCCATGAATATTGGCCCCCTCCGAGGCTAGAAACAGGAGCCCTCAGCCGCCCCAGAAATGGTGCACCCATAGGATGCGTCAATTCTGGCACTTAGCCTCCCTCTACTCACTGCCCTGTAGTGGTGGCAGTGGGGCTATAGGGTTGGGGTTGATGTCAGCTTATAATGCCAGCTGACATCAAGCCCAGGTTAGTAATGTAGAGGCGTCTTTAAGACGTCCCCATTACTAACCCCATAGTGTAAGTAAAATGTAAAATAAAAACACCCGCATAGTGTATAAAATATTTTATTTGAAATAAAGACAGAATTCCTTTAATATCCTAAATTAAACCATACTTACCGTCACGCCCATTTCAGCTGAAGCCAATGATCTTCTGTAATAAAAATAAAATAATAAACCAACCTCATCCTTACCTTTCTGCAGTCCAAATAACGAGTGTCCCACGAAGAACCCATGAACAGAGCAGCCACATTGTATGTGACTGCTCTGTTCATTTGCCGGCAATACACTGACTCAGTGTATTGCCGGCAAAACAGGGCACCGCATGCGCAGTGAGTATTTTCCCACGCATGCAATGAGTTGAACTGAGTTAAACTCATTGCAAGCGTGGGAAAATACTGACTGCGCATGATGCAACAGCGCTTTGATCGCGGTAATGCAATTACCTCCGATCAGAGCCTGTGTTTCCTGCGCTGTCACGCAAATGACAGCGCAGGAAACCAGGTGAATTTGGGTCCCCCATTCAAATAAATGGGGTCCATGTTCGGATACTGTTCTGGTACCCTGAACCTGAACTTTTAAAAAGCTGTTCGGTGTTCGGCTATATTAGCCAAACACGAACAGTGACGGGTTTGCCTATCACTAGTCTTGACATGTTGCTTCAGTATTGCCACATAATCTTCTTTTCTCATGATGCCATCTATTTTGTGAAGTGCACCAGTACCTCCTGCAGCAAAACAACCCCACAACATGATGCTGCCACCCTCGTGTTTCACAGTTGGGATGGTGTTCTTAGGCTTCCAAGCTTCTCCCTTTTTCCTCCAAATGTAACTATGTCATTATGCCCAAAAAGTCAAAAAGTTCAATTTTAGTTTCAACAGACCACAGGACATGTCTCCAAAAATTAAGGTCTATGTTCCTGTGTGCATTTGCAAACATTAATCTGTCTTGTTTATGTTTCTTTTGAAGTAATTGCTTCTTCCTGTCAGAGTGGCCTTTCAGCCGATGTTGATACAGTACTCGTTTCACTGTGGATATTGACACAATCTTAACAGCTTCCGTAATCATCTTCACATGGTCTTTTGCTTTTGTCCTTGGGTTGATATGCACATGTCGGACCAAAGAATGTTCATCTTTGGGACACAGAACCTGTCTCCTCCCTGAGTGGCATGATGGCTGGACTTTCCCATCTTGTTTGTACTTGCGTATAATTTTTTGTGCGGATGAACGAGGCACCTACAGGTATCCTGAAATTGTACCCAAGGATGAGCCAGACTTGTGCAAGTCCACAATTCTTCCTGATATCTTAGCTGATTTCTTTAGACTTTCCCATGATGCTACACAAAGAAGCACTGCGTTTCAGGTGTGCATTAAAATACATCCACAGATGTGTCTCTAATTAACTGAGATGTTGCCAAAAAACCTATCAGTTTACAAACACATGTCCTCATCATATGGGCAGTCCAGAATTGTTTAAAGGCATAGTAATATTAGTGTATGCAAACTTTTGACTTTGCAGTAAGTAATAAAAATGCCTTAAAATATTCTCTCTAAAATATTAAAAATTAGGGTAATCCTAATTGAACTAAAACGGGAAAGGTTTATTCTGATTTCATGTCACATATTGAGAAAAACATGCATATGTGTCTTTTTATATAGTGTATGTAAACTTCTGGTTTCAAATGTATATAAAACTGAAACAAATGGACTACTCAGGTTAACAGCAGGAATAAAACAAGAGCAAAAAGCTGGCCACTTTTGACCTGATGATAAGTCCTCTTTAAAGTAACGTCTCAAAGTTTCTTCTAATTGTATTTTAGATTTCAAGATTTATTACACACCGGAACTGAGTGTAAGGATTATTTCCCTCAGGATGGATTGTATTTAGGATGCAAGTTCAAATATGAGTACAAGATTGAAAATTGTAAGCAGCTAATGTTCGTGGTAACAGACACATCATACAGTATAAAACCGTTCTTGTATTATACAGAAGCCAAAGATATAGGTAGGTGTTATTCCAAGTAGAAGGCAAAATATTGTTTTTGTGGCAAGCAGATGAATCATGAAATCAGCCATTGTAATGGTCACCTGGATTGTCACAACGCACCTCCTGACAGTCACAATGAAGAACAGTTTTGTTTGCGACTGAAATATCCAAATATCCTAAAAATTTACTGAACTAAGAAAAACCTATTGTTCCATAATGTACAGTTGTGGCCAAAAGTTTTGTGACTGACATAAATTTTGTTTTATGCTACTTCAATGTTTTTAGATCTTTCAATTGGATATTTCTGTGGTTACTGAAGTACAATTATCAGCATTTCATATGTTTTTAAACTTTTTTTGACAAATACATCAAATTTATACAAATACTCAATATTTACCCTTATATTTCAAGACGTCATCAATTCTCCCTGGCAGTTTTGCAAAAGCCCGACTGATGACAACCCATTCTAGTCTCATCAGTGCTTGGAGTTTATCACAGTTTCTGTGTTTTTGTTTGTCCACTTATTATTCTAAGAACTGACCAAAAATTTCAATGTTTTGGTAATTGAGCCCCTTAGATATAGCTTTTGCCTTGTGACATGGTCACCATCATGCTGGAAAAAGCATTGTTCATCACCAAATTACTCCTGGATCTTTGGGAGAAGTTGTTCTTGGAGGAGGTTTAGATCCCATTCTTTATTTATGGCAGTGATCTTAGGCAAAAAGTTAGCCCACTTCCTCAGATGAAAGGAAAGCCCACACATGAATGGTCTCTGGATGCTTTACTGTTGGTATGACGCAAGCCTCGTGGCAGTGGTCACCTTTTCTTCTCCGGACAATCATTCTTCCAGATGTCCCAAACAGTCTGAAAGGGGACATATACCAGGAAACTCTCCCAGATCTCATTCTCATTATTGGTGTGACCTACTGCATATTCGAAGGTGTTTAATAGAAAACGTATATACCAATAATAGGTGGTTGAGATGTGAAGCGATTAACCCATAATTGTGTCTCGAATCTTCATTTGTGCCTGTCTGTTCAGAATGGTCATGCTAATGTTGCTTATTTTCATGACAGTAAAGCTCAGAAGTCCCAATATAACTTATGTATCTGAAGCAAGAAACAACCAAGTGTATATAAACTGGACAGTGTCATCAATGTCATCTTATCAGGAACACCTGATATATGAGGTTCTTTTGTTCTTCTCCGGTGAATGGGGTGAGACATTAAAGGTAAAACATTATTGTCATGAAAACTATGTGGAATTTATGTAATTACATCCCAGCATATGGTTTGATATTGAATTTATTATTCCCCCCTCCATTTGCACCCTGGTTTTTACTAACCTACTGATAAGCAATATGGAGGCATCAGTGAATGCCTACAGTCATGGCCAAAAGTATTGAGAATGAGACAAATAGTAATTTTTCCAAAGTTTACTGCTTCATTTTTTGTAATGGCAATTTGCATATACTCCTGAATGTCAAAGAGTGATCAGCTTAACAGCAATTACCGTACTTGCAAAGTCAATATTTGCCCAGAAAATGAACTTTAACCCCCAAAACACATTTCAACATCATTGCAGTCCTGCCTTAAAAGGAGCAGCTAACATCGTTTTAGTGATTGATTCATTAACACAGGTGTGGGTGTTGATGAGGACAGGGCTGGCGATCAATCAGTCATGATTAAGTAAGAATGACATCACTGGACACTTTAAAAGGAGGCTGGTTCTTGGTATCATTGTATCTCTTTAGTTAACCATGGTTATCTCTAAAGAAACACGTGCAGCCATCATTGCACTGCACAAAAATGGCCTAACAGGGAAGAGTATCGCAGCTACAAAGATTGCACCTCAGTCAACAATCTATCGCATCATCAAGAACTTCAAGGAGAGAGCTTCCATTGTTGTCAAAAAGGCTCCAGGGCGCCCAAGAAAGACCAGCAAGCACCAGGACCGTATCTTAAAACTGTTTCAGCTGCGGGATCGGACTACCAGCAGTGCCGAGCTTGCTCAGGAATGGCAGCAGGCTGGTGTGAGTGCTTCTGCACGCACTGTGAGGCGGAGACTCTTTGAGCAAGGGCTGGTTTCAAGGAGGGCAGCAAAGAAGCCACTTCTCTCCAGAAAAAACATCAGGGACCGACTGATATTCTGCAAAAGGTACAGGGAGTGGACTGCTGAGGACTGGGGCAAAGTCATTTTCTCTGATGAATCCCCTTTTCGATTGTTTGGGACATCTGGAAAACAGCTTATTCGGAGAAGAGGTGAGCGCTACCACCAGTCTTGTCTCATGCCAACTGTAAAGCATCCTGAAACCATTCATGTGTGGGGTTGCTTCTCAGCCAAGGGAATCGGCTCACTCACAGTCTTGCCTAAAAACACAGCCATGAATAAAGAATGGTACCAGAATGTCCTCCAAGAGCAACTTCTCCCAACCGTCCAAGAGCAGTTTGGCGCCCAACAATGCCTTTTCCAGCATGATGGAGCACCTTGCCATAAAGCAAAGGTGATAACTAAATGGCTCATGGAACAAAACATAGAGATTTTGGGTCCATGGCCTGGAAACTTCCCAGATCTTAATCCCATTGAGAACTTGTGGTCAATCATCAAGAGACGGGTGGACAAACAAAAACCAACAAATTGTGGCAAAATGAAAGTATTGATTATGCAAGAATGGTCTGCTATCAGTCAGGATTTGGTCCAAAAGTTGATTGAGAGCATGCCAGGGAGAATTACAGAGGTCTTGAAGAAGAAGGGGCAACACTGCAAATATTGACTTGCTGCATTAACTCATTCTAACTGTCAATATAACCTATTGGTACTCATAATATGATTGCAATTATATTTCTGTATGTGATATAAACATCAGACAAACACTAATAAAAACCAGAGGCCAGCAGATCATGTGAAAATATAATTTTGGTGTCATTCTCAAAACTTTTGGCCATGACTGTACAATGTCAGGCCATGTTCACATCATGTTTCATGACTTCTATCCTAGGTTTACATTAAAGGGAATCTGTCAGCAGTTTTTTGCGAGGTCTCAGCAGGTTTTTGCTATGTAATCTGAGAGTAGCATATATTGTAAGGGATTCTGATTCCAGTAATGTATCCTTTAGTTTACTGGGTGCAGCAGTTGTGGTAGAATTACAGTTTACTCTGCTGCAAATCTAGCAGAGCTTGGAATACTGAGCTGTGTATAACCCTCCACACACTCCTGATTGGCAGCTTTCTGTGTACACTGTATATTGACAGAAAGCTAGTGCTATGGTGGTGTTGAACTATGAGGCATGAAGGTATCTAGTCCTGTAATGATAATCTGCAGCTAATAGAACTCTGATTGCATTGAAACAGCGAAACACAGCCTTGTAAGTGACACATAGCTGGAATCAGTGTCTCTTCCCCTAGATCATGCTGCTCTTTGATTTCATAGCAAAAACCTGATAAACGATTCCCATTAAGAAGACTGCCAAGATATACCTCCCATGGAAGGATGCACTGGATAGGTATACATTTTGATTATAAGGGGTATACACTGGTGATTTAACATACCTTTCTAAAGGGAAAACACTACCTGCAAATATAGGGTTTAAATAGTGATGTAATAATGCAATTCTGATCTGGTCTAATCTCCTGCATGAGTCAGTGTGAGGGTGGAGAGGGCAGTGCAGAGGAGTTTAGCTGTGTCACATTATAAACCCTTCAATCAGCTCTCCTCCTCTCATAGCACGGTCACCTTCGCTGTAATGCCCCTTAACCCCACACTGCATTTCCAAAGATTTGTCACAGTTATGTCTGCTGTGCTCAACATGTACTCACTGTGCAGTGAGATCAGAGCAGGGGTTCATAATATCTCACACAGAAGTCCAGAACAGGCTGGTTGAGATAGAATGACAGTTCTGATCCTACTGCAGAGCTAGTAAAAGTTGCTTCAGTACAGCAGATATAATAGATATTACTGACACATCTCCAGACAGTCAGTGTGGGGGTGTGGCAGTACAGCAGTGGTGACCAAGCTATGAGAGGAGGATAGCTGATAGAATAGTTTGGAATGTGACAAAACTGTGTTGCCCTTTCCCCACAATGACTCATGCAGGAGGTTAGACCAGGTGATCCGAGCTGTATCATTACCTCTCACACACTGAGAAACCTGCTCTAAACTATGATAGGGGCGTGTTCTTCTTCCTCCTGAGTGTTGCCTGCTTATCTTTGGTCAGCATCATACAAGGAGAAGAAGTACACGCCCCCAGTGGAAGCTGTCTGATTACACCAACTTGGATTTAAAAAAACAGTTAACTCAGTAGGTGCCAAACACTTTAATTGCTAATATCTCTGCAACGGAGAGGTGAAATTAAAACAAAAAAAAGTTTTATTCCGCTCTGCAGCCATTATTACATTGTGTGTCCAATTCAACATGAAAATTTGGTGAAAGGTCATCTTTAAGATCAATACCTTACATTTCATATTTTCCTGCATTGTTAAAGGGATTAAATCGTATCTAAGATTTATGTTTTTCTAATAGAAGTGATTGGTGCAAAAATAAACCTGATAAATTGCCTCTTATTTTGGCACCACATGACCTTGTGGTCATCACCTGTCTCTATTTACCTTGCTGTAGCGATAAAATGGCAAATGGCTTGCGTTCATGTGACCGCTGCGGCTAGTCATTGGTTTCAGCTATGATGCTTCAATGTACGGCATTAGACCCTTGAGGTCATTGATTGTTGCAGCAGTCGTGCAGGTTTATGGCATGTAATCACTGCAGCAATGTACACGAGACTAAAACTGTGGGGGATTTATTTAGTGAGTATTGTTGTTGATATTTTGTTTTATTATTTTTTGGGGTTAGTTTAATTTTTTACACTATATTTTGCAGTTAAAAATGTTTTTTTTTTTTTTTTTTTTTTATTCCGGATGCCGCCTTTAAATAATTGAAAATAGAAACTAATTGAAAACATCTTTATATGTAGGCACGAGTCAAATATGACATATAGATAATAATTGCAGCGACAGCAATTTTTTTATATATATATATATATATATATATATATATATATATATATATAATATATTCCTTTTACAAATAATTGTTCTTTTAATTAACAAATGTGTATTTTCAGGTAATAGATGACACCAGTAAGTGGCTAGACCTCCCTAACAGTGAAGACACTTGGGCAATCAAAGTACGGGTTAGGTTATCAGAGAATGTAGTTAACAGATATTCGTGGAGCGACTGGAGTCCGGAAAGGAAAGTTCAAGGTAAGTTTAAGTATGTAAAACCGTTCAAAGGGGCATAACTAGAAATGCTTTTGTTAATTTTTAAATGCCCCTTAGCCCTAGTATGAACATTTAGCTCAGTCAACACAAGACAATTTTTTCTTACGCGTAAATAATCTGTGTCAATTCACAGCTGATTCACCCCTGCTAAATTTAAAAAGGGTAAAATCTGCAGAAAAATTGTAATTAACATGGTATAGGTTTTAAAATCCACATTGCAGGTCAATTTTTCATGTGGATAAGATTTGTAAAATTATATTGCACACATATATGCATATTAAAAAAAAACATTATACACATGTTCACAAATATTTACACACCATGAACACAAGTATACATTACACTCTTAAATATTATACACCTACGTGCCAAGTTTTCTTGCTGCCCTTTTGGTAGTAAATTAAAGGGGTTGTCTAGACTTGGCACAAATATTGGCAGTCATTATGTGACTGCAGACTGCCGAATTGTGACAGCGTGTCATGATTCCCTGGTAATCCCACAGCTTTCATGTCACCGCATGTATGCGATGTGCATGCTAGCAGTCACATGCTGAGTAGACTTGCCCAGCTTCTCTCAATTCACTTGTATTGAGAGAAGCCGAAAGCAGCTAGCTGGCACATGACTGCAAGTGTGCAAACCGCATGCCTGCTGTCACATGCCCACCGCTCACTCTAGGAATACCAGGCTGGCATGACAGCATGCAAACTCTACACCATCATGATTCAGGAGTTTGCTGTTACGTTGAGGAACTGGAGACTTTTTGTCCAAAGCCCAGACAACCCATTTACGTGTGGTACGTAAAACGTGTCACCAATTCCACCCCATCCTCCCTGAGCCATGCCTTCTTATTGAAGGTCACTTTTTCATGCCCTCTTCACACCCTGCTCATTGCCCCCTTAATTTGCGACTAGTTGACACAGCACGAATATGAAGCCTTCTGGAAACGATGGTTTATGTGAGGTTTCAGGGGACTTTGGCGATTTGCCAACTCATCTCGAAATTTGGAAGGTCTCCCTATTTTCCAGATGTTCTGGGAGAGTTGGCATATTTGATTATACGTGTACACGCTCACATATATATGACGCGCCCCCTGGGCCTGTGCTGCTTCTGCTGCGCAGGGGGATACCCGGAGCCGGATCTGCTGGGGATAGTAGTCCTCGTGGCGGTGACCCGGTCCGTGCCCAGGGTGTCAAACTAAGCGGCGGAGTTTAGTATAAGATGTTATAGTGTTCGACTACGCCAACCGTTGAATGCGGTTATGAAACCGCCGCTGCAGGGCAGACCGCTGAGGCCGGTGGTACGGTTGTGCAGCGTGGATAGTATAACCCCCAACGGGAGGGGTATGGCCTCAGGGCAGCGGACGTGGATTATGGGGATAGTAGAATTGCTCGCAGGCACCAGGAACCACTCAGAGACGGTGTGGTGTAGTTCAGGGTCTTTACTGGTGGCAAAGGTAGACCCTCCCGGGAGTACTGGCTAGCGATCGGGGCCTGGTCAGTCCGTGAGCAGATAGGATCTCCCCTGGCCAGGCGGAGTTGTAGGCCTCCCCACTAATTGTACTCTTCCTGGCTACCTTGCTAGAAGCGGGTAAAAGTAGCCCACGTCCCTGAGTGTACCTTGTGGTGCTCACCCGTATGGCCGGTGACTCGGGGCCTTCTGGTAGCCTCCGCTCCACGACAGCGGTGCTGGTCCCTTGCGTGTGACCGTGCCTTCGGGTTTCTTGGCCAGAGGACCTGAAATCCCCTGCCGGTCGGTTTCTGCTGCTGGGTATGGCTCAGTCCCCACAGCCTCGGACTCCGTGTCCGGTGAGATCTCTTCAGTCAGGACGAGCTCTACAGCTTCCAGTCTCTGACCCCTTTTATCACTGCTCCCACAGAGCTCCTGATCTTGCTCTCCCTGTATCAGCTCCACTCCAGACCAGACTGTGTCTCTGTCTGGGACTCCTCTTCTTCTCCCTAACCCCGCCTCAGCCCCAGTTTATATAGGGGAAGTTCTTCCCCTCCCAGGACTGGGCAGGAGATGTTGCATGCTTAGGATTCCTGACCAGGAGATCTCCCACCTGCTCACAGACGTAATATTGCTATTACTGTGGTAACCAGACCCCTGGGGTTCCACATTCCCCCCTAGTAAAATTTAGTACTCCGGGACTAAACATATTTTTGAAAACATAACAGGGTATAAACAGGAGCAATACAATAAGGAAAAACACATTAGGATGGTCACGGCGTGTCCACAACCGGGTGCAATTTTTGAAGCAAAAAGGGTGTCCATTTCACCAAAGAACAGGGAGCCGTAACCAGGTAGGGGTCTGTTCTGCCCCGAGTCTTTAACAGTCTTTAGTCCGTTCCTGGGTTACGCTCCAAACATATATACAACAGAGTTCCGGTTAATCCACAAAAGACACCTATAAAATAACTAGAAAAAACATAATTATTTACAAGCAACAGTAAACAGGTAAATACCAATAAAACAGTCTGAACACTTTAGATCCTCCAACGTACGGGCAACTGGCCTCTAGTGGCCCTAGTAGACCTACGGAGCTTACTGACCGGTCCTGAGCTACAGGGTGTAGGAGCTGTCAAAGGTAAGCTGGGCAGCGGTCTACGGACTCTTTGGCTCACTAGGGGCACGGCAGGCTCACTATAAGCAGAGGGTCGATTCTCCTGGTCTGCTTGTGTGGGGTCTTCTGCCTCCTGGACCGGTTGCTCTTCCAGCTCTACCTGTTTTTCCGTAGGCACTTGGGATGCTGGCTGGAGGAAGGTGAGGACGGGTACCACAACAGCGCCATTTACTTGTGTCCAAGACCGAGGGAAGTCTCCGAGTACAGTACTGACCATCTCTTCCCTTTCCTCTGCGGGTCGAGGGTTTTCTTGATCTTCTTCAGGGTTTCGTAGTTGCTCGGGACACTTCTTCAGGTGATCTCGGGAGACAATGGCTGTGGTTTCTCCTCCATCCTTACTGATTGTGCAGATTTTTGGGTTTTCATGGCTTGATGGCAGTACGGTGTACGGGTCCTTCTCCCACTGGTCGTCCAACTTGTGGAGCCGTCTTTTCCTCTTCAAGACCTGCTCTCCAGGTACCAGGGGAACAGCGGGAGCATGCTGGTTGTAAGTCTTCTCCTGTCTTTCTCTTGCTTGACAGAGACTTCGCTCAACGCTCTCCTGTACTTTCCGGTACTGCTGCTGCCTCTCTGTGTCCCAGTCTGCTTCTGGTGAAGTGTCCTCGGGTGTCAGGACTCCCATATCCAGATCAACAGGCAGCTTACCAGGTCTTGCTCTCATTAGGTAAGCCGGGGTACAGTTGGTAGAACCTACAGGGATGTGGTTGTATAGGTCCACCAGATCAGGCAGTTTCTCAGGCCACAGACTGCATTCTTCCAGGGGCAATGTTTTCAGAAGGTCTATCACCACCTGGTTCATCTTCTCGCAGAGTCCATTGGTTTGCGGATGATAGGGTGTTGTTCTTATCTTCCGGCAGCCATACAGAGTGCAGAACTCCTGGAAGACTTCCGCTTCAAAGGCAGGTCCTTGGTCCGTCAGCACCTGCTCTGGGTATCCGTGTGGACGGCAGAAGTGCTGCTGGAAGGCTCTAGCTGCTGTTTGAGCCGTTAAGTCCTTGACGGGAACTACAACCAAGAACCGGGAGTAGTGATCCACGATGGTTAACGCATAGACGTAGCCACTTCTGTTGGGGGTCAGTTTTACATGGTCCAAGGCTACCAGTTCCAACGGCTGCCTGGTGACGATGGACTGCAGGGGAGTCTTCTGGCTGGCACGGTCCTTCCTTCTTAGGTTGCATGGGCCACAGTCTCTGCACCACCTCTCGATGGTTCCTCTCATGCCTACCCAGTGGAACCGCCCGTGCAGCAGGAACTCCAGCTTCTTCCATCCGAAGTGCCCAGCTCCGTCATGGTATGCCTCCAGTACCATTGCCGCGTCTCTTCTTGGCACCACTACTTGCCAGACCAGTTCATGCGTCCGGGAGTTAACCATTCTGCGGCACAACTTCCCCTTGTAAAGGAACAGTCGACTCTTCTCAGCCCACAGTTGCTTGGTCTCCTCCGGAGCGTCTGGGTCAAGGCGGGCATCTGGCTGAGTCAGCATCTCCTTCACCAGTCGGATGGCGGGGTCACTGTCTTGCGTTTCTGCCCAGTTGTAATGAGGTAAGGGGTTGAACGTAGCGGATTGCTTACCCCTTACACGGTGGGAATACTGGGTAGTCCCATGATGGTGAAACGCGGGGAGTTCAACTTCTTCCAGTTCCCCTGGATCTTCCCCTACGTCCGGTAGGTTTGGCATTCTGGACAAGGCATCCGCGTTGGTATTGGAGCGTCCTGCCCGGTATTTGATCGTGAACTCATAGTTGGACAGGCGGGCCATCCATCTCTGCTCCAGGGCACCGAGTCTTGCAGTGTCCAGGTGTGTCAACGGGTTGTTATCCGTGTACACGGTGAACCGGGAAGAGGCGAGGTAGTGCTTAAAGCATTCGGTGACTGCCCACACCACTGCCAGGAACTCTAGCTTGAATGAGCTGTAATTCTCAGGGTTTCTTTCGATGGGTCGCAGTTTTCGGCTGGCGTAAGCAATTACCCGTTCTCTCCCCTGCTGGATCTGGGACAGTACGGCTGCCAGCCCGATGTCACTTGCGTCGGTGTAGAGGATAAAGGGCTGGCTGTAATCAGGGTACGCCAGGATTTCATCCCCCGTGAGGGCCATCTTCAGCTGGCGGAAGGACTCTTCTTCCAGCTTCTCCCATCTGAAGGGCGGCTTCTGGTTCTTGGCCTTCCTGGACTGGCCTATCAGGAGGTCCTGCATAGGAGCTGCCTTTTTGGTGAAACCGGGAATGAATCTTCAGTAGTAGCCTACCAACCCGAGGAACTGCCGCACTTCCTTTACGCTGGAGGGTCTTGGCCATTCCTTAATCGCGGTGATCTTATCAGGGTCGGGGGCCACTCCGTCAGCACTCACCACGTGTCCCAGGTACTGCACTTTTGGTTTTAACAGGTGACACTTCAACGGTTTCACCTTCAGACCGTAGTTTGCCAGGGCTTCAAACACCTCCGCCAGGTGTTTCAGGTGGTCCTCGTAGGTTTTGGAATAAACTATAACATCGTCCAGGTACAGCAGGACCGTCTCAAAGTTCCGGTGTCCCAGACAGCATTCCATCAATCGTTGGAAGGTTCCTGGTGCGTTGCAGAGTTCGAACGGCATGCAGGTAAACTCGCTAAGTCCCATCGGGGTGGTGAATGCGGTCTTCTCCCGGTCCGCCTCTGCTACAGGAACCTGCCAGTACCCGCTAGTGAGATCCAAAGTGGAGAAGAAGTTAGCAGATTTTAAAGCAGCCAAAGACTCCTCTATCCTTGGTAAGGGGTACGCATCTTTGTGTGTGATACGGTTGATTTTCCGGTAATCTACACACATTCTCATAGTGTTGTCTTTCTTTTTAACCAAGACTAGTGGAGCTGCCCAGGGGCTACAGCTATCCCTGATTACCCCAGCCTCCTTCATGTCTCTAAGCATCCCTTTGGCGTGTTGGTAGTGTGCAGGGGGTACGGGTCGGTATCTCTCCTTTATGGGAGGATGGTTTCCCGTGGGGATGTGGTGTTCTACCCCCTTTACTCGCCCGAAGTCTAGCGGGTGTTTACTAAACACTCTCTCGTACTCTCGAACCACCCGATAGACTCCCTGTTTCTGGTGTGAGGGAGTGGAGTCAGTACCCAAATGCAGTTGCTGACACCAGTCCTCCATTTGTTGCTTAGAGCCGTTACCTTCCTCTGGATGAGATGGAGGCAAGGGTTCCACGGACTGTACAGAATTTTGGTTGATGGTATACAATTTGGCTAGCGTAGCATACCGGGGCAGGTACACTTCCCTCTTCCCAATATTTATTATGCGAACGGGCACCCTCCCATGGCGTACATCAACCACCCCCCGTGCTGTCAAAATGGTGGGCCTACTGTCTGAGTAGACGGGTTCTACCATTGCTTGGTAGTCTCTACCTCTGAGACCAATAGCTGCCCGGCACCAAATCATCATCTCACTTTTTGGGGGCATGGCAATAGGGAACGGGTCACACATTCTCACGCTACCTATCTCACCACCGGAGAGTTCCACTTGTTGCCGTCGCATCAGTGCCCGGATCTCTTTTTGGAGCACTCGCTGCTGGCCGGAGCTGGCGTTCTTGGCAACCTGCTGTAAAATGAGAATCACCTCCGCAAGACAATTTTCAATCACATTAGTTCCTAGAGTTATCTTTGGGTGACTCTCGCGCTTGTCAATGTCTACAATGATCAGTCCCTGTGCTGCCAGTTCGACTTTACCGATTTTAATGGTCATCTCTTTAAATCCGATCTGTGGCACGGGCTGACCATTGCTGGCGATGATACTCAAGTCGTCGTCTGGGTAGCGGGTTATATCCGAGTCATTCCAGTACTGCTTGAAGAGCACGTACGGGATGGTGGTGACCTGTGACCCGGTGTCAAGAAGGGCACTCATAGGAATGCCATCCAGTACCACAGGCAAGACTGGACGTCCTCCCACGTATTTGTCACGCCAGTTCGATGGGCCTGGTGATCTTATTCCTAGGGGTTGGCCCTCTACCCCAGGTTGTGCCAGTTTAAAGAACAGTACCTTGCCATATGTCCGGGTTGATTGCAGCGGCGGCAGATGGGTTGTCCGTCCTCGTTGTATCGGTCGCTGGGTCTTCCTCTGGCCGGTGGGGTCCTCCTTGGTCGGCGCCACGGGATATCCTCCGGTCCGGATGCCAGCTGGATCTTCCCTGGAGTAGAAACCTGTAAGGACTGCACAGTTCGGGTTAGCGCAGCAACGCTTTTAGTTAGCTCTTGGACCTGATGGTGCAGGTCTGTAGCCGGGTCATTGTTTAAAGCCTGCGCATCAGCTCCCACAGGCCCTGCCGACAAGGGCGCCGTCTCCTGGTGGTAAGTGGTAGCAGGGCGTTTGTGGGTCACAGCGCCACCTGGTGCCGGTTCTCGGAGCACCCGGATGGCTCTGTCCTTGAACTGTGCAAAGTCCAGATGAGGGTCCTGTAAGGCCATGGCCCGCAACTGGGTTCGGTGGGCATTACAACGTAGACCCTCTATAAATTGTTCAGTCAACAGTTTGTCTTCGTTTCCCACGCCGTCAGGGTCGGCCTGCTTAATGGCTCTCAGGGCCTCTTGTAGGTTTAGCGCATAGTCCCTTATATTCTCATGTGCTCGCTGCTTGCACCCGTAGAATCTAAGCTTGATCTCGGCTGAGGTACTGGTATCAAAGGTGTCCTTCAGCCGGGCTAGTATCTCTGCGACAGTCCTCCTCCTCCCAAGTGGCCAGGACTTTACCTCCCTTTGGGCTGCCCCTGTTAATTGAGCCACCAGGATGCTCACTTTTTGCTCTTCTGTGAGGGGGTATACCTGGAAGAGGCTATCCAGCCTTTCTCTGAAGTCATTTAGGGTATGTGACTCCCCTGAGTACTGGGGTAGCCAGGCTGCCCCCGGGATGTAGGGCATGGTGAAAGGCATGACCCCGGCAGCGGTGGTGCTGGCGGTGGCTGTGGCAGTGAAGCTCTCCTCCGTATCCGACATCCTCCTCCCCCCTAGTGGACCGTGGCCTACCTTGCGATGATCCTCTTCCGTAGGCCGCGGCTCCGCAGTGGATAGTCAGGGTTGAGGACCTTCCGTCGCGCTCCTGTGACGTCGGCGTCTGCTGGGTTCCTTCCAGGACCTTACGCAACGTCCGGACGTGAGGTGGGGCTTCAGTTCTCGCGCGCTTTCGGAGTCCACGCCCCTCTTCTTCCCGCGCGGCGTCCTCGAGATGGCATCCAACGGCGGGAAAACTCCACGGATGACGGGAAGAAGGCAAAAGATGGCGTCGGATGGCGGGAAAACTCCACGGATGGCGGGAAGAAAGCAAAAGATGGCGTCGGATGGCGGGAATCTTCACCACAGGTAAGTTTAACAGTCTTTTTCAGGCACGCAGTACCCGGTGGTTGCGGGCACGAAATCCTGCCGACTACGCCAAAAGTTGACGTGCCCCCTGGGCCTGTGCTGCTTCTGCTGCGCAGGGGGATACCCGGAGCCGGATCTGCTGGGGATAGTAGTCCTCGTGGCGGTGACCCGGTCCGTGCCCAGGGTGTCAAACTAAGCGGCGGAGTTTAGTATAAGATGTTATAGTGTTCGACTACGCCACCCGTTGAATGCGGTTATGAAACCGCCGCTGCAGGGCAGACCGCTGAGGCCGGTGGTACGGTTGTGCAGCGTGGATAGTATAACCCCCAACGGGAGGGGTATGGCCTCAGGGCAGCGGACGTGGATTATGGGGATAGTAGAATTGCTCGCAGGCACCAGGAACCACTCAGAGACGGTGCGGTGTAGTTCAGGGTCTTTACTGGTGGCAAAGGTAGACCCTCCCGGGAGTACTGGCTAGAGATCGGGGCCTGGTCAGTCCGTGAGCAGATAGGATCTCCCCTGGCCAGGCGGAGTTGTAGGCCTCCCCACTAATTGTACTCTTCCTGGCTACCTTGCTAGAAGCGGGTAAAAGTAGCCCACGTCCCTGAGTGTACCGTGTGGTGCTCACCCGTATGGCCGGTGACTCGGGGCCTTCTGGTAGCCTCCGCTCCACGACAGCGGTGCTGGTCCCTTGCGTGTGACCGTGCCTTCGGGTTTCTTGGCCAGAGGACCTGAAATCCCCTGCCGGTTGGTTTCTGCTGCTGGGTATGGCTCAGTCCCCACAGCCTCGGACTCCGTGTCCGGTGAGATCTCTTCAGTCAGGACGAGCTCTACAGCTTCCAGTCTCTGACCCCTTTTATCACTGCTCCCACAGAGCTCCTGATCTTGCTCTCCCTGTATCAGCTCCACTCCAGACCAGACTGTGTCTCTGTCTGGGACTCCTCTTCTTCTCCCTAACCCCGCCTCAGCCCCAGTTTATATAGGGGAAGTTCTTCCCCTCCCAGGACTGGGCAGGAGATGTTGCATGCTTAGGATTCCTGACCAGGAGACCTCCCACCTGCTCACAGACGTAATATTGCTATTACTGTGGTAACCAGACCCCTGGGGTTCCACATATACATTACACACTTTTAAATTCACATTCCACACACACATATACACTGCTCAAAAAAATAAAGGGAACACTCAAATAACACATTCTAGTTCTGAATGAATGAAATATTCTCATTGAATACTTTGTTCTGTACAAAGTTGAATGTGCTGACAACAAAATCACACAAAAATCAATGGAAATCAAATTTATTAACCAATGGAGGCCTGGATTTGGAGTCACCCCCAAAATTAAAGTGGCAAAACACACTACAGGCTGATACAACTTTGATGTAATGTCCTTAAAGCAAGTCAAAATGAGGCTCAGTATTGTGTGTGGCCTCCACGTGCCTGTATGACCTCCCTATAACGCCTGGGCATGCTCCTGATGAGGTTGTGGATGGTCTCCTGTGGGATCTCCTCCCAGACCTGGACTAAAGCATCCGCCAACTCCTGGACAGTCTGTGCTGCAACGTGACGTTGGTGGATGGAGTGAGACATGATGTCCCAGATGTGCTCAATCGGATTCAGGTCTGGGGAATGGGCGGGCCAGTCCATAGCTTCAATGCCTTCATCTTGCAGGAACTGCTGACACACTCCAGCCACATGAGGTCTGGCATTGTCCTGCATTAGGAGGAACCCAGGGCCAACCGCACCAGCATATGGTCTCACAAGGGGTCTGTGGATCTCATCTCGGTACCTAATGGCAGTCAGGCTACCTCTGGTGAGCACATGGATGGCTGTGCGGCTCTCCAAAGAAATGCCACCCCACACCATTATTGACCCAATGCCAAACCGGTCATGCTGAAGGATGTTGCAGGCAGCAGATCGCTCTCTTCGCGGCGTCTCCAGACTCTGTCACGTCTGTCACATGTGCTCAGTGTGAACCTGCTTTCATCTGTGAAGAGCACAGGGCGCCAGTGGAGACTTTGCCAATCCTGGTGTTCTGTGGCAAATGCCAAGCGTCCTGTACGGTGTTGGGCTGTGAGCACAACCCCCATCTGTGGACGTCGGGCCCTCATACCACCCTCATGGAGTCTGTTTCTAACCATTTGTGCAGACACATGCACATTTGTGGCCTGCTGGAGGTCATTTTGCAGGGTTCTGACAGTGCTCCTCCTGTTCCTCCTTGCACAAAGGAGGAGGTAACGGTCCTGCTGCTGGGTTGTTGCCCTCCTATGGCTCCCTCCACATCTCCTGGTATCTGCTCCATGCTCTGGACACTGTGCTGACAGACACAGCTACCCTTCTTGCCACAGCTCGCACTGATGTGCCATCCTGGATGAACTGCACTACCTGAGCAACTTCTGTGGGTTGTACTGTAGACATCGCCTCATGCTACTGTACCTCTAGGGGTGAGAGCAATGGCTAAATGGAAAAGTGACCAAAACAGCCAAAAAGGATGAGAACAGAGAAATTGTCTGTGGTCAGCACCTGCAGAACCACTCCTTTATAGGGGGTGTCTTGCTAATTGCCGATCATTTCTACCAGTTGTCTGTTCCATTTGCACAACAGCAGGAGAATTGATTCACAATCAGTGTTGCTTCATAACTGGACAGGTAGATTTCACAGAAGTGTTATTGACTTGGAGCTACATTGTGTTATTTAAGTGTTCCCTTTATTTTTTTGAGCAGTGTATATACACAGAATATGTAGATAAGAAAGAAGGTGTGGTGGAAGGTTTTCTCCAAAATTCACTCATATTATTTGTAGTTAATAAATTGAGATTTCTGTGTAATTGGATTGACTATTGTTACTATGTTCAAATATTTGTCCATCTACTTATGCTGGTTTTGCAGGGCCAAGATGTATAAATATAACTAATGTTTAATGCTTCCTAAGGTTGGGGGGGCGGGGGGACTGTGTTTCTCCAATGTTTGTATGGTTGTTGTTGTTTTTTTTTTTTTTTTAACTTTTATTAAAATCTTTATAAAAATTAATAAAAAACATTTGATTTAAAGAAAAAAAAATTGAGATTTCTGACCCAGCTGCTTCTTTCTATTTTGCAGGCAAAGACACAAAAGCAACATCTTTATTGCTACTCATCCTAATTCCAGCTGCGGTTATTATCATGGTAGTTATTCTGCTGGTCTACCTGAAAAGGTAAACTCCATTTCTATTTTTCATTGTAATATCCAGTCTTAGAATGTTTGACTCTGTTTTGCTCCAAGTGCACCACAATATGGTACTATATGGATACTGTATACAGTAGCTCTGTGTAGATATAGTGTAAGGTGCCCCAGCGAGGTAGTCGTGGGCGAGCTGTAGCCCCCTCTCGCTCTGGCACCCTACAGACAATACGTATCCTCCCTCTGATGTGTGGCTGTGTATGTGGGGCTCTCCACTTACTTCAAACCATCCGAACGCGGCTGTCTCCAGGCATTTCTCTTCTGGGACCAGGGCAGCAATAAATTCAGAGGACACGAGGTTCTTAACCAGAACTTGAACTTTACTTGGGGAAGAGGAATATGTACAATATTTACAGGCAGATATAATGGATAAGGCCCGACAGGTTATCATCTCTCTCACAGGCGCTGGTAACTCCTTCAGCCCTGGTTCCCTCTTTAAGTGAAGCATCTCTGTGACTCTAATCTCTGTCCCAAGAGACTCTTCTGAAATACCAACAGTGGTCTGGATCCGATATCTCTCCCCCACGTCTTAGCCTGGAGTCCTATTTATCTTCCTCTGCTTCCTGCAGACTAGAAGTGCCCCGGGTCCTCACTACCTTTGATGAGTTTCTCTGGCCGGCTAACAGGACTCTTGCTCTTGCGTAGGGAGACTTTCACACTGGTGATCCCACTGTCTGAGGGTATGGAGCTCCCGTCTACCCTAGCAGCCACTTATATTAGCTGCCCGTACAATTCACTGTCCTATCTCTTACTGAAGAATCACTTCCTGATTCTGGAAACTAAACAGAGATTTTCCGAATGTGCCCACCCTCAGTGAGCTGTCATCACACAGCATTAACTCATCACTGTAACACTGCTAGCAGACTCAACCTGACATCTGCACCCAGGACAGTGGCATCTTGTGGCTGTTTACAGGTACTGCAGCCCACAAGGAATTATGCCAGGAACAAGCTCTATATCACTCAAGGCTTGATCAGGGCACTAAGTTCCCCCTCTACTCTACTGACTGGACCACTAAAGCTAACCCCTTAGCTTGGTCTACCAACAGATCAGAGAGGTCTGACTTCAGGAATACTTCCTTTAACTATCTCAGTGCCAAGGGAAGTCTACGCCCTTCCCCACTATTACAATAGAATGACATTTCTTGGGAGCTTTGTGGAAAGAGTGTAGCACTATATACTACTTATATAGCGCCAGCATATTCCACCACACACTACATGCGCTGTCACCACTCGCTGTACCCATCAGTGCTCACAATCTAAATTTTCCATCAGTAAGTGTGAGGAAACCAGAGAACCCGGATGAAACTGGTGCAAATTCAGGAAGCACCTACAAACTCTTTGCAAATATTGTCCTATTGTTCCCGGCTTTGTGGTTGAATTTTTTTTTCCCAAATATGTTTGTAGAATTTTGTGTTGACATTTTTTTTTGTGTATTTATCATCCTCGATTTCCATAGATTGAAGATTTTGATTTTTCCTCCAATTCCTCACCCTGGAAAGATGTTTCAAAACGATCTACAGGTAAGAGTTGATTGTAGAAAACCATTTTCATAAATTAAAATCTTTAATTTTCAATGCAAGGTGTACACTAAAAAGACTGTTACAGTTTTTTTTAAAGAGGACCTTTCACAAACTGCGACCTTATAAACTGTATATTTCTGCACATAGTAGCAGGAAGGTAGAGAAAAAAAGTTTTCTACCTTATTTTTTTTGTCCACTCTGTTGTGGACATACAGGGCACCGAAATTACTGACGCTAAATATGCTAATTTTTTTATTATTCAATAGGAGGTTTAATTTCTTTCAGCCCATGTCTGCCTACTCTCCCAGCACTTTACCAACAGGAAGTGCAGTTAGGGAGCTGTTGTCAGCATGGGTAAAAGAAACAACACTCACTCAATGTCCATCTAGACTATATAAAGGTATAAATGTAGGGTGAGGCAAACCAAATAGGAGATAAGGTAAAGAAAGACACTCAAACAAACTTTCAAACAGATATCTCTAGAGACGACTCCTAGACAACCTCTCTTCACAAGGCTCACACCTCCAGCTCCAAACCAGGTTATAGCAAACTATCACTGGCAACTACTCAAGCTAAGAGGTAAGTATTTATACCAGAGGGGAGTGGAGAAATCAGAACAGCTGAGATTGTCTCCTAGAGCTCTCCTTCCTGAGTAAACAGAACTGTTTAACCCTTGCAAAAAACAGAGCAAGGGAATTGTGCACAGCTAACTGCAAGGCAAAGCAAATCCAACCAGTGCAGGTGCACATGTAGCCAGACGCGGAGATCTTGTGACCCCCTCTCTGTCGCGGTATCCCCGTGAAAGTAAACCCCTCCTAAGAGCACCCCTCCTCAGCACCAGGTTTATCTGGATGTGAGGCATGAAAAGACTGAAACAACCTGATCGCATGAAAATCAGACACTGGTACCCACATTCTCTCCTCTCGACCGTAACCTTTTCAATGTACCAAATATTGAAGTGACCGGTGTACAAAGCAAGAATGGATAATCTTAGCTATCTGGAATTCCTGATTCCCATTAACAATGACCGGGGAAGGTGGCGGTAGAGCCGGTTCTGAGGAAGCAATACATTTTCTGAGAAGTAATCGGTGAAACACATTATGGATTTTGAAGGTAGGTGGCAAGGCGTAACGCTACCGGATTGATGATTGCAACTCTCTTATAGGGACCGATGAATCTGGGTTCTGATTTCCAAGAAGGAACTTTCAACTTAATGTTCTTAGTAGACAACCACGCCAAATCACCAGCACACAGATCCCGACCAACCAAGCACTTCCGATCAGCCATACTCATGTATTTGAAACCCATCAACCTTAAATTATTAAGAACACCCCGCCACACAGAGGTAATAGATGAAGAAAACCGCTCCTCCCCAGCCACTCCTGAAGAACTATTTACATTAAAGGTACAGTATGGAGGATGAAAACCATATGCCCCTAAAAATACCCAGTAGATTCATGATGACAGGTATTCACAGTGAACTCAGCTAAAGGTAAATAAGACACCCAATCCTCCTGATTTTCAAAAACAAAACACCTTAGGTATGTTTCAAGATTCTGATTCACTTGTTCAGTCTATCCATTAGATTGTGGATGAAAGGCGGACGAAAATGAGAGATGAATCCCTAAACAAGCACAAAATGCCTCCCAAAACTTCAATATAAATTAGGTCCCACAATCAGAAACAATATCAGAGGGGATCCCATGGAGTTTCACTATCTCATTAATGAAAACTTGTGCCAAACTTTTAGCATTCAGAAGTGCAGGTAACGCAATAAAATTAGTCATTTCGCTATTTCTATTCACCACCACTAATCTTACCATTTTACCTGCAGACAGAGGCAGATCAGTGATAAAATCTACCGACAGATGAGTCCATGGTCTACAAGGAATAACCAAATGAAAAAACGAAACATGAAACATTCCTGTTCTATGACTAAGGTCACATTGGGCACCAGAAAAGCATCAGAGCAGTCTGTTACCACACTAATCCTATGTGAATTTTTAATTCTATGCATCTTTAATAAAGTCTGAAGATTTTTTTATATTTGGATGTGGCTATCCATTTTTCTTTTTTTCGATTGGACATTTCTGTTGGTCAGCAGTATCGAAATGGATAAATACAGTTCTTTCTTCAATGTGAGTAAGCTGAGATGTTTTTTTATCCTTTTGTATAAGGAATAACCAAAGGTTGCATAACCCCAGACGGACCAGTATGGGGGGTCTTTGAATGTGCACAAGTACTGCCAGATGAGACATAATCCCAAACATGCTGGTGCAATCTTGACCACCAAAAACGCCGAAAGAGTAGATCCGTGGTGGTTTTACTACCAGGATGTCCTGCAAGAACAGAATCAGGATGTTCACTTAATATTCTAAGTTGGAGGTTCACAAGGACAAACAGTTTACCTGGAAGACAAGCGTCAAGGACGGCCCCCCTGGTGTTCTATGACCTCCTTCTCTATATACCCGAACATATTGCAGCAAAGACTACTACTTTCTGCAAAATGGGAACAGGCTCGTCACCACTTCTTTCTCCCCCCGGAAAACAATGGGACAATTCCTCAGCTTTAATGTTTTTACCCTCCCCCCCCCCCCCCGGTCGATAAATCACAAAAATGTTAAATCTAGTGAAAAACAAAGACCACAACCACCTTGCCTTTCTATGAGTAAGTCGTTTAGCTGATTCCAGATATAATAAATTTTTATGATCCGTGATGGCCATGATCGGATGTACTGCCCCTCCCAATAAATGATGCCATTCTCTGAAAGCCAACTTTATTGCCAAGAGTTCCCTATTGCCGATATCATAATTCTTTTCGGCGGGTGACAATTTTTTATAGAAAGAGGCACACGGACGCCATTTACTTGGTGACGAACCCTGTAACAATACAGCCCCTGCCTCTGATGCATCTACCTCCACGATGAACAGTTGGGTAATGTCAGGATGTATGACGATCAGAGCAGATGCCAAACATTTAATCAAAAAAGGAAATATTTCCCGGACCGGATTAGATCATCTTGAAAAGTCTGTCCATTTCCTGTTCATATCCGTTAGTGGTTTAGCCACTACCGAAAACTCCTTGATAAACCTGCAGTAATGGTTGGGGAAACCCAGAAACAGCTGTAAAGCCTTCAAATTTTCAGAAAGATCCCAATCCAGTACCGCCTGTACTTTCGCAGGATCCATACGAAAACTGGTGGATGATAATAGATACCCCAGAAATGGAATCTCCTGAACAGCAGACATACATTTTTAAGACTTGACAGAGTTTATTCTCCCTAAATACTTGTAAAACCTGCCTGACATATACATGATGTGACTCAAGGTCAGAGAAATAAATGAATATGTCATCCAAATAGATTTATGGTAGTCTATCTGCCAGATGGCAGAAAATGTAATGTGCAAAATGCTGAAAAATGGCGGGGGCATTGGTCCACCCGAATGGCATGACAAAAGTTTTATAATGCCTGTCTGGGGTATTGAAGGCCGTCTTCCACTCATCCCCCTCCTTAATATGTATGAGAATATAGGCCCCCCTAAGATCCAGTTTGAAAAACCATTTAGCCCCAATGATCTGATTAAAAGGTTCCGCGATGAGAGGGAGACGATATGGATCCTGAACAGCGATGCGATTAAGTTCGCGAAAGTCCAGACAGGGGCGAAGCCCTCCATCTTTTTTCTTAACAAAGAAAAACCCTGCTGCCATGGGAGATGAGGAGGGTCTGATGTGTCCTTTAGCAAGGCTCTCAGTAATATAATCTTTCATGGCCTTCCACTCAGGAGCCGAAATATTATATAGCCTGCTCTTTGGCAACTTAGCCCCAGGAATTATATTGATTGAGCAATCATAAGGGCAGTGAGGTGGCAGTTCCTGACACTCTTTTCTGAAAAAATCCTCAAAATCAGGCAAATTCTTCAGCTGGGACCTGGTAACAACTATGGATAAACGAGTGCTCATGCAGTTAATTAGATAGTAATTGCTCCACCTCACTACCTCCCGTACCTGCCAATCTACTACAGGATTGTGTAACGTCAGTCAAGGAAGGCCAAGAACCACCGGGGAGGATAGACCCTCTAAAACATAAAAATCGATAGATTCAGTGTGCATGGCCCCTGCCTGAAGACGTAAATCCTGAACAACGGTGCACAATGTATAGCGATTATGGGAATAGGTTCAGGCTACTTATGAGCAGTTAGGCCCTGGGCCCAGATGAACCTGGCATCAGCTAGATTAGACCCCGCCCCACTATCCAAACAGGCAAAAATTAACACCTTTTGTCCGCCTAATAGGATCTCGGAAGGCAGAAAGAATTTCAACCTACCAATGGAGGAGTTATGTACACCCAGGTTGCTATCCTCTATGCTATCCTCTATCCGGCGGCTGTTTGCGGTTACATATTGAGGGGCAGGTTCCTACAAAATGACCCTTATGACCACAAAAAAAACTAACTCCCCTTCATTAGGCACAAGACCACCCCCCCGGAAATACTGATGTTTCCTTTTCCTTTTGTCTTTTTTGGAGACAGTGGTCTACACGGATTGCTAGAGACATGGCGGCCACCAGAGAAACACTGGTCTCTTACAGGACAAAAGCATCTTTTGCTCTCTCAGAAAGACCTTGACAAAAATGACTCTGCAGGACACTTGGTGTCCATGGACTATCTGCGGAACTCAGAGCAGAACTCCTCAGCAGGTCTTTCTCCCTGGTGAAGTTAACGTAATTTGGATTCAGCCACGGTGACACGGTTGGGATCATCATAAATAAGTCCCAGAGCACTAAAAAATTCCTCAACCATCCGGAGCGACTGAGAACCAGACAGAAGGAAAAAAGCTAGGCTTAGAGGTCCCCATGGAGAAGGGAGATGACTATCTCCCCCCGCTGCTTCTCTGTACCCAAGGAATGCAGTTGCAGCCTAAAGTGGTTTGCAGACCTCCCTAAAAACCACAAACTTGTACCGACCTCCCGAGAACCTCTCAGATGGGAGTTGCCCGGGAGCAGCGGACACTAAACCTGGGGTCAGAGGTGGGTGCTGCAATGTCACAAAATGCAGGTCTGCCACGTACTGACATGGATTTTGCATCTGCATCACCAGAGCAGCCACAGGGTCCATTGTAGACCCAAACAACGTGAGGCCAGTGATAATGTCACACTCCACCAAGGAGCCAGATGTCGCATGGTGAGACTGATGGGAATGAAAGCACTGCCACTAGGGAAAGATAGGAAGGGCGACCCCTGAAACATGCCCTATGCAGCACTGAGCTCCCTGATGTCCCTAGATGGGTTCTTTCACCTTGTGCGGTGCACGTATTCCTATCCCTGTCTTTCCCTAAACACGACCCTGGCTAGTGTGTGGGGCAGCAGGAACACAAGTCCTGCTCTCAGATAAATACACAAAACGGAAACAGACAAGGGTAAAAGAAACAACAATCACTCAACGTGTAGCCAGACTACATAAAGGTATAAATGTAGGGTGAGGCAAACCAAATAGGAGATAAGGTAAAGAAAGACACTCAAACTTCCAAACACCTCCAGCTCCAAACCAGGTTATAGCAAGCTATCACTGGCAACTACTCAAGCTAAGAGGTGAGTATTTTACCAGAGGGGAGTGGAGAAATCAGAACAGCTGAGATTACTCAGGAAGAAGAGCTATAGGTGACATACAGAACTGTTTAACCCTTGCAATAACAGAGCAAGGGAAATCTGCACAGCTAACTGCAAGGCAAAGCAGATCCAAACAGGGAAGGTGCATGTGTTGCCAGATTCTGCGATCTTCTGACCCCTATCTGTCGCAGTATCCCTGTGACATCATCTGGCAGCCCAAAATTGGCTACCACGAATAGGCTTGGCACAAGCAACTCCGTTTCCTAGAGCCTAGGCCTTCACCCTTTAAACCCTGACATTACACAAGGGTCCATAGGCTAGGGTCACAGAGTCAGCTGCTCTTCAGTGGTGCAAGCTGGCAAAAAGTCAGATAGCCGGGTCAGATCAAAGCAGGAGAGACATCAATAAACTAGCCGAGGTCAGGAAACAGAATAAATCAGGATGAAACACAAGAAGCATGGAACACAGATAAAATCAAGTAGCACAAACATTTATTGGCAGTGGGAACTTACTCTCAGGGGTTTATCAGCCCGCCCCACCCAGTGCTTATAGAAGGAGGAACTAACAGGATTAACCCCCTTAGCTTCTGGACTAAGCAGAGCCAAAAGTCCCAAGAATAAAATAGGATAGAAGCTGTCAAGCATCGCCCACAATCAAGGCGTGACACTGCCTAGGAGCCAAAGAAGAAATCTTCAAAGATGTTACATGAACGAAATGAAATGCCTTTTTAAATAATAAGAATATTAGCATATTTGGCACCAGTAATTTCAACCACAGAGTAGCGAGAAATAAAAAAAAAATCTTTTTATCTACATTACTACTACTATGTGCAGGTATATACAGTTTATAAGGTCCCAATTGGTTATGCAGAAGATTTGTTTTCCTTTAACAGAAAAAAAACAAAGCTACAATTGCTACAAAGTTTCATTAACAAATGAATCCGTGCAGAATATTGGACCTAATATATACATATAAAAAAGAAAAAAAAAAAAGAGTCAGCTCACCACTCAGCAGTTCTATTTGCAGAAGCCTGTACTGCCACAGGGAATATCCTTGAAGAAAAAGGAGAGATTCCAGCATCCGGATCTTCCATTAAAAAATACATATTTATTGAAAACAATTACAATGCATAGAAGTTACAAAAAAGCACACAGAGTTGCAACCCCTTCAGTGGTATTATAAGCATTAGCAGCAAACGCGTTTTGGATTAGAATCCTTAATCATTGCATGGACTCAATGTTTAAAGATTCTAATCTGAAACGCGTTTGCTGCTAATGCTTATAATCCCACTGAAGGGGTTGCAACTCTCTGTATGCTTTTTGTAACTTCTATGGATTTTAATTGTATTCAATAAATATGTATTTTTTACGGAAGATCCGTATGCTGGATTCTCTCCTTTTTCTAATATACAGTATACATGGTTTTAAAAATGTAGCAGATTTGTTTCAGAAATTTCTATGACTATCCTATTTTTCTGAATGTGGTCTGCATTAATCCATGCACATGTTACAGAAGCAACATCTTTCACATCCATGGAAAAGATTTCTGCAAGGTGTGTGTGAATAGATCCTAGAGGGCGAGGCATGTAATTTAAAAGTACATGGGCTGCAAAAGATGCCTATGCTAAAAATTATGTAAGGGGGATGTGAATAGTTATAGTTTTACTCTCTGTAGATTCTACTCCTGATTTTGTTTCACAAATGCTGACATCTAAATAATTATTTTTTAATAATTGTAATAAATATAATTTGTAGAGCAATACTTAAATTATGACAACTCAAAAAAAGATACATCAATGTTGGAAACTTATTTTTTCCTCTCTTCAGCATTGGCTCAAGAGTGAACGACCTGCACATGTCTGCGATCCACCAGAGAAGGAGGATATAAGTCCAGTGTCTTTGCTTGAAGCTTAAAAACAAATTCAATTTTCGAAGTGGATTGATTTTTTTTTTTGTTTGATTCGTATTTGGTGACATGGAAAATACGAAAACAATCTATTGACATATTAGTTGTTTCATTCTAAGTGGAATCTTTTCAGCCAAGTGAAACGCATCATGTTACATCGCCCGGAAGATGGGAAGCTGCTGGTGAAAAAGACTATTGTAAAGTTAGTTAAGTATGGACTCACCAATGTGTGGTGCGACAAGTTGCATACTGGAAGCCGGAACCTGGATATTGGAAAGTAGCTTAAAAGGTACAAAGTCCGATGTTAGACCGTGTACGATGCGCCATATAAAAACTCCTATGGACAAGTTCTATTGTCTATATATCTGAGACACTGTCTCTGACCTGTCGGCTGGGGTATGTGGATTACTCATACAGTATATTGAGGATGAGGAGAAGATGGAGAACAAAATTTTTCCATCTTCTCCATTGTGTCAGTCCGATGTTTCCCACAGACTCATTGACTTGCATGGCTGAGAGTGATCCGAATATCAGATGCAAATTGAGCATGCTGCGATTTTTTACAGGCTCTGTTGGAAGAAAATAATCGGACATATGCAAGGTCTGATAGACTAATATTGGTCAGATTGCGATCCAATGTTTTGTTGGATTGTACTCGGACTGAAAATATGACTGTCCGTCGATCCCTCAAAATGTATAGGAAATGCCACATTTGACATGGTAACATCAAAATGGTATCTGGTTAATTAATAACTATCCATGAGAAATAGTTGAGGAATAGCACAAGATATTGTTATAAGAAACAATGTTCCAGAATTTTTATGTTATGGAGAATACTAGTGTCTGCTAAAATAATATGACAGTAGCAGTAACAGATCTTTAAAAAGCAAAGGTTGACATCCATGTAGATAAAATCTGTAAACTGGTATAGTTTACCTTGTACAATAGAAAATCTATTGTTTAAACAAATATGTAGATATGTATGTACAGTGGTGGCCAAAAGTATTGGCACCCCTGCAATTCTGTCAGATAATCAGTTTCTTCCAGAAAATGATTGCAATCACAAATTCTTTGGTATTATTCTCTTCATTTAATTTGCTTGCAAGGAAAAAACACAAAAGAGAATGAAGCAAAAATCAAATCATTGATCATTTCACACACAACTCCAAAAAAGGGCCGGACAAAAGTATTGGCACCCTCAGCCTAATACTTGGTTGCACAACCTTTAGCCAAAATAACTGCGAACAACCGCTTCCGGTAACCATCAATGAGTTTCTTACAATGCTCTGCTGGAATTGTAGACTATTCTTCTTTGGCAAACTGCTCCAGGTCCCTGATATTTGAAGGGAGCCTTCTCCAAACTGCCATTTTGAGATCTCTCCACAGGTGTTCTATGGGATTCAGGTCTGGACTTATTGCTGGCCACCTTAGAAGTCTCCATGGCTTTCTCTCAAATCATTTTATAGTGCTTTTGGAAGTGTGTTTTGGGTCATTGTCCTGCTGGAAGACCCATGATCTCTGAGGGAGACCCAGCTTTCTCACACTGGGCCCTACATTATGCTTCAAAATTTGTTGGTAGTCTTCAGACTTCATAATGCCATGCACACGGTCAAGCAGTCCAGTGCCAGAGGCAGCAAAGCAACCCCAAAACATCAGGGAACCTCCGCCATGTTTGACTGTAGGGACCGTGTTCTTTTCTTTGAATGCCTCTTTTTTTTTTCCTGTACACTCTATGTTGATGCTTTTTCCCAAAAAGCTCTACTTTTGTCTCATCTGACCAGAGAACATTCTTACAAAACGTTTTAGGCTTTCTCAGGTAAGTTTTGGCAAACTCCAGCCTGGCTTTTTTATGTCTCTGGGTAAGAAGTGAGGTCTTCCTGGATATACTACCATACAGTCCCTTTTCATTCAGACGCCGACGGATAGTACGGGTTGACACTGTTGTACCCTCGGACTGCAGGGCAGCTTGAACTTGTTTGGATGTTAGTCGAGGTTCTTTATCCACCATCCGCACAATCTTGCGTTGAAATCTCTCGTCAATTTTTCTTTTCCGTCCACATCTAGGGAGGTTAGCCACAGTGCCATGGGCTTTAAACTTCTTGATGACACTGCGCACGGAAGACACAGGAACATTCAGGTCTTTGGAGATGAACTTGTAGCCTTGAGATTGCTCATGCTTCCTCACGATTTGGTTTCTCAAGTCCTCAGACAGTTCTTTGGTCTTCTTTCTTTTCTCCATGCTCAATGTGGTACACACAAGGACACAGGACAGAGGTTGAGTCAACTTTAATCCATGTTAACTGGCTGCAAGTGTGATTTAGTTAATGCCAACACCTGTTAGGTGCCACAGGTAAGTTACAGATGCTGTTAATTACACGAATTAGAGAAGCATCACATGATTTTTCAAACAGTGCCAATACTTTTATCCACCCCCTTTTTTAGGTTTGGTGTGGAATTATATCCAATTTGGCTTTAGGACAATTCTTTTTGTGTTTTTTCATTGAAGACAAATTAAATGAAGATAATAATACCAAAGAATTTGTGATTGCAATCATTTTCAGGAAGAAACTGAGTATTATCTGACAGAATTGCAGGGGTGCCAATACTTTTGGCCAGCACTGTATATATGAACTATGTGAAATGTACATTGTGTTAATCTTTCAAGTGCCACATCTCATAAATCTAATGTAAGTTTTTTTGTCTTCTTACCTCATCTTACATTTTGTAAAGGGATATTCCTATTTTTTAAAGTGATCATCTATCCAAAGGAGAGTTGAAAACTTTCATATCGGTGGGATCTGAAATGCCCCCCTGGAACTGAGGGGCGGCCACGCATGCATGACACTGCTCCAATCATTCTGAGACTTCCCAAGATAGCCAACAGGATATTTCAGAGCCATGTCTTTAAGGGTTGATTCAGATGGCAATTATTCTGATCAGACTTGGATCAGATTTCGTTCAGAGTGTGCGATCAGTGTCATCTGATGTTCTTGTACATGAAATGAAATAAAAAAAATAAATTCTTCATCTTCTCCATACTGACAGTCCACGAAAATCAGACCATGAAAATCTGACTGCACTCTGATTTTTTTTCCATAGACTCTCGGATCAAAATTGGACATGTCTCTGATGTTTTCCGCAGACCACTCAGTCTAAGGAAAAAATTAGACATGTGAATGGCCCATAGACTATCACAAGAAGGAGTGCTATTAGTAAGAAACACATAGCACTTGTACACGAAAATCAGAGGTTTGAATGAGCCCTAAGGCCCACATACAGTTGAAACCAGAAGTCTACACACACTATATAAAAAGACACATATGCATGATTTTCTCAATATCCAACATGAAATCAGAATAAACCTTTCCCGTTTTAGGTCAATTAGGATTACCATCATTTTTAATATTTGCCAAATGCCAGAATAATGAGAGAAAGAGAGAGAATGTTTTAAGGCATTTTTATTACTTACTGCAAAGTCAAAAGTTTTCATACATTTCATTAGTATTTGGTACCATTGCCCATAAACTGAATGACTTGAGTCAAACGTTTGGGATATCCTTCCACAAGCTTCTCACAATAGTTGGTCAGAATTTGGTCCCATTCCTCCTGACAAAACTGGTGTAACTGATCCAGGTTTGTAGGCTACCTTGCTCGCACCTGCCTTTTCAGCTTTGCCCATAAATTTGCAATAGGATTGAGATCATGGCTTTGTGTTGGCCACTCCAAAACAGGGACTTTGTTATCCTTAAGCCACTTTGTTACCATTTTGGCAGTATGCTTTGGGTCATTGTCCATTTGGAAGACCCGTTTCCGCCCAAGCTTTAACTTCCTGGCTGATGTCTTGAGATGTTGCTACAGTATTGCCACATAATCTTCTTTTCTCCATTTTCTGAAGTGCACCAGACCCCCCTGCAGCAAAACAACCCCACAACATGATGCTACCACCCCCATGTTTCACAGTTGGGATGGTGTTCTTAGGCTTCCAAGCTTCTCCCTTTTTCCTGCAAACGTAATGATGGTCATTATGCCCAAAAATTTAACTTTTAGTTTCATGAGACCACAGGACATGTCTCCAAAAATTAAAGTATTTGTTCCTGTGTGCATTTGCAAATATTAATCTGGCTTTTTTATGTTTCTTTTGGAGTAATGGCTTCTTCCTGGCAGAGTGGCCTTTTAGCCCATGTTGATACAGTACTCGTTTCACTGTGGATATTGACACAATCTTAACAGCTTCCGCCATCATCTTCGCATGGTCTTTTGCTTTTGTCCTTGGGTTGATATGCACATGTCGGACCAAAGAATGTTCATCTTTGGGACACAGAACCTGTCTCCTTCCTGAGCTTTATGATGGCTGGACAATCCCATCTTTTTTGTACTTGTGTATAATTGCTTGTACAGATGAACGAGGCACCTTCAGGTATCCTGAAATTGTACCCAAGGATGAGCCAGACTTGTGCAAGTCTACAATTCTCTTCCTGATATCTTGGCTGATTTCTTTAGATTTTCCCATGATGCTACACAAAGAAGCACTGTGTTTCAAGTGTGCATTAAAATACATCCACAGGTGTGTCTCTAATTAACTCAGATGTTGCCAAAAAAACTATCAGAAGCTTCCAAACACATGACATCATCATATGGCAGTCCAGAATTGTTTAAAGGCATAGTAATCTTAGTGTATGTAATCTTTTGACTTTGCAGTAAGTAATAAAAATGCTTTAAAGCATTCTCTCTCGCTCATTACTCTGGCATGTGGCAAATATTAAAACTTATGGTAATCCTAATTGACCTAAAACTGGAAAGGTTTATTCTGATTTCATGTCAGATATTGAGAAACACATGCATATGTGTCTTTTTATATAGTGTATGTAAACTTCTGGTTTCAACTATACACATTAGGTAGCTGCTGGCCGGCGACAGCTACCTCTCCTGACTCAGGAACATGAGGTCAAGTGTCCTTGTCTTCTAGGAGAGCCATTTCCAGATTCCTCTGGCTGCGGATTCCTTCTCTGCCTAATAAATGGATCAGCCATTGAAATTTCAATGACCGGATACTTTCCTCTCCTGACAGATACTGGTGAGGTCCTCTTCCACACTACTGTCAGCTGAGCCCACCCATATCTTGGGTGCCCTACTGTTGCCACCCCCACTGCTCCTAAAGACCACCAAAGGTATTAGACTGTGAATTGATCCCATCGATATAGGCAGGTTCGGATAACTTTAATCTAATGTGCACGGGGGGTTTTGGAGTAATGAAAGTGTCAGCGATCAGACATCCACCCACCTGCAAGTTATTGCCCATCACTTGGTTAAGTGATAACTAAGTTTTCTTGAGTCACCTTCTAACTAATCCCAGGAGAATGTGTGTTGTGTTCTAACTTATTTATAAATGGTTTTTACCTAATGCAAATAAAGTTAAAAAAAAATAAGTATTCAGAAAGTATCCTATGGAGTCTGAATTTTCTGTTTGTTATTGCATTTTCTGACTTACAAAAAGGTATAATAAAGCGCTCTATAAAGTCATGCTGTTTTCACAACATTTGCACATCCTGCAGACTGCCCTAATTGCACTTTACATTATTCTTTGTCTGTCACAAATGCAGGATGTGGACAGAGCAGACAGCAGCAGCGCTAGATAAAAGTCATTGACCTGTCGGTATGTTTTCGGTGACAGGGTATCTTGTGACGGTGAAAGTAATGATGAAAGGCAGGAAATTAAGACCATCAAGAAGTCATGCATCTTAAGAATAAGGATAGAAATACTTGCAGTTATCCAATAAGCAGTGTTTCAGATTGCCTGATAACTCGTTTTTAGGCCACTTTTTTTCAACACTGCACATTTGGAAAAGGGCAGCATAGAGTTCTGGCACAGTATATGTTAATACATTTTAGTAGCCCTTCTACAATTCTCCAACATCCAGCAAAATAAAATGGTCCTTAAATACAATTTGAAATTTATAAAGGATTTTGAAGGGCCACAACCATGGTATTAAACAATGCTTATTTTATCCATAATTGCAGACCAGACCTGTTCTCATATTAAGGTGATCCCTCATCATACAGTCTGACTCTTTTAAAGGGCAGCCTAAGTTCAGCCATTGTCACAGTAACAAACTTTGTAATATATCATATTTTAAATTTTTTTGAAAAAGAGTTTGGCACAAACTTGAAAAGCGTAATAAAGCTACTATGAAGTACTACTACAGCAGCAGTGTGGTCATCCAGAAACGTCCATCTCCTTTAACTTCTCAATATCCACAGACATGACTGCAGCAGCTGTATACTCTACAGGCATATAATGGGATTGTGACATGCACAACTTGGTCAGGTGAGCACCCCCCTCACCTCCCCCTAACGTCCTCTACCCTATACTACAGGCGTAGCAAATTTTCCATAGGGGCCACATGAGAGACCGTGACTGTTATAGAGGGCTGAACTAATAGGCTGAAATTAATTCTGCTCAATATTAATATAATTATTTTATATTAATATCAATTGTATCATTTAATATTGAGCAGAATTAGGTATGCTGACATCCTCCTATATACCATATGAGCCCACACACATTCCCCATATATACCGTATGAGCCCAAACACTGCCACATATATACTGTACACAGCCCCCTATAAACCACAATTGCCCCCACATAGCCTTCTATACAGTGGCTTGAGAAAGTTTTCACCCCCCCCCCCCCCTTGGCATTTTCTGTGTTTTGCTACCTCACAATCTGGAATTTCACTGTTTTTCTTGAGGGTTTGCATCAGTTCATGTACATAACATGCCTACAACTGTGAACATTTGGTTTTCTTTTTATTGTGAAGCAAACAACAAATAGGACAAAATAACTGAAAACTTCAGTGTGCATAACTATTCACTCCCCTAAAGTCAGTACTTTGTAGAGTCTCCTTTTGCTTCAATTACAGCTGCAAGTCGCTTTGGATAAGTCTCTTGAGCCTTCTACATCTTGCCACTGGGATTTATGACCATTCCTCAAGGCAAAACTGCTCTAGCTCCTTCAAGTTAAATGGTTTCCTCTGGTGAACAGCAATTTTCAAGTCTGTCCACAGATTCTCAATTGGATTAAGGTCTGGGCTACCACTTAAACCACTGGAGTGTTGATTTAGAGGTATGCTTTGGGTCATTGGCTTGTTGGAAAGTGAACCTCAGTACTAGTCCCAAATCACCGACAGACTGAAACAGGTTTTGTTCAAGAATATCCCTGTATTTCATACCATCCATCTTCCCCTCAACTTGGGCCATTTTCCCTGTCACTGCTGCCAAAAAACATCCCCACAACATGATGCTGCCACCACCATGTTTCACTGTGGGGATGGTGTTCTTGTGGTGATGAGCTGTGTTGGTTTGGCGCCAAACAGCATTTACCTCGGTGGCCAAAAAGTTCAATTTTGGCTTCATCTGACCACAGGACCTTCCTCCATACATGTGGGTAGTTTCTCACATGTCTTTTGGCAAACTCAAAACGAGCCTTGGCAGGTTTGTTGTAGTACCATGTTCTTTCCATTTGATGATAATGGTTTTGATGATGCCCAATCAGCATTGGTGTCATTGTCCCCGCCTTCATATGAAATTGAACATGAAGAGGAAATCAGATCAGCTGGAGCCCTGACTTCCTCTTAATGTTCAAAACGTACGAGGGTGGGGACAGTGATGCCAGTGCTGATTGGGTGCCGAGCACCACGTCATTCCAACACATCACAGCCCCTGAACTGCGAGTGCCGACACTGCTGGAAAGGCACCAGCACGGGAGGTGAGTATAGGTTTTTTTATTTTATCCGGGCCAAACATTTAGTTCAAGAAGGGGTTGTCCTAGTAGTGGACAATCCCTTTAATGGTGTTGCAGCCTCTGTGGCCTCTCAGAAAAGGTGTGTATATACTGACAGACCATGTGACACTTAGATTGCACACAGATGGACATCTTTTTACTAAGCATGTGACTTATGAAGGTTATTATTGCACCAAAAATTTTTTGAGGGGCTTAATTGCAAAAAGGGTGAATACATATGCACATGACAATTCTTAGTTGTTTGATGCCATAAATTTAATGTATGCGTATATTTTTCTCACTTCACCAACTTAGACTATTTAATGTTGATGCATCACACATAAATCAGATTACAAAAATATATATAAACACAGGTTGTAATGTAACAAAATAGTTAAAAAGCCAATGGGGTGAATACTTTCGCAAGACATTGTATACGGTAAAAGCCCCCACATAGCCTCTTCTTTAAAGCATGCACCCTCACATATCCTCCCTATATACAGCATGAAATCCCACATAAGTTATGTGGGATCTTACGCTGTTTAAGAAAGGCTACATGGGGTTTTACACTGTATATATGGAGGCTATAATTTTATATATATATATATATATATATATAAATATATATATATACACATATACACACACACACTATGTGCAGAATTATTAGGCAAGTTGTATTTTAGAGGATTATTTTTATTATTGATCAACAACTATGTTCTCAATCAACCCAAAAGACTCAAATATCCAAGCTTAATATTTTTGAAAGTTGGAGTGTTTTTTTTTTCAGATTTGGCTATCTTAGGAGGATATCTGTTTGTGCAGGTAACTATTACTGTGCAGAATTATTATGCAACCTAATAAAAACCAAATATAATTCCATCTCACTTGTTTATTTTCACCAGGTAAACCAATATCAGTGCACAAAATTTAGAAATAAACATTTCTGACATGCAAAAACAAAAAAATTAGTGATCAATATAGCCACCTTTCTTTATGATGACACTCAACAGCCTTCCATCCATAGATTCTGTCAGTTGCTTGATCTGTTTTCGATCAACATTGCGTGCAGCAGCCACCACAGCCTCCCAGACACTGTTCCGAGAGGTGTACTGTTTTCCTTCCCTGTAAATCTCACATTTTATGATGGACCACAGGTTCTCTATGGGGTTCAGATCAGGTGAACAAGGGGGCCATGTCATTATTTTTTCTTCTTTCAGACCTTTACTGGCCAGCCACGCTGTGGAGTAGTTGGATGCATGTGATGGAGCATTGTCCTGCATGAAAATCATGTTTTTCTTGAACGATACAGACTTTTTCCTGTACCACTGCTTGAAGAAGTTGTCTTCCAGAAACTGGCAGTAGGTCTGGGAGTTGAGCTTCACTCCATCATCAACCCAAAAAGGTCCCACAAGTTCATCTTTGATGATACCAGCCCATACCAGTACCCCACCTCCACCTTGCTGGCGCCTGAGTCGGAGTGGAGCTCTCTGCCCTTTACTGATCCAGCCTCTGGCCCATCCATCTGGCCCATCAAGAGTCACTCTCATTTCATCAGTCCATAAAACCTTTGAAAAATCAGTCTTAAGATACTTCTTGGCCCATTCTTGACGTTTTATCTTATGTTTCTTGTTCAAAGGTGGTCGTTTTTCAGCCTTCCTTACCTTGGTCATGTCCCTGAGTATCGCACACCTTGTGCTTTTTGATACTCCAGTAACATTGCAGCTCTGAAATATGGCAAAACTGGTGGCGAATGGCATCTTGGCAGCTTCACGCTTGATTTTCCTCAATTCATGGGCAGTTATTTTGCGTCTTTTTTGGCCAACACGCTTCTTGCGACCCTGTTGGCTATTTGCCATGAAACGCTTGATTGTTCGGTGATCACGCTTCAAAAGTTTGGAAATTTCAAGACTGGTGCATCCCTCTGCAGGACATCTCACAATTTTGGACTTTTCAGAGCCTGTCAAATCTCTCTTCTGACCCATTTTGCCAAAGGAAAGGAAGTTGCCTAATAATTAAGCACACCTTATATAGGGTTTTGATGTCATTAGACAACACCCCTCCTCATCACAGAGATGCTCATCACCAGATTTACTTAATTGGTAGCTGGCTCTCAAGCCTATGCAGATTGGAGTAGGACAACATGTATAAAAAGTATCATGTGATCAAAATACTAATTTGCCTAATAATTCTGCACGCGGTGTGTGTGTGTGTATATATATATATATAGCCATAATATATATATATATATATATATATAGCCATAATATATATATATATATATATATATATATATATATATATATATATATATATATATATAGCCATAATATATATATATATATATATATATATATATATATATATATATATATATATATATATATATATATAAATATATATATATATATATATAGCCATAATATATAAATATATATATATATATATATATATATATATATATATATATATATATATATATATGGGACTCATGCAGTATATATTGAGGCTATGTGGGGCTCAAACTGTAAGGCTATGTGGGGGCTTGCGCTGTATAAGAGAGGCTTACAGTTTAAGCCCCACATAGCCTCCCCATATACAGCATGAGCCCCACATAGCCTCCTATATACAGTGAGCCCCACATAGACTCCTATATACCGTATGGGACCCACACAGCCTCCTATATACAGCATGAGCCCCACATAGAGTCCCATATATAGCATGAACTCCACATAGGCTTCCATATTCAGAATGAGCTTCCATATACAGAATGAGCCCCACATAGCCTCCATATATATAGCCCCACAAAACCTCCCACATTATTTACACACACATATACATATATATATATATATATATATATATATATATATATGTATTAGTACAGACCAAAAGTTTGGACACACCTTCTCATTTAAAGATTTTTCTGTATTTTCATAACTATGAAAATTGTACATTCACACTGAAGGCATCAAAACTATGAATTAACACATGTGGAATTATATACTTAGCAAAAAAGTGTGAAACAACTGAAAATATGTCTTATATTCTAGGTTCTTCAAAGTAGCCACCTTTTCCTTTGATGAGTGCTTTGCACACTTTTGGCATTCTCTTGATGAGCTTCAAGTGGTAGTCACCGGAAATGGTCTTCAACAATCTTGAAGGAGTTCCCAGAGATGCTTAGCACTTGTTGGCCCTTTTGCCTTCACTCTGCGGTCCAGCTCACCCCAAACCATCTCGATTGGGTTCAGGTCTGGTGACTGTGGAGGCCAGGTTATCTGGCGTAGCACCCAATCACTCTCCTTCTTGGTCAAATAGCCCTTACACAGCCTGGAGGTGTGTTTGGGGTCATTGTCCTGTTGAAAAATAAATGATGGTCCAACTAAACGCAAACCGGATGGAATAGCATGCCGCGGCAAGATGCTGTGGTAGCCATGCTGGTTCAGTATGCCTTCAATTTTGAATAAATCCCCAACAGTGTCACCAGCAAAACACCCCCACACAATCACACCTCCTCCTCCATGCTTGATGGTGGGAACCAGGAATGTAGAGTCCATCCGTTCACCTATTCTGCATCGCACAAAGACAGTGGTTGGAACCAAAGATCTCAAATTAGGACTCATCAGACCAAAGCACAGATTTCCACTGGTTTAATGTCCATTCCTTTTTTTCTTTAGCCCAAACAAGTCTCTTCTGCTTGTTGCCTGTCCTTAGCAGTGGTTTCCTAGCAGCTATTTTACCATGAAGGCCTGCTGCACAAAGTCTCCTCTTAACAGTTGTTGTAGAGATGTGTCTGCTGCTAGAACTCTGTGTGGCATTGACCTGGTCTCTAATCTGAGCTGCTGTTAACCTGCGATTTCTGAGGCTGGTGACTCGGATAAACTTATCCTCAGAAGCAGAGGTGACTCTTGGTCTTCCTTTCCTGGGGTGGTCCTCATGTGAGCCAGTTTCTTTGTAGCGCTTGATGGTTTTTGCAACTGCACTTGGGGACACTTTCAAAGTTTCCCCAATTTTTCGGACTGACTGACCTTCATTTCTTAAAGTAATGATGGCCACTCGTTTTTCTTTACTTAGAATTTGTATTATGGCAAGAACAAAGCAGCTAACAGTCTATTCAGTAGGACTATCAGCTGTGTATCCACCAGACTTCTGCACAACACAACTGATGGTCCCAACCCCATTTATAAGGCAAGAAATCCCACTTATTAAACCTGACAGGGCACACCTGTGAAGTGAAAACAATTTCCGGTGACTACCTCTTGAAGCTCATCAAGAGAATGCCAAGAGTGTGCAAAGCAGTCAACAAAGCAAAAGGTGGCTACTTTGAAGAACCTAGAATATAAGACATATTTTCAGTTGTTTCACACTTTTTTGTTAAGTATATAATTCCACATGTGTTAATTCATTGTTTGATGCCTTCAGTGTGAATGTACAATTTTCATAGTCATGAAAATACAGAAAAATCTTTAAATGAGAAGGTGTGTCCAAACTTTTGGTCTGTACTGTATATATATGTGTATATATATATATATATATATATATATATATATATACACATATATATATATATATATATATATATATATATATATACACACACACACACACACACACACACACATATAAACATATACACATATAAAACATGAGCTCCACATAGCCCCCTATATACAGTATGAGCCCTACATAGCCCTCTATATACAGCATGAGCCCCATAGATTCCCATATACAGCATAAGCCCCACATAGCCCCTTATACAGTATGATGCCCACATAGCCCCTGTAGGGGTGTCGTACTCACTCAGCCGTGGTTCAGGCAGGAACAGGAAACCTTTTCATAAAAATGTTCTGTTCAAGCAAGTTTATTCGGACTTCATAAACCGCTTAGCATAGGCAAACAAAGAGACTGCCTTTTCCGGCACAAAGTGAAAACACAAAGCACAATGTCCATGCAATGGTGCAGGTTCACCCGCTACAGGTCAGTGTCCAGTTCTCAAGGCCTTAGCACAATGTCAATTGCTTCACGGACACACTGAAACAAATTTTTAATTGAGGTCAGAAATGGCAGTATTTTCTGAAAACATATATGTGATTCGTGTGACGGAGAAAACAGTTTTAAATACCTGGCCTGTAGGTAACTACTTTGAACAGCAAACTGTTGTCAATTGCTTCACTGATACACTGAAACAAATTTTTAATGTAGGCCAGAAATGGCAGTATTTTCAGCGCAATTATATGTGATCCGTGTGACGGACAAACCACAGTTTTAAATAGATGGATTTTTAGCGCTGTAATATGGAAAGGACCTGGCTGTATTCTGCAGTGCCAATAAGCAAATGGTGCAGAAAAACGGTGTTCTCTAGATTGCTTTTTAAAAATTATTCCTGGCCCCTCAGACCTGGGCCTATTTCTAGAAATATCTAACAGTAGCAGCAGACAGAACTGAAATGGAGCCTCTTGTGCTATATGCTCTGCAGTCTGCTATATACACTGCCTGCCTGATATCTCTGCAGATGGATTAGTCCTCAGAAGGACTGTTTGTTGAGATGGATATGTGTCTCTAATATAGTTTGGTGTACCTACACTAACTAGAAACAAGGAAATCTCTCCCTGACGCAGCAGCACCTCTCCCTACTCTGCTTGATTCCGGAGTGACTGTGACGAGCATGGCGGCGCCAGGTCTGATATAGACCTGATGACGTTGTGCGGCCAGCCAATCACTGTAATGTCACAACCAACATGGCTACGGCATTACAGTGAGTGTCAGGCAATCCCTGCATGTTTATTGGCTCTCTAAAGAGCGCCAAACATGCAGGGAGGGGACCCGAGTTCCCGCCCAGCAACCCCGGAAATACTCGGCAAGCGCCGAGCATCTCGAGCAGTGAGATGCTCGGGCGAGCACCAAGCAGTAGCGAGCATGCTCGCTCTTCACTATTGATTTTGGTGCACTATATCATACACTATATCATCCAATTTCTGAACATAGTTTATATAAAATGTATTTCATTATAAAAATTGTAATTAATAAAAGTTACATTTTATAACATTCACACACCTTTTCCCCTTTTCATTTCTCTCATATAAATATCAGAAAGTAATTTTTGGTATATATTTTTTCTGCTCGTGTTTCATATTGAACAGCAATATATGTAGGTTATTTTTTGTTACATTTAAAGCGCACCTGTCAGCAGGATTGTGCTAAGTAAAGTACATACACTGTCAAGTGGGCGCCGTTACACTGATTAAAATTATACCTTGGTTGATAATCTATCCGGTGGTTCTTTTTTAATCTTTGCAGTTTTCAGTTAATGAGATTTTGGTGCTCCGGGGTGGCCTGTGGGGTGGACTTTATATGGTGCTCTGCTTACATATTCACCTGTATGCTCTTATGACCGCTCACTGTGCCTTTAGTGACCTGCCTCCTATTTTACATAATGCATATACTATTGTGGGGTTGGGAAAAAATTTTTTTTACATCAAGAAAAATGGTGCCTACACATGCGCAGTAGAAGCTATCGCCTGCTGATAGCCGCTACTGCACACTAATATCTAATATGAAAAAGGAGTGGTTTTTTTGCATTTATTTGCGGTGAGAACTTTTAACTTATTACTTTTTTTTTTTTTTTTGCACAATTTATATATATATTTTTTCCATAATTTGTCCTCTAATAAAACAAAGGCATCTAGGAAACATTTTTTTTTCCACTGTAACTGGGTCAGCCATAGGCATGTTATGACTGGTCTGTGTCTGCTAGTGCCCAACATCTCTGCTATTATGTGATCGCCAGATCGTACAGAAGCATTCGCGCAGCCCATTGGGGGCGATGAAATATAAGCGGTAATAAACCGTTTGTCTTCTCCTCAAGGTCTCCAGCTATATGTGACAGCCGGGCACTCGACCTGCTGCTTCTAGATTGCAAGAGCAGGAGCTTTAACCTCACACCATAAATTTACAATATCGCGGGGCTACAGCCCAGGGCCAAGCATTGGAAATGTAAAGAGATTGGTTATAAAAGTTTAAATAGACATTTAAAGCTACGGTCCCACGTACAGTAAATACTGATGTATTTTTTTGTGAAAACTCATGCTCAATGGGAGTTAAAACATGATGTTCTGTGCGTTTTTTTGCTCTTGTTGCTTTTATGGGGAGCGATGGAAGTTTTATGTTCAGAATCTCAGTGTTTATGCACTAAAAAAAAATGCCATTTCAAATCAAATATGCATAAAAAAAGGGTGGAATCCTTATTTCATTTAAACAAATGCAGCAAAAATGCGATAATCAAAGTAGATGGTTATTGTGTATTTTGAAAAAAGAAAAGAAAACTCTCTCCATCCTGTCCATAAGTTATCTTTAGCCGCTCTTCTGCGATAAGAACACTTTCACAATTGAAATTGTGAAAGTTGACTTAACAGTGTATACATAACTTATTTCTTAACCTATTGCTGTAACATGCAGCAAGTCGCAACATCAGTATTTCCTTTAGAGATTTACTCTTATGTTGAGTGGAAAAATAGTGACCTAATGTTTTTGTATTAAATGTCATTTTATGATACCTTGTGACAATGTTTTTCCCAATATTACAATCAGTACTTAAAAAAAAAAAAAAATTCTTACAATTTTCAAACTGGCCACTGGGTTTATTTCAGATTTGTACTCTATTCTTTAATAAAATTGACATGCACATTAGAAGCAATGGATTAACTCACTCTTTTGTATTGAAGCATCTAATGAGCGTGTGCAAAGTTTGCTTTAAAGGGAAGGTACAAGGGTCAGCTGTGACATTGTCTACGGTGAATCCTGTGCTATGAGATGCTCACAGGTGTAACCTGAAATTATAATCCTGCCTTTGATGATAATGAGACTTCTTAAAAAGTGTTCCGTAATGAACAGAAAGTATGAGTTTAGTAAAAGGCCAAGGTGAAAAATACAGGATTTCATTTTTTATTTTTCCATACAGATTGTGATATAAATTTTTTTGGCAAAGAATGAATAAAAAATGTAACATAAAAACCTGATTTTAACAATGGGTTATTTTCTGATGATACATTTCATGAAAGGGAACTAGTCATAAAATGTACAATGCCTAAACTGATGATATAGGGTTATACAGAATGGGAATAGTTTTCTAATAACATTGTTTTTTTGTACCTTGGAAGGGATGGAGACTTCACCCTTACCTCTTTACGGGTAATCCTTTTTCCCCACTCATGCTTATCGATCCATTTCGGAGAGTGCAATCTTGAGAAAATGATTACTGTTATATATACACACTATGGCTGCGGTATTAAGATGATAAATTTGATGACCATTTCCCTTTTAAAGTGAAACAATAAAATCTGAGGTATTCAAAAACGCTAAATATATTTTTAGTAGTTAATAGGGCACTAAGCATTTTAATGGAAATCATGTGCATTTCTAGAGCTCTAATCAAAAACATTCTGGGAATTTGGTATACGACCCTCCAGCTGTTGTAAAGCTACAACTCGCAGAATGCTAATAGGATGGATTTTCAATTACTAGTTTTCTGTCATATGAAATGCACCAAAAAGTATTTATATATTATGCATACTGAATTCATGTACACTCCTCAACATTCGTGGAGCTCTGGAAATCACAGGATTGATTGATATGTTAATGATATAAAAAATGATGGAAAAAAAAAAAGAAAATTATCATAAAAACATCTTAATTTATTCTGTATCAAATATGAGCGCCACATGCAGAAATACACACACTTACACACCTTAGCTACTATCAATGAGATTATTAATAGTTGTATGAGCAATGTTCTGCCACGCTGATTACACTTGGACACGCCAATCATTAAGATTCGCTGTTGGCAGCTTCCTTTGCAATTGCCGACTGATCACAGTTCAGATGTGCTCGATGGGAGACAAGTCTGGAGCGGCTGCAGGTTATGGTAGCACGTTTAGGCCATGTGCACTTCTTGCTGTGGTTCAAGTTTGTTGTTTTTCTCCCAACTACTGGGACACACAACATTGAACTGTGCTGACATCTTGGCTTATGTATGTTGTGATCTGCTGGAGTGATATATCAAGGTCACCCAGTTCAAGGATTCGGTCACTCTTTTTGCAATAAGCAGTAATAACTGTGACATTGATTAACAGGAGGCGACTGCACAATCAGCACATGATTTTATCTGATTTTTGAGGTTTTGTTTAGCTAAAAAAAATATATATTTCTTTCTATCTGACTTTTTTACCTTCCCACATGCCACAGATTGGAGCTGAGTGTTTGAAACTTTGAGCATTTGCAGATCTTAGCGACACCGGCTTTTTCTTCAATTTCAATAACTTTCTTTTCAATGAATTTTTATTCAGGTTTTATCAAATTAAAACATTTGTAACTTTTTATAACAAAGACACAATCAATTTTCCAATCAATAGTTGCCTTACAATCATGATTATTTGAAATACAATAATCCTAAAAAAATGTAATGGGAGAAAAAACAAAACAAATGGGGAAATGGAGGGAATAAGGAAATGGGGCATGGAGGTATACTATTCGGGTGTACCAATTTGAATATCTTTATGGCTTGTCCTTCATGGTGTTGCAATTTCAGTGTTGAAGAGTGTATATACACTACTGTGCAAAAGTTTTAGGCAGGTGTGGAAACAATGCTGCAAAGTAAGAATGCGTTAAAATATGGAAATGTTATTCGATTATTTGTATCAATTAACAAAATGCAAAGTGAATGAACAAAAAAGAAATCTAAACAAATCAATATTTGGTGTGATTGTGTAAACTTGCACCGTTTTAGAAAGAACTGATTAAGGTGGTTGCTCCAAACATCTTGGAAAACTAACCACAGATCTTCTGTAAATGTTGCTTATATATATAAATGCAAATCTTTCTGTCTCTTCATATAATCCCATACAGACTTGATATTGAGATCAGCTCACCATGAGGACCATATTATCACTATCTGGAGATAGTTTTTAATAATATTGGCTGTATGTTTGAGGTCGTTGTCCTGCTAAAGAATAAATTTGGAGCCGATCAGACACCTCCCTGATAGCATTACATGATGTAACTGCCAGTACTTCTCAGCATTGACGACACCAAGAAATGGGAAACATTGAGGACCATAGACTTGGTGGTCGGCCAAGAAGACTTTGTGCAGCAGATGAAAGACACATCATGATTACTTCCCATTTAAACCGGAAGATGTCCATCAGTGCTCAAAAAGGTCAGCAACCAGTGGGCCATAAGTGGCCTCCATGGAAGAATTGCAGCCAACAACTATAACTTCCACATGGAATCAAGACCTATTAACTCACTATGCACAAAAATATAGGAACTGGTGTGCAGAAAAATGGCAGCAGGTGCCAGTGAAATAAAAATTTGGCTGTTACAAAAGGCATTTTGGTCGCAAAAAAGTAGCAGAGTGGAACAATAATGAGTGTCTACTGGTAACAGTGAAGCATGGTGGAAGATACTTGCAAGGTAGGAGATGTATTTCAGCAAATGGAGTTGGGTATTTCGTTCAGGATTAATGGTGTTGTCAGTGCTAAGAAATACATGCAAAAACCTTTCCATCATGTAATAACATCAGGGACGTGTCTGATTGGCTCCAAATTTATTCTGCAGCAGAACAACCGCCCCAAACATACAGCCAATGTAAAGAAGAACAAGGAGTCTTGGACGTGATAATATGACCCTCACAGAGCCCTAATTTCAACATCAAGTCTGTCTGGAAATACACAAAGAGACAGAAGAATTTGTACAAGCGTTTGGAACAACCTCTCTGCCGAGTTCCTTCAAAAACTTGAGTGCAAGTACCTAGATAAATTGATGTTTTGGAGGCAAAAGGAAGGTCACTCTAAGTATTGATTTGTGCACAATAGTATGGATTTGCAGTTGTGTTTATATTTTAAAGGGAACTTGACAGCTGATGCATGCTGCCAGCATGATTTCAGCCATATATGTTTAGCTCTGAAATGGTGCAGCGTTTCAGAGAAAATCATTGTCTAATAGCCTTAGGCGACTGAGCCACGAGGGTGATTAGCGCCGCTCGCTCTCCTGGAGTGACAGGTCTCTCCATATACATGCACCCAAGGAGGGACCTGTTACTCCAGGGAAGCTGCTGGGGGGAGAAGCTGCCGTGGACAAAGTTACAGTGTAGACTAGTTGGAGACCTGTGTGCGTGTGTAGGACCTGTCACTCCAGGAGAACAGGCGGGGAGAAGTTGCCAGGGACCCACCTGTCCAAATAATAACCTGTGTGGCTCGGTTCCCGGCGGCAAACCAACTATGTTTTTACCTAAAACCCAGCGACATGGCTGAAATTATGTAACATGCATCTGCTACTTTCTACCTGTGAATCGGGCACCATGTATCAGCTTTCAGATTCCTTTTAAGAACATCCAATTGTCTTTATAGCCATAAAATGTAATGCTAGTATTCTGGCCTCCTGCTGTTATCACAAGTGGGAATTCTTGGAGAACATGAGCTCCATCTACTTCTAAAAAAATAAAAATAAAAAATGCATAACCGCAGGGATGCTTTTAAAATAAATTGAGCCATACTCGCTCCCCTTATGTCCCCAGTGAATCAAGTGCAGGGCTCACTGTTGGTCTGCAACAAGACCAGAAGCCATGATGTCCAGTTCTTGGTTACCTGACTGTTGCTGTTGAGGCTTGTGATTGTACAGCGTGTCATCAGATGTGCTCTTTCTGTCACCAAACTGTTGCAGCTAATAACAGGCTTCAACAGAGAGTTGAAACAAGAGAGGGACATCATGGCTTTTGGTCCCAGCGGCAGCGCAGACCACCAGAGCAAACTCCACTGGACAAACTGAAGTAAGTGCAGGTGAGTATTGCTCAGTTTATCATTTTAACAGCATTCCTGTAGTTGTTAAAAAAAAAAAAAAAACTGTACATGTCAGACAACCCTTGTAAATTCCCCATGCTTCTTATATTAGTAAGTAGAGTTGAGAAAAAATAGATTTGCAGGACCCAGATCCATGACCGCTAGACCAGACCTCTGCAAACATCCCACTACTTGTAGCATGCCTGGAGCCTCTACTGACTAGTAGGCCCTGTGACATCATTACATTGCGGCTCAATGCAAGCATAATATCACTACTAATTAGAAAATAAAGATTAAACAGAGGCGCTCCACATGTGGATCAATGGATTAAACAAAGCGGTGCATCTTTACAAAAATGCTCACCTCGTGAGGTTGTGCAAGACCGGCACAACACTGAGGAGCATGATGATGGTTCAATGGTGATTGGCTGCAGCTCCAACCGCTGGTTCCAAGACCCACAGGTTTCAGGAATAGTGGAATCAATATCGTAGAGATAAAAGTTAGAAACACCGCACTTTTATCTCTACTAATCAGAAAAGGAGCTCTTGGGTAGTAGGAGGTTTGCAGTTCTCTGGCCCGTCGGATACAGTCTGTGGGCAGGGTCCTGCGAATGTTCTTGTTCAACTCAATTAACCAAAAAGTGTTATTTATTTATTTTTTTTGTTAATTATTGGTTCTGGCTTTTAGCATATCCTAGTATAGGTCTTAATCACTTCTATTTGGTTTTTAATTTTCGCCTGGATATAGTGAAGTAAAATTAAAATTGGTTAAAAAAATAATATATAAATCACGCCAACAATTACTGCAGGCACACAGCATAATTCAATGTAATAAAAATATATTACAACTATTATTTTTAAATCAAAACAATTATAAAAATAAAAAAGTCTATGTTCACAGAATTGTAAAGCAGATTATAAAGTCCTGAGAAAATGACTGCCGGTACGTCGATACCTTATCGCATAAAAAGTTCTGCTGCTTCTCGATAAATAAATAATTTCACTTCAAGACACAAGAAAATATTCACTTATTTAAAAAAACTAGGTCCCGAATGGGTCCTTTGACATCACTTTATACAGGATTTCTTCTCTCACTCCTGATTGTTGCTCTTGGAAATATAATGCTGAAATAATGAATGGCCAAGCTGGAAATGGACAAATGAGTTTCAGTCATAGTTGGGTCATTCATCCTTGACCTTCCCGACTGTTTTTAGCTATTCATGTCTAATTCATGACTGTCTTGTTGGTATATAAGACATAATATACATTCTTGACTATGGGTCTGTGTTGGAGTAAAACATACCTGTGTAAGAGCATATGTACCCTTTGGTGCAGTTTTGAAAACATGGGCATACAAGAGTGGCAACCTTGTGGCAAGCTTCCCCTGTCTACTTGCTCTACTAATGTATGGAGAGAATTCATGCTGTTGAGAAAAAGAGGGGAGACATTAAGTTTTTATTTCCCCTTCTTCATGAAAACCTCTTCAACGGTGTTCATAACTTTTCAGATGGATAGTAATCTTGATGAAGCACAACGAGGGATCCATACTCCTGACCATTAACGTCTATAGTCTTTAATGGAGAGCATTACCGTAGACCATGAATCCCAAGAATCGTTGTCTCTGTTTTTCAACAGTCACGCACTGCGGCCGCAATCGGTCACATCGCCTGTGTTTAAAGTTCGACTGTCATACGGTGTAAACAATAGGACAGGAATAGAATTCATCTTCACATTTTTCCACTTGAAGTCTTATTCCATTAGAGAAGATAATGGTGACGTCTCTAGTAACGACACCACGCAGACTTCCTCTTTCTTGGGCTCGTTGTATACAGGTTTCCCATACTGTAGCCAGTACTGTTGAGATAGGGAAGTAAAGGATAAGTCCATATAAATATTAAAAATATACATATCTAATTGTCATATAAAAGCAGTGGAGTTTGCAAAGCAGGAGGAAGTTGGCATCAGTTCCTAAAATTCCATTAGGCTACATGATATGAGACTTGTGTCATTATACTCAGAGCTGACCACACCATGTACGTGAGAAAAACTCATCATCTATTCAGTTTGATTTTTGTCTCCAGGCTGCAGCGGCCAAAAATGTCTAGGTTTTGCTCCACTCCCAGTGATCACCACATGAACGCAGAAAAGGGCGAACAATAAAACTATTATTGATCTTCAGTAACCCAGCAAATTGTTGCTAGTGATGGCATGATCTGTAAATGTCATTTGTGGTAACATTTACAGTGGACACTGCTCTCACAACACCAAACATCCAACTTTAAGTTCCAAATTACGGTTCAACTCACTTAGAAAACACTTTTAAATAATCTGCACCCATTTTCTGGCCCTGGTTATAAGTGTGTAAGTCTTTTCGTCCGGCCAGGAGGAAATAATGTAGTAGAGATTTTATTCGGGTTTAAGTAACAACTTTGCAAACCAGAAGTCAGTCACTGACATTTTTAAAATTTAAAAAATAAAATTGGGGATACTTTTATGGCAAAGAAATATGTCACATTCCCTCCCTGAATCCTTCTGGCATCATAACATGCACAGGGTTGCCAACCGTCCGGAAATTCGAGGACAGTCCATAAAAATAGGGCACTTTTTCTGTCCTGTCAATAAAAAAAAAAAAAATAAATAAAAAAAAATCACAGTTGCCTTAATTTTTTTTTTTTTTAAGTTAAAAAAGTTTATACAGATTATTTTGATTGAAATTATAGTTTTCCAGGTCTCAGTGAATTAAGCTGATGTCTTCATATCAGAATTATGGGCTGTAAACATGTATAACTTATAATAATTTATTAAGGTTTTTCAATGTGTCAAGTTATCAACCAATACGCATCTCCAGAAGAAACAACAAAGAAAGCACTTCAGAGACTTAAAAGGATTCAAAATCCAAGATCTTTTTAGATTTACAGAATTTATGTTTTAATTTATATATTATTTTTTTGTAGCATCTATTTACACTAAATTACAAGAATCTTTATTGGTATAGGACAAGGTTTTGTTTTGCCTTTGTTGGTGTCTTCTTTTATGAAGCTGGTAATATACACATGATCTTATGAACTGATGCTAAACAAACATAAAACACATCACCCTATATCACCACCATTTTTACAGGTCTTCATGTTGTAAAAGGTTGTGTCTTTTTACAAGAATTCATTATTTTTACAGCTTTACTCTCCTTCACTCGCACGATATGTTTCTTACAGGAAGGAGAGTGATTAAGAACTTATTTCCACTGCAGACCAGAAGCTTATTAATAGAACAATCAGACATTCACAGTTTTTGTTATTTTTACACTCATCAGACACTTTATTACTATGTGTTATTTCTTTCTCATCACCTATTCAGTGTTCTACTGGCCTTTATCACACAATCAATTCTTGAGTCTTTTTTTTTTCTTTTGGCACATGCTTTAAATCATTTTTAAACGGACACAACAAAACCAAATATGTTTTTTTAGTCCCCTTAAAGCACAACTTCAGTGTGTTTTTTTAAAATCAGAGCTGGAGTGGTGCTACTAATCTAAGCTCCCTGACCCTAGTCTTATACTTACCAACCTCCTTCTTCAGCTCTTCCCGGCGCCGCTCAGGTCCCTCGCCACCGTCTTGTGACCGAAACTTCTGAATGGCCGGAAGTCAGAGGTAACAGTCATAAGCTCTCAATGCAAGTCTATGAAAGCCTTGTTCTAATCTCGGTCTGGCTCTCACAGACTAACACTGAGTTATGAGCTCCGGCTCGCCCAGCAAACACTGGAGCGATCCGGCAGGTCACAAACAGCTGTAGCCTGACCAGAGCGGCGCTGATAAAAGATGAAGACAGCGGCTGGTAAGTATGAGACTAAGGGCAGGGAACTTAGATTAATAGCACCACTCCAGTGCTGCAATAAATAAAAAAAAATGCCGGAGTGATGCTTTAAAAGGTTTTGAAACTTCCATTCTTCAATCGGTCATACTCAAGACTGCTGTATCTATCTATATAATTGTCTTATCCCGTCTGTCTGTCTGTCTTTCTGTCTGTCTGTCTGTCCAGGAAATCCCGCGTCGCTGATTGGTCCGGCCGCGGCCAATCAGCGACGCGGCATTTCACAAAAAGATGGCGGCCGTTAGCGGCTGATCTGCCGCACGGAGGTGAGCGGCGATGCAGCTGGGAGATGAAGCCGGCTGCTCGCAGCATACGTCCCCCGACCGGAGGCGCCGCTGACCCCCATGCGGCTACTGTCGGGAGATCAGCGGCTACGGCCGCTTATCTCCAGACAGTAAAAGTGACGCCCCTCCCCTCCTGTCCCTTCCCCCGCTCGCTCAGGACCCCGGCACCATACTTACCCCTATAAAAATAATGTGTATATATATTTTAGCTGTTTTAGCTATTCCTTTTTTATTTTAAGAACTTCCCTGGGGGCAGCCATATTAGAGACACACTCTCTTCCTTTATTGTTGGCAAAAACATTGTGACAAGGTGTGTGTACTTTTCTTGGCTTAAATGGATAGAAGCAAATTGTCATGAAAGTGTACATTGGCTATTACAGTCTCCAGGAAATGAAGACGTACTGCACACTGCCTCAAAAACTAGGTAGTGAACAGAGATCCATGGAGAGTGGGGCTTATCTATGAGTATCACAACACTAACCTTATTTATCTACATTTTCAGGAGTACAACAGAGCTGCCATTTCTTACTATTCCTCAATCAACTAATGGCGAAATTACTATGCCAGCACTGACCCAAGCTACACAGTAAAGCTGGACAGTGAGTAGCATATTGCAGGAAGTGTCAGTTCAGAGTATCTGGTCTAGCGGTTGGTATGAAAATTGTAGTATTTTAGGATTAAAAAAATAAATGAATAAAACGCCAACATGTTTCAATAAAGAATTTATACGTTTCTGGTGACACATTCTTTAACATTTTTGTGGTCTAAATGTCACCATATTTTGTATATACTAATCTGAAGGGATCATAATGTTAGGGGGCAAGCATTAGAGAGGAACAAAAACTGCAAATAGCAATTTATGCTTTGGCCTCAATGGCATTTCTTTGCCTCTGGCAGAAGGCTATGGACGTGAATTATTTTTCACCGTCTAAGACTTAAAAGCAAGTTAAGAACATAGCTAACAAGATTAACATCCAAACAGTTACATCGTTTAGGACTCTACTGCACGTAAACACTTTAGAAATGTTTGCAGTCCAGTACCATATATTTCAGACAACACTGTAATTATAGGGAACACATTTCACGAATTTACGCGTGCATCTGATCCACAATGGTGGCAGCACATGTAGAGAAAAAAAAACAACTTAATTTCTTTTGTACCATTACACAGATAATTTAAGATGATTATTTTAATTTTCACATTTGACTTCAGTAATTTGACTTCTCTTAACTCTGGGTGGACTCTGGTTTCTGGAAACGATTTATCAGTGGCAATTTGGAAAAGCTGGCATGTATGATATAATAGTTAATAGGAAAGACGATGATCCAGCTCCATAGACTCCAATAGTAAAAACAAATGTCTTTTATTTAAAAATTTTTAAAAAGATCTAGATAGCGATAATGTAACTCCAGCTGGTGGAAGAACAATACTAGAAGGGAAACACAGGGGCACCAAGGAGGGGTGCGCTACCAGACGCGTTTCGATACTCTTAAACTTAGTATGATATAATAGTAAAAGTGTAAATCTGTAAAATAACTAACTACAGTCTACACAAAATCTTGAGAAAGTGTCTGAAACTTCAAAATTGCCCTAGGCTGAGTGCAGATTGTTATGTATTTATTCCGTTATCGCATTGTGGATGCAATAAAGCATTTTTATCATCTGGTGAGTGCCTTGATGCCATTTCTACATTCAGAGTCTACAAATAACGTCAACACGTATTTACACCCTTCCTCTTATGACTAGGAAAAAAGTTATTTACCTGAATGTCTTTTGATATAACTTTACTAGGGTCGGGAACCTGAGGGCAAATAATGATCAGCACTCTAAAAAATAAATTATTATAGACCATGAACAAATTAGATTACATTTTTTTGCATTAAAAACAACAACAAAGAAACAATCATGAGATATTACCTAGATACAGAAAAAGCCAACTATTACATTCAGAGCGATTTTATGTACAATTAGGGAGTTTGAAGGAAACAGAAAATTGTGTCTCCATTTTATTCAAAACAGTGCCACTCTCGTCCTTCTGCTGAATCTAGTAATGTAGTCTAGTTCAAGACATTTAATAGAGAATGGATGACAATACCCCAAACAAAATGAAAGAGTAACCAAACTTTTTTTCTTGTTATACTTCATTAACAGATTGGGCTGTTATCGGATTTTCTGTGTGTGATGTCATGCTGCTACACAGGTTTAATGCTGGATTTCATCTTCTTTAGAAGCTGCCTTCCCTTTTTGCATTTGAAGATTCGTACTTTCTATTCCAGTAATGAAGAGTAGGAACAGTAGTTGGGGTGGGCCACATACAGGCCAAGCTGCTTGAAGGGAATGTGTCAGTAGGATCAACCCTACTAGACCATCTATATGGGCATATAAGTTGTAGGAAGATGGATAAAACGATACCTTGATACAACAGAGCTAACAGAGCGCGGCAGAGCTAACACAGCGCGGCAGAGCTAACACAGCGCGGCAGAGCTAACACAGCGCGGCAGAGCTAACACAGCGCGGCAGAGCTAACACAGCGCGGCAGAGCTAACACAGCGCGGCAGAGCTAACACAGCGCGGCAGAGCTAACACAGCGCGGCAGAGCTAACACAGCGCGGCAGAGCTAACACAGCGCGGCAGAGCTAACACAGCGCGGCAGAGCTAACACAGCGCGGCAGAGCTAACACAGCGCGGCAGAGCTAACACAGAGCATTAGAAGTGATTTTTTTTCTCATTACAAACACATTTGCAGCTGTAGCCCTCTCACAATGCTTCAGCTTCCATCTCACAGTCAGCCAGTGTGGGGAAAGGGCAGAACAGCAAAAGTGCTACAGAATGAGGTGGCTCACTATGCCACCCTCCTCACAGAGTAATCCAGAGGACCCAGATGGGAACCTTGATGAGACGCTTCCTGACCATAATATTGTGCAAGATGGAAAGGTGCAGGAGGTTACTTCTCATCCTAGAAAAGCTACTCTCCAAGAAGTAATGAGTGCAATAAAAGTTGATATATAGAGGATATTCGGTTTTTCCTAGAAGATTGCTTCCTCTAATGATCCAGGCTAATGCCCATAATAAAAAACAACAACTTTGGAATGTCATGCTCGGGTTGGGAGAGCCATTGTCATTTCGTTCACTGCGGTCCATCCTTGGAAAGATTTGCACTGGCATCTGAAACAGACCCTACTGGAATAAGTCTTCCCTTATGATTATTAACTCCAGACCATTTAACCCTGATTTATTAGCAAGACAGTTAAAAGTTGCAAACTCATTTAAATACCTTGGAGTATTAATGAAAAGCTCTGGAATATGAATCACTCAATATATCACTGCTATTGGCCTGATATTTTAATACATCTGCAAGGAGTTTGTATGTTCTCCCCGTGTTTGTGTGGGTTTCCTCTGGGTTCTCCGGTTTCTTCCTACACTCCAAAGACATACTGATAGGGAATGTACTGTAGATTGTGATCCCCAATGGGGACAGTGCCCATAATGTCTGTAAAGCGCTGTGGAATTAATGGAGCTATATAAGTGAGTAAAATAAATAAATAAATATACTGTTCGCATTGTTGAAATGGAATAAAATGTATATACTGAGTAAAGAGTGAGCTAATATATGTTCATGTATTTATAGTTTCTTTTTTTTTAGGGTCATTTTATCTTTTGAGGGATTGGGAGGAATGCACGGCAGGAGAACAATGGTTTAGGCAGGTTCTGGTCATTGCACTTGTGAATGCTCAGGCAGAGGGGTCACTGACCAGCTCTGCTAGACTGCAGTACACTGGCCTGTCTGCAGACCAAACACCCCAACTACTGTGTGCTGTGATTACAGGAATAGAGAGTGGAAATCGTCAAATGCAGCTTCTAAAGAAGATGAAGTCCTGCCATTATACCTGTGCAGCAGCATGGCATTGCACACACGACAGTCAAATTAGGTAATGAAGTACATTAGAAAATATCTTCCGTTTTTTCATTTGGTAATCAATTATGGAAATAAAAGGAAAATAATTACGCTTTAATGTTCAAAAGTGGCGCTGTTTCTAAACTAGAAGCACTAATTGTTTTTATGGAGAAATATTTGACATTTTATAATTTTTGTTTCTAGGCTGATAATGAAAATGTAATAAATTGTCTTCAGTATATCCTCTTAGACTTAGAATGATTTACCTTTTGATATTCATAAGTAAAACGACTGTAACCAAGATAATCACTACTGGAACCAGGAGAAGCAGCAATATAAATGTGATTCCACCTTTATCATCTACAAGATACAAAATTTCTAGATTAGTAAACTAATATACAGCCTTTACAGTGCAAGTAAATCCATTTCTCAGTATTAAGCGACCCAAGCCATAACTTATTAGGAAATCAACTAGTATGGATTCGGATTAATTTCTAATGTTGTGCAGAAGGCTGCTCTATGAGCACAATGGAACATGTACAGTGCTGGCCAAAAGTATTGGCACCCCTGCAATTGTCAGATAATACTCAGTTTCTTCCTGAAAATGATTGCAATCACAAATTCTTTGGTATTATTCTCTTCATTTAATTTGTCTTCAATGAAAAAAACACAAAAAGAATTGTCTAAAGCCAAATTGGATATAATTCCACACCAAACCTAAAAAAGGGGATGGACAAAAGTATTGGCACCCTTTGAAAAATCATGTGATGCTTCTCTAATTCGTGTAATTAACAGCACCTGTAACTTACCTGTGGCACCTAACAGGTGTTGGCAATAACTAAATCACACTTGCAGCCAGTGAACATGGATTAGAGTTGACTCAACCTCTGTCCTGTGTCCTTGTGTGTACCACATTGAGCATGGAGAAAAGAAAGAAGACTAAAGAACTGTCTGAGGACTTGAGAAACCAAATTGTGAGGAAGCATGAGCAATCTCAAGGCTACAAGTCCATCTCCAAAGACCTGAATGTTCCTGTGTCTTCCGTGCGCAGTGTTATCAAGAAGTTTAAAGCCCATGGCACTGTGGCTAACCTCCCTAGATGTGGACGGAAAAGAAAAATTGACGAGAGATTTCAACGCAAGATTGTGCGGATGGTGGATAAAGAACCTCGACTAACATCCAAACAAGTTCAAGCTGCCCTGCAGTCCAAGGGTACAACAGTGTCAACCCGTACTATCCGTCGGCGTCTGAATGAAAAGGGACTGTATGGTAGGATACCCAGGAAGACCCCACTTCTTACCCCGAGACATAAAAAAGCCAGGCTGGAGTTTGCCAAAACTTACCTGAGAAAGCCCAAAGCATTTTCGAAGAATGTTCTCTGGTCAGATGAGACAAAAGTAGAGCTTTTTGGGAAAAAGCATCAACATAGAGTGTACAGGAAAAAAAAAAGAGGCATTCAAAGAAAAGAACACGGTCCCTACAGTCAAACATGACGGAGGTTCCCTGATGTTTTGGGGTTGCTTTGCTGCCTCTGGCACTGGACTGCTTGACCGTGTGCATGGCATTATGAAGTCTGAAGACTACCAACAAATTTTGCAGCATAATGTAGGGCCCAGTGTGAGAAAGCTGGGTCTCCCTCAGAGGTCATGGGTCTTCCAGCAGGACAATGACCCAAAACACACTTCCAAAAGCACTATAAAATGGTTTGAGAGAAAGCACTGGAGACTTCTAAGGTGGCCAGCAATGAGTCCAGACCCGAATCCCATAGAACACCTGTGGAGAGATCTCAAAATGGCAGTTTGGAGAAGACACCCTTCAAATATCAGGGACCTGGAGCAGTTTACCAAAGAAGAATGGTCTACAATTCCAGCAGAGCATTGTAAGAAACTCATTGATGGTTACCAGAAGCGGTTGTTCGCAGTTATTTTGGCTAAAGGTTGTGCAACCAAGTATTAGGCTGAGGGTGCCAATACTTTTGTCCGGCCCTTTTTTGGAGTTTTGTGTGAAATGATCAATGATTTGATTTTTGCTTCATTCTCTTTTGTGTTTTTTCCTTGCAAGCAAATTAAATGAAGAGAATAATACCAAAGAATTTGTGATTGCAATCATTTTCAGGAAGAAACTGAGTATTATCTGACAGAATTGCAGGGGTGCCAATACTTTTGGCCAGCACTGTATGTATGACTTCCACATGAACATTCTGTTCTGAGGAACAGACAAATGGAATTCATATCCAAAATGTATCAGTTGCATAACTTATGCAAACAAAGTACAGGGACCTGATTGACTATTATGGGTCCCTCTAGGTTCTGTTAAATGTCAGTTTTAGAACAGAAGAAAATGTGGCATTATGTGCTTTTCCTTCCGTTCTATAAATAGACACAAAACAGAACCCAAACAAATCCCATAATACCGTAATTAATTGGGTCCCTCTGCTTCTGTCAGCTATGAAACAGATCACTTTTGGACATTAACTCCTTTTGTCTGTTCCTAAAAATAGAATGTGTGAACACGGCTTTACTATCACTTGAGTTCCAATCATCAGGACAATATAAGCCCTGTTCCACCTAGTAATGTCCCCCAAACTGCCAGAAAGTACCCCTTTTAAATGGTGTAATTCTTGGGACGTGTAGTTTCCTCGCTCACATAGTAACCAAGTAGTAGCATCGTATGTAACTGCGTAGAACCACAGAAATTTAAGAAAATTTAAGACAATTTTCCAAAAAAGGTCAAACTGAGGATTAGTTTGAGTGACTCTCCACCAAAAATGGGACTGTTCATAATAATGAAAGTGAAAGGGGTTGTCCGGTCCAAACCGATAAGTCTGCAGTCACTGTGTGTGACTGCAGATTTATGAATCCCCCCCCAGCGCATACTTTGCGCTGGGGGATTTGCTGGTGGAAACTGGTGGTTCTTAAGGGCAGCTTTTTTTCCTTAAAGGGGTTGTCCGGTCAAACCGATAAGTCTTCAGTCACGCTGTGCACTGCGGGGATTCGCCGGTTTCAGACCGGAGGGTATGTATGTGTTATACATCCTCCGGCCAGTGGATGCGGCCTCGCTCCATACACTTGTAGACAGGGAGTGGCCTCGGCTCAATACAAGTGTATGGAGCGAGGTCGCGCTCACTGGCCGGAGGATGTATAACACATACATACCCTCCATTCCGAGGTCTGAAGCCGGCGAATCCACACAGCACACAGAGTGACTGAAGACTTATAGGTTTTGACTGGACAATCCCTTTAAAGAAAAAAGCTTCCCTTAAGACCCATCAGCCTCCACCTCATTTTGTCAAGGCCATTTGGAAAATGATAGTAACAGTAGTAGCCTACTTTCACATTTTACTATTTTAGTAAATTTCCCCCAAAATATAAATGTATCCTTATACAGATGAAATAATGAAAAAACACTTCAACTATTAAATTTGCAAAGCACAACCGATTAGGAAACAAAAACTATTATTTTTCTGTACCAGACAATGTCTTTTCTTCACTCCATTCACTCCAGAGGAAATTCTCATTTTTTTGTTGTTCGTTCACTAAGCCAAATGCGCCTTGATGTAACTTGACTCGGACTTTAGCCGTGTACGTAACATCGGGCAGTGCATTGGGAATTTCCTTACTGTTACCTGAATCAATCTAAAAGGAATATCACTGTTTATTATAATATTAAACAGAATGCAAACTGAAAATACATAGTGGATGCAAAGACTCGCTGGCGAGCAGTGCCTTAATTGCCAATAGTGGACACATTTTTTGAATAAAGTGTTTTGTCGTTCAAGATCAGCAGAGACTGGGGAATCCTTGTAAGACTCAGCAATGTCACGTATTTAGGAATATATCATGACAAATCATTTTCTAATTTATGGACCTCATTTACCTGGTCTTTAGACAGTCCAAAAATATGCAAAATTGTTAAGAGGCACGCGCCTCTTGAAAGATTTGGCGCACCTTACTCCATCTTTAAAAAGATTCCATAATAACAGGGTCTGTACCACAGGACTGGCGTATAGCAAATGTGGTGCCAATATTCAAAAAGGGGACAAAAACTGAACTTGGAAATTATAGGCCGGTAAGCTTAACCTCTACTGTGGGTAAAATCCTGGAGGGTTTCCTAAGAGATGCTATACTAGAGTATCTGAAGAAGAATAACCTCATGACCCAATATCAACATGGGTTTACGAGGGACCGTTCCTGTCAAACTAATCTGATCAGCTTTTATGAGGAGGCAAGTTCTGGACTGGACCAAGCAAATGCAGTGGATGTATATGGACTTTTCAAAAGCTTTTGATAAAACGGTTTCACACAAAAGGTTGATACATAAAATGAGAACAATGGGGATACGGGAAAATATATGTAAGTGGGTTAAGAACTGGCTCAGTGATAGGAAACAAAGGGTGCTTATTAATGGAAAACACTCAGACTGGGTCTCAGTTAACAGTGGGGTACCACAGGGGTCAGTATTGGGCCCCCTTCTTTTTAACATATTTATTAATGACCTTGTAGGGGGCATACAGAGTAATATTTCAATATTTGCAGATGACACTAAACTCTGCAGGGTAATCAATACAGAGGAGGACAATTTTATATTACAGGAGGATCTATGTAAACTAGAAGCTTGGGCTGATAAATGGCAAATGAGCTTTAATGGGGATAAATGTAAGGTAATGCACTTGGGCAGAGGAAATAAAATGTATAATTATATGCTTAATTGTAAAACACTGGGCAAAACTGTAACTGAAAAAGACCTGGGTGTATTGGTGGACGACAAGCTCACGTTTAGTGGCCAGTGTCAGGCAGCTGCTGCAAAGGCAAATAAAATAATGGGATGCATTAAAAGAGGCATAGATGCTCATGAGGAGAACATAATTTTACCTCGATACAAGTCACTAGTGCGACCACACTTAGAATACTGTGTACAGTTCAGATCTCCGGTGTATAAGAAAGACATAGCTGAACTAGAGCGGGTGCAGAGAAGAGCGACCAAGGTTATTAGAGGACTGGGGGGTCTGCAATACCAAGACAGGTTATTACACTTGGGGTTATTTACTGTGGAAAAAAGAAGGCTTAGGGGTGATCTTATTACTATATACAAGTATATGAGGGGACAGTACAAAGACCTTTCTACTGATCTTTTTACTCTGAGGGCTGAGACGGGGACAAGGGGGCATCTTCTACGTCTGGAGGAAAGAAGGTTTAATCATAATCACAGATGGGGATTCTTTACTGTAAGAGCAGTGAGACTATGGAACTCTCTGCCGCATGATGTTGTAATGAGTGATTCACTACTAAAATTTAAGAAGGGCCTGGATGCCTTTCTTGAAAAGTATAATATTACAGGTTATATACACTAGATTCCTTGATAGGGCGTTGATCCAGGGAACTAGTCTGATTGTCGTATGGAGTCGGGAAGGAATTTTTTTCCCCAATGTGGAGCTTAGTGTTTGCCACATGGTTTTTTTTTTGCCTTCCTCTGGATCAACATGTTAGGCTATGGGTTGAAGTAGATGGACTTAGTCTTCCTTCAACCTTAAAAACTATGTTACTATGTTACTAGTCTTTTAGTTCAACATTTGACTATATATTTGTCTAGGGATTATTAGCAGCATTATCTGACCAACGCATAATTTTACTACCTTTTGTGTACCACTGTTTAACTGCTATTGGAATATACACTGCTCAAAAAAATAAAGGGAACACTTAGACAACAGAATATAACTCCAAGTAAATCAAACTTCTGTGAAATCAAACTGTCCACTTAGGAAGCAACACTGATTGACAATCAATTTCACATGCTGTTGTGCAAATGGAATAGACAATAGATGGAAATTATTGGCAATTATCAAGACACCCTCAATAAAGGAGTGGTTCTGCAGGTGGGGACCACAGACCCCATCTCAGTACCAATACTTTCTGGCTGATGTTTTGGTCACTTTTGAATGTTGGTTGTGCTTTCACACTCGTAGTAGCATGAGACGGACTCTACAACCCACAGAAGTTGCTCAGGTAGTGCAGCTCATCCAGGATGGCACATCAATGCGAGCTGTGGCAAGAAGGTTTGCTGTGTCTGTCAGCGTAGTGTCCAGAGGTTGGAGGTGCTACCAGGAGACAGGCCAGTACACCAGGAGACGTGGAGGGGGCCGCAGGAGGGCAACAACCCAGCAGCAGGACCACTACCTCCGCCTTTGTGCAAGGAGGAACAGGAGGAGCACTGCCAGAGCCCTGCAAAATGACCTCCAGCAGGCCACAAATGTGCATGTGTCTGCACAAATGGTTAGAAACCGAGTCGGGTGATATGAGGGCTCGACGTCCACAGATGGGGGTTGTGCTCACAGCCCAACACGGTGCAGGACACTTGGCATTTGCCACAGAACACCAGGATTGGCAAAGTCGCCACTGGCGCCCTGTGCTCTTCACAGATGAAAGCAGGTTCACACTGAGCACATGTGACAGACGTGACAGAGTCTGGAGACGCCGTGGAGAGCGATCTGCTGCCTGCAACATCCTTCAGCATGACTGGTTTGGCAGTGGGTCAGTAATGGTGTGGGGTGGCATGGGCCGCACAGCCCTCCATGTGCTCACCAGAGGTAGCCTGCCTACCATTAGGTACCAAGATGAGATCCTCAGACCCCTTGTGTGACCATATGCTGGTGCGGTTGGCCCTGGGTTCCTCCTAATGCAGGACAATGCCAGACCTCATGTGGCTGGAGTGTGTCAGCAGTTCCTGCAAGATGAAGGCATTGAAGCTATGGACTGGCCCGCCCACTCCCCAGACCTGAAGCTGATTGAGCACATCTGGGACATCATGTCTCGCTCCATCCACCAACGTCACGTTGCACCACAGACTGTCCAGGAGTTGGCGGATGCTTTAGTCCAGGTCTGGGAGGAGATCCCACAGGAGACCATCCACAACCTCATCAGGAGCATGCCCAGGCGTTGTAGGGAGGCCATACAGGCACGTGGAGGCCAAAAACAATACTGAGACTTATTTTGACTAATTTAAGGACATTACATCAAAGTTGGATCAGCCTGTAGTGTGTTTTTTCCACTTTAATTTTGGGGGTGACTCCAAATCCAGGCCTCCATTGGTTAATAAATTTGATTTCCATTGATGATTTTTGTGTGATTTTGTTGTCAGCACATTCAACTTTGTACAGAACAAAGTATTCAATGAGAATATTTCATTCATTCAGATCTAGGATGTGTTAGAAGTGTTCCCTTTATTTTTTTGAGCAGTGTACTAATATACTCATCTATCACACTTCAATGTGTAAACATCGCCCTCTTTGTATTTGATTGTTCTATTTGTAGTAGCAACAACTCCTATAACATATACCAACACAACAATCTACTTCATTGTAGCAAAAGCTTTTATTCAGTTTTTCATGCTTTTATATTTTATATCTATCATTCTCTATGTCATATTTTTATGCCCTTTATATAGCCTCCTCACAATCTTTTTAGTGCGATAGTCTCCACTATTTAACTTTTAAAAATATTTATTAAATGACTGAAAATCCAAAAGGCTAAAAATTTGTATAAATAACTAAAACTAAACAATATACATCATGCAATACCATCAGGGAGGCGTCTGATTGGATCCAAATTTATTCTGCAGCAGAACAACGAACCCAAACATACTGCCAATGCCATTAAGAAATATCTTCAGTGTAAAGAACTTGGAGTCCGGAAAGTGATGATATGGCCCCACAGAGCCCTGATCTCACATCATCGAGCCTGTCTGGGATTACATGAAGAGACAGAGGGATTTGAACAAGCAACTTCCACAGAAGATCTGTGGTTAGTTCTCCAAGATGTTTGGAACAACTTCCTTGCAGAGTTCCTTCAAAAACTGTGTGCAAGTGTACATAGGATGCTGCTTTAAAGGCAAAGGGTGGTCACCAAAACGTTGATTTGATTTAGATTTATCTTCTTTATTCACTTTGCATATTGTTGATTGATAAAAATAAACTATTAACACTTTTATTTTTGAAGGCATTCTTAGTTTACAGCATTTTTTCCACACCTAAATCTTTTGCACAGTACCGCAGATATCACAGAGCTTATATCGAAACGCTGTCAGTTTTTCTAGAGAAGGCAAAAAAGTTTTTGATTTCTACTATTTTTTTGTTTACTAGGAAAGCAACATAGTTTTTTTTCCCTAGAGTACTTGAACTGTTTTACCGAAGCATAAAGATCTTGCTTATTTTCCCATATAAATGAGTGTTGTCACATAATAATAAGTAAAGTGGTTTTCCCACAAATGACTTTACAACATGTAAATGTTTTGGTATTTCCCCAAACTGGTTAAAGGTGACCTATCGGCTTCTCCTAAAAGATCTGTTAAAGGAAATACTTACATTCCCTATTTATTAAGGAATTCTGTATTTTGTGGTTTCACTGCTATTTCCTCTAGGAAATGCATGACTAAGTTGAAAACAGAGATTATAACCATTCTTCTTGTGTCTGTCCTTACATATTATGACGCTGTCAGCAGAGAATGAACATTATAGCGACCCACCCCAAACTGTGAATATATTCATACATTTCAGGAGGCATAACTAAGGGACAGCAAAATACATTGTTTTAATAAAATCTGCTTGAGAATAATTCTATAAATGAGAACAGAAGTATTTAATAAAAGAATCATTACAAGTCCCTTTTTAATGGAGTGTGGCCACACATCCCCGGTCACTTCTAACGAGGGATTGGACGATTGCAACAAATTCACAGGATAGGTCATAAAAAAACCTCTATAGAAAACCTCTAAGTAATAAAGAAAAAATTATTTCATACCTGATAAGAATCCCCATTTGATAAATTAAGTTGTACTTCATATTTATCTATATCGAATATATTCCAACTAACAAACAGACTATTATTCGGAGTCCTCTTCATCTCTTGTATGACTGGAGCATTCAATTTTGCTGAAATTAAAAAAAAAAGATAAATAAATAGAAAAAAAACTTAAAATATTAACAGTCCTCATTCCACCTTCAAAAGTTATTTATTTGCAAATTAACTTTTATAATAAGCCACAAACCAACCAACTTCTTAGCTGTCATGTACCGATATCAGGTAGCCAAGCACTGTATTTTTTTTGGATGCCTAAAATACCCTGTAATAGGTGAATACAAAGGAAATCTCTGCATCCTTAAGTTCCGCTTTAAGTTAAATGGATTCAGTTAGTAGTTTTAACCTCTAAAAGAGCTAACAGCCGTATACAGATGCCGGGGATAGTAGTGTAGACATACTTTGCCCTCTACTTTTCCTTCTTCTGCTCTGAGTATTTGCTCCAACAGTCTCGGATCAGAGGGCAAGGCATTGTGGTGCGTTCACTGTAGAGAGCCCATGGTAATGCCCTTGAAGGAGCTACCTCTTGAGCACTTGCAGTTGTGGGGCATTAAATTGTAGAATTTTTTTGTCAATCTTACCTGCATGACTATCACTCTAGATACGTGTTTCTCACACTATAAGGCTTCACCAGTAATGTGCCCCCTAATTATTGCTGAGGTGCAGCTAGGGGAGGCAGTTGTCATAAAGTGATCATATTCTGCATAGTCCTTTTTTTGGCTCTAGCAATCTCATATTTATCAACATAACTGAATTGCAAAAAGAACTTCGGCACTCCATACATGAAAATATAAGAAATATTGTATCTAGACTAATGTCACATTGAAAAATGAAGGTTTTTTGCGCATAATTTGGCCAATTTATGTGTGCCCATCAACCACGACAAGGTCATCTTCGTATGATGGGAAACTACGCTACGCTACCACTGGATATGCCACTCTTGGGCTGTAAGCCTGTATGGACAATATGTCTTTGCTTGGGCTTTTAACCTACAATGTATGGGCTGGTAGAGCTAGTTAAAACCACCTGTGACTGAATGGTAGGGACACATGGTCAGAAAAAAGGCTGTCAAACTTCTAATAGTGTGAACACGTACCTGCTGCAATGCTCCAGGAGCGGGATCCCAAAAATGATTAATAGAAAAAAGAGAGGGGTCGCTCACTGGTCTATTCGGGTGCTCTGAAGAAAAGAGTAATCTCAATTGCAAAAAGAACTTCGGCACTCCATACATGAAAATATAAGAAATATTGTATCTAGACTAATGTCACTTTGAAAAATGAAGTTTTTTTGCGCATAATTTGGCCAATTTATGTGTGCCCATCAACCACGACAAGGTCACCTTCGTATGATGGGAAACTACGCTACGCTACCACTGGATATGCCACTCTTGGGCTGTAAGCCTGTATGGACAATATGTCTTTGCTTGGGCTTTTACTATTCACACTATTAGAAGTTTGACAGCCTTTTTTCTGACCATGTGTCCCTACCATTCAGTCACAGGTGGTTTTAACTAGCTCTACCAGCCCATACAGTGTAGGTTAAAAGCCCAAGCAAAGACATATTGTCCATACAGGCTTACAGCCCAAGAGTGGCATATCCAGTGGTAGCGTAGCGTAGTTTCCCATCATACGAAGGTGACCTTGTCGTGGTTGATGGGCACACATAAATTGGCCAAATTATGCGCAAAAAACCTTCATTTTTCAAAGTGACATTAGTCTAGATACAATATTTCTTATATTTTCATGTATGGAGTGCCGAAGTTCTTTTTGCAATTGAGATTACTCTTTTCTTCAGAGCACCCGAATAGACCAGTGAGCGACCCCTCTCTTTTTTCTATTAATCATTTTTGGGATCCCGCTCCTGGAGCATTGCAGCAGGTACGTTTTCACACTATTAGAAGTTTGACAGCCTTTTTTCTGACCATGTGTCCCTACCATTCAGTCACAGGTGGTTTTAACTAGCTCTACCAGCCCATACATTGTAGGTTAAAAGCCCAAGCAAAGACATATTGTCCATACAGGCTTACAGCCCAAGAGTGGCATATCCAGTGGTAGCGTAGCGTAGTTTCCCATCATACGAAGGTGACCTTGTCGTGGTTGATGGGCACACATAAATTGGCCAAATTATGCGCAAAAAACCTTCATTTTTCAAAGTGACATTAGTCTAGATACAATATTTCTTATATTTTCATGTATGGAGTGCCGAAGTTCTTTTTGCAATTGAGATTACTCTTTTCTTCAGAGCACCCGAATAGACCAGTGAGCGACCCCTCTCTTTTTTCTATCAACATAACTGACCATTTTTGTACTTGTCTAAATAACACGATGGGTTCAAGTAGTAAACAAGATAAATGTAAATATTTTTAATTAATTAGATCATGGACTTCTCCTACAGATGGTGAGGCCAAAGCACCATCTTGGGCCCTCTGATAAGGCCAGGTCATTATCACGTCTGAACAAATCAGTCCAAGATCGGACCGCAATGCATGGACTGACCACGGGTCTCCCCACTATGACAGCTTCATAGATTTCTATGAAGCAGTCACACTTGAGTCAGGAGCCCAGTGACCAGTCTGTGCACTGCGGTCCGATCTCGGATCAATTTTCAGGGACGTCTGAATGCACCCTCAGTCTCATGAGGCCAAGTAGAAAAAGTATGAGAAGTCCAATTTCACATTGCTCAGTCCACCCTCTAAATATCACTGACAGCAGATTTGTGGGGTCAAAAGTATTGACAGTTAATATTTTTTTTTTAAAGAAAGGAACAGAAAATGCTGTTGAGTACTGTTTGGATAGGGCATGAATGTAAAAATAGTGGACAACCTCTTTAAAGGGTACCTGTCACCAGGTTTGACTGATATGAGATACGGCCACTGTGGCGCCCCTGAGGGTTCAACCGCCACAGGGATGCTGCACTTCTCTAATGGAGTGTGGTGTTCCTCCTCTGAGGTAAGAACAGTGTGATAGTCGTGACCCAACCTTTGCATCCAACACCACATTTCTCCACCAGAGGGGGCTAGTATGCACTAGGTGCTGCTCCCCTGGTTACAGGGAGACTGGGGAACCAAGAGTTAGGGGAACCAGATAGTGGGTGAGGGTGGAGGACCTACAAGTTAGTTACACTTTAAATTTCATATTTAATAAAAAGCCATCTTGGTCCTGGGGAGTTGGTTCTTCTGTGCTGTCAAATACTGTGTGTTACTGTGACCTCCCTCCCGGAGCTCAGATCCTGTGTGGGCCTGCATCGGTAAGGGACACAGCCCTCGTACCCTGGCCTTGGGTCGAGGGGCAGGTTGTAGACCAGGAATGTCTCAAGCCGGCCAAGGACCAGGACCAAGAAGGCCCAGAGCTTAAGAGTGTGGCTCCATAGCAAATGGATCCCAGGCAGGATGCAGACGGAGCGATGTACGCCACCTGTCCTCGCCATGCTGATATATTCAGAGGGAGTCCGGCTGCAAGAGGGGAACCGGCCCCCGACCTTGCTACTCTATGTCCTGGACGGGAAAGCCCGGTAGGCCCAGAGTATCCCACCGGGTATAGGACGGAGCGGAGCTGCCACCCGTGCCCTTGTTCTGAGAGGAGCTCAGAGGGAGTCCTGGCCTATTTGCACACACACAGACAGGAAAGGATTCGGTCTGTAGTTCAGGAACACTCTGGTGTAAGGTCCCGACTGAATGCTGGACTTACTCGGAGGTTGTCGGACCCCCGTCCCTGGTGACCACAGGACTCCGCGGGGAGTCGCCTTCCTTCTGCCGTCTCTAAAGTGAGTAAAGCCTTGGAAGTTCACCCCTATGGCCTCCGGACTGTTTATTCTGCGCCACACCGCGAGACGCGGCATCTGTTCTTCCTCTACTACTACCCCCTCCATCCTGTTCCTCTGCCCTGAGGCCCTGCTCCGCCTGTGGGGAGTAGTAATAACTCTGGCCGCCATAACACCATGCCTCAGCGGACTGCAGCGGCGCTGGTGGCCTTCACCAGGTGCCGCAGGTGGCGTAGTCATAAATCAGCCACTCAACCCGGACAAGCCCACACCATCCTTTTTAATGTGACAGCCCTGAGCACGGGTCGGGTCCGGGCCACGGCTGCACCCCATCTCTCCATCACAGGACCCGACTCCGAGTCCCCCATCACCCAGGGTAAAATAAAGGGCTTTTTCGAGTAAGAGGCGTCACACCACCACCTTTCAGCCCTCATATATAGCATTCTATAATGCTGTATATATGCCCCTAACTTGACCTGCAAGACAAGAAAAAGAGCTTTTATAATACTTACCTGGGGGTGGCAGTCTGGTCCGAGGGGCATCGTTCTTCTTGGTCCAGTACCTCCTTTCTTCTTGTGATGCCGTCCTCCTCCTTGCGTCGTATGGATGATGCATCCTTACGTCATCCACCGTCTCTCTGGCGCATGCGTACTTCTCTGCCCTGACGAGGGCAGAGTAAAATATTGCAGTGCGCAGGTGCCAGGGCTCTTTGACCTTTCCAGGCGCCTGCGCACTGCAGCACTTTGCTCTGCCCTCGTCAGGAGCGCGATGCAAGGAACATTGTGTGGATAAAGTATGGAACGTGTCATCCACAAGAAGCAAGAAGAAGGACGGCATCACAAGAAGAAGGGAGGCACTGGACCGAGACAAGCGAAGCCCATCAGACTGGCCCGCTTCCAGGTGAGTATAATAAAATCTCTTTTTCTTCTCTTGCAGGTTGGATCGGGGGCTTATATACAGCATTAACGAATGAGGGCTGAAAGGTGGTTGTCTTACCTCACATGGGACAAACCTGGTGACAGGTTCCCTTTAAGTTGGTTTGATGCTACTTGTATCTACGTTGTATGAACAGTAAAACTCACCTATGGCATTGATATCATGGAAGTAAATGTAGGGTTTAATGTCGAGAGTTCTGTCGGTTACCACTGCCACGAGATAATTACATTCTTTGTAATTCTTCTCTAATTTGAATAGGCATCCAACTGGAATTCCACTCTGATAGGTGTAAGTTTCACACGGCTCTCCTTTATCCAATAAGTCAAGAAGCCTGAAATCCACAGCATAAGATTAATAAACTGGATTATCATTAAAAAACTTTATAAAATTACACATAATCATCATATGGAATTTCTAATTTCCCAGTAGCCACTAAAAATATTTAAAGGGAACTGGTCACGTGAAAAAATGTTATTCACCTGCAGATATGGGGTTAATCTGCAGGTAAATAGAGTTCTGAGCCTGCCCATTGCCAGCACTGAGAGCCCCACTGCTGGTTCTCAGTCATGGGGGCATCGCTCATTGTGTATAGGAAGCGGCAGCTGTGACTGTGCCCCAAGGACTGACTGACAGCTGGACCTAATGCTGAGCTGCTGTCAGTCAGTGCCGGGGTATGAGGGGAGGGCACGGTTACAGCCGCCGCTCTCTATACACAAAGAGGTAACTGAACCCGCACCGATGCTACCCCGTGACTGAAACCCGAACATTACTGGGAGGAATAAAGTTAATTTCTTCCCGGCACCGGGGGTCTAAGTGCAAGCACTGAGCAGGTTCAGAATGCTATTAACCTGCAGATTAACCCCATATCTGAAGGTTAATAGCGTTTTTTCACGTGACAGGTTTCCTTTAATCGGTGACTTTACTAGAATACAATCTGAATCAGCCTGATATCTTGAAATAGAAACCTAAAGATTGGTGTATGTTGCAAATAAGCCCCCAAACTGTGAGCAACTACCAAGTTGACTTGCACTACCTCTTTAGCTATGATAGAACTCCCTTTGTAGTCACACCATGGGTCATGTGGTGTGTGATATACAGTTGTGACCAAAACTATTGAGATTGACACAATTTTTGGCTTACATACATTTGCTGCTTCTGTATTTTTAGATCTTTTAGTCGTATATTTCTGTGGTTACTAAAGTACAATTATCAGCATTTCATTCGTTTTAAAACTTTTATTCACAAATACATCAAGATTACAACGGTAGACCCCTATTTGTCAAGACCTCTGAGTTAATTACAATTTCTTTAGTTTTGTTTGGCCAACTGTTTTTTAAGGATGGACCACAGTTTTTTAATGTGATTGAGATCTGGGGAGTTTCCTGGTCAAAGACCCAAAATTTCAATGTTTTGTTCACTGAACCACTTTGTTAAAACTTTTGTTGTGTGACATGGTGGAGAAAGCATTGCTCATCGCTACATTGCTCCTGAAACGTTGGGAGAAGTTGCTCTTGGAGGATCTTTAGATATTATTCTTTATTGATACTATTCTTTATTCTGTAGATGAAGGCTTCTGTCTATTCATGTAATTCCAGACAGACTTGATGATGTTGTAAAGTCCTCCCCATAACCTGGAAGAGGTCATTTACATAAAGTGACAAAAGCAGATTTCTCAACAACAAGGCATCTGATATGAGACATACAGGTAGAACTTTTTTCAGCTGTCTGTAACCTGTATGCCCATATTAATAGGTTACAGATTCACTATAATTTGCTCCCTAAACATATAATACTCATGAGTCATGCATTGGCAGGAATTCTCAGTATTCATGGAACTACTTAGTTCCTGATAAATTGTAAGCAGGGCCCTCACACCTTCTTTAAAATGTTAATATATGTATTACTCTGAAACCTCTGGCTTTGTCTGTACATGTCCCTCTGATGTTCTGCCCAATACGCTAAGGCAAGTGCTGCTCATGCTCTTGTCTTTTCACAGTCAACAAGCGCCAATGGTTGTTGGTGTCTCCATGCCAGACTAAGGTTCAGTCTCTTCACAAGCGCAAAGCGGTTGCATTACCCTCTACCAGCTGCCGATTGTTTGCGTTCTATGGTGCCTGAAGGACCGTTCGGTTGTCTGAACCCTGCACCCTCGACAGTTTCCAGTTGTTTTTTTCTACATCTAGATCAGGGGTCTCAAAATCAGTAAGTGGGCCGCACATAGAAAATTCTAAGTAGATGGGTCATACTCCTTGCAGGACGAGATAACATTTTCAGTCATATCATTAATTTTCTCTATATGACCTTTTGTGTGTCAGTATAATGAAAAAGTTAATTTTTTTGCATGTATATTTATTTTTATGGTGTTCATTGTATGGGCTATGGTACCGTTTTATAGCTTAGGTGGTTCCTGATGAGGTGATGCCAAATGTGTACTTTTGTGGTTTACTTTTGTTTTTATATTAAAATAGCGTTTTTAATGGCTAAATATTTTTCAGTTATTTTTCATACTTTCTTTGAAGGTTTATTATTATAATTTTTTTTCCCCTTAGCCTCTATATGGAACTCTAAAAAGAAGTTATCCAGAACTTTTACTATTTTTGTGTGTGGGACTAAGAACTAACAGGCAGTCAGTTGTTAGCTACCAGCCTGTTCTGCAAGGGGAGAATCTCTGCTGGCGATTCCCCTGCTTCATTTCACCTCTCGTCAATCACCGGCAGGAGTGGTATGGGACCACTCCGAGATGGCAGAAATCGTCACCAGTCAGAATAGGCAGGTAGTTAACAAATACCTGCCTGTTAGTTCTTAGTCCCATATGCAAAAATAATAAAATCCTGGATAACCCCTTTAACTTTTACTTGCCTCATCTCTGCTCTAGTGTCGGTGTGAATACAGATTATGGCTTTTGCTGCAGGGTGTCAACTATGATATACAGTTGAGTCCCGCTGATGATGGCGTGGGCCTCCCGTTGCACCATATATGTACGGCAGATGTAGGGAAGGAATTCAAAAAAAAAATCATCCTCTCCATATTCACCTACCACCAGCGCTCTGGCAGTGCAGGAGAGAGTGAGACACCTCCGCTTTGACACACTGCATTCTGACAAACTGTGCTCTGGCATAATATCAATAAGAGGTGCTGGCGTGCTCCACATTCGGCCTGCTCTTTAAAGGTCCCGAAGATGCTCCGCGGGCCGCAGATGAAAGCCTTGGGGGCCTCATGTGGCCCTCTGACAGGGTGTTTCAGACCCCTGATCTAGATTAAAACTTGCTTTATTTCTATCAGTCATCTGCTTATTTTTCACTAAATGGGTTATACAGGATTAGAAAAATAGCACCTTAGCGGTGAGCAGGAACAGTGTGTGATATTGCAGGTAAGCACCACTGACGTCAATGGAATAAAAAAAAACACACTGGAAGAACTTTCTGGAAGAAAATAACCATGTTTTTCCACGTCAGTACATTCTCTTATACCCAATTTTGTGCTATTTTGAGTTGATAAGTGTGCTTACCGGTCACTACTTCAGTTACTAGGGTGGTGCAGGCGGTCCAAGGTGTCTTCCCAGTGGCTGCATTTGGCCACCCCCCGGACTGGGAGTCGGTCGTACTCTGGGCCAGCTGTTAAGCTGACAGCTGACTCAGAGAAGGTGCAGCGCGCCGGCTCCCAGTGATCAATTGTACTCGCATTTTTCAGAAGAAAGATTTAGTAAAACGAGGAGGGTGGGGGGGGAGGGATTTAGTGAAATGGGAAGGGGGGGTGAGGTGGGGAAGATTTGAGGACACCGTATAGGGAGCGGGAGAGATTTTAGGACATAGTATTAGGAGCAAGGGGAGAGATGGGGGGGCATGTATGAGGAAACAGTATGGGGGGATGGGTGCAGATACAGTATAGTCAATGGGTGATGGATGCAGATATAGTATGGTGAATGGGGGGGATGAGTGCAGATACAGAATGAGGAGCGAGGAGGAATGTATGAAAAAACAGTATGAGGAAGGATGAGTGCAGATACAGTATGGAGAGTGTGGGAATTGGTGCAGATACAGAATTGGGAGGATGGGTCGTACACAATATGGGGAGTGAGGTAGGGGATGGGTGCAGACACAGTATGGTGAATAGGTGATGACAGTGTCTGAGGAGAGAGGGGGAGAATGTATGTGGACACAATATGGGGAGTGAGGGTGAAGGGATGAGTGCAGACACTGTATGGGGAGGGAAGGGGGAATGTATGCAGACAAAGTATGGAGAGTGAGGGTTAAATATATGAGGAGACAGTATGGTTAGAAGGGGGGATGTGAGAGAAGACATTATGAGGAGGGAGGCGGAAATGTACAAGGAGACTATTGAGCGGAATAGTGTGAGGAGACTATATAGGGGCGGAGAAAAATGTGAGTTGGCACAGAATAGAGACTGAGTAGTGTTGGGTGGGGTAGCATGGGGGGACAGTGTAAGGGCACAGCCAGGAGAGAACAGTATGCCAAGGAGGGGGAAGGTGATCAGGGGGCACAGTATAGACATGGGGCCCTAAAGGGGGACACAGTGTGAGAGGACAGTGTGAAGAGGGGGCCCAGTAAGGAAAGGAGAGGGCAATGTGGAGGGCATGTACCATAAGAGAGGTAGTATGTGAATCATATTTTGTGCAGGGAATATAGTGAGGGGCAAATATTTATTCAGGGGCAGATATTTATAGGACACCTCTGACAACTTCACCATTGAGATAAACCAATTAATATTGTAATTGGAGGAATCACAGACCTGAAGAGTGAAGCTTCCCTAAGTGGGTACTTGTATAATTCCAGACATGAGAAATCCACTTAGCCCAATATTATAACTCCATGGAAAGACCTGCATTCATAGCGAGTAAAATGATACTGCGATCTTACTTACGGCGTTGGTTCCTTGTTTCCTACTGGAGGGCATGAATTAATATCTTCAGTGAGCCTAAGTGAAAATGAAAATAGTTATACAAGCTCTTAAAAAAGGATAGAAAGTATTCTTCTCACTTTCCTTGTTCCGGTTCACACAATTATCACTTAATTCATTTGTGAAATCGTTGCTGGTATGTCTATGGAGAAGGCTCAGGAGCAGAATTCGATGTATACAGGTTGGGTGACCACTGTACTATACAGCCGACACGCCTCTAACCGCAGTGATTCTGAGTGGATACCGCGTCAGGACACCGCGCGCACTGTGAACCCTGCATGAAGAATTCTAGAAACGAACCTCTCCAGTGAGGCATTACGTCCCACATCCGTTTTTCCACTTACCCTAGCCGGGTAGAGCGTACTGATGAAGGTCCATGGGACCGAAACGTCTACAGTTTAACACTCCTTTTGGCTACTAAGTTTATGAAATACATCTCAGAGTGCAGAGTTTCTACATAGACCAGTGATTATGAGACAGTTTATTCGTGGTATATTGTACTTTATGATAGTGGTAAATTTAGGTCAATATTTTTAGCATTTGTGAAAATATTGGAACTTTGGCGAAAATGTTGAAAATTTTGCAATTTTCAAACTTTTAGTTTTTATGCCTTTAACGGGAATGTGTCACCCCCCTGGGCAATATAAGACCTCTACGATGGGCATACAGGTGATCGAAAAGTAAATCTATACTTACCTGTATGGCCCATAGCAGAGGTCTGATTGCACAGAAATCTGGTTTTATATAGTCTGTTTTCCAGAAGCTTGGCATCCAGGGGACGCCAAGCAAACCCCTCCTATCTGCTTACTATTCCCATAAATCGCCGCCTCTGTGCTAAATTACCATATTCCCCTCTCCCCTTCACATCACAGGGCCCTGTGACGTGTCCTACTCTGCCTCCCCACCCGCGCATGCGCAAAGCGCACTTTGGAGCACGCTTTGTTTCCCTCCACCCCATTTGGCTGTATATTGCTAGTGGAGTGGAAGTCTCAGTGACTCACCGTCGCTTGCGCAATACAAGGTTGCAGGGCAGTACGCAGACAGACGGGGCCGGAGGGAAACAAAGCGCGCTCCATGGGAGCGGCGCTCTGCACATGCGCGGGAGGGGAGGCAGAGCAGGGCACAGCACAGGGCCTGTCACAAAGCCCTGTGACGTGCAGGGGAGGGGGGGAATATGGTAATTTAGCACAGAGGCGGCGGTTTAGGGGAATAGTAAGCAGATAGGAGGGGTTTTCTTGGCGTCCCCCAGACGCCAAGCCTCTGGAAAACAGACTTTATAAAACCAGATTTCTCTGCAATCAGACCTCTACTATGGGCCATACATGTAAGTATAGATTTACTTTTCTATCACCTGTATGTCCATAGTAGAGGTCTGATATCACCCGGGGGGGTGACAGATTCCCTATAAACCAGATCGTTAATAAATAACATTTACAACATGTTTACATTATATCGGTATCATTTTTGAAAAAAAAAATTTTTTGTTAGGAAGTTAAAAGGGTTAAAAGTTTATCAGCAATTTCTCATTTTTTTCAAACAGAATTTACAAAACCAATTTTTTTTTTTTAGGGAATGCATCACATTTGAAGTGACATTAAGGGTTCTATGTGACAGAAAATACCCAAAAGTGACACCATTTAAAAAACTGTACCCCTCCAAGTGCTCAAAACCACATTCAAGAAGTTTATTAATCCTGCAGGTGCTTCACAGGAATTAAAGCAATGTGAAAGGAAAAAATGAAAACGTAACTTTTTCCCACAAAAATATTACTTTAGTCCCGAATTTTTTACTTTTTCACAAGAGTAACAGAAGAAAATGGACCATACAATTTATTGTTTAATTTCTCCTGAGCAAACAGATACCCCATATGTTGGCGAAATCACCGTTTCTGCGCACGTCACAGCTTGGAAGGGAAGGAACGCCATTTGACTTTTGGAACGCAAAATTGGCTGGAATAGATAGTGGACGCAATGTCGTGTTTGCAGTGCCCTTGAAGTGCCTAAACAAAGGAAACTCTACCCCTCAAGGAATGTATCTAGATGTGTGGTGAGCACCTCCAATCCGCAGGTGCTTCACAGAATTTTGTAACATCGAGCTGTGCTCTACTAATAAGTTTGACTCCCTGCGGCTGCAAGTTTTGCGGAGGTAGACAGCCACAACATATGCGAGGATTGCCTAACAAACAGGCAATCCCGGCATGTTTTGCGACTGTCTACAGCAGCAAAACATGCAGCTGCAGGGAGTCAAACATATTAGCAGAACACGCCGAAGATACTAGGATAACACCAGAGCATGCTCGGATAGCAAGTTATCGGAGCACGTTGGCTCAACACTACAGACTAAGAAACGCTTTTTATATATTAATAAAGGAACAGTTTTGCATAGCCAGATTTTTAGAGCTATAATTTTTCCATATTTCTGTTGACAGAGTCATGTGAGGGCTCGTTTTTTTCAGGATGAGTTGACATTTTTATTGGTACAATTCTCGGGCACATGACATTTTATGATCACTTTCTATTCTGACTTTTGGGAGGCAGAATGAATAAAAAAACAGAAACTCAGGAATTGTTTTTTGGGGTTTATATTTATGACGTTCACCATGTGGTAAAAAGTGATACGACAGCTTTATTGTTTGGGTGAGTACGATTACAGTGATACCATATTTATATCCTTTTTCTATATCTTGGCGCTTTTACGCAATAAAAAATATTTTATAGAAAAAAAGAATTGTTTTTGCATCGCTAGATTCTGAGAGCTATAGGTTATTTATTTCTCTGCTGATGGAGCTGTATGGTGGCTTGATTTTTGCGAATAAGAAGACATTTTCAGCAATACAATTTTTATTTACATTTGACTTTTTGATAGCGCTTTATTCCACTTTTTTGGACAGTATGATGAAAAAGCATCGTTTTTTTTGTCACATTTCGTATTAATTTTTTCACTGAAGGGGTTAACTAATGTGACAGTTTTATAGATCGGGTCGTTCCGGAAGCGGCAATACCAAATGTGTACTTTTTTTGTTTATTTGTTTATTTTTGTCTTTACATAAACATATGTATTTATTAGTATAATACAGCTCTGGCAAAAATTAAGACACCACTGCAAAATTTTCAGTTTCTCTGATTTTTCTCTTTATAGGTATATTTTTGAGTAAAATGTACATTGTTGTTTTAGTCTATAAACTACTGACAACATGTCTCCGAAATTCAAAGCTAAAAATGTTGTATTTATTTGCAGCAAATGATAAAGAGTTAAAATACTAAAAAAGAAACAGTGCTTTCAGACCCCAAATTACTCATGTTTTAACTCAGGAACAGTTCAGAAATCAATATTTGGTGGACTAACCATGATTTTTAATCACAGCTTTCATGCGTCTTGGCATGCTTTCCAATAGAAAACTGTTCAGTGGTCTCTTAATTTTTGCCAGAGCTGTATATATATTTTTTCAATTTAGCGATTTTTTTTTTTTTACTTTTGTCCCTCTATGGGACAACAACTTTTATTTCTTTGATCACTGGTCGTATTCATTGCAATACACATGTATTGTAATACATGAGACCTGTCAGCTTTATATTGGCAAATCGCCTGGTAGACCCTGCTGCTGTCTGGGTCTAACAGGCCCCCATAGCTTGCAGACCCAAAGGTCATTATTACAAAGGCTTTTTTTCTGCCCACTCTTCCATAAAGAACACTTTTATGGAGTGTACGGCTTATTGCAGTCGTATGGACAGATACTGCAGTCTCTGCTTGGTAACTCTACAGTGCCTTCAGGGTTACCTTTTGGTCTCTGTGCTGCCTCTCTGATTAATGTCCTAATTGCCGGGGCTGAAAGTTTTGGTGGGTGGCCCGCTCTTGGCAGGTTTGTTGTGGTACAATATTCTTTCCATTTGAGATATTGCTTTATAAGCCAGCCCTGACTTGTATTTCTCAACAACTTTGTCCCGGTTATATTTGGAGATCTCCTTGGTCTTCATGGTGTTGTTTGGTTAGTGGTGCCTCTTGCTTAATGGTGTTGCAGCCTCTGTGGCCTTTCAGAAAAGGTAAAGTGTATATACTGACAGACCATGTGACACTTAGATTACACACAGGTGGACTTCCTTTCACTAAGCATGTGACTTATGAAGGGAATTGCTTGAACTCAAAATTTTTAGGGTCTTCATCACAAAAGGGGTGAATACATGTGCACATGCCAATTTTTAGTTATTTGATTCCATAAATTTAATTTATGCCTATATTTTTCTCATTTCATTAACTTGGACTATTTAGAGCTGATGCATCACACACAAATCAAATTACAAAAATACTTAAACACGGGTTGTAATGTAACAAAATAGGTAAAAAGCCAAGGGGGTGAAAACTTTTGTAAGCGTGTGTGTGTGTGCCACATTATTTTGTAAGCCACATAGAGTGGCTTATAATATATATTATATATATTTATATTATATCTCAATAAATTTTGGGGTCCATTTCCTCACCTCTCACTACTGTGAATGAAAAATTGGTCCTAAAAATGACACTTTTGTGAAAAAAAATTACATTTTATTTTTTCACACTCATTTGAACTAAATCTTTTAATAAAATGAGGACTCAAAAGACTCATTACATCTAAAAATAAATTCTTTAGGACATGCAGTTTACAAAATGGGGTCAGTTGTGGGGTTTCTGCTCTTTTGGCATGTCAAGAACTCTACAAATGCAACATGGTGCCCACAATCTATTTCAGACAAATTTATGTTCCAAAATTCAAATAGTGCTCCTTCCGTTCCAAGCCCGCTTGTTTGTCCAAACAAAACTTTTTGACTATACGTGGGGTACCACCAAGCTGCGAAGTAGGTAACAAACTGAGTGGTCCACTTTTTCATGTTACCTCTTGCAAAAAAGAAAAAATTGGCGCTAAAACAACATTGTCATGAAAAAATTGAAATATTTCTATATGACTACCTAATTTTATCAAATTCTGTGTAGTACCTGTGGGTTCAAAATCCTCATTATACACCTGGATAAAATCTTTGAGAGGTGTAGTTTCCAAATGTGACATGGTGCCCCCAATCTATTTGAGCCAAATTTGTGTTAAAAAATTCACATGGTGCTCCTTCCCTTCCGAGCCCTGTTTGTCCAAGGAGGTTTCTGACATGTGGGGTATCAGTGCGCTCAGAAGAAACTGAGTAACAAATAGAAGGGTCTATTTTCTCATGCCATCCCTTGTAAAAGTAAAAAAATTGGGGCTAAAGCAACATTTTAGAGGAAACATTACAATTTATTTTTATTTCACTTTGCATTAATTCCTGAAGGGTTAAAAAAAATTCCCGACAGTAGTTTTGAAGTATTTGAGGAGTGCAGTTTTTAAAATGGCCTCACTTTTGGGGAGTTTTCAATATATAGGCCCATCAAAGTGCATTTAAATCAGAATAGGTCACTAAAGAAAAAGGTTTTGTAAATTTTCTAGAAAAATGAGAAATTGCTGAAAACTTTTAACCCCTTCTAACATCCTAATAAAAATGACATTTGAAAAATAATGCAGATGTAAAGTAGACATAAGGGAAATGTTATTTATTAACTATTTGGTGTAATATAACTATCTAGTTTAAGAGTATAAAAAAAATAAAAGTTTAAAAATTGCTACATTTTTTCACATTTTTTGTCAAATTTTCAATATTTTCAGAAATAAACGCAAATCTTATTGACCTAAATTTACCACTAACATGAAGTACATGTCACGAAAAAACAATCTCAGAATCTCAGGGATTTGTTGAAGCGTTCCAGAGTTATTACCTCAAAGTGACACTGGTCAGATTTGGAAAATGAGGTTCGGTCATTAACATACAAAGTGTCTTGGTCCTCAAGGCGTTAAGCAACAATTATTTCTCAAAAGTTACCTACCAGTAACGTAAGCTGTAGTTAACATTGGGTGGGTAAACTTCTCCAAGTTGCCAAGTACAATTCATATAGTTCTTATAGTACCAAACACAATTCATATTTCTCACCATAGTTCTTGGGTTGCCTGTAAATCATTGCAAACTTCTTGTTATATACACAATAATGCATTAAACACAAAAGCGTTCTTAAAGCTATGTTGCAATAAAGAGTTATATGTAAAAAGTAAAACCATAAACAATAAAAAAAAAACTATACTCTTCAACACTGAAAATGCAACACCAATAAGGAAAAGTTGTGGAATTATAGAAATCACATGATGCACATGATGAATAGACATGTTAATGATATGTAAATAATGAAGGGAAAAAAAAATCTAATGAAAATTTTCAAAACATCTTGAATTATTCAGTGTTGAGCATGAGCAACACGTACAGAAGTCCCCACATTGGGATTCACTTGGGCAAATCATCAAGATCCGCTGCAGGTAGCTCCCTTTGCAATTGCTGCCCATCAGCGTCCCAGATGTGCTCGATGGAAGACAAGTCACAAGAAACTGCATGCCATTGTAGAACGTTTATGTAACACAGTTTGCTCAAAGAAGCATGAGCAACATGCGGCCTGGTGTTGTTATGTTGAAAAATGGCTCCTGCGACACTTTGGAGAAATGGCCATACCATTGGTTCCAAGTCAATGAAACACCAAGCTGTTAGTGTCTAGCTGAAGTACATTATGTGACCTCATACAATAATGCCAGGATTAAAACCGGTGTGATGTTCCCTCATGAAGGCCTCTTAATAGCGTTGTCCACGTGGTCTCCACACAAATCTCCGGCTACTAGCCCAAAACAAAAGTGAGACTCATCACTTAAGAGGATCCATTCGAGCCATTGAGAGTGGTGGCATGAGATCAGTGGAGCACCTGTAGAAGAATGTTTGACTCGCAGTCCAATGTCGAGCAAATGCCTTCTGATGGTCTGTGTAGACACTGTTTGAGGCCTTAGGCTTGGTATGTGACATCCAATTTAACTTGCGAACAGAATGGAATCGTGAAATGGTTCCACGCTGTGTTCGTTTTGCTGTCATTCCAGTTCGTCGGCGTTTTCCCAACCAATGGGACACACAACATTGAACAACTGGTGACATCTCAGCCTACCAGCATTGTGATCTGTCGGGATGATAAACCAAGCTCTCACAATTAAAGAATTCTGTCCCTCATCCCATAAGACTTGATTCGATTTTTGAGGTTGTATGTGACTGTATTTGCTTTCAATCAGGCTTTTATGAACTTGCCACATGCCACAGATAGGAGCTAAGTGCCTTAAAATTTCATCATTTGCAGATCTTAGGGGGAACCTGATTCTTCCCCAATTGCATAAGCTTAAGGGTTGTCCTTCTTGGTGTTGCAATTTCAATGTTGAAACGTGTATGTTGATGCACGACATATGCAGAGAGGATGCTCTTTTGGGAAAGTCGGATCCATAGAAGTCTAAGGATATATTTGATGTATAAGTAATAAACATTTCTTGATGTATATGCCAACGTAAACTGCAAATGTGATCTGCAAAGAGTTTTAAATTGGAATACAAAGAAAACATAAGACACTAAACTAAAAAGGTAAAAGAAGATTTCAGATCTTTAAAAAAACAACCCAAACAGGATAACAAAAAATAAAATTAAAGCATTTAGTATTTTCATTTAAATACTTCAGAGTTTGTACATCGCTGGCAATCGATAGTCATTTGTCTGGGTACAACAATAATGCGGTGGTGGCAGTTGTGGCAAGTTAACTGCACAAATCTAAACTTCAAGTATGTTACAGGTTTAACAATTTGGATCCTGCTGAGGAATATGTTATAGGGGCTGGAAAATCCCCTTAACACCCTTCCAACACTGGATGCATGGGTCTAGTGGCATAACTTAAATCTTGTAGGCCCCAATGCAAAAGCTCCAAAGGTATCACTAATTACGGCAAGTCTTTAAAAGTAATGGTCTGTTTATATGGGCCAAAGTGGCCTTTTAGTCCCCTGGGTACAGGGCAACCCCTGTACCCAATATAGTTAAGTCCCTTGTTGAATCCCCATATATGATGCCTGTGCGGAGATGAGCCTGCCTCATACCAAACAGATATTGGCAAAGTTACACTGCCAGCATCTGACCCCTAACAGCAGTGAGGGGAGCTAAGCTTCACCCACTGCTGTTAACCTATTAAATGTCGCAGTCTATTTCTGACAGCGCCATTTACAGCACACAGTCTAGGGAGTGCACCACTCCATGTGCCATTTGTCCACCCTCTTCTCCTCACCAAAGTTCATTGGGTACCAATGGAGTGTCAGGGCAGCTGGGGGCCTGTTGAAGACCACAATGCTGCAAAGGAGAGTGTGATTTTTACTATATGCTCACTGGAATACAGTGGTATTGCAGTACACAGTACACGCAATCAGCCGATCGCAGGTTCAAGTCCTTTAATGGGACTAAAAAAAAGTTTTAAAAAATGTTTTTTAAATATATATAAAAATATGAATCCCCCCCCACCTTTTACTCCATTATTCATTTTTCTATGAAAATAAACATATTTGGTATTGCATCCATAAAAATCTAAATATAAAATTACTTAAACCAATCAGTAAATTAATTACACTGTTGTAAAAAGAAAAAAAAAGTTGAAAAGCCAGAAGTGCAACTCTTCGGTCGCTGTAACTTCCCCAAAAAATGCAGTAACTAGCAATCAAAATGTTGTATCTTACACAAAATGGTATGAATAAAAATGTCAGCTCGCCACTCAAATACACAGTTATCTTAACACAAAAATTAATGCATTACAGGTCTTGAAAAAGGTGAGATACAAAACTTTATTCTTTATTTTTATTTACCAAGTAAAGAAAAACAAAAACAAAAAAAAAGCCCACAGGTTTGGTCTCACCGTAATTGTACTGACCCAGAGAATCATGTCAGGTCTTTTTTTTTTTTTTTTTTTTATCTGAATGGACGCCATAAGAACAAAACGAAAAAAAATTGCAAAGTTGTAGGGATTTTTTTTTTGTAATTTTACCACACTTGGAATTTTTTTTCCCATTGTTCAGTACATTGAATGGTAAAGTGAATGGTGTTATTTAAAACTACAACTCGTCCCTCAAAAAAAAACAAAAAACCCTCATATGGCTATGTGGATGGAAAAATAAAATTATGGTTCTTGGAAGAAAAGGAGGAAAAACTAAAGCTCAAAAAATGGAATATTATCCGGTTGGGAAGAGGTTAAGCCAGGGTTGTCCAACTCAAATACACAGAGGGCCAAACTTAAAAACTCAGACAAAGTTGTGGGCCAACCTTGATATTTATTAAAAAAAAAATTATAATATTCGATGGGGTAACGGAGTAGCATATCTCACAACTTTGCAGCCCTTACAGAGTAATTTTCCTTCTATTGAAGCCCCTAGATTGCCTTTTCGTTGCCCCCATAAAGTATGATGCCAACAAAAGTGCCCCCCAAACACAGTATGATACCCCCACACAGTGAATTCCTCCACAGTAGCCTCCACAAGTGTGGTATTGTGACGACACAGCATTTAATCTTAATTATGCCAGATGTAAATGCAGTAGGCCCAGAGATATAGTTTATTGTCTGAATGTTGACTATTGAATATACGTGTTTGCTTCTTGAGTGGATCAAGAGACATAGGCCATTGTTATTTGAGCCTAAACGTTAACTCTGGAGTTGATGTCTGTTGTAACTTATTTCTGCTATCTTTGCAAGACAGGGACGCAGGGTCATTGAACAATCGATGTTTGTTAATATGTTGATTAACCATTGTGTGGGTTTGTGTGGCTTGTTGGCCTGTAGAGCAGTAGAGGACAAACTATGCAGATTGATTAAACACTCAAACAATGAGAGTTAAACTCATCCCACCTCCCCCATGACTTGTGGATGATGACCTGAACCACAGATGTGGGTATAAAAAGGGATTTTCTATCCTTCTGCTGGGAGAGAGGGACTTTACAATACCACAGTCAGGAACATGCTACAGGACAGCTGCCAGGCTGGCTCCATCAAGAGGGACACAGATTTGACATTCTACAGGAAGCCAGCCTTAAGGACCACGGCCCTAGCTGTAAGAATACAGATCTGCTCCACTGACCATCACTGAAACCATGAAGATGTTTGGAATGGCCAGGTTGGTACTCTCCGGTCACTTGGGTCCATGAATACGCTCGGAGAAGCCAGGTTGGGGCCCTCTGGTCACCTGACCATGTACCTCAATGGACTGTCAGCTTCCTAAGCTTGTCGTTACCTCCTCTCTGTGGGAGCCTACAAAAAGTGGGGTGCCACTGGTGGGGGTAGTCGGACCTGGAAGCCAAACAGTCGCAGCTGCTCTAATGCCGGCGAGTCAGCGGAAGGGTGAGACACTGTAATTTTGCACCACCTTGGGTATTTTGTTGGGACTGTTCTATATGTTATTGTCTGTTTGATTGTTCAATAAAGTATTGCCACACTGTTTTTCCATCACCCCGAGTAGTATTCTGCCCACAGGAGACCCCCATGTCTCCACAGGAATGATGACTCCCTCAACCACTCTGGTAAAGTATGGTGACCCTAACAGAGTATGATGCCCTAACTGTGAGCCCCATACAGCCCTCCACACAGTATTATGGGCCCCACATAGTCCTCCATTCAAAATAATGGCCTCACATAGTCCTCCATACAGAATAATGGCCCCACATAGTCCTCCATATGGCGTTGCGGGCCAAATAGAATCACTCTGAGGGCCAAATTTGGCCCATGGGCCAGAGTTTGACATGTTTGGGTTAAGCTGTCTGTTCAGTCAAGAGTTTGGACAGTTACAGACTTTTGTGCCTGCTACAGCCAAGCAAATAACTATCCTCAGAGAGACACATAAAGCTAAAGAAATGAAAGGTGATCTGCCACATGAAGATGCTGTACTCCAATAAAATCAACCATATATGGGCAGATTCCTATGTAAATACTTTGTTACGGCCTAGCTCTTGATGTGAGAGGTCGGGTGGCAGTGCCTCTCCACCACCATTAGCTTCAATTATCCTGCACAGAGCCCGAACCAGCCAAATCCCTTATCAGGAACTGCTGTCTGAGGGTCCCGGGAGTCAGAGGCGAGCTTCTGCCAGACTCAGAGAGTCCAACATGGGCCGCAAAAGGCAGAAGGATGCCGGGGCCTGCAGCAGTGCCTCAGCCCAAGATGGCACCAAGACAGAGGAAGAGGCGGGAAGGAGGAACACAGCCAATGCACGGAGGCTGGAGGCTTCAGCACGGCTGCACAGGTATGCGAGGGGCATGAAGGCAGATGAAGAAGGAAGTGAAGGCAGTGAGAAGCATGGAGATGAGGAGGAAGATGGTGAGGAGATGCCTGTGCCTGTGCTACATAATGAACAGCAGGAGGAGGGGGATGGTGACACTGTGCTGGCAGCTGAAAGTTCAGATGAGGCAGAGCCGACTCTGCGAGATGTATTCCAGGCTGTCTTATACTGCAAGACTGCTTTAACTGCTCTGACAAAGCAGGTGAATGGTCTGAAAGCCGACATGGGAGGCATTGAGGCTTCTATGCAGAAAGTTACAGCCAAATTGACTGAGGTGGAGGGCAGAGTTGGTGTAACAGAAGATCATTTAACCTCAGTGCAAAAGACGCAGCAACAGCACACTCAGAGGATCACGGTAGTGGCTAACAAAAATGATGACCTGGAAAACCGGTCACGCAGGAACAATTTGCGTATTGTGGGCATCCCTGAAAGAGCTGAGGGTGCTGACCCCACGACCTTTGTTGAAACCTGGCTGCTGGGAAAGTTTGGGTCTAATATCCTGTCGAGGGTGTTTGCTGTGGAGCGTGCCCATCGAGTGCCCATGAGACCCCCAGTGCCTGGAGAGGGCCCTCGTATGATGTTAGCCAGAATCCTGAACTGCAGAGACCGGGACACTATCTTACGTAAGGCCAGAAAATTGACAGATCTTACCCTGGAGGGCAAACGCATTGAAATATACCCGGATTACTCGGCTGAGGTGCAAAAGCTGCGGCTACGGTATGGTGAAGTGAAGAAACAGCTCCGCTCTTTGAATGTGAAATACTCTACAATTTATCCTGCCAAATTAAGAGTGGAAGCCTTTGGAAAGGTCAATTTTTTCCCGTCACCGGTAGAGGCCGCCTCGTGGTTGGAGCGGAACCGGAGCAAATTGAGAGAAGCTGAGGACTCGGCACGGTGAATGCACGACCCTGCTATCCTGACCACTGGACAGGGTTGTGGCTCTGCATTGCTCTGCGAAACCGCAGAGGAGGGGGAGAAACCCCCGCTGGGATCTACGTTTTATAGTTTTATAGTTAATTTGTTTGATTAATGGTTCGGGACTATGCATACTATTGATTATGTGGTGGAGAGACTGCCAATGCTGGAGGAGGACACGGCGCATGTTGATATGCGGTATACTACGATGTTGCTCAGGTTCTTTGAGCTCCCACTCTCACGTTGGGAAGAGAGTGACAAGAGAAGGGTGGGGGAGGGGGTGGGGGGAGGGGGGGAGTTGGATGGGTTGGATTTGCGGGAAAATGGGGTTGCTTATGCTGTTTGACCTGGTATGCTTGGGAACAAAATGGAAAGATGTTACTTGATGATGGTGGATTGTTTTTTCTAATGCACAATGAGTAACCGTACGGTTCGGATTTTAAGTTGGAATGTACGTGGTATATCTGACAGGATTAAGAGGGCAGCAGTTCTGAATCACATCAGATCTTGTGATCCTATGATTGCGTGCTTACAGGAGACCCATCTCACTAGAGATACTAGGCACTGGCTATCGAGAGGGTGGATGTTAAAGACATATCATTCCACTTATTCCTCGTACTCCAGGGGGGTGTCAGTCCTAATACACAAAAACGCACATTATGAAGAGCTGGCAGTGCAAGTAGACAGTGAAGGGCAGTATGTATGGATTGCGTGCAGATTGTATGGACACAAAATGATTTTAGTGGCTTTATATATCCCTCCACCTTATTCTAAAAAGGAACTTCAAGCAGTAATGGACTTGACGGCCAGATGGGGGGAGGCTCCGATGTTGATTATGGGAGATGTTAACAACACCATGAATGATTACTGGGATAAAGTACGTCCGGCAGGTATGGAAGCTGGACGGGACGGAATGACTGCATTTGGCACCTACGTGGGGGAGCTGGGGCTGGTGGATCTGTGGAGAGTACGAAATGAGGGTAAGAGGACCTTCTCGTGTCATTCGGCTACACACGGAACACTGTCAAGGATAGACCTGGCTTTTGGGGATACTGCTATGGATGGGATGGTTGGGGAGGTGGAATACCTACAGAGGACTCTATCGGATCATAGTCCTATGGTTGTCACGCTTCTAGTGGGATCTGCTCAGGGTCAGAGGGGAGGTTGGCATCTTCACCCGACGTGGGTTAAAGTGGTGGATATGGGTGGCATAACCAAAGAACTAGAGCACTTCTTCCAAGTGAATGAAGGGAGTGCTGAGGCCACAGTGGTGTGGGAGGCTATGAAGGCATTTACGAGGGGACTCTTTATAAGTGAGATCTCACGGTGTAAGACCAAAACTAAATTGGCAGATCAACAAATAAAGGATGACTTGACAAGGGCAGAGGCAGACATGATTTTGGCGCCAACGAGTGTAGCTCACAATAGACTAAAATTGGCACAGGAGGCAGTTAATAAACTGCACATGATGCAAGCTGAGAGGAAAAGGGCATTTCAGCAAGCCCAATTCTTTGAGGAAGGAGAGAGAGTGGGTCACTTGTTGGCGGTGATATCTGCGGCACAGAGGGAGTCTTCCAGGGTGTACAGGTTGAGAGACCAAACGGGGACGACTCTGACAGACACAAAGGACATATTGGAGGTCTTCAAGGAATATTACATGGCACTGTACAATTCAAGAGTACGGGACACGGAGGGTGCCGTAGAGGAATTTTTGGAAGGCATCTCACTGTCTAAATTGTCTGAGGAAGATAGGATGAGGTTGGATGAACCTGTGAGTGTGGAGGAGGTGGAATGTGCAATTCTGTCTATGCCCAATAACAAATCACCGGGTGCTGATGGTCTACCTGGGGAGGTGTACAGGGAGCTGGTGGAACTGCTAGCTCCAAAATTGAAATCTGTGTTTGATGAGGCTTTGGTGAAGGGGGCGTTACCGAGATCAATGGAGGAAGCGGTGATAGTGGTTCTGCCAAAGGAGGGGAAAGACCCCATGGATGCGGAGTCGTATAGGCCCATATCGTTGTTGACAACGGATGTCAAAATACTCGCTAAGATCCTGACCACCCGGCTCACCGGGGTTGCGCATACTGTTATTCACGAGGACCAGTCGGGCTTTATGCCCAACCGCTCCACGGCTGTTAACTTGAGAAGATTATTTCTTAATATGCAGCTGCCTGCTGGTAATGGTGGCGGGAGAATAGTGATGTCATTGGACGCTAGAAAAGCATTTGATAGCGTGGAATGGAAATATTTATGGAAAATCATGGAAATAATGGGATTTGGCCCCGCATTCATGGCCTGGGTGAAGTTATTGTACTCATCCCCAAGGGCGGTAGTTAAGGTGAATGGTGAACGGTCCGGGATGTTTGACTTACATAGGGGCACAAGGCAGGGGTGCCCGCTGTCCCGGCTATTGTTTGCGGTGGCAGTGGAGCCCCTGGCGGCCAAAATAAGAGCTGAGAGAGGAGTGGTCGGATTTAAATTTGGGAGGCTGGAAGAAAAAATATCACTGTATGCCGATGACATCCTGTTATTTCTGGAAAATGCAGGAGAGGCATTGGGGTGCACGATGGATGTAATTAAACACTTTGGGAGCATTTCGGGACTGGAGATAAACTGGCACAAGTCTTATGTCATGGCTGTAGATAGACCAATAAAAGCGGAGGAGATAGATGAGAGGGGGAAGCAGCTCCAGCTGGTTTCACAATTTAAATACCTTGGGATATGGGTGGCGCTTCCATTGACACGATTCACGGATCTGAATTTAGTTCCTCTGCTAGAGAAATTTAAAAAGAAAATAGGCGCATGGTGCCAATTGGCTTTGACGGTGACGGGTAGAACTAACCTGATTAAGATGGTCCTTATGCCACAACTAATGTACGTTTTGCACAACTCACCGATATGGCTACCAAAAAAACGGTTTCAGGTATTGATTCTATCTTCAGATCCTTGATATGGGGCAAGAGGCAGGCAAGGATTAAATTGGGAACGCTGCAAAATGGGAAGGAGGAGGGAGGATTGGCCGCACCCAATCCCTGGGTCTATTTCTTGGCAGTACAGGGCCAGCATGTCAGGAGATGGAGAGAACCCGATTGTGGAGGGGCAGCTTGCCGGGTGCTGGTACATGTGTCGGGGAGACGCCCACTGGTCCAGGCGTTAGAGGATGGTACCTTTAAGAAATTGGGAGCAATATATCCTACCTTAGGCTTGACTCAGAAGGTATGGGACACTATTAAAAAGATCAGGGGGGTGGACGGGCTGACTAAGTACTCACCGGTGTTGGGCAATGAACATCTGCCGGAACTTAATAAGCTGTGTCAAATGGGCAATTGGAAGGCGCAAGGAGTGAGATATGTGTGCCAGCTGCAGAGTGGAACGGACCTGAAGACCTTTGAGAAATTGAGAGAAGAATTTGATTTGCCTTTGGTATGGGGATTTCAATACTATAGGCTTCGACATGCTTGGAGGGCACAGTGTGGATTGGGAGCCATGACGGTTCAGGGTGACATTGTACTAGACTCTGTATGTATGAAGGGAGGGACGAGGGGAGTCATATCGAGCTTATACCATGACCTACTGCACTCCTATCTGGGGGGAAATCACTTCATTGCAAAGAGTAAATGGGAAAGGGAGGTGGGTACCCTCACAACAGAACAATGGGAGGCAATTCTAGAATATGTCCCGAAGATCTCTCTAAGCGAGCAGGCACGGATCTCCCAATTATACATAATACATAGGACATACAAAACACCGCTGCGCCTGTACAAGGCGGGCTTGAGGGGAGATTCCAGTTGCCCTAGATGTGGCACGGACCAGGCCGGACTGCTACACATGCTATGGTCATGCCCGCGGCTAGTGGCTTATTGGTTGGTCGTTGTTAACAAAATTGAGAGGGCTTATACATGTACAATTGACAGAAACCCGGTGCTGTGTGTTTTGGGGGAGGTGGATGGAATACCTGTCTCAGAACATTACAAAGTGGCGATAGCGCGATTGCTATATGTGGCACGCAAACTAATAGCACGAAAATGGACAGATTCGGAACCCCCCACTAGGAGGGAATTTATTGCTCAGACACGTACGGTAATGCATTTAGAGGAAAGCATTTACAGGCGGAGGCATGGAGAGAGAACTTTTGGGAAAATATGGTCCGCATGGATGGCGGTAATATGATTGTCAATGTTCCCAGGTATGCCCGGCATAAGGAGTATTGGCGAGAGGGGGGAGGGGGGAGAGGGTTTTGACTGTATTACTACACGTTATGTGAATTGTTATATGTATATTGATAACTGTTTGCTGTAAATTTTTGAAACCTAAATAAAAATAATTGGTTTAAAAAAAAAAAATAAAAAATACTTTGTTACCTGAAGCCAGTGGAGATGTGAACCGCTTCACTTCACTTGTCCTATTGTCACATTCAGTAGAAATCCTTAAAGTGAGGTCTTTGTTTAAATCAATTCTATTATTAAAAGACCTCGTATAATAAGGATTTTTATCTTTCCCTCCAAGAGGCTGAAAAATATTACAAAAGAAAGGGAAAAAAAACATTTTTTTTATCTATATAATCTACAAGAAATATTTACTATAGTTAAAACTAGAGGGAGCAGAAAGTTTTGCATGACTATGGTCTAGTGGCCATGTCAGTAGTCTGAGACCAGCGAACCAGAGCCCTGTGAGCCTCATTCTACTTGCAACATTCGTAGCATGTCTTTGGATTACTGGGCCACTGCAAGGTCATGTGTGCATTGCTCTGCAACGTAATGACAAGTTGGCGATCTACTAGTCAAAAGAGGTGCCTGGGATGGTGCAGGTAGGAAGAGGTTCACTGTGCTTCAGTCCGGTGGCCATGGACTACTGATGTTGCTGTTGGACCAGAATCCTGAGAATCTTTCTGGTCAACTAAATAGAAAACCTTAATTTTATATAAAAGTCTTCATGTGTCCATGCGACAATTAAGTTAAGGAAAAAGTAACAATTAGAAATAAAAGTGACACTAAAGTAGAGAAACTGTGCAGGGTATAGTGTAATACTTTCATTGGACCAACAAAATAAGATTACAAGGCTACGCATTTCAGCATCATACCGATGCCTTCTTCAGGCCAATCATCTCTTTCAAAGACTAGTTCAGCAATACCTTTACATTGCCATTCTGTTTCAATGTTACTGAGAAATCACTGTTTAAATTGATAGGCAAATGAGGCAGAAGGACTATGGTAGATCTGACGCCTCTGTCACTCCAGTTCTATTCCCTGCCCAGTGCCTCCTCCTCCTCCTGCTTGACTGACTGTTCCTTTGCCTGAAGTCATAAAGCATAAAGGCTGTCAGTCAAGCAGGAGGAGGCAACGCTGGGCTGGGAATAGAGTGACAGATGCTTCGGATCTACAAATAGATCTTCAGCCTCATTTGCATGTCAATTTAAACGTGCATTTCTCAATAATGGAGGAATGGACTGGCCATGTAAAGGTATTGCTGGACTTGTCTTTGAAAGAGATGATGGCCTGAAGAAGGAGTTGGTAAAACGCTGAAACACATAGGCTTGTAATCTTATTTTGGTGATCCAGTAAATGAGCTAAACTATGTCATAGACTGATTTTCTTCTTCAGTGGCGCTATTATTCCCATTTTTTACTTTTTCTTTAACTACATTCCTATGAGACAGTAGTGCTCTGCCTAATGCGTGTGGATGGTAACAGCAGCAGCTGAGAGTCTATGGACAAAGCATTAAAACAGAGTTGTGCCCGATAGTAACATATCTCTTCAAGGTGAGCATACCAATGTAAGAACCTGAATTTGCCTGATTGCTGAGGCTTAACGAGAGATTCTACTCTATGGATCGCCCGGTTTCTTTTTTCCTTTTCTTCTCTAGCTACATCTTGAATTTAGTTTTGGGACCTACACTGTAAAAGGGGCATTGGAAAGCAAGAGAGGATTCAAAGGCGGTTAACTAGATTTGTTAACTGGGATGGAATGCGGCTTATAATCAGGGGTTCAAAAAAATTGGGCATGTACTGGTTAAATAAAAAAACAGCCTCTAGAGAAATCTCACTTACATGGTATCAGTACAAAGAACTGGCACATGATGTATTCCTTCCATGTAGGAGACATTCATTAAGTTAGGAGAAAAAAATATTTCAGATATCTATATATGAAAGGGTTCTTTACAGTTAGGCTGTGTTCACACATCATGTTTTTTTCTGCGTTTATTTTCTGAAGCAAAACTTGATCTCTTTCCAGGAGGTTGTTCAGGATTTTTGTTGCTGTTTTCTTTCTTGCTTTTTTTTGGTGCATGTTTTTCACTGTCCTTTTGTCTCTGTTATGCATGTACATAAGGTTTAGTGAAAAAAAAAATCTCATTTTAGGCACAAAAAAACGCTGAATGAAGTGAAATGCTCTATCTTGCAAAAAAAACATGCAGAGCAAAAAATCCTGAACAAAAAAAAAAAACAAAACATGATGTGTGCATGAAATTTCTGGAATCTTATAGACTTTGCTGGTACTGCAAAACACAGCTGAAAATTTGCATCAAAAAAGGCTGAAAAAAACATGATGTGTGAACATAGCCTTAGTAGTTAGACCATGCAATGTCTGATTGTGAGAGTGAATACATTTGATAAAAGAAGCTTGAACTGGACTGGGTTTGCGCATACATTACATATACTTAATAGAAAACTTGTAACAATTGCACTTTCTCAAGCAGAACAAAAATAAACAAGTGCCGAAATATGGTTTTTGTGAGCTAACTTTAGCCAGCACTGTACAGCTTCCTGTGTACCTATAGCAGAACCTTGAACGGAAATACCACTTAACTCAACTTATCTGTTTTGTCTATACAATCAAAGGAAAACCTACTGTATTTTGCAAAATGAGCTGTTATCAGAGATATCCGGTTTCTAGCAATGCCATTGAACCCAAATATAAAATCAAAGCTACACATGACTTGCGTGAAAATCAGAATGTTGCTGCTTTTGAGTCCATCCGAGTGATCATTATTGAAATATCGCTGTTCTTTTTTTTTTGCTGGGCGTTCTAATTCTGTTTTTAGCATGTTTTTCTTTTTGCATAGCCCTTTTGGTAACACCGGTTTTATGGGTGAAATACTTTTGGGAATTGTTAATTATTGAAATGCTCATTAAATGTTTTAATTTTAAATATAATAAAGGCAAATAAAAAGCAAACACAGAAAGACAAGAGAAGATTAAAGTTTACCGTATATGCAGGTATCAAAATCTCAGCTTTGTACTTTAATGGGCAGTTTGCGATGTTATTAATTGGTGTCCATCTCCAAAATAAACAAAAGTTTCCATTCATTCCAAACGTTATGTTGATTGGAGGGTGATGTTGCCCTGTGTGATAAAGTAATGATAGTTAGCAAATCACCACATTTGTTGTAGCTGAAAAAAATAATAATTTCAATTTTATAAACAAGTATATGAAACAAGGTGAATCTATGGCTATGTTCACACTAGGCATTTTTCAAGCATTTTTTAAATGCATTATTTATGCAAATTTTCAGCTGCGTTTTACAGTACTAGCAAAGTCTGAGATTTCAGAAATTTTATGCATACAGATTGGCTTTTTTGTCCTCAGTATTCTGTGCTTTGCATGTTTTTTTGCACAATAGAGCATGTCACTTTTTTCAGCATTTTTTGGTGGAAAAAAAACACAAAAAAAGCATAGTGTGAACGTTTTGCTGTGTTTTAGTGAAAAATAGCAAGTACAGCAGTATGTGAAACCCATTTATTTTTGTGATTTTCCCAAGTTTACCATCTTGTCTTGGACACCTGAGATGGCAGTTTGCATTAGTACAGTTCAATTAAATTAGTGATGCGTACAAAGTAAACCCTGGCTGACAAAGGTGTGAGATTGAACAATACCTGTTGCTGACCAAGGTGTGTAATTGAACAATGCCTGAGCAATTCAATGGCCTACCAAGGTGTGAAAGTAACCAGTGTCCTACAGGTACATCTTTACTTACTTTTCAGCCCTGCTTCTCTTTCCAAGTGCAGGGACACTTTATTGGCCTTTATTGGCCTTAGGCATATTATAGAGATTGCCATTAGCTGATTATTTATGCACCGGCAATTTTCATGATTGCTTGCCACATGATATATTGTATTGAAACATTGCTGTGTAAGTACTTGGGATATATTGATACTTCTTTATCCTGACCAGGGTGTTGTTCTGTTAACGCATTAGCTGGGCTTGTTAGGGCATTATCTCAGCTAGTCCCTCACATCAGAGGTATCTGATTTTTAATGTGTGTTATTATTTTGATATAATAAAATTTATTACTTTCGTATATCATTATTGAAGTGTTCATGTTTTGATTACCTTACTACTGATGTGGTTATATGGGAATCAATGTTGATAGTGAATATATATGGACCTACATCGATTGATCTACTAGTGTGAACAAAGCCTAAGGCAATACTTACCAGGATGGGGAAATTTACCAGTATGTGCTGCATTTCCCACCCTAGGCTTATACTCCAGTCAATACGTTTTCCCAGTTTTTTGTGGTAAAATTAGGTGCCTTGGCTTATACTCGCGTAGGCTTATACTCGAGTATATACAGTAAATAAAAATATCATGGGTGTTTTCCAAGTTTCTGTTACCCACCAGCTAGTTAAAAATGGACATTACACTGATGCCATCATGCAATCAATTGAAATGGGCAAATTCCGTTGGCGGATTTTTTTCACACGGATCATTTGCGTGAATGGGGGTACATTAAAACTACAACTGCGGTTAATCTTTCACTACATGACTGAGGTTTCCATTTGTCAAAGGCTAATTTTTTTTAATTGCTTCTATCGGAAACTTTGACAAAATAGAAAAGCAATAACAGTATCATATCACAGCAGTTTATATTATATTTTTAGATGTTGTGGCTAGCTGCCACCAAAAGAGATCAAAAATTTAGAGATCTGAGAAGAGTTCCTACAATACAAAAAAAAGCAGATAAATAGTATAAAATATTGTTTAAATTATAATATAAACTTCAGAGAAATATTTCATCGAAATTCACAAACCAACTGCTGTCCTCTCCTACAATCACAAAAAAAAGATGAAGATACTGGAGATACTTTGGCCCACCATTCTCTCCATTATAGGAAAGAAGACTGGTAAAACCATCGCCACGTTCACCAACCATTGCTAAGACTGTGCTAGCTGTAAAGAAGATGAGCCATTTCCAAAGTCACACCATCAATGAACTAGCCTGGGCTAGGGCTTCCCCTACAGGGGCCCTATTGCATGTGGACTTCTGATCAAGGAAAGAATGACTAAACATCTCTCTGTGATCATTCTTAATGTTAAATCAATTATTTCAGGAGGATTGGCCAATTACTCATGTGTATAGAGGACTTCCGACTATCCCCAATGTCAGAAGTAGGAAAAAATGACTGGGAAGACTGAGTTTTAACTGATCCTTTGTTCCCATGGAGGTCTGGAAGTTTATGCTAATCTCCCAATTAATAAAAACATGGATAGGTATATGGGATAGCCAAATGTATACCTATAGGCCAGAGCCATTTAACAAACATGGGCACCTTAAGACAACTTAGACTACAGCATATTTCTGGTTGAACGATGGTTTAGCAAACCAACGTTTAATTAACGGTCATAGTGTCGACAAGGCTGTACACTCTTTAGTCCATATTACCCTTTACAGTCGTTCAACAAGGTCATACATGTTTGTTCACCAGGCGGCATATGAACAATCTTTCTGGGAAGATCATTCATGGACGATTGATCTTTCTATGGACAAAAGATCTTTTGATTTTCGACCACATAATTCAAACATGGTTAACTTCACTTCAATTGATGACAGTCTCCAATCGTTCTTTCTTAAGCTTTTACCAAACAAAAAATAGTTTTGGCTGAAATTATTAATTTTCATCAAGTTTAATCAACTAAATAATATGTATGGGGGTTCAAGTCTTCAGATGCACAAGCAGAAAGATTTGTCTACCAGGAGGGAGGTCATATTACAACACAACACAGCTTAGATTAGAATGTCAGATGTTCTTGGCAAGAAGGTAGGAAATAATCTAGAGATTTTGTGTCTTTAACCGTGGGTCAAAGTAGAAGGCAAAGACACAGAGCGGCCAATAGTAAATTAGCTGTTGAGTAAAACAATGCATAAAAATAATATTGTTCTATACTAAAAAAAAATAATAATTAAAAAAACAAACAAAAAAAAAAACAATAGCAACATTTTCCCTGATTTACCTTCTTTGGAAAACTTTCTTTATAATACTACACTTAATGTACAGTATTTACTATGGTAGAGCAAAAGGGAAAAAAGATAAAGGCTTATGCCCTTAAGTCTCTTTCTGGGGGTCAACTTGCTGCAACAGCAAAATCCCCCCACTATTCTGTTTGCATAGGAGAACACTTCTTGTGCGGCGTTTGTGACACGTGATGCTGGCGCCCAATCAGCACTAGCATCAATGTTCCCGCCTCCTGTCGAATTGAACATGAAGAGGAAGTCAGAGATCGGCTGCAGCCCGGACTTCCTCTTCATGTTCGATTTGTCCGAAGGCGGGGACAGTGACGCCAACGCTGATTGGCCGCTGGGATCACATGTCACAACAATAGCATGGCAGCCCCGGAATCGCGAGTGATGACATCGCTGGAAAGACACCGGAACGGAAGGGGAGTATAAGCTTTTTTATTTTATCGGGGCCAAACATTTAGATCAAGAAAGGTTCCTAATAGTGGACAACCCCTTTAACACATACTCACTACATTACAGACTCATATACACAGGCTTAGTGAAAAAAAATCTTCATGGAAGTGCTGCTTTAAAGGGACTCTGTATGAACAGAATGACTGTTCAAACAAAGTACAGGCGCCCGATGCTTCATGGCGTGGCCAATCATATAATTACACCTTCCCACCTGCTTGTTTTCCTTCTATCTCCACCCTTCTCTGGCTCTATTAAGTCATAGCTGTCAATCAAAGAAGAGGAAGGGGGGTGCAAAGGTGTAGCTAAATATTTGGCCACGCCATGATACACCAGAGAGCGCCGCTGCTAGACATTTGGTAACGACTAGTGTTGAGCGATACCTTCCGATATCAGGAAATATCGTATCGGATTGGATCGGACCGATACCCAAAAAGTATCGGATATCGCCGATTCCGATACCGGAAACCAATGCAAGTCAATGGGACACAAATATCGGAATGAAAATAAACCCTTTCTTTCCTTGTAGGTTAATTCGACATGAAGTAAAACAACTAAGAATAATGTAGAATGTATTACGCGAAAAGCCGGCAATTCAGCAGCGGCATTCACCGGTACCCGACAATTTACAACAGAAAGAATAGAGCTTCACACATAGATTAGATAGATAGAAACATGTCAGTCACATATATATGAAGTACAGTGACAGTGTTGCTTACTGTACTTGTCATTTAGTGTAAAGGATTTATTAAAAAAAATAATAGTGTTTTCATGCACTGTCTCTTTAAAAAAAGCCGGCCGGCAATTCAGCAGCGGTACCCGACAATTTACAACAGAAAGAATAGAGCATCACACATAGATTAGATAGATAGAAACATGTCAGTCACATATATAATAAGTACAGCGACAGTGTTGCTTACTGTACTTGTCATTTAGTGTTAAAATAAAGGATTTATTTAAAAAAAAATTGGCGTGGGGTTCCCCGTAATTATAGTCTCTAGCGGAGGTTAAGCAGACGGCTGGGGTAGATGTTTGAAGCCTGGGAAGGGGGTAATACCCATGGAGCTTCCCAGGCTACTAATATCAGCCCCCAGCTGAAAACCTAGCCTTTACTAGCTATTAAAATGGGGGACCCCCCCCAAAAAATGACGTGGGGTCCCCCCTAATTTAATAGCTAGCAAAGGCTAGGCAGACAGCTGGGGGCTGATATTAATAGCCCAGGAAGGGTGCCATGAATATTGGCCCCCTCCCAGGCTAGAAACACCAGCTCCAGAAATGGCGCATCCATAGGATGCGCCAATTCTGGCACTTAGCCTCGCTCTTCCCACTACCCTGTAGCGGTGGCAGTGGGGTAATAGGGCTGGGGTTGATGTCAGCTTATAATGCCAGCTGACATCAAGCCCAGGTTAGTAATGGAGAGGCGTCTATAAGACACCCCCATTACTAACCCCATAGTCAAAGTTAAAAAAAAACACAAACACCCAGAATAAAGTCCTTTAATTGAAATAAAGACACAATTCTTTATTGTTCTAAATTAAACCATACTCACCGTCACGCCCATTCTAGCTGAAGCCAACGATCTCCAGCAATAAAAGAAAAATAATAAAGCAACCTCATCCTTGCCTTTCCATGGTTCCCACGACAGCTTCAGCTCTGCTACATCGAGATGACAGGCTGGACCGCAGCAGAACGCTGCCATCCAGCCTGTCATCCCGCAGACACTGAGAAGCGCAGGCATGCTTGCGCTCCTCAGTGTCTCGCTGTGACGGCATAAAGATGAGCCGAGGTCATGTCCAATGAACTCGGCTCACCTCATGCACGTCACTGACAGCGTGGGAAAATTCTCCTGCACTCAGCGCATGCGCAGGAGAATTTTCCCACGCTGTCAGTGACGTGCATGAGGTCAGCTGAGTTCATTGGACATGAACTCGACTCATCTGGATGCCGTCACAGCCAGACACTGAGGAGCGCAAGTATGCCTGCGCTTCTCAGTGTCCGCGGGATGACAGGCTGGATGGCAGCGTTCTGCTGCAGTCCAGCCTGTCATCTCGATGTAGCAGAGCTGAAGCTGTCGTGGGAACCATGGAAAGGTAAGGATGATGTTGCTTTATTATTTTTCTTTTATTGCAGGAGATCGTTGGCTTCAGCTGGAATGGGCGTGATGGTAAGTATGGTTTAATTTAGAACAATAAAGAATTGTGTGTTTATTTCAATTAAAGGACTTTATTCTGGGTGTTGTGTTTTTTTTAAATACTTTACTAGAAATTCATGGTGGTCATGTCTAATATTGGCGTGACCCCATGAATTTCAGGCTTAGGGCCAGCTGATAATGCCAAGCTGGCCCTAACCCCTTTATTACCCAGTGAGCCACCGCACCAGGGCCCTGGATGAGTTGGGTACAGCGCCAGAAGATGGCGCTTCTATGAACGCGCCATTTTCCGGGGTGGCTGCGGACTGCAATTTGCAGCGGGGGTGGCCCAGAAAGCTTGGGCCTCCCTGCGCTGCAGATTCCAGCCCCCAGCTGCCTAGTTGTACCTGGCTGGACACAAAAACAGGGCGAAGCCCCACGTCAATTTTTTTTTAATTATTTCATGAAATAATTTAAAAAACAAAGGGCTTCCCTATATTGTTGTGTCCGGCCAGGTACAAATAGGCAGCTGGTGGTTGGGGGCAGCCCGTTCCAGCCTGCTGTACCTGGCTGGACACAAATATAGTGCGAAGCCCCACGTCAATTTTTTTAAAATTATTTCATGAAATAATTAAAAAAAAAAAGGGCTTCCCTATATTGTTGTGTCCGGCCAGGTACAAATAGGCAGCTGGGAGTTGGGGGCAGCCCGTTCCTGGATGCTGTACCTGGCTGGCATACAAAAATATGGCAAAGCCCACGTCAAAATTTTTGGGAAAAATTAATTAAAAAATAAATAATAATTTAGGGACTGCATCTTTATTAACCCCTCAAGTGTCATTTAGTGTTAAAATAAAGGATTTATTAAAAATAAAATTGGTGTGGGATCCCCCATAATTTTAGTCTCTAGCGGAGGTTAAGCAGACGGCTGGGGCAGATGTTTGAAGCCTGGGAAGGGGGTAATACCCACGGAGCTTCCTAGGCTACTAATATCAGCCCCCAGCTGAATACCTAGCCTTTACTAGCTATTAAAATGGGAGACCCCCCCAAAAAATGACGTGGGGTCCCCCCTATTTTAATAGCTAGCAAAGGCTAGGCAGACAGCTGGGGGCTGATATTAATAACCCAGGAAGGGTGCCATGAATATTGGCCCCCTCCCAGGCTAGAAACACCAGCTGTCAGCCGCCCCAGAAATGGCGCATCCATAGGATGCGCCAATTCTGGCACTTAGCCTCGCTCTTCCACACTGCCCTGGTGCGGTGGCAGGGGGTAATAGTGGTGGGGTTCATGTCAGCGCCAGCTGCCATGAAGCCCAGGTTAGTAATGATGGACGTCTATAAGACACCCCCATTACTAACCTACAAAGTGTTAAAAAGAAAAAACACACTACACCCAGAAAAAAATAATTTATTTGAAATAAAACACACCATTTTATTTAATTCTTAGTTTACTAAAAAAAAATAGTTACCTGTCCACGTTCCTGCGCTGATCTCCCATGCACAGCTGTCACATCTGGAGATGGTGACAGCTGTGAATGGCTGCTGTAAGCTCACACTGCCGGGAACACGTCCGCTCCCGGCAGCGGGAGCCACTGACTGAGGTCAGTGCATTCAGTCAGCGCAGCTCCGGTGACCTCCTTTACGGCACTGCTGTACCGTGGGAATTTCTCACGGTACAGCGGGGCCGTAAAGCAGCTAACCGGAGCAGCGCTGCCTGAACTCCGGCGAACCCGCTTATGCAATGACGGGCCTGCTTTACGGCCCCGTCATTCTAGCGCCGGCAGCGGTTCAGAGCGGTCACATTCTATGTGGCTGCTCTAAACTGGAGATCATCGTGGGACACTCGTGGACTACTACGGAGGGGTAAGGATAAGGTTGTGGTTTATTATTTTATATTTTATTACAGGAGATCGATGGCTTCGGGGAATTAGGTGTCTAGGTGAGTATAGGTGTAGTTTTTTATTTTTTACTTTATTTTAGGTGGCGATCGGCGGGGACAGGTAATGTATAAACTAATTTATTTTAGGTAACCACTGGCCACCAATGAAATGTATTTAAAATTTATTGGGGACCCAAAAAAAAAAAATATGGGGGCCTAAAAAAATAAAACATGTATAGGGCCAAAATAACATATGGGGCAGTTTAAATAGCAGGATCAGGCTGATGGGAACTACTGCTCCCATCAAGCTGATCCTGCTGGCACAAGTGGACGGGGGACAGACATAGGCCGATGAGAGTAGTAGTGTCACATCGGCCTATGTTTGCCTGCACGCACAGACACCGCGCACACCCGCAGACATCGCACAGACACCACACAGACACCGCACACACCAATCATGACGGGTCTGATGGTGTGGGAGGTGATGCTGACCTGTGCGGCTGTGGGAAAGTTCATGTGAGTTCATGCAGTCAAGCATGAACTCACATGAACCCTCTGAGGGCACCGCGGCTACTTCAAATGAACAGCTGATCGGCATCACCTGATACCTCAGCTGTTCATTTGAAATAACCGGCGGGAAAGCGCAGCACAGAACGGGAAAGCCGGCGGTGAAGTCTTTTCACTGCCGGCTTCCCCGCCCGGGTCCTTCGCTCCCCGCTCTTTGGTGCTGCGCTCCCCGCCCGGTCTTAACTTACGATCGGGATGGGAGGTGGCGAGGGGAGCGGAGGATCGGGGTAGGAGGCTGCGGGGAAGCAGTATGGGGCTGTGTGATTGTTTAAAAGCCGGCGGCTTTTTACCGCCCACCGGCTTTTAAACAATCAGGAGAATTCTCTCACGCTAGGATGGCATTCTGACGACAGGCTGGATCTCAGCTGAGCGCTGCCACCCAGCTTGTCATCCTTCAGAGACACTGCAGAGCGCACGCATTATGGGAACTTCCGATTCCGGTATTCGATATTCTAAAAGTATCGGAATTAAGTATCGGAATTCCGATACTGAAATATCGGGTATCGGCCGATATTCGCGGTATCGGAATGCTCAACACTAGTGACGACATATCTATTGACGAATACATTACGATCAGCAGTCTGAAATCGAACATGCTGGATCAATCTTTCCCGTGACAATCAATTGTCCGGGGCTCCCATACACATTAGACTGCCATGTCAAACTGGTTGATATCGGCGGCTTAGGCTGACATTAGTTTAAAGTGTATGGGGGGCTTTACACATGAGCCTTCATCAAGTAGATGTATGTACTGAATGTACCCAACAAAAGCTCATTTTCAAGAGCCAAAGTGCGTTCCAAATACTACACCAATAAAACAGTTTTTCAGTCTTTTGGGGGTGTGAACATTGTCCTACAGACTTGTTCACCGTGTGCATGGCCCATGTGTTTGTATTCTTCTCAAAATCCCTGATAATCAGGATAACTTCTTCCTTCCACAGAGCATTTAATCGCGTGTAATCATGCTAAGATCAGGGATGGAGTTAGAGATTTCAGTTTGTCAAACAATAGTGACGAAGCTCCCTGAAAACGCACCATCAGGTGCAACATTCTCAGTGGAGATGTGCCCGCTTACTGCACAACATAACAAGGGTAGTATGTCTTACTACACTTAGCGCCTCTTCTACAGGACTGTGCTTCATGGCACACATCTAACCTACCACAATAGTCTCATTCATTTCTACTTTAAATCCCCCATTTAATGATGACTATGAATTTAATGTGGTGCAGTTTGTTTTCCTTTATTAGGGTGGCACATGAATGCCAGTTCAGATTAAGCGTGTTGTTTCTTGTTTCTTCTTACCTATGGCATGACAATTAGCATTTTACGTTTGGAATGCTTGCTTATACTTGTATGAACACAGTGCATACAACGCTTTATGAAGTAACCTTAGATTGTGGCAAGCTGAAATAAGACACAAGATTTACTCTAATGTAGTAGATAGTATATTACTTGGCCAAAAAGTATGTGGATCATCACACCTATCAGCTTGTTTTACAATGCACATTCAAAGCCATGGATATTAAAAAGGGTTTTCCAGGCTTAAAGAGGTTGTCCACTAATTTTACATTGATGACTTATCCTTAGGATAGGTCATCAATGTCTGATCGGCCAGCGTCCGATACCGGGCACCCCCGCCAATCAGCTGTTAACTGTGTTGGTGGCAGCCAGAAGTACTCACTTGCCAAGCTGCTCCGTCTTCTGGTAGTGGCCAGGGTTTGGTACTGCACATCTACCTCCTATTCAAATCCATAAGAAGCGGATGTGCAGTATCCTGCGGTGGCCACTATCAGAAGATGGCCAGCTCCGCAAGTGAGTACTTCCGGCTGGCGGCTGCTGATAACAGCTGATCGGCGGGGGTGCTGGATCGTAAGGATAGGAGTTTTAAGAAATAAAACTGGGTTTGACTCACCCTCCCTGGGTCCAGGGTTGAGTCTCCGCCACTGCTCCGGGTGTCTGTTTATTGTCTGCATCACTGATGTCATGTTGACAATGTTGCAGCCAATCAGTGAACTCACGTCATCTACTCAGGTAAAGCCGCTGAGTTAACTCGTTGGCTGTAGACAATAACAGACTCTAAGAGCAGTGGTGAAAACTCAGCACTGGACCCGGGGAGAATAAGTAAAGTACATTGTTTAAAAAAAAAAACAGCCCCTGAGGACATGGAGTTTATGACACTAGAAAACTTCTTTAAAAAGATATTGATGATCAATTATTAAAATAGGTCATCATTATCAGACACCCGGCACCCAACTCATCAGCTGTTTTCAGCATCAGCAAGATGTTAACAGTGAATAAAACTGGAACAGCACAGCTCCATTCACTGTCTAGTGGCCATTCTCGGGTACTGCAGCTCAATGCACAGTCCAGTGAAGAGATGAGCTGCATCACACAGGAACCGTCATTACAGAGTGAATTATATCTGCCTGCTGGAGCTGACAACATCTGATCAGCAGGGTGCCAGGGGTCAGACCACAACCAATTGGATTCATTTGACATGATTTTACTAAGTTAAAATAGCACTTATGAACCAGGCCTTCTTATCCAGACTCCACAATCAGTCTTAGGGCTCGCTCACATGAGCGTATGTCTCGGACCAATGATATTCTATGGGGCAGTTCTAATCTGCACATTCGGCATGAGAAAAAAAATCGTAGCATGCTGCGAGTGGATCCGCAAATCGGATGACACTCACCCATACAAGTCTATAGGTGCGTGTCATCCGAGTGCAGTCCGATTTCCGCAGACTCGGACAATGGAGAAAAAAAACTTTCACCCCGAAGCCTGTTTTCACCTTCGTGAGCAGGCCAATTTTTTTTAATTCTGACCAGTGCCACTTTATAAGGTAATAACTCTGGAACGCTTCAACGGATCCCACTGATTCTGAGAATGTTTTTTCGTGACATATTGTGCTTCATGATAGTGGTAACATTTCTTTGATATAACTTATGTTTATTTGGTCAGGCTATCTGGCTAAGACATATTAGTAAAACCCGGCAGGGCCTTAATTTCTTGGAGGAGGCTACAGGAAGGCAGTGGGGCGGCCTCCTCCAACTTGGGTTTTCCAGTGGCTCTTGCCACAGGTCCTTTAAAAACCCTGCAGTAAGGATTAGTGTTGTTCAGTGTTGGGACCTGCTAGGAGTATAGCAGGAAAGCTTTGCAGGCCGGTGTGTAGCTGAACCCACGCCTGGGAAGGCTCTGCACCCATCAGGCTCTAAGCGGCGCGGCTGTTGCCCATGGCAATCGTTATTTATGGACTTATGTTAACCTGGCTGCGAACCGGAGGACTTTCTATTTACCCGTAAGTTGCTGAATAAAAGCTGTTTATGTTGGACTTGCTTGGGTCACTGCCTCAGTTACTGCACGGTGTGAACACCGCCGCCTTACAGCTTGGTGGAGAATGCGGGCATTGTGACTGCGACATACCCCATCGGCAGCTGCATGACCACAATCCGTACTGCCACCTTTCAGCCTCACCCGGTGGACAAAATGGAGGCGCTGTTAAAGCAGCTGGTACTCACCCAGCAGCAGCAGCTGCAGTCTTAGCTGCAACAGCAGGAGCAGCACCAGAGTCTCCAATGGCAACAGAAGGAGCGGGAGCTACTGTACCAGAAGCAGCAAAAAACAAATGAACTGTTGCTTCAACAGACTGCTGCCCTGCGGGAAAAGGACACAACACTGATTCCGGAATGTCGAGAGGCCCGGGACAAGGTTCGCTCAGCGTTGAGAAAGAAGGGACCGGAGAATGACGCGGAAGCCTTCCTGACCGTCTACGAACGCACAGCAGAGCGGGAAAACCTACCAGCCGGCCAGTGGGCGGAAGTGAGAGCCTTGCCCGGCTGGGGGTCAATACGTACGTGAGGGCTCAGCACGTGTTTTCATGGGCCTTTGTGGAGACCCGACCTGCCCGGTCTCAGGCTTATGACCTTTTGCAGCTGGTCAAGAGGTGGCTCCAGCCTGAATCTTTGACTCCAGCCCAGATGTTGGAGAGGGTGGTAGTCCACCGGCTGGTGAGGACTCTGCCGGCCTCTATCCAACGTTGGGTGGGGCAAGGGGACCCCGGCACCCCCGACCAGGTGGTCAGCCTGATCGAGTGCTACTCGGCCACTCAGGACTTTATCCGGGACTCAGCACTCTCGCGGCTGTCACGCCGATCCTTGCCAACCCAGGAACTGGGAAGGGGTCATGTCCCTCTGCTGAGGACAGTCAGCACCATACCCGTGCTGAAGGGGTACCAGAGTGAGAGTAGCAGGAGACCGGTTCCCTCCCAAACGGTCATAAGAACTAATAGTACCCCCACGATTAGGTGCTGGCGGTGTCAGGAGCCAGGACATGTGGTTGCTAACTGCCCCCTGACTACGGAGCCCATGGACTGCAGATATAACCGTCGGGTCAAAATGTACGCCCAGACCATGTGCACAGCGAGTGCCGACCCCTCGGACAATGAACCCCAACTGTGACAGGTACTGGTTAATGGGTACCCCACAGTGGCCCTCCTAGACTTGGGAGCCTAGTGACTTTGGTACATGGGTCGCTGGAGGCAGGAGACAACCCCAGTGGATGGACAGTTGGGGTTGTGTGTATCCATGGTGACCTCCGAGAGTACCCAACCGCAGAGGTAGTTTTTATCCACACCATGTGGTAACATAAAACATGTGGTGGGGGTGGTAAAAACTCTTTCCTATGGGACTGTGTTGGGAAGAGACTTGCCCCTGTTCTGGACTCTGTGGAAAAACAAAATCCACTCTCCTCCGGTAAAATTTATTACAGGCGCTGTACCCGACGAATCCGAGTCAGGGGTACCTGCCGTAGGGGTGTCCAACCTAGGGACAGAGTGTGACCCCAATAGGTCTCCCCTAGAGGTGCTAGCAGGAGAGGTCGAGGAGACCCCATCGATCCCCGAGATGGAAGTGTCCCGGGACACGTTTGGGACAGCTCAGCTACAGGATCCCACTCTGACTCGGGCGCAGGAAAGGGTGTTAGAGGTAAATGGCGTAGCTCAACAGCCCGGTGCAGATACTGTATTTCCACGCTTGGTAGTCAATGGTGAGTAGCTCTATAGGGTAATAGGGTAGACAAAATCAGCGACGAGGTCGTGGAACAGTTAGTGGTACCTCAGTCATACCGTCGGGTGGTTCTGGAGATGGCACACAAACACCTGCTGGGTGGACACTTAGGGGTTAAAAAGACGCAAGAACGTATCTTGCAGCTGTTCTTTTGGCCTGGGATTTATGCGGAGGTCCAAAAGTACTGCAAATCTTGCCCAGAATGTCAACTGACCACACCCACCGCCAGTTTCCGTAGCCCATTGGTACCACTGCCAGTGATAGAGGTACCTTTTGAGCGGATTGCAATGGACTTGGTAGGGCCCATTGTAAAATCCGCTCGTGGCCACCAACATATACTTGTGGTCGTCGACTATGCTACCAAGTACCCGGAGGCTGTACCGCTACGCCACACCTCGGTGAAACTGATTGCATGGGAGCTGTTTGCCATTTTCTGTCGCCTTGGGCTACCTAAGGAGATCCTGACTGATCAAGGGGCCCCTTTTATGTCCAAGGTGACGAGGGAACTGTGTAAACTGCTAAAAATAAAACAACTGCGCACATCGGTGTACCACCCTCAAACCGACAGGCTAGTTCAATAAAACCCTCAAGTCCATGTTAAAAAAGGTGGTTTCTAAGGACGGAAGGGATTGAGACATGTTGCTACCCTATTTGATGTTTGCCGTCCATGAGGTACCCCAGGCTTCCACAGGGTTCTCTCCCTTTCTGTTATTGTACGGCATACACCCTAGGGGTCTGTTGGACGCAGCCAAAGAGAAAAGAGCCGACTCCACATAGGAGTATAATTGAACACGTGGCTAATATGCAGGACCGGATCACGGCGGTCATGCCCATCGTGAAAGAACATCTGTTAGATGCCCAGGCAGCACAGAAGCATACATATAATAAAAGAGCCACAGTCAGGTCTTTTAACAAGGGCGATCGGGTGTTAGTACGGGTACCCACAGCCGAGAGTAAGCTCCTGGCCAAATGGCAAGGGTCATATGAGGTTCGAGAAAAGGTGGGGGAGGTAAATTACCCGGTGTATCAGCCCGGAAGGAGGAAACCTGAGCAGCTTTATCATGTAAACCTGCTAAAACCTTGGAAAGATCGAGAGTGTTTAGTTACAGACGTCACTTCGGGCATGCCGCCAGAGAGTTCTCTACCTTCAGCCAGGGATGCGTCCGGGGGAGAGGTCAGGATAAGTGATGCTCTCACTAAACAGCAGCGACGGGAGGCTCGCTCGCTGGTGCAGAATACTGACATGTTCTCAGTGCTACCAGGTAGGACTATGGTTCTTCAACATGACATTGTCACCGAACCTGGGGTAAGGGTACGAATGAGACCGTACCGGGTATCTGAAGCCCGGAGGCAAGCCATCACGGTTGAGATAAAACAAATGCTCCAGTTAGGTGTCATCAAGGAATCACGGAGTGAGTGGGCTAGCCCCATCGTACTGATTCCGAAACCAGACGGATCGTTACGCTTCTGTAATGATTTCCGGAAATTAAATGAAGTGTCGAAATTTGATCTATATCCAATACCCAGTGTAACATACCTGGCGGCGTCCTTGCATAGTGGTCCATCTCCCACTGTGCAAGAGCGCGCACTTGATTTCCAGTCCAGTTTGCTAGCCTGGCTTCCCTCCATGCTGTCTGTTTGCTTCTGTGTCTGCTGCTTAAGGGCGGCGCCCGATCACTTCCTGCTTTTTGTACCTGCTGCAGACACACCCCTTGTGCGTCCTCAGCCTATTGCTGTCTGCCATCTGGTATTTAACCCAGCTGCTCCAATGAATCCCTGCCTGAGCATTGTGTTCTGTCAGTTGACCTTTGGTCACTGATATGCCAGGTCCCGTTTATGTTTCCTGCCTTCGGTATCAGTTCCCGTGTCTGAACTGTGTCCTGTCTGTATTATCTTCTAGCCTGTTGTCTTTTGCCTATCCTGGAGGCTGTATTTCCAGGCCTGTGTGAACTCGCCCCTGCCTGTTTGTTCCGCCTTCTAGGGGGCCGCTTACCTTGACCCGCTCCTGTATCTTGCTGCTGTGTCTGTTCTTGTCTGAATACTCTCCTAGCCTGTTTTGTTTTTCTCTATGTCCGTACGTTCCCTTTTTCTGCAGAGTCTGAACTCGTACCTAACTCCTGCTCGTTGTCACTGTACTTCCGTTTGTGAGTTTGTGGTCCACTCGCTACTTCTCTGCAAGTACCCTGTGGGTATCTGGCTCTGCCTTTCCCTTCTAGTCTGTTCCGTGTGAACAGAGCCCTGTCTCCACCGCGTCTGCGGTTTTCGCTCTGCTCAGCTCTGTCCACCGCGTCTGCGGTTTTCGCTCTGCTCAGCTCTGTCCACCGCGTCTGCGGTTTTCGCTCTGCTCAGCTCTGTCCACCGCGTCTGCGGTTTTCGCTCTGCTCAGCTCTGTCCACCGCGTCTGCGGTTTTCGCTCTGCTCAGCTCTGTCCACCGCGTCTGCGGTTTTCGCTCTGCTCAGCTCTGTCCACCGCGTCTGCGGTTTTCGCTCTGCTCAGCTCTGTCCACCGCGTCTGCGGTTTTCGCTCTGCTCAGCTCTGTCCACCGCGTCTGCGGTTTTCGCTCTGCTCAGCTCTGTCCACCGCGTCTGCGGTTTTCGCTCTGCTCAGCTCTGTCCACCGCGTCTGCGGTTTTCGCTCTGCTCAGCTCTGTCCACCGCGTCTGCGGTTTTCGCTCTGCTCAGCTCTGTCCACCGCGTCTGCGGTTTTCGCTCTGCTCAGCTCTGTCCACCGCGTCTGCGGTTTTCGCTCTGCTCAGCTCTGTCCACCGCGTCTGCGGTTTTCGCTCTGCTCAGCTCTGTCCACCGCGTCTGCGGTTTTCGCTCTGCTCAGCTCTGTCCACCGCGTCTGCGGTTTTCGCTTTGCTCAGCTCTGTCCACCGCGTCTGCGGTTTTCGCTTTGCTCAGCCCTGTCCACCGCGTCTGCGGTTTCGAATTTGTCTCCCAGTCTGTACTGGACCCTACCCAGCCTGCGCTCTAGTCTGCCTGTTCCTGTATTCCCCGGTGTGGGTTAACAGCCGTGTCCGGAGTCTGACCTGGAGTAGACCCTGGTTCCTCTGCTCGGTTCCTACCTGGTGCACTGGCGTCGTATGCCGTCGTGCGACCTTGGTCGGATCGGGCAGATACTTAGTTACGCCCCTCCAGGCACTCTCCTGTTCATGGCACAGTGGAATCACTACATAAACACGCACACGCCAGTCAGTCCGGGCATGTGCATTACACCCAGGGTGGATGAGCTCATTGAGAGATTGGGGCAGGCCCAGTACTTTACCACGCTCGATCTCACCAGGGGTTACTGGCAGGTACCTCTCACGGAATCGGCAAAGGAAAAGACCGCCTTCATAACTCCAGAGGGTCTATATCACTATGTGGGCTTACCTTTTGGGTTACATGGGGCCCCGGCTACATTCCAGAGGTTGATGGACATAGTGCTCAAGGCTCATCAGGAGTACGTGTCCGGGTATCTAGAGGATATTATCATCTTTAGCACCGACTGGCATATGCACCTATCCCAAGTACAAGCGGTGCTGGATTCTCTCAGAGCCGCGGGGTTAACGGCAAACCTAAAAATATGTGCGATAGGGCTAGAGGAAGCCCGATATTTGGGTTATGTGATTGGCCGAGGAGTCATCAAGCCCCAAATCAATAAAGTTGAGGCCATAAAAAACTGGTCTAAACCATCAAGTACAAAGCAGGTGAGGGCGTTCCTTGGGTATTACCGCCGGTTTATACCTAATTTTGCTAGGAGAACGGCGGCCCTGACTGATCTCTTGAAAGGAAAAAAAAACGGTAATGGTTCGGTGGAACCCTCAGGCAGAAGAAGCCTTTCAGTCCATGAAGTTGGCCCTGTGTGGACAGCCGGTCCTCATCAGCCCCAACTTCAAGGAAACCTTCATTGTACAGACAGATGCCTCGGAGGTAGGCCTTGGAGCGGTATTGTCACAAAAAGTGAATGGTGAAGATCATCCCGGCAGAGAAAAACTATAGCGTGGTAGAGAAGGAGTGTTTGGCTATTAAGTGGGCCTTGGATTCGCTATGTTATTATTTACTCGGGCGTCAGTTCCGCTTGGTGATGGACCACTCACCCTTGGTATGGATGAGGAACGCCAAGGAGAGGAATGCGCGAGTCACCAGGTGGTTTCTGTCACTGCAAAATTTCAGTTTCTCTGAAGAACATCGCCCTGGGAAGTAGCAGGCAAACGCGGATGCCCTGTCCCGGGCACCCCGTATGGTGACAAATGTTCAACCCCACAAGTTTGAACAGAGGGGGGGGATATGTGAGGCAGTGACGGGGATTGTATACGAGGGGCGGTATATATCCCCCAGAATGTGTACAGAGACCTATTAAACCCATTGAAGTGCATTGCAGTCACAGACACATCTGCGGCTGCAATGCAGGAATGAAGGTGAGCATTGACCTGCTCAGGCTATCTGGCTAAGGCAGATTAGTAAAACCCGGCAGGGCCTTCATCTCTTGGAGGAGGCTACAGGAAGGCAGTGGGGCGGCCTCCTCCCTCCAACCCGGGTTTTCCAGTGACTTGCCACAGGTCCTTTAAAAACACTGCATTAAGGATTAGTGTTGTTCAGTGTTGGGGCCTGCTAGGAGTATAGAAGGAAATTCGGCGGGCCTGTGTGCAGCTGAACCCACGCCTGGGAAGGCTCTGCACCCGTCAGGCTCTAAGCAGCCCGGTGCGGCCGTTGCCCACGGCAACCGTTATTTATGGACTTATATTAACCCGGCTGTGAACAGGAGGACTTTCTGGTTACCTGTAAGTTGCTGAATAAAAGCTGTTTATGTTGGACTTGCTTGGGTCACTGCCGCAGTTACTGCACGGTGTGAACACCGTCGCCTTACAGCAGATAACCCATATGTGGTCGAAAACTACTTTTGAGGCATAGTGCAAAGCTCAGAAGGGAAGAAGCGTGATATTGGAGTTCAAATTTTGCTGGACTGGTTTCAGGGTGCCATGTCACATGGGTAGAGCCCCTGAGGTGCCAGATCAGCTGAACCCCCCCCCACCATAAGTGACCCCATTTTACAAACTACACCTCTCAATGAATTCATATAAGGGTGCAGTGATCACAATGACAGCAGAGCTGTGTCACAGCATTTTATACCATTGGGCAGTGAAGAAAAAATTATTACATTTTTACCACCAAAATTTTGTTTTAGCCCCAGATTTTACATTTTCACGCTGGGAAAAGGGTAAAAATGGCAAATAAATTTGTCCTACAATTTCTGCGGAATGTTGAAATACCCCATATGTGGCTATGCAGTACTGCTTAGCCATACGGCGAGACTCGGGAGGGACAGAGCGCTTTTTGCCTCCTGGAGCACACATTTTCCTAGAATAGTTTGCAGACTCCATATACAGAGCCCATCCGTGCTAAAAGAGCAAAACCCCCCTCAAGTCACCCCATTTTGAAAATTATACCCCTGTGAATTTATCTACAAGTATCGTGATGATTTTGACTCCATGGGTGTTTTCCAGAAACAAGCATTGGTGGATGCTGCTGAGAGAAAATTGAAAACTGCCGTTGTAGGGACCAGTACGTTATTCCCAGCTCATGCTTCTGCAGACATGCACCTGTAAATGCTACAGAAATGCCAAACATGTGGATGCTAAATGTAACAGATGACGGACCTGAGTGGGGACTTGCTTTTTTTGTGAATGGAATTGAAGCTTTTATTGGGAACATTTTACATAACATTTGGGATCACATTTATCCTGTGCTCTATGGTGAGCACTTATATAGGGGTTTGCATCTAAATCTCTGAGGGACATGATTCAGATGAAACCCCTGAGGGATCCATTCACTATAATGAGGCAGCAGTGTTACTCTGGACTCATCTGGCCTCTGTTTAGCGGTGTCCTTCTCTTCAACAATGCACAAAACTGTGGCAGATGCAGCTTTTACGAATGCTTAATTAGACTGACACCGCCGGATCACAGGTCCTGCGGCGTCCACAGTGCTTTCATCTGCCTCATTACAGGGAATCTTCCACCGGGGGTTCTGTCTGAATCACGTTTTTCAGAGGAAATTTACAGGGAAACTCCGGTGTAAGCGCTCAGCTTAGAGCGCAGGATAAAATGTGAGCCAAGCATTACTGCGATCTTTGGAAGCTAGAATGAAAGGTTTTTATTTTTTACGTCGTTCCTTGTGCGGTATAATTGATTGGACGAGCTTATTCTTCGGGTCGGTGAGATTACAGCGACACCAGATTTATATCGGGTTGCTATGTTTGGCTGCTGTTACACACTAAAATACGCTTTTTAATGTAAAAACAAGTTTTTGCATTGCCATATTTTAATAGCTATGATTTTTCCATATTTCGGCCATCAGAGTCATGTGAGGGCTTGTTTTTTGCGGGTCAAGTTGACGTTTCTATTGGTACCATTTTCAGGCAAATTACATCTTTTGATCACTTTGTATTCTGATTTTTGGGAGGCAGAATGAACAAAAAACAGCAATTTAGGAATTATTTTTTTATGCCGTTCCGCAAGAGGCAAAATTCATAAGGCAGCTTTATTCTTCAGGTCTGTACGATTACAGTGATACCATATTTATATAGTGTTTTTATAATTTGGTGCTTTTACACAATAAAAACTACTTTATAGAAAAAAAAAATTTTTTGCATTACTTTATTCTGAGAGCTGTAACTTATTTTTCCGCTGACGGAGCTATATGGTGGCTTCTCTTTTGCGGGACAAGATGACGTTTTCAGCTATACCATTTTTATTTACATTCGTCTTTTTGAGCACGTTTTATTCCACTCTTTGGTCGGCGATATGATGAGAAAGCATAGTTTTATGCCTAGTTCTTCATTTATTTTTTTTACGATGTTCATTGAAGGGGTTAACTAGTGGGACAATTTTATAGGTGTACTTTTTTGTTTATTTTTTTACACAGATAAATTTATTTATTGGATTAATATTTTTTCTTTTCTTTTCTTTTTTTTTTTTCTATATTTTTATTAACTTTTTTACATTGTCCCAGTATGGGACAGCAACTTTCCCTAAGCTGATCGCTGATCTAATACTCTGCAATGCTTCAGCACTGCAGAGCATCAGATCAGCGTCTGACAGGCAGGGTGGAGGCATCTCCACTCCTGCTCTCTGAGCAGGCACTGACAGACCACCTTCTTGACGGACCCTGAAGGACCTCGTGGCCATCTTGGGACGATGCGTTATGCTGTTGGGAGCACAGAGTGCTGCCCACTCTCTCTGCGATGCCCCGCAATGTTGCTGTCACTTTTGACAGTGGCATCACAGGGGTTAAACACCCACAATCGATTGGTGCTAGCACCACTCGTGGGCGTTCCTGCGGGGTGTCAGCTCTCACATAGAACTGATACCCGCACTTCGATCGCAGCAGCGCTAAGCGTGAGCCCGCGCGATCAAGGGGTCCTATATATATTGCTCTTTGTAGGAACACAGCTCTCGCAGAGCAGTATATATACGGCGCATGTTGGGAAGGAGTTAAAGTGTAACCGTTGTTTTAATTTCTATTTCAGAAATTAATAGTACACATGAAAATAAGCAACTTTGTATTATATCTAATCAGAAAAGTTTAATTCTTTCTCTGTCAAAATCAGTCATTATCAAAATTCTCAAGTCACAAGTAAAATCTGTATTTAGTGAAGACAGACTTTCCCATTACTGAGAGGAGATGACAGTTGGTGCTCATAAAGCTCTATGTAGATGGGAGGAGCTAGAGGCAGAGCTCCACCCTCCTATCTAGATAGAATCTTATCAGTAGCAGCTGCCATCTCTTATCTCAGTAATGGGAAATTCTTCACTGAATACAGATTTTACTTCTAAATTGAGAATTTTGATAATGACTGATGAGTGCTGTCAGATAGAGAAGCAGATTTCTCTGATTAATTATATTACAAAGTTGCTTACTTTAACATATACAACAGATTTATGAAATAAAAATTAAAACGACAGTTACTCTAAGTTCTCCATCTTCTCCACACCTGTGCTCCGATTTTCTCATGCGATCTCTGGATCCGGGGAGGGCGAGTAAAGCAGTTTGTTTTCTTTAGTAAAAATTTTAATTGTGGCCATGTTGGGTCTTACACTTTCAAGTAACAAATGAAAATGTTAACACCTCATACTAAATCATAAGGGGGCAAATTATATTAACAACAACATTGTTTCTGCTTTTCTATGCAATTTTATTATTATATTTCATCTGGGATCATGTGTTAACATGCAACATGTCAGCACAGATGCACTTTGTTATAATGCAATGGCATTTTATTTTAGAAAAAGTAATAATACTTTGGTTTGTTTCTGTCACTTTCACCTCCCCTCCCATACTGCAAGTCCTTTTATTTTTTTGATTAAACTAGCTGATAAAGACCCGAGTTGAGATGTTCAAAGCTGTATTCGGAAATAGACCAGAAGTTGCAAAAGCTTATTTTACCAAATGTTATTATCAACAATTACCAGAAGAAGGAAGGAAGACACAGAGTAACCCAAGTCTGGCGTGCGCTGTCCTAAATGTTTTGTGTTCCATTCTGCAAGTAATAGCTGCTCAGCCACAGCCGTGATCTGATCTGCATCTAATCTATAGTGGGTGGAGATGGAAACCTGCCAAAAAGTATTATCGCTTAGAATATAGTAATGTCTTGTTGCCAGAAGTACAATGACCAAAATGAGTGATGTGTAAAATGTAGGACAAAAGTCCAAATTAAAGAACAGTGTAGCATCGGCGTCTCTGCCCCCTGCCAGGCAGACGCCGTCCCCCTTACCGCCGCAGTCCTGCTCCAGCGTCTTCCGGCCTCCCTGCAGCTGCTGCTGGTGCACACAGCTTCCCTGGCTCTGTGCTTAGGGCGCGCGCTCCCTCCCTCTTAAAAGGGGCCCACGCGCCATCCTAAAAAGTCCCCGGCCAATCACCGGAGGGCTTTCCCTATTCCCTATAAGAGGCACCTCCTCCAATATGGAGGTGCCCGTGCAAGGTTGTTGCTTTGTGATTCTTACTTTGCTTCAGCCCCCAGGTCCTCTGCAAGTCAGTCCTGTTCGCCAGTCTGATCTTCTGCTCAGTCCGCTAGCCTGTCTTCTCTTCAGCCCGACGGTCTGTCTACCGTCCAGTCTGCCAGTCTGTCTTTGGGCTCTGCCCGCCTGCTTACCTGGAAGCACCTGCCTGCCCACTTACCTGGAAGCACCCGCCTGTTACCTGCCAGCCTGCTTGCCTGGAAGAACCAGCCAGCTATCTGTTGTGCAGCCAGCTTGCCTACCCGGAACACTCACCTGACTATCTGCCTAATCAGCCTGCTTGTCTACCCGGACCACCCGTCAGCCTGCCAGCCGAACCTCATCCGCTGTACCGGTCAGTTCCTGCCTTCTGACCCGTGGGAGTCACCTGCTCTCATACAAGGTCAGTCCCAGAGTGGCACCTGGTCCCTCTGCTAGGTTCCTCCCTGGTTCACGGAGTCGACTGAGCCGCCGTACGACCTTGGTCAGACCGAGTTGATACTTAGTCATGCCCCTCTGGCCCCTCCTTTCACCTCAGCACAGGGGTTCCACCACCCGGATCCGTAACAGTTTGCACGGGCCATGGAACCCGGTGGCCCCCAGGCTCCTTCGCTTGCTGACCTGTACCAGGAGGTTTCTCGTCAGAGATCCCAACAGGAAACCATCCTGACCTACCTGTGGTCTGTCAACTCCGGCCTGGATACGCTGTCCGTCCCACCTGTGTCCGCCTCGAGCCGAACGGCACCCGCTCCGGCGGCACCTCTGCCTACTGGTGCCATGGCATCCAGCTCTGGACCCTGGCTCTCTGCACCTCCTCATTTTGGGGGTGACCCCGTCTTATGTCGGGGTTTTCTGAACCAGTGCACGCTGCACTTTGAACTCCTGGCACATCAGTTTCCCTCCGACCGGGCCAAGGTGGCGTTCATCTGGTCTCACCTCACCGGGGAAGCATTGGCATGGCTAAACCCTTTATGGGAGAGAAGTGATCCCCTGGTGTCCGATCCTCCAGCTTTCCTCACTGCCTTCCGGAAGGTCTTCGAGGAGCCGGGATGAAGAACTTCTACTGCCTCCTCATTCCTCCGTCTCCATCAAGGGAGTCTCATCGTGGGCCAGAATGTCATACAGTTCCGTACCCTCGCAACTGAGCTTGCCTGGAACAATGAGGCCCTGGTGTCCACCTTCTGGGAGGGTCTTTCCGGACGGATCAAGGACGATCTAGCCGGCTGGGACATTCCTACCACCCTTGATGACCTGGTGTTACTAGCTACCAGGATTGACATCCGTTTCCTGGAACGAGCTAAGGAGACTACCCGGGAGAGAAGATTTCCTCATCTCGCTCCTGTTTTCCAGAAACCTGCCTGCCAACCAGCAACTCCCTGGGCATGCTCGCCTGAACCCATGCAGATAGACCAGACCAAGATGGTCAAATCTCGCCAAGAAACACGCCGAGCCAAGGGGAGCTGTTTCTACTGTGGTAGTAAGGAGCATCTGATCCATTCCTGTCCGGTGAAGCTGGGAAACTCCAGCGTCTAGGACCACTCGGAGAGGTCGTCCTAGGCAAGAGTAAATCCTCTCCGTCCTTGACTCTATCCGTTTCTATTTCCTGTGGAGAGACCCGCTTCTTTGAAACCACCCACCTGGATTCCAGAGCTGCTGGGAATCTCATTTCTCAGTCCCTTGTGGAGAAGTATCAGATTCCCACCAAATGTCTGGCTGAACCATTGGCAGTCGCTTCCGTGGATGGAAGACTCCTTCCGGTGACCATCTTGCTCGTCACAGAGCCAGTAATCCTTCAGGTGGGAATGCTGCACTCAGAGAGGATCTCCTTCCATGTGCTATCCGGACTCTCTCACCCCCTTTTGCTAGGTCTACCCTGGCTACAGAAACATGAACCCGTTCTCGATTATGCAGGATTGCCATGAGACCTGCCTGGTTCCAGTTCGCCTGGCTCGACCTCCGTCTACTCCGGTTAATCTACCCGGTCTGCCGGCACCCTACTGGTCCTATGTGGACGTCTTCGACAAGAAGGAAGCCGAGACACTACCACCTCATAGGCCGTATGATTGCCCCATCGACCTGGTACCTGGCGCTTTGCCTCCCCGCGGGCGTATCTACCCCTTGTCGCTGGCTGAAACCCGGGCCATGTCTGAGTACATCGAGGAGAATCTTGCTAGGGGATTCATTCAGAAATCTATTTCCACAGCTGGAGCAGGATTCTTCTTCGTTAAAAAGAAAGACGGCTCGCTACGGCCATGTGTCGATTACAGGGGGCTTAACCAAATTATCAAAAATAAGTACCCCCTGCCTCTTATCTCGGAGCTGTTCGACCGCCTTAAAGGCGCGAGGGTCTTCACAAAGCTCGATCTACGTGGGGCGTACAATTTGGTCCGGATCCGCCAGGGAGATGAGTGGAAGACGGCATTCAACACTCGGGACGGTCACTATGAATACTGCGTGATGCCCTTTGGTCTCTGTAATGCCCCAACCATCTTCCAGGAGCTAGTTAACGACATTTTCCGTGACCTCTTGTATTCTTGCGAAGTGGTGTACCTTGACGATATCTTGGTCTTCTCTCCGGATCCGCCCTCACACCGGAGGAATGTTTGTCAGGTTCTGCTTAGGCTCCGGCAGAATCGCCTCTACGCATCTCGTTCCTGTCTGAACTGTGTCCTAGCCCGTTACCGGTTTGTCTCTATGTCGGATCCTTCCCTTGTCCTGCAGTGTCTGAACCAGTACCTAACTCCTACTCGTTGTCTCTGTAATTTTGTTTGTGAGTTTTGTGTCCACTCGCTACTTCATAGCAAGTACCTTGTTTGTATGTGGTTCTGCTTGTCCCGTTTCCCTGCCTCCATATCTATCTCCTGTGTTCTAGCTATCTTATTGTGCTTCCTTGTCCCTGTCGGTTCCATGTGAACAGAGCCCTGTCCTGTCTGTCCGCTTTGCACCTGCGGCTCTGCCCTGCTCCGCGTCCCCTCCGCACCTGTGGCTCTGCCCTGCTCCGCTTCCACTCCGCACCTGCGGCTCTGCCCTGCTCCGCTTCCCCTCCGCACCTGCGGCTCTGCCCTGCTCCGCTTCCCCTCCGCACCTGCGGCTCTGCCCTGCTCCGCTTCCCCTCCGCACCAGCGACTCTGCCCTGCTCCGCTTCCCCTCCGCACCTGCGGCTCTGCCCTGCTCCGCTTCCCCTCCGCACCTGCGGCTCTGCCCTGCTCCGCTTCCCCTCCGCACCTGCGACTCTGCCCTGCTCCGCTTCCCCTCCGCACCTGCGGCTCTGCCCTGCTCCGCTTCCCCTCCGCACCTGCGGCTCTGCCCTGCTCCGCTTCCGCTCCGCACCTGCGGCTCTGCCCTGCTCCGCTTCCCCTCCGCACCTGCGGCTCTGCCCTGCTCCGCTTCCCCTCCGCACCTGCGGCTCTGCCCTGCTCCGCTTCCCCTCCGCACCTGCGGCTCTGCCCTGCTCCGCTTCCCCTCCGCACCTGCGGCTCTGCCCTGCTCCGCTTCCCCTCCGCACCTGCGGCTCTGCCCTGCTCCGCTTCCCCTCCGCACCTGCGGCTCTGCCCTGCTCCGCTTCCCCTCCGCACCTGCGGCTCTGCCCTGCTCCGCTTCCCCTCCGCACCTGCGGCTCTGCCCTGCTCCGCTTCCCCTCCGCACCTGCGGCTCTGCCCTGCTCCGCTTCCCCTCCGCACCTGCGGCTCTGCCCTGCTCCGCTTCCCCTCCGCACCTGCGGCTCTGCCCTGCTCCGCTTCCCCTCCGCACCTGCGGCTCTGCCCTGCTCCGCTTCCCCTCCGCACCTGCGGCTCTGCCCTGCTCCGCTTCCCCTCCGCACCTGCGGCTCTGCCCTGCTCCGCTTCCCCTCCGCACCTGCGGCTCTGCCCTGCTCCGCTTCCCCTCCACACCTGCGGCTCTGCCCTGCTCCGCTTCCCCTCCGCACCTGCGGATCTGTTCCTGTATCCCAGTCTGTCCTGGTCCCTATCCAGCATGTTTACCTACCTGCCAGTACCCGCCTGTCTGCATACCAGCCGTGCCTGCCAGTACCCGCCTGTCTGCATACCAGCCGTGCCTGCCCGCTCCTGCATTCCCCGGTGTGGGTAGGCAGCTGTGTGACCGGGGTCTGACCTGGAGTAGCACCTGGGCCACCTCCCACATCCCTCCTCGGACCACGGAGTCGATTAAGCCGCCGTGCGTCCGTGGTCGGATCTGGCAAGGTCCCTAGTCACACCCCTCCAGGCACTGCTCGGTTCGTGGCCCAGTGGGACCACTAACCACTCTCACGCCAAACAGTCCGGGTGTGAGCGTAACACATATTTATAGATGTGCAGCTTCTGTGATGTCTGCTATGCTATTTCTGGCAGTCATGTGCAGCCAGTAAGTACCGGTATATGGTTTCTTATGTTATATGGGGCACTTAAGCAGTCAAGTACTTACAGTTGAGAACAATCTCTGTAATCCAGTTAATAGTGTCATACAATTCTAAATAATACTAGATGGATTCAATTTGCTCTTGGGGTCTTTTTCTTTAAAGCCCTCCAAGAAACACATGACCTAAACAATCCCCTAATTCCTGGCATTGGGAATTTTTCCATGCCATTTATTTTAGTAATGGCTATTTGGCTTAGCAGAGATCACATGCCGTACGAAATGGACAACATCGGCTCATAGATCTCTCTTCTGGATAAGACGGCACATAACCACTGCAGAGGTCATATAAAGTGCCTTGTTGGAAAAGAAATCAAGGAGACCAACGGGAAACACAGGCAGCAGTAAAAGAGAGCAGCAATGGTCTGGTTGGCAAGCAAGGATTTTTTTATTATTATTTTGAAATCACCATGGCCCCAATTTTAAAATAAAAAAAAAGTAATGCACAACCTTTTTTAAATATGGATTAATAGAACTTAAAGAAAAAAAAAATTGGGGACGTCAACATGAGAGTAAGTGGCCCATTACACAAAGCTATAACTGTGGCCCCGATTTATCACTTGTTGTTTCAATCATGTGATATTAGTTGCAGTTTTTAGACGCGTTTCACGAATTGGGTGCAAAGTCAAAAATGCTATTTTCTCTGTCTTGAACAGTTTTTGCGACTTTTTAGAGCAAAGGGTTACGTTTTGCAAAATTGTGGAAAAATTGTGCCAAAATACTGGAATACTCAAAAACACACCAGGAGGGGAATTGGAATTACACCAAATTTTATGACTTTTTAAAAAGTCGCGATTGATGAATCAGGCACAAAAAATCCGGAATCGCTAAACTCCGCTCACAAAGCGGAGAAAAAACTAACAGGTGAGCACATATAAAATAGACTTCAAAATAGGCGCATATAAAATAATGAATTGAGTGCAAAAACAACAAAACAAGTAGGTCGTCATATGTGCAATTAAGGGGTTGATGGACTTTGTGCCCTTAGTTCAGAAGTGAAACAAATAAGTTCCTTTATTTGCTCTTGGGCTAAGATTCAAAATAAATGTGAAGGGAGACTCATAAATTAATCTGTCACAGATGGGAATATAAATTCAGGCCACGGGTAATTGAAATGTGGAATGTGAATAATAATAATGCAGAAGATAAAGCGAAAATGCAATGGTGACTCACAATTGAAGTTCTTATCAGTCTCCAGCTCCACCAGGGAGCAAAAAAAAAAGAAAAGAAAAATACATATATATGAAGAAAAGAAATGCATTGCATAGTATATATTTATACTCATATGTCGGTATAGATAGATACAATGCTGTGCACAAGTCAGCGACTTTCCCATTTTAACCTGGCAAGTCTCAATAAAAGGGATGTCTGCATTGCACAATCCTTATCCACAAGCATTATTGGGGCATATTAGTGTAATACAAGGGGTCCACTGCTCTTATTAGCCACAGAGGCTATATGCTGCCAAGGGGCATGCTAGACCTACGGTACTTATTTCAGCTTGTGGTGATATCTGTTATTTCACGAGCTATTGGCAGGTATCAAAAGATGTAACATCACCGACCCCTCTTATCTCCCAATGCAGAAGTGATCAGAGCAGGCGTACCCTTTTAGTATCGACTGGAAAAGATATCCTTGCTTCATCTTTAAAGGGATTCAATATCGTTTTTTGGGATCATTTCACACTGTGTTTTGGAAAGTATACATTAGGATTAATAACAGATGTATACCTCTGACACATACTACTGTCCCGATTGGGGGACACCTTGTCGCGGAGGAACGGCTTTTACACTTTTTTGATCAAAAACATGGTCTATTAAGTACACTATGCTATTTACATGTACTTTTACTATTTAATTATTTACTGCAGGGTCTATTCTCAATTGGTTCCTATCTTAGATTTGGTCTGTTACATGTCCAAAGTGTGAACAAGTTTCTATACCAACTTATGCTCCGGCTCATTTCTTTTGTTTTACTTAAGTTTCTTGTACCTTGTACAAACAGGGGTTTAGCTCCAGCTTTTTTGAGCTAGGCATTTAATTTATACGGTTTCCCATGGCCAGGTGTCAAGCTCCGGTCCTGCCCCCATCTACATTGAGGTTGTCGGACACAAGATGAGGTTTTAATATTAGAGGATAGGACCGTCCCGATTGGGGTACACCTTGTCGGAGAGGGATATCTTTTACACTCTTTTGATCAAAAACAGTGCTTACTAAGTCCCCTATGTTATTTACATGTGCTATTACTATTTACTTACAGCAGAGTATATGTTTTGGGTTTTGTCTGTTAAATGGCCACAGTGTGAACAAGCTTCTATATGTCACATGTACAGTGAAGGAAATAATTATTTGATCCCTTGCTGTTTTTGTAAGTTTGCCCACTGACAAAGACATGAACAGTCTATAATTTTAAGGGTAGATTAATTTTAACATTGAGAGATAGAATATCCCCCCCAAAAAAATCAAGAAAATCACATTGTATAAATTAGATATTTTTTTTTGTATTTTGCAGTTAGAAATAAGTATTTGATCCCCTACAAACCATTATGAGTTCTGGCTCCTACAGACCAGTTAGACACTCCTAATCAACTCCTGCATTAAAGACAGCTGTCTTACATAGCCACCTGTATAAAAAAAGACTCCTGTCCACAGACTAAATTAGTCAGTCAGACTCTAACCTCTACAACATGGGCAAGACCAAAGAGTTTTCTAAGGATGTCAGGGACAAGATCATAGACCTGCACAAAGCTGGAATGGGCTACAAAACCATAAGTAACACGCTGGGTGAGAAGGAGACTTTTGGTGCAATAGTAAGAAAATGGAAGGAATTAAAAAATGACTGTCAATCGACATCGATCTGGGGCACCATGCAAAATCTCACCTCATGGGGTATCCTTGATCATGAGGAAGGTGAGAGATCAGCCTAAAATTACACAGGGGGAACTTGTTAATGATCTCAAGGCAGCTGGGACCACAATCACCAAGAAAACCATTGGTAACACATTACACCTTAAAGGTTTACAATTCTGCAGTGCCCGCAAGGTCCCCCTGCTCAAGAAGGCACATGTGCAGGCCTGTCTGAAGTTTGCCAATGAACACCTGGATGATTCTGTGAGTTATTGGGAGAAGGTGCTGTGGTCAGATGAGACAAAAATTGAGCTCTTTGGCATTAACTCAACTCGCCGTGTTTGGAGGAAGAGAAATGCTGCCTATGACCCAAAGAACACCGTCCCCACTATCAATCATGGAGGTGGAAACATTATGTTTTGGTGGTATTTATCTGCTAAGGGCTCAGGATTACTTCACTTCATCAATGGGAGAATGGATGGAGCCATGTACCGTAAAATCCTGAGTGACAACCTCCTTCCCTCCGCCAGGACATTAGAAAATGGGTCGTGGCAGGGTCAGCCACCAAGAGAATGACCCAAAACAAACAGCCAAGGCAACAAAGGAGTGGCTCAAAAAAAAGCACATTAAGGTCATGGAGCGACCTATCCAGTCTCCAGACCTTAATCCCATAGAAAACTTATGGAGTTGAAGCTCCGAGTTGCCAAGCAACAGCCTCAAAATCTGAATGATTTAGAGATGATCTTCAAAGAAGAGTGGACCAAAATTCCTCCTGACATGTGCGCAACCTCATCATCAACTACAAAAAACGTCTGACTGCTGTGCTTGCCAACAAGGGTTTTGCCACCAAGTATTAATTGTTGTTTGCCAGAGGAATAAAATACTTATTTCTCACTGCAAAATGCAAATAAATTTATCTAATTTATACAATGAGATATTCTTGATTTTTTGGGGGATATTCTATCTCTCAATATTAAAATTAACCTATCCTTAAAATTATAGACTGTTCATGTCTTTGTCAGTGGGCAAACTAACAAAAACAGCAAGGGATCAAATAATTATTTCCTTCACTGTATACCAATTTATGCTCCAGCTCACTTCTTTGGTTTTGTTTTAGGAATCAATAGATGTAACATCATCGACCCCTCTTATGTCACAATATGGAGGTGATCTGAGCTGGGATACCCCTTTAGTACTCACTGGAAAAAAGTATCCTAGCTTCATCTTGAAGGGATCTGTGAAGACCCAGGATCTTCCGTGGGCATAACGTTACTCAGACAACACAGGGTGAGAGTAAAACAGTATGGCAATACTTTATTGAACCACAAAGCGGACAATAAACAGATAGAACAGTCCCAGCAAATACACAAGATGGTACAACATTAAACACTCTCACTCTTCCGCTGGCCCGCCTGGAATAGAACAGCTGCGATTTTGGGACTTCCAGGGCCTACTACCTCAACCAGTTGGCCCCTATTCTGGCGGGCCCCCACAGAGAGAAGGTAGCGGCAAGCTTAGAAAGCTAGCAGTCCATCGAGCAGGGCTGTGGAGTCGGAGCCCATTTTGTGGAGTCGGAGTCGGTATAAAATGGACCAACTCCGACTCCTAAATTATATAATAAATTGGGTACAGAAGTTCAATGCAGTCTGTGGGGAATATTTTTTCATAAGAATTTGGGAAAGTTATGAAATGTCCTATGTCTGTCCTATTCCTGATCTAAGTGTCTAGACTTTTAGCTGAGATGAATCTGTGCTAGAGTAAATTTATCACTTAAACATGAGCCATGTATGAGGGAGTCTGAGTCGTGGAGTAGGTGTCATGGAAATTGAGGAGTTGGAGTCGGAGGTTTGGCTTACCGACTCCACAGCCTTGCATCGAGGTACAAGGCCAGGAGATCCGAGGGACCCACCCTGGCCTCTCTGAGAGTTTCCATGGGGCCAGATGACCGGCTTGTCCCAATCTGGCTTCTCTGAATGTCTCCATGGATTCCAGGCGACCGGACGGTCCCTCCTAGCAACTCCAAACAACATAGCCATGGGGCAAGGTGACTTCATAGTTCCAACCTGGTCTCCCCAAAATGTATCCATGGTCTCTCTGATGGTCAATGGAGCAGATCTGTATCTTTCCAATCAGGGCTATATACCTTTAGGCTAGAATCACATAGAATCCAAATCTGTGTCTCTTTGGTTAAAGCCACACTGCCAAGCTGATGGTGTGACAGAGTCTGTGTGTCTTCTTGCTTCTCCTTAATTCTCTGTTTCAAGTCTGACTCCTACAGAAGCATATCTTCTTTTTAAGTACTCATCCACAGGTCAAATGGTTACGGAGGGCAGCCTCATGTCTCATTGTTTGAGCATTAAATGATATTGCTTAGTTTGTCCTCCTGTCTTGTGAGTCAATAAGCCACAGGGTCCACAAAGGTTAATTAACAAACATTCATTGTTCCACAGACCAACAGAAGTCAACACAAAGATAATAGTGTATTTCTTTTGGATTAGCAAATCTAAACGTCTGGCTGATAAAGATTTTAAGGTGTATTGTCATAGGATCCAATCTCGTTTTTGGGATAATTTCACACTGCATTTTGGAAATTATAAGTTGGGATTAATATCAGATTTATAAATCTGATGCATACTAGGTATTGGAAACAGTAGCATCTGGTAACTGTAAGCTTCTGTGTTATTAAAAAACTAAATAATGTATGCCCACATAAGGAATAGTGCAGCCTGCTGCATGGTTGAGTACAAGAAAAATTCTATACGCCAACCTGGCGGAAGACAAAAGAACAATGGGGACATAAAGATACATTATGCGCCTGTAGCGTTTTCGCTGCATACAGCAAGCTGACACTGAACACCGTCATGTAGAAAGTAGTCTGAGCACAAAATAAACGGCTCATATACAGTGCTAGATTATCGGACAGCCGCTGTAGACAGGGTAATGACTCCTACTACTCTTTCAGGTAGCCTTTTAAACTGAAGACTTGTGCATCGTCCCAGCCATGGGTTCTTCCTCTGCATGCTAAATGGATATTCGATTGTAGCAAAAAACTCCTAATTTCATGTATAGATCTTACAAGTTCCTGGAGGCACAGCTAATACATGATAGTACAGGATTCCATGAATTCCACCGACACTTACGAGCAGGGTGAAAGGTGGATGATGTTGCACGACTACTGACAATGCCAAATCTAAAGTAAATATCATGAGATAGGAATGTGACTTTTATATATGCACTTTTGCTAGTAAAAAAAACCTGCACTACCCACCTAGGCATTGTGGATAACGTTTGACCCTCGACACTTAGTCACAAGACAAATAAAATGTCTATATGGGCTCCTCTGATATCAGAGGAAAGAGCAGGACCAGGGCTTAATATTACAGCTGCGGACCTGCTCCTGCTGCCACAGGCAATTTGGTAGTGTCCATGCAATGGGCACAGGTCCTCAGCGGACTAACAAGTCCCTGGGCATTTATCATGAGATGTAGCCACTGTAATCTACATACAAGATTGCATCTTATGAGAAAGTTTAAAAGGGGTTGTCCGATCTAAAATGACAAGTTAGCAGTCACTCTATATGACAGCAGACTTATAAATCCTCACATAGTGTGCACTGTGTGCAGTGATTATTCTCAGGTGTCAGCGCAGGGAATGATGGCCATGTGACGGCAAGTATGCGACATGCGTACTCCCGGCCACAAACTGACTGGACTGTTTCCAGCAACGCGCATTCAACACTACACCAGGCCGGCTGGAAGGGCAAGACGCACTGTGTTTCTGCTGAGCCCTGTCCCTGGCTGGAGTGGGGGGAACCAAAGAGAGGGGGAACCAGTAGGGGGTGAGGGTGGAGGAAGCAGTTAATGGGAGCACTTTTATAGGTGTATATAAAGGGAAGCCATTTTAAGAAGGGTATGAAGTTCAGAGAGTGAGTAGTAAGGAGAGGAGGGGAGCAGAGTCTCTTCAGGAGCTCTGCTCCAGAAAGGGACCTAGTAATAGAGGCCCAGGAGGGGAGCAGAGGAGAAAGGCTCCATTAACAGAAAGGATCCCAGGGGGTACAGTGAGTGCAGGATGGCACCTGTAAGCCCGAATCTGCCAGGTGTCAGAGGGATCAGGCCGCAAGAAGGGAACCGGTCCCTGGACCAGCCGTGTTACTCCAGGTCTCGGCTGGAAAACCGGAGGCTTCTGCACTTCCATGGTGCAGTTGCCAGTCTCACCCTAGTCACCGTGAAGGGCATCAAGTAGGTCCGGGAACTCCAGGTTGCCCAGAGGGACTTCAGAGCGCCCGATCGGGACTGAGTGTGGGAAAGCGCAGGGCAGGAGGGAGAAGACCCAGCGCGAGAAGTCGGTGTAGTAAGGAACATAAAGAAAGTGGGGTTCCGTCAAGCGCTCCTGATATACTTGAGAAAGTGCTGGACCCCTTATCTGGTAGACGCAGTGCGACGCGGAAGGCTGACACCTGTACAGTGTACCTGAGGAACTTGAACAGAACTGTGAGTAAACTCGGATGACTGCACTCCACTGCCTCTGTCAGTTATTTCAGCTGCGCCATCTCTCCTGCACCACAAGCCCCAGCATCACCATCATCTATACTACACTGCCCGGGGGCTCGCTCTGCCTGTGGGGAGCAGAAACATCCCAGCTGCCATTTCATCACCCCCGGAGGTCTGCAGCAGCGCCAGTAACCATTACCGGAAACCACAGGTGGCGTCACGAAACAAACCATACACTAAAAAAATCCCCTTTTTCAAGAGAGACCCCAGAGTACGGGCCCGGGAGCCGACTGCCGTGACATCCTAAGCAAGGTAAAAGGCCCGGGTACCGAGTCCCCTATATCCCCCCTGGGTGACACATACGCATATTGCATACTTGTGGACAGGTGACAGTTGTTCCTGGTGCTGCCAGCTAAGAATCCTCACAGAACGCTATATGAGGAATCAGTCTGCAGTCACTTAAAAGGAATCTGTCAGCAGATTTTTTGCTAACTGATCTGAGAGCAGCGTAATGTAGGCAAAGATATGCTGATCCTACGATGTAAACAGAAACAACTGACCGGTACTTCTCTATGCCACAGGCGATTTTAATTACAGCAGGATCTTATCATCGCCCACATAAGCAGACGGATGTCCCTTAGAGAGGTATTCACATTGGTAGGGTCCTGGTATTTTTGAGAAACACCTTATCATGGCTACCAGGTACACATGAATTGGCCAATTTATGTGCTAAGGTTTCTCATTTATTTCTATTTTCTACAGCAGTAATGCTATTCATATGTTTCATGTTCGAATACTTAGCGTTACAGAGTGCTACTTTACTTGTTAATTGTATATGGAGGAAGCTTCTCATAGTAAGCACCTGTTCACACCTATTTCTTGTTTTAAAAAAAGTAAGTGGCGGTCAGTTTTTTCTGTTTCCATGTATAAGCTTTGACTGAGCACTCTGCCTCTATGCCACAGGCGATTTTAATTGCAGCAGCATCTTATCATGCCCCACATAAGCAGACGTACAGTACAGACCAAAAGTTTGGACACACCTTCTCATTTAAAGATTTTGCTGTATTTTCATAGCTATGAAAATTGTACATTCACACTGAAGGCATCAGTGTGAATGTACAATTTATGTGCTAAGATTTCTCATTTATTTCTATTTTCTACAGCAGTAATGCTATTCATATTTCATGTTCGCATACTTAGCGTTACAGAGTGCTATTTTATTTGTTTAATTGATTCCTACGATGTATCACTTAGATTACTGGGTACAAAAAAAAACAAAAATAATCTAATAGGTGCAGAAATTCTGCTGAAAATCAGCAACATAAAAAAACTCACCAAATACTCAACCTAAGAACATAGCCCTGAAGGGGGTTTTCTGAGATTTTTTAGAAGTTGGCAAATAATAGGGAATGGGATAAAACGAAGGAATAAGCATTTAACCTTTGAATCCACCTGCAGCCCCAGGAAGTTTGCTGGCCATCTCTCCATTAACAACAGCGACATTGGGCAGGAGATGTACCTGGCACTCGGCCTTATCATTTATGGGGTATCCTGTGAACAACTTCCAACACATTTCAAAATACCTTGATACTCTTTATATGCTCATGTAGTTCTTTCAAAGACAAGTCCAGCAACACCTTTACATGGCCAGAACATTCCTCCATTACTGAGATATCGGAGTTTGTATTAATATGCAAACGAGGCTGAAGAGCTATTGTAGATCCAAAGCCTCTGTCGCTCCAGCTCTATTCCCCGACCAGCACCGCCTCCTCCTGCTTGACTGACAACCTCAATACTTTGCGACTTCAGGCAAAGGAGACGTCAGGCAAGCAGGATGAGGTGGCGCTGGTGGAGTGGAGTGGAGGTGGAGTGACCGAGACTTCAGATCTACCATAGCCTTTCAGTCTCATCTGCATATCAATTGAAACACTGATTCTTCAGTATCTGAGGAACTTTCAATGTAAAGGTGTTGCTGGATGTGCCTTTGAAACAGCTACATGCACATATAAATAGCTTGATGGTGAAATCCAGCTGACAGATTCTGACTTAGGGAAAAAAAGTATTATGCTAACAAAAGTTGTATGGGGTCTCTTTTTCAGGACTTGTATTTTTTATAGGCACCATTTTACAGTTACATATAACTAATTAATTTGTCTGTTTTTTGTTAAAGTGTTTTAGCTCTCTTGCCGACTGAAAGCATGTTTAAAAAAGAACCAAAGTGTGTCCAACATCCATCGCCTTTTATGTAGCTGTATGGAGACTTGTTTCTTCATTGGGGAATAGGTTAAAAAAAAAGGCAACTGGACATGTTTTGATAACTAAAGACGTTGTCTCACGACTAGTGTTGAGCATTCCGATACTGAAATATCGGGTATCGGCCGATATTCACGGTATCGGAATTCCGATACTTAATTCCAATACTTTTGCAATATCGTATACCGGAATCGGAAGTTCCCATAATGCAATGAGCCATTTTCATTTTATTCAGCCAATGAGGATCCTAAGAAGTGTGGGCACATCCTGTTAGGCATGTAGGCATGTTGACTAATGGCATGGCTGTGATTGGCTGCTGAAATTATGTCATGATGCACTATAAAAGCCGCCGCCGCCATTTTGAGCTCACTCTGCTGTGAATTCAGTTAGGGATAGGACGCTGTTGTTCTGAGGGACAGTTTTAGCTACCTATTTGGTCTATTCTGCTTTACCCAAGCTACTTTATAAATCGCTGTGCCTTGCAGCGCTAGTGCACAGTTCTCTGTGCTGTTCACTGCTTTCTGCAAGGTCTGGTGTGTGAGTGCAGCTCACCCTGTAGTGTGTGCTTCAACCACGTCTGGTTGTAGTGCACTCAGTGTGCGTCACTGCCTCATACATTGTCCTTTTTTGCCAATTCATAATTTTTCCTGATATCTCCTATTAGTGTGGTGGTTCCATCCGTATTCAGCTAAATTGGTTCCAAACACACTATATAGGAGTAGATAGAGAAATTTTTTTGGTCTTGCAGCGCTAGTGCACAGTGCTCTGCATCTGTACTGTTCACCGCTGTCTGCAAGGTCTGGTGTGTGAGTGCAGCTCACCCTGTAGTGTGTGCTTCAGCCACGTCTGGTTTTAGTGCACTCAGTGTGTGTCACTGCCTCATACATTGTCCTTTTTTGCCAATTCATAATTTTTCCTGATATCTCCTATTAGTGTGGTGGTTCCATCCGTATTCAGCTAAATTGGTTCCAAACACACTATATAGGAGTAGTTAGAGGAGCCTTTCTGCAGCATTGGGCCCTGCAGCCCCAGCCAGATTAGTATTAGCCTATTTTTTGCAGCCTCATCTATTGCATTGTAGGTTACCTTCCTACATTGTAATAGCTACAAAAAGTTTGTGATACTATCGTTATTACATCTTTAGGCACATCCAGTGTCTTTTTGTGACAAAAAAAACCTAAATAAAGTTCACCAAACACTCCACTTTACAGTTGTGTAGGCCACATTAGCTCATATTAAAGTCTAGTCCACACTTTATAAAATTAGTGTTTCTTATACCTGTTAGCAGCTGTTCAGGAATAAGCACACTAAGCCCTTAGTACTTTTCTGCCTATCTTTATCAGTCTACCAAGATGAAGAAGGCAGGGAGTAAGGCATGTGGTCGTGGGCGTGGAGTTTCTGCAGGGAGAGGACGTGATGATTCTGTGCCTGCAAGGAGAGGACGTGGGGATTCTGTGCCTGCTGCGGGCACCAGGGACTCAGCATCCCCCAGTTTTACCAGGGAACAGTCCTTTATGCGCAGCTTTGTAGGAGCTAGCCGTACCCCACTGCTGCGCGAGGACCAAATTGAAGCCGTTGTCGGATGGATGGCAGCTAACGCATCGACTTCAATTAGTTCCAGATCCTCTCAGGTCCTGAGCACTGAAGAGCACCCATCTGTCTCTTCGCCACCTGCCAAATTGCCCAGGCAGTCAGAGAGCCCTGGACAGGAGCCATCTCTACTTCTGTTCTCTGAATCTCTTGGCTTGGAAAGAGGGGGCCAGCCAAGCAGAATTCGAGAATTTGAAGAAGAGGTTGTATGCAGTGATGCGCAACCGTTTTGTCTCTCTGAATCTGAAGAGGCGGGTGGGCCAGTGCCTATGGTCAGCAGCACACCTCAGTACGCATCTGATGATGAGACTCAGGTGCCACTTTCTGGTGCGTACTGTGCTGTCGAGACTACCCAGGAGAAGCAGTTGTTTGAAGAGGGTGGTGTAGATGATGAGGTCCTTGACCCATCATGGCGTGAGGGACAGGAAGGTGGTGGGAGCAGCTCTGAGGAAGAGATTCCCCAAACAGCCCAAAAAGGAGGGAGAGGGAGGGGGCAGACTTGGTTGCCTGTAGCCTCCACTTCGGCACCCATTAGGAGCATCGCTCTTCCAAAATCCAAAGCGGGCGCTCCCAAGACTTGCAGTGCCTGGTCCTTTTTTGACACAGTTGCAGATGACATTTGCTTTGTCAAATGCAAGCTGTGTAATCAGAAGGTGAAAAGAGGGAAAAGTGTCAGCAACCTCAATACCACAAATATGTGGAAACATGTGCGGACCAAGCACGTGGTGGAGTTACAAAAACACACTGAAGACCTAGGCCAACCTACAGCGCCACCTACCACCTCTTCAGCTCGTGTTGTAGCCTCTTCCTCCAGCTCACACACAGCTGGTTCGGCTTCCTCACAGGATCGCCATGGAAGAATCTCTGGCACTGTTGTACAGAGACACAGTGTAATTCCACCCACAGCACCACTTTCCCAGTCATCCTCACACTCCCAGGCCAGTCTACAGCCATCGTTAGCACAGGCATGGGAGAAAAGGCGCCCATACTCGGCAAACCACCCCCGAGCACAGGCTCTGAATGCTGGCATTGCTAAACTACTGGCCCTTGAAATGCTATCATTCAGGCTGGTGGAGACTGACACATTCCGTAACTTTATGGCATTGGCATTCCCACAATACAACGTGCCCAGCCGATTTTATTTCAGCAGGCAAGCCGTCCCTGCCCTGCAACATCATGTGGAGGGAAAAATTAAACATGCGCTACAAAACGCCGTCAGTAGCAAGGTCCACCTGACCACCAATGCGTGGACCAGTAAGCATGGACAGGGACGATACCTTTCCCTCACTGCCCATTGGGTAAATGTTGTGGAGCCGGGTACAGATCTTGAGAGTGGCGCTGTACGTGTTCTGCCAACTCCAAGGATTGCAGGAATCCAGTCTGTACACATTGACTCCTCCTCATACTCCAGTTCCTCTGAATCAGCGCTGCAGGAGCCTTCACGGTCTACCTCCACATCGACCCGTGAACGGTTACCTGTTATGGTGACCAATATGAGCACAGCCGTGGCCAAACGTCAACAGGCCGTATTAAAATTAATTTCTTTGGGGAATCGAAGCCACACAGCGCAGGAGCTCTGGAATGCCATCAAGCAGCAGAGCGACGTGTGGTTTGTGCCAGCGAATCTCCAGCCAGGCATGGTAGTGTGTGACAATGGCCGAAATCTGGTGGCAGCTCTGGGCCTAGGCAACCTCACTCACATCCCATGTCTGGCACATGTGCTCAACTTGGTCGTGCAGAGTTTTTTGAGGGACTATCTGGATCTTGATGCACTGCTTCACAAGGTCCGCATAGAGTGCGCTCACTTGCTGCGTTCCAGCAATGCAAGATCATGCATTGCAGCTCTGCAGCGCCGATTACGTCTTCCGGAACATCGCATCATATGTGACCTACCCACCAGGTGGAATTCAACGTTACATATATTGGAGAGGTTGTGTGAGCAGCAGGCAGCAGTAATGGAGTACCAGCTGCAGCAGGCGCAAACAAGTCGCAGTGCGCGCCGTTCACACTTCACCACCACTGAGTGGGCCTCTATGAAGGACATTTGCCACGTTTTGCGTGCCTTCGATTATTCCACGCGGATGGCGAGTGCAGATGATGCACTAGTCAGCATGACTATCCCCCTTATCTGCCTGCTTGAAAAAACACTGCAAGCACTAAGGGACGAGGTTTTGGAAGAGGTGGAGGATGAGGAGTCACAAATGCCATCGGCTTCTCTACAGTCTGCGCAACGTGGTTCCTCACAAAGGCCTAGGCAGGGGACACTTTGTGAGGAGGATGAGGAGGAGTCAATGGATGAGGAAGACATCTGTCCAGAGGAGGGAGGTACACAATGCTCTAGTAGTCAGTATCTAGAGCGAGGGTGGGGTGATGCAGAGCAGGCAGAGATCACGTCTCAAGCAGGGGACAGCGTTTCTTGGCCATTTGGCAGTCTGCAGCACATGGTTGATTTCATGCTGCAGTGCCTGAGAAACGACCGCCGCATCGCCCACATTCTCAACACGGCTGATTATTGGGTGTCCACCCTCCTAGATCCTCGCTACCGGGACAACTTACAAAGCCTCATAACACCGTTGAACCGGGAGCGTAAAATGCGGGAGTACCAAGACGCACTGGTGCATTCCATCATGTTCTCCATTCCAACCGAGAGCAGTGCTGCTAGTGCTTTACAAAGCAGCTCAGTGCGTCGAGGCAGTGGAGGAAGCTCTGCACAAAGAGGGAGCAGAAGCAGCGCCTCAGCACAAGGCAAGACCAGTATGGCCGAAATGTGGCAAAGTTTTGTGTCCCCGCCGCCACAAATGTCTACACCATCACAGACGGCTCCAGTCAGCAGGAGGCAACGTTTCCGTCAGATGGTGACAGACTACATGTCTTGCCCTCTTAGTGTACTCCCAGACGGCTCTTCTCCCTTCAAGTTTTGGGTCTGTAAGCTAGATACATGGCCAGAGCTAAGTCAGTATGCATTGGAGGTGCTAGCTTGCCCTGCTGCTAGTGTATTATCGGAACGCATCTTTAGTGCCGCAGGTGGTGTACTAACAGACCGCCCCATGCGACTATCCGCCGATAACGTTGACCGGCTTACTTTTCTCAAAATGAACAAGGCCTGGATCTCTCATGAATTTGCCAGTCCTCTTCCAGAATAAATAATTGTTTGCAAAAGTATCCAAGTCTAATGTTCTGTTCATGTTTCTACCACCTGAACTGTAATCCCTGAGCTCCAACACCGCCAGTTGGCGCTCGGAAGTGCCGTCTGCACAGTCAACACTTGCTGCCGTGTTATTGGGGTTCAGTAACGTCAGCTGTTCCCCTGCTGTGCGGACGGCAATTTCTCCTGCTCTGTCCACATTCTCACTACTACAGATTTTAAAGTTGCTCCAATTACACCTCTGGCTCCTCTGTTTTCAGTATTATCCCTGAGCTCCAACACCGCCAGTTGGCGCTCGGAAGTGCCGTCTGCACAGTCAACACTTGCTGCCGTGTTATTGGGGTTCAGTAACGTCAGCTGTTCCCCTGCTGTGCGGACGGCAATTCCTCCTGCTCTGTCCACATCCACTGTACTACTGATTTAAAACCTCCTCCAAATACACCTCTGGCTCCTCTGTTTTCAGTATTATCCCTGAGCTCCAACACCGCCAGTTGGCGCTCGGAAGTGCCGTCTGCACAGTCAACACTTGCTGCCGTGTTATTGGGGTTCAGTAACGTCAGCTGTTCCCCTGCTGTGCGGATGGCAATTTCTCCTGCTCTGTCCACATCCACTGTACTACTGATTTAAAACCTCCTCCAAATACACCTCTGGCTCCTCTGTTTTCAGGATTATCCCTGAGCGCCAACACCGCCAGTTGGCGCTCGGAAGTGCCGTCTGCACAGTCAACACTTGCTGCCGTGTTATTGGGGTTCAGTAACGTCAGCTGTTCCCCTGCTGTGCGGATGGCAATTTCTCCTGCTCTGTCCACATCCACTGTACTACTGATTTAAAACCTCCTCCAAATACACCTCTGGCTCCTCTGTTTTCAGGATTATCCCTGAGCTCCAACACCGCCAGTTGGCGCTCGGAAGTGCCGTCTGCACAGTCAACACTTGCTGCCGTGTTATTGGGGTTCAGTAACGTCAGCTGTTCCCCTGCTGTGCGGACGGCAATTTCTCCTGCTCTGTCCACATTCTCACTACTACAGATTTTAAAGTTGCTCCAATTACACCTCTGGCTCCTCTGTTTTCAGTATTATCCCTGAGCTCCAACACCGCCAGTTGGCGCTCGGAAGTGCCGTCTGCACAGTCAACACTTGCTGCCGTGTTATTGGGGTTCAGTAACGTCAGCTGTTCCCCTGCTGTGTGTCCGGCAAATTCTCCTGCTTTGTCCACATCCACTGTACTACTGATTTAAAACTTGCTCCAATTACACCTCTGGCTCCACTCTGTTTTCAGTATTTACCCTGGGTTCCAGTACCGTCAGCTGGTCCTCGGTAGTTCCATTTGCTCTTGTACCTTCTACTACCCATCCGGGTTCCAGTACCGTCAGCTGGTTCTCGGCAGTGCCTTTGGATTAGGTGCCTCCTTCTCGGTATCCAAGTTCCACCAACGTCTGCTGGTCCTTGGTAGTGCTTTCTGGCACAGGTACCTCCTGCTTAGTAACCGAGTTCCAGTACCGTCAGCTGGTCTTCGGCAGTTCCATTGGCTCTTGTACCTTCTGCTACCCATCCGGGTTCCAGTACCGTCAGCTGGTTCTCGGTAGTTCCTCACCTTTCTTGTACCTTCTGCTACATTTCCAAGTTCAAGCTTTTTGAAATGGTTCTTGGTAATCACTCTGGATCTCCCTGACGAGGACCCTGAAGACGAGGACCCTGAAGACCAACCCTAAGAAGACGAGGACCCCGAAGACAACGACCCTGAAGACCACCCCGAAGAAGACGAGGACCCTGAAGACCACCCCGAAGAAGACGAGGACCCTGAAGACCACCCCGAAGAAGACGAGGATCCCGAAGACGAGGACCCAGAAGACCAACCCGAAGAAGACGAGGACCCCGAAGACGAGGACCCCCGAAGACAACGACCCTGAAGACCACCCCGAAGAAGACCAAGAAGATGACCCTGAAGAAGTTGACCAAGAGGACAAAGAAGAGAAGACAAGCACCAAGATACAGAAGAACAAGAGACATAAAACCAAGAAGCAGAAATACAAGAAGCTGCAGAACAAAAAGAGGAAGAACATTAAGCATAAGACTAAAAATCAGAGCAAAAGATAATATCTAAATTATAAGCAGAAGATGACTAAGCAGTGTATGGGGGTGAGTCCGTTCCTCTTCGTGGTGCCCCTGGAAAAGACCTGCTGCTGCAGGCCAAACTGAACGCGGACAAATCCTGTTGTAAATCTTTTGTGACGGGCAGAACGAAAGGTGTAATGTCCAACCTTTTATAGATAACAACTACAGGAATGCCTGTCACAAATAAGAATATGATGAAGAAGAAGAATATGAAGAAGATGAAGAAGTAGAATATGAAGAATGTAAAAAAAAAAGAATAATACGAAGAAGGTGAAGAAGAAGTGGATGAAAAAGATGCTGAGGATGATGAAGGAGAAAGTGTGGGAGAAGTAAAAAAGAAGGTGAAGAGCATGGAAGTAGTGAAACATAAATATCTGACAAAATATAAAAATACTTAACATAGTCAATATTTCCATAACTCAGAACGTCTTAAAAAAAATATTAATTCCTGCTATTCCATTTGATTGGACTAAACCTCTATGCCTTTATTGTCTCCCCACCTCACCCAATACATTCTACATTATTCTTAGTTGTTTTCCTTCATGTAGAATTAACCTACAAGGAAAGAAAGGGTTTATTTTCATTCCGATATTTCTGTCCCATTGACTTGCATTGGTGTCCGGTATCGGAATCGGCGATATCCGATACTTTTTCGGTATCGGTCCGATCCAATCCGATCCGATATTTCCCGATATCGGAAGGTATCGCTCAACACTACTCACGACAGACATTTTAAGCATAGAGGGTAGGGCTGAATTCACACATCTGCAGCATACAGCATACGTCTGGAATGCGATACCCTGCCGGACCGCGTGTCTTCTGACCTGAACTAATAGCCTCACAGGCATACAAGAGGCTGCTAATTTGGGCACCAAAAAAAGAACAACAGGGATGTGGGAGCCACACATGTACAGTTACACCACAGTGCCAGGAATAGCTCATAATAATCAAACTATCAATCTTATTCATCACAGCAAAAGACAAAACACAGAACAGAATAAAAACATTTAGGGTATGTACGCAGGATCAGGAATTGCTTTCAGAAATTTATGCAGCGTTTCTGCACCTCTTGGCAGCCAAAAACAGTGTTTTTGATGCGTTTTCACGCATCTTTGCCTGCGGATTGGCCATGCGTTTTTTCTAATGCATTGTATTGGAAAAACGCAGACAAAAACGCACAAAGAATGGACATGCTGCTTCTTTTTCTGCACATGAAACTCAGTCAGGAAAAATCCTGATCATGTGCACGGAGCAAGCAAAATATCATAGGAAATCATGGGATAAGGTTTGCAATGCGTTTTTTTGGCCCATTTCTGAGCGGAAAAAAAGTACCAAAAATGCATTGTGTGCACATAGCCTAAAAAAGACCAGACGTCTGCCACTGCAAATATCAGGAAACTCATATATGCCTATGGGACTGTTGAGGTCAGGTCAGGAGATGCACAAGCATTGTGTGTACTGCGCTATATACTCGGACTGCAAAATACAGATGTCTGAGTCCGACCTGTATTGAGTCAGGAGTGACAGCCGTCAGCGGAGCTATCACTGGACTGACAGATACCAATTTTGTATGGCAGCTTTAGTTCTGGGAACAGTGGCCTCACACTGAGCCGTAACTGATGATACCAGTAATACTAGTAACAGCTAAGAAATAAAATAGCATGCAAATATGGTTTATTATGGTACATATATTATCTAATTAAATTCACAGACCTATGAGGGGACTTCTTACTTACAGATCACATATTCATATAGTAACATCTATCAGCTGATTAATATACCCAAAAAGTAATAATCACATTATATATATACACATACTGTAATATATATATATATATATATATATATATATATATATATACACACATACTGTAATATACGGTATATATATATATATGTGTGTGTGTGTAAGCAGGGCTGTACCTAGATTCTGCCTCACGTGGTTCCTTTAGTTGCTATTGTATTTCAATGCCCTTGCTGGGCTGCAGTGGCTTGTTACTGCCCCTCATCCTCCTAGTCCCAAGACCCTCTGGTTATATTATATATATTTTTATTATTATTTTTTTTTCACTAGATATGCACATATTTCTGCATATATACCATGACCTGTGAATGTTATTGTATTCTCATACATGTGTGTGTACAATTACCTATGTGTATCTTTTTTCTCTACATGCTTGTTGTATGTATACATATATATTTGTGGGTATGTATACCATTAGCTATATATGTATTCCTGTAAGTTTATATACCATTCCTAAATATAAGTGGATATATATATTAGTTATATATACACACGTATATATATTATGTACCCACTACATTATAGTATTAGTGTGTACATACAGTACTTGCAATATATAAGTATCAGTGTGCGTATATACAAGTATGTGTATGTATTTATGTTAGTGTGTATATACAATATGCAGATATATACACACACACACACACACAGTGCAGTACAACATATAAGTGTGTATACATATATATATTATATATACATACATACACACACAGTACATAAATTATGTGTATATATATATTATATATACACACACACACACACACACTATAGGTTAGTGTGTATATACAGTAGATATAGTACACCATACAGTACATACATATACAAGTGTGGATACATATACATACACGTTAGTATGTATATATACAGTACATGTATAAATTATAGGTTATTGTGCATATTCAGTACACTATATACAGTACATAGAATATACAAGTGTATATATATACACATACACACACAGTGTATGTATACACATATATACACAAACACACATGTGCACATGTTAGTATGTATACATACAGTACATGTATGTATATATAGTATAAGTTAGTGTGTGCTTATGTAGTACAATAAGTGTGTATATATATGTACACATGTTAGTATGTATATATACAGCACATATACTATAGGTTAGTGTACATACAGTAGATGCAGTACACTATATACAGTACATACTATATCTATACACTTATGTTAGTATATATACAGTACATGTAGTTAGTGTGTATATACAGCACTCTACATACATACAGTGGTGTGTGTCGCTATATATAATGGTAGGCTCCTGTGTACCCCAGCACTGCAGGCGGTCATTACTCCGGGCTCCCTGCAGTCTCTCACGTCCCGGGCTGTGACCAGTGACGGATACTCACCGGCTCCGGTGTGCGCAGAGCCGCGGCTCCAGTGGGCAGCCAGGCAGCAGAGCAGGAGCAGCAGGCGGCAGCCGGTCACGTCCATAGCAGTGAGTGTGCGGTAAGTCCCGGTGCTGCTCTCCCGTCCTTCCTGTACAGCGCAGCGCACTCCTATTCCCAGCAGCGCAGCAGCCCCGGTCACATTCCCTGAAGTCCAGGACGCCTCCGCCCACACTCTGCCCGATCTCCCGCCTACACCGCCGAGGCGCAGTCTGCGGGCTGCTCAGGTAAGTGCAGGTTGTGGTGACCGCTGTGCAGCCGTTATCTCCGGGCCGGCTCTCACCGAGCAGTTAGGAAGTTGCCTCACGTGTCGGTATAACAGTGTCAGCCGGACAGTTGTTCATAGTTTCCTATGGTGTATGTGACGTTTTGCCGTGTCTGAGGCGCAGGTTATCTCTCCCTATTGCCTTCATCTTACATTAACCAGCGCCTTGAAAGAGTATTTCCACCCTGAACTTATCCATGTCTTACCCACAAATCCATGTATTTTATTGGGCTTTTATCTGATCTACCAACACAAAGTACAAGTATCTGTGAAGTGTAAAGGAAATGATACATGCTTTTCTAAATATTTTATAACTATAAATCTAAAGCTTGTGAGGTGCATTATTCAGCCCCCTGTAGTGTGATACCCCTAAATAAAATCCTGAGTGACCAATGGCCCCCAGAAGTCACATAATTGGTACATTGAGCCCATCTGTGTGTGATTACAACAAATGCACAAAGGTCTATCGAATCCTATGGGCCAAACAGCCCACAGGAATTGACTAGTAAAACCTAACAGACTAGACATACAAACATTAACCCTATAGCTCTGCCATTATGTACAAGTACAATGTCTCAGCTTTATATCGTCACCATTTCCTCAGTTTAATATTCAAGAGACTAGTATACAAAAATACCCCCTAAATACAGAAATGTGTGTAGAGCCAAATATAGGACAGGTTCATCCCCTCAGAATAACATCAACTATCATATATGTATCAGGGGGACCAACCAGAAACTCTTGGTTAGGTACTTTCCGCTGGCTCTCCTGGCTCTTTAAAGTATGCACCACCTTAGATCAGTTTCACACGTCCATATATTTCCGGTACCGGAGATATCCGTGTGTCACACGTGTGCTGCATCAGGATCACACGTACCGGCACCTGGGAATCAGTGTACAGTTAGCGCTGTTCCCAAGCGCCGGGTGCTGAACACTGCACTCATCATTGTTCCTTGCTCATGCTGTGATCAGCATCTCCGGACAGGTGAGTATAAGGATTTTATTATTTTATTCTTATTTTTACACAGGGACACTGCGGGAGCAGACACTACTACTCCCAACATTGTCTCTTCCTCGTGCTGATCACAGCGCGAGCAAAAAACAATGATGAGGGCAGCGTTCAGCACCCAACGCTTGGTAACAGCGCCAACTGTACACTGATTCCCAGGCGCTGGTACGTGTAACACTGATGACATACATGTCATCCGTGTGTGTTCAGTGTGAGACATTTTGCGGACCGCGCATCCAGAAAAAAACGCACATGTCAGCGTGTGGAGCACATGGACACACGGTCCGTAACACACTGACTTGTGCGCAGACCCATAGATTTGAATGGATCTACGTGCGTCAGTGTCTCCAGTACGTGTCACCACACATACTGGACACACGGATGTGTGAAAGAGGCCTCAGGAGTAGTCATGAGCGAGCGTGCTCGGGTATGCTCGTTACTCAATCGAGCATCGCGAGTGCTCGAGCGCCATGCTCAAATCCCCGCTCCGCATGTTTCACGGCTATTAGACAGCCAATAAAAATGCAAGGATTGCCTGCATTTAAAAAATAATGTGGGCTCCCCCAATTTTTGATAACAAGCCAAGGTAAAGCAGACAGCTGCGGGCTTATATTATCAGGCTGGGAAGGTCCATGGTTATTTGGCCTTTCTCAGCCTATAAATACCTGCCTACAGCCTCCCCAGAAATGGCAAATCTATTAGATGTGCCAATTCTGGCACTTTGCCCAGCTATTCCCGATTGTGCTGTGGCAATCTGGGTAATATTTTTTGAGTTGATGTCAGCTGTGTAATGTCAGATGACATCAAGCCTAGAAGTTAGTAATGGAGAAGCATCTATCAGACACCCCCATTACTAACCCAGTAATCCAGAAAAAAAAACACACAGACTCCCCCACACTATCCCTCATTCACCAATTTCTGGGGTGGCTGCGGTTTTGTATTTTTAGACTGGGAAACAGCCAAATAGCCATGGACCTTCCCAGCCTGATGATATCAGCCCACAGCTGTCTGCTTTACCTTAGCTTGTTATCAAAAATGGGGGGGGGGGGGGCGCGAAACCACGTCATATTTTTTCACTTATTTATTTTGTTCCTAGTAGCGATCTGTGCATCTGAAATGCGTCCAGTTATCTTCCCCATGCTGTTCCCATTCCATTTGGGCTCCTTTTCCATCCACTGCCCCCCCGCAGCCCTCCTATTAGATGTTCTGGAAAAATGCTAGAGTTTCCCATTGACTTCTATTATACTCGATACTCGAGTCTATCCCGTCCGAGCGATTTGAGTAACGAGCACTCGAGCATTTGATGCTCAGTCATCACCACGTAGGAGTAATTCAAACCGACATGTCAGCCCTATGTTGTTTCTTTATTCTATTCACAAAATAATTGAATTATAGATATAGCAAAAGGCAATGGTATTTACCAGCCAAAGTCACAAAGGAAAATGCATTAACAGGATGCAGCAGACCCCTTTACCGGAGAAGGTAACACAGGTGCAACCTCCTCAATATGGGGGTCTGCTGCATCCTGTTTGTGCATTTTCCTTTGTGACATTGGCTGGTAAATACCATTTGCCTTTTGCTATATCTAGAATTCAATTATTTTGGGAATTTTTAAAGTTCCTTTTCATTGCTTTGGCTGTGCTTTTTATTTTGCTGTAGTGTAGGGACTCACAAGGCAGTGGGGAATCGCTGAACTTCGTTGGACCTGCATGGGAACTTTTTTTTTATAATAGATTGGTAAATGAGGGACAGTTTCTTGTTTTTATTTCGCTTTATGTTTTTCAGGTTTCCGTTAATGGACTACGTCAGACCGGCGTGGATTTTTTTATTTTTTTTTCATAAATTGGTGAACTACGGAAAGTGTGGGAGATTTATTTAAATAAAGTGTTTTTTTTCTGTGTGTAGGATTTTTTTTTTTTATTATTATTATTATTACTGGGTTAGTAATGGGCTTGTCTGATAGACACGTGACACGTCTCCATTAATAACACCAGTGCTTGATGCCAGGATTGGTGCACCACTTCTGGGGCTGCTATTTTTAGGCTGGGAAAGGCCCAATAACAAGGGACCTTTCCAGCCTGACAATATTAGCTCACAGCTGTCTGCTTTACCTTTTCTAGCTACCAAAAATGGGGGAGACCCCACATCATTTTTTTCATTTATTTATTAGCTAAATACAAGTACAGTAAACTACACACGCAAGGCACTAAGGCTAAGTGCTCACGATGCAGAAATGCTGCAGATTTTTTTCCGCATCTCCCTGGCAGGAAAAACGCATGCGGATTTTACATGCGTTTTTCCTGCCAGGTAGAAGCGTTTGTCAAGTGTTTTTGCATGAATTTCTGCATGCGGGTAATCAAGCGCTTTTCCAAGAGATTTTAGCATCACTTGGAAAAGTGCTTGACAACTTGGTCACACTATATAAATCTATGCAACCGGCATGGATTTATATAGTGTGACCAAGTTAATAGTTGAAAAAAAAGAATAAAAATGGTAAAAAAATAAACATTATACTTACCTTCCGATGGCCTCCGGTCTCCTGTACGATGCGTCCGGTCTCTTGTACGGCTCGCGATGGTCTAAAAGGACCTGCGGTGACGTCATTTAGTCATGTGACGGGTCACGCGACCACCGACTTCACATGACTAAATGACGTCAACGCAGGTCCTTTTAGACCATCGCGAGCCGTACAAGAGACCGGACTCATCGTACAGGAGACCGGGGGACATCGGAAGGTGAGTATAATGTTTATTTTTTTTATTTTAAATTCTCTTTTTTAACAGGTACTATGGTACCTGGGTCTGGATGAGAGTCTCCTCTTCTCAAAACCCGGGTACCATCCGCACATTGAATCGCTTAATATCCGCATGTGCACATGTAGTCATGCGAATATTAAGCGATTCAATGGCGGCAATTACGCTGCGTGTCCGCAAAATTAATGCACATGCTGTTTATTTTTCCACAATGATAATCCGCAGCGGAAATTTCCGCAGCATGTGCACAGCACATGCGGATTATCATTGGGGACCATGGGTTCTTATTACCAAGCGTTTTTTAAGCTTTTTCGCTGCGGAAATTCCACGGCAAGAGTGCTTGAAAAACGCATAGTGGGCACGCAGCCTAATTATAATTATATATATCTCATGGATTTTGATCTACCCCATATATCTATCCATATTTTTGCACATCTTTAACACCCAAGCATCTGTAATTTCTATTCTGCATTCTATTCCGGTACGTGGCACGGGATGTCACTCTTTATGTCATCCGTATGTGGTATGTATTGTAATCTCTGCTGCCAGAGAAAAGGGACATGTCTATGTGTGGGTCATATGGACACACTGTCCATGTGAAAACATGGACATGTGCACTGCCCTATAGAATATAATGGGTGTTTCTCCGGTATGTGTGAAAAATTACACGAAACAGGAACTTGTGAAGGGAGCCTAAAGTAGGGGTTAAAAAACTTGTTCTGAAACAGAGATATAGACACTCATGATGTTATAATGATAATTGTATTGGGGGTGAATTGAATAAGGAAATAACATAGGGCTGACATATCTAATATTAAACCGAGCAAAGTCTAAGGTGATAGCGAATGCTTATGTGTAAATGTCTCCTGATGATTTGTCACTCATAGGGACAACGAAACACGTAGAGACAGTATGGTTGTGATGGTGCTATAAAGTTGAGACATTGGACTTATACAGTCACTTGTAAAAGTTTGGGAACGCCTGGTCAAAATTACTGTTGTGAACAGTTAAGCAAGTTGACACTAAAATAATCTCTAAAAGGGCTAAAGTTAAAGATGACAAATTTCCTTAGTATTTTAGGCAATATATATATATATATTTAGTAATTTTTTACATTTTAAAAATTACAAAAAGGATAATGGGACAATACAAAAATTTGGGCACCCTTGGAGATTTGTGTGTTCAGATAACTTTGACCAAGGTTTTGGACCTTAATTACCCTGTTAGGGTTATAGCTTGTTCACTGTCATCGTTAGGAAAGACCAGGTGATGCAGATTTCCCAGCTTTATGAAAACTCAGCCTCCTCTAAACTTGTGCCAATAAACAGCCTTCTAAGCAGCTACCTAGCACTCTGAAAATGGAGGTCAAGATAAGGTCTGGAAGACCAAGCAAAATTTCAGTGAGAGATGGTCGTAGGATTGCTACAGAGGCAAATCAGAACCCCCGTTTGACTGCAAAAGACCTTCAAAAAGATTTAGCCGACTCTGGAGTTGTGGTACATTGTTCTACTGTTCAGAGACACCTGCACAAATATGGCATTCATGGAAGAGTCATTAGAAGAAAACCTCTCCTGCGTCCTCACCATAAAATTCAGTGTCAGAAGTATGCAAAAGAACATCTAAACAAGCCTGGTGCATTTTGGAAACAAGTCCTGTGGACAGATGAGGTTAAAATAGAACTCTTTGGCCACAATGATCAAAGGTATGTGTGGAGAAAAGAGGGCATAGAATTTCTGGAAAAGAACATCTTGCCAACAATTAAGCATGGGGAGTGATCAGTATATATACAGCTGTTCTGTGAAGGCCTCAGAGGTTTGTTTGAGAACATTTGAGATCACACAGCATCATAAAAACCAAGGAGCACACCAGACAAGTCAGGGATAAAGTTGTGGAGAAAGGTAAAGTGGGGTTAGGTTATATAAAATAATAATAGTAAAAAAAAAAATAGCCCAAGCGCTAAACATCTCATGGAACACTGTTCAATCAATCATCCAAAAATGGAAGGAGTATGACATAAATGCAAACCTGCCAAGACATGGCCGTCTACCTAAACTGACATCCGAAACAAGCAGAGCACTAATTAGAGAAGCAGGCAAGAGGCCCATGGTCACTCTGGAGGATCTGCAGAGATCCACAGCTCAGGTGGGAGAATCTGCCCACAGGACAACTATTAGGGCGCAGTCAGACGGCCATATGACACGGACAACGATCGAATCGCAATGCTTGGACTGGCATTCTGCTCTCCTGACCTGAGAGTGACAGCATGTATTTCTATGCAGCTGTCACTTTCGGGTCAGTAGAGTTGATGGCCAGTCCGAGCATTGCGATGCAACCGCCGTCTGTGTAATACTGTTGTCTGACTGCGCCCTAAGTTGTATACTCCACAAATCTGGGCTTTATGGAAGAGTGGCAGGAAGAAAGCCATTTTTGAAAGGAAACCATAAGAAGTCATGTTTGCACTTTGCAAAAAAGTCATGTAGGGGACAGCTAGCATGTGGAAGAAGGTGCTCTGGTCAGATAAGATCAAAGTAGAACTTTTTGGTATATATGCAAAATGTTATGCGTGGCTGAAAGCTAACACTGCACATCAGCCTGAAAATACCACCCCCACAGTAAACATGGTGGTGGCAGCATCATCCTGTGGGGAGGCTTTTCTTCAGCAGGGACAGGGAAGCTGGGCAGAGTTGATCGGAAGATGGATGGAGCTAAACACAGGGCAATCATGAAAGAAAACTTGTTAGAGGCTGCAAAAGATTTGAGACTGGGACGTAGGTTCACCTTCCAGCAGGACAGCAACCCTAAACATACTGCCAGAGCTACAATGGAATGGTTTGCATCAAACAGATTCATGTGTATGGATGGTCCAGCCACAGTCCAAACTTAAATTCCATTGGGAATCTGTAAAAAGACTTGAAAACTGCTGCTCACAGATACTCTGCGTCCAATCTCACTGAGATACAATAGTTTGCAACTAATGGGAAAAAATTTCAGCTTCTAGATGTGCAAAGCTGGTAGAGACATCCCCTGAAAGACTTGTAGCAGTAATTTTAAATCAAAAGATGGTCTTACAAAGTATTGATTCAGTAGGGCTGAATACAAATGCACTTCACAATTTCCAGGTTTATTTTTTTTAAATATTTGAAAAACCATGTATCTTTTCCTTTACACTAATACTTGCTACTTTGTGTTGGTATAGCACATAAAATCCCAATAAAATCAATTTAAGTGTGGGGGTGTAACATGAAAAAATGTAGAAAAGTTCATGAGGTATGAATATTTTTTCAAGGCACTGTATATGGCTACAGCAATAAAAAGAGGAAAATGCCATTAAAAATAATCTGCTTAGCATGAAGACATAATGTAAGCATGGTTTCACACAGTGTTTTTAGGATAAAAGTAGTTTTTTTTTTCTCTGCATTTTTACCACTTTGTTAGAAAAACGCAAAATTGCTGTTCGTCAATAGGGAATTATGTAGCGAAATGCAAATGTTTTCTTTTTTTTTTTTTTTTTTACATTTTGTTTTCCGAACAGACAAGGCTCAGTATATGTTATTTTTTTTCCCAAGAATTGTTAAAAAAAAAAAAAAAAAGTCTGAAATATGTCTAATTGGTCTAACTAGAGTTGATCATATCTCTCGAAAATTCATCTTAGGCAGATTTGATTCGGTCTGAGTAGAAAGTGCTCCAATTGTCATGGAAAGACATGTATTATATTATGAGGTCTTCCCAGAGCATAACAAACCTGGAAGGAGGTAAAAAAAAAAAACATATACTTATTCTGTCCTGGTTCCTCACCTAGCTCATTCTTATTCTTGCACATTCTTCAGTTTTTCCACTAATGAGTCCAATGATTGCTCACATTGAGGCGAGGTTCATACAACCAAATTTTCGGTCCAAGTGCTATCCCTAAATAAATGAACCTCACTCTGATCAGTGTTATTCAATGGGATGGGGCAGTGCAGACAAGAATTTTTTTTTTCTCAGATTGAGTCTGCGTGTGAAAATTGAAGCATGCACTAGTTTCTTCTGTAAATTGTATGCCATACGTTTAGCATCCATTTTTTTTTTTATGGAAACATTTCAATTTTTTTAATATAGGAAAGTGTAAATGGTCTTGTAAATTATTACTAGCTGCTGCTGTTAAAAACGGATTGTATATGGATGACAAGTGTGAAAAAAAAATAATCTTGAGTTGTCTGGATGAAACTGACAACTTTTTTTTTTTATATTGTCGTATGAACCCACACACACACTGCGAAAGATCTTAAAAGGCCTTTTGTGGGACATTTTAACATATTAATATTTTCTTTTTATTGCTAATTTTCTCTGGTCTGGTATATTAGTGCCAGGTACAAAGGAAATTCAGCCTCCTACCTGAAAAATTCAGCCTCCTCCGATCTTACGGGGTCTCCTAGGATCCAGCAGCTCCTGCTCCCTCCCTGTGCCCAGCGATCACTTGATTACTGGGTCTGGAGGAGGAAGCATGGTCAGTGCTTCCTAATCTGTATACACAAGCCCTGTTTCAGACTTGTGTATACAGTGATTCAGAAGGTAAACATGGTAATGAACCATGTTTATCCTCTTTTGTGGGAAATCTGGCTGTGTGTGACAGTAAGGCTATGTGCCCACGTAGCAGATTTGATGCAGAGCGTTTTTGCCTCTCTGGCAGAAAAAAACGCATGCAGATTTACATGCGTTTTTTTCTGCCAGAGAGAAGTGTTTTTTCAGCGTTTTTACATGCGTTTTTTCAAGCAGTTTTCCAAGCGATTTTGAGCATCACTTGGAAAAGTGCTTGACAAGTTGGTCACACAATATAAATCCATGCAACTGACATGGATTTATAATGTGTAAACAACTGATGCTTTAAATGCAGCATCTATAGTAAAAAAAAAGAGAATTAAAACGTTAAAAAAAACCAAAAAAAACCTGTATACTCACTTCTCCGGTCTCATCCAGTCTCCTCCCAGCAGCGATTCTGCGATCCTCTATCTTTGGCGTCCCGCAGTGTACTGTCAGGACCTGCGATGACGTCATTTAGTCAGCTGATGGTCACGCGACCATCACCTGACCGCCGACCATCGCGTGACCATCAGGTGACTAAATGACGTCACCGCAGGTCCTGACAGTACACCGCGGGACGCCAAGGAAAGAGGTCGTGGCCGGGAGCAGACTGGAGGAGACCGGAGAGCAGACCGGGGGCCGCCGGAGAGGTGAATATGCAGGTTTTGTTTATTTTTAACTTTTTTATTTATTTTTTTCACAGCGTGGTAGCCGGGATGAAGAGGAGTTGTAGTCTCCTCTTCATCCCGGGTAGCACCCGCACCGCGATTACGCTGCAAATTCGCGGCCATTGAATTTAATTGAAACGCAGCAAATCCACATATACCTGCGGGTTTGCTGCCTTTCAATGTTCCTCAATGGCAGCGAATTTGCAGCGTAATCGCGGTAGAAATGGTCATGCTGCGTTTTGCAACGCAATGCGAATTCGGCGCGCAAATTAGCGCATCATGTGCACAGCACATCCGAATTCACATTGCTTTGCATGGCAGACTGTTTTACAAGCGTTTTCGCAGCCGTAAAAACGCCGCAAAAATGCTACAAAAACGCTACGTGGGCACATGGCCTAAAGTTTGGACAGCCCAGACGTTTAGGCTGTGTGCCCACGATGCGTTTTTTAAGCGTTTCCACAGCGGCAAAAACGCTGCAGAAACGCTTAAACGCATGGTAGAAGGTCTGCCATGTTCCTCAATGATAATCCGCATGTGCTGCGGAAATTTCCGCTGCTGGTTATCATTGCGGAAAAAACGCAGCACTACCGATTATTTTGCGGAAGCTCTGCGTTTTCGCCGCCATTGACTTTCATTGGAACGCATGGAATCCGCATCACTGCATCTGTACATGCGGAATCCAAACGTTTCAATGTGCGGATGGTACTCGGGTCTGGAGGACAGGAGACTCTCCTCCGGACCCGGGTACCATAGAACCTGTAAAAAAAGAATAAAATAAAAAAGAAATATTATATTTACCTTCTGATGGCCCGCGGTGTGCCTGTCTTCGCTTGCCGGCAGATCGCGATGGAGTGAAGGACCTGCGCTGATGACGCGCCCCCTGGGCCGTGGGGTACTCGGTAGCCGGGCCAGTCGGTGCTAGGGGAGATGTCACAGTGGCGGTGACCCGGTCCGTGACCCAGGGCGGTCAATAAAAGGGGAATTTCGGAAAGGGGATTATAGTTTTTATATAATGTTCGTGACGCCACCTGTGGTATGCGGCTATATGGAGCCGCTGCTGCGGAGCAGGTCCTCTGGAGCTGATGTTAATGCAGCAGAGTTGGTTCAGCTCTCCACAGGTAGAGCTAAGCTCCAGGCCAGTGCGGTGATGGTAGATGATGAAGTAACTGTGGTTGTGCAGTGTGGTGCAGGAGATGATGGCGCAGCAATGATTCACAGAGACAGTGGGGTGCAGTATTCAGGGTTTACTCACAGTTCTCTCTTTGCTCCTGGTTACAACTGCCAGCTTATAACCTCCCACGTCGTGCTGCGTTCATTGGGCAAGGGGTTCAGCAATCCCTCAGGTAATTCCAGAGTGCCTGACAGGACCCCGTTCTAGATGTCTTTCTCAGCCGTCTTCCTACGCTGGCTCTCACCCTTCCTGCCCTGCGCCTCGCAAACAGAGTCCCAAGCCGGTATCCTCGGATCTTTCTGGGCAACCTGGAGTTCCCTGGATCCTATGTGGTTACCTTTTTGGCGACTTGAGTGCGGATGCGGCAACTACTCCCTGAAAGAGTAGCCTCCGGTTTCTAGTTGAACGTTGTAATTCTCACTAGTTAGGGGCCGGTCCCCTTCTGCCGCTCAATCCCTCCACTGCCTGGTAGACTCGGGCGTACGGGTGGCCTCCAGCACTGCCCGTACCCCTGGGATCCCTTCTTCACTCCTGGAGCCTTCCCTCTGCTCCCGTTCCTTCCTCCTCTTCTTTCCTGGGCCTCTCTCACTCAGGCCCGCGCTTCCCTGAGCAGAGCTCCCTCTGAGCCTCTGCTCCCAACTCTTCCTCTGACTTAATCTCTCTCTAGAACCTTCCACCATCTCTTTTATATCGCTTCTTACTGAGCTCCCCTGAACTACTTCCTCCACCCACACCCACTACATGGTTCCCCCTACTTTGGTTCCCCCCACTCCAGCCAGGGACAGGGCTCAGCAGAGGAGCAGCGCATCTTGCCCCTCCTGCCGGTCTGGAGTAGTGTAATGTTGGATGCAGGTGTTAGGGTCCCGGGCAGTACTCCTTCCTTACCTGAGAGTGAGATACCACACCTCTGGGTGAGATGCAGTACCTCTGTGGCGACTGAACCCGCAGGGGCGCCACACTGACGTCATAGTCATGTGATGGCAGGACCTTCAGTGTACCACGAGCTGTCGGCAATCCAGGACGGAGCGAATAAAGACTGCGGGGGCCATCAGAAGGTAAGTATAGATTTATTTTTTTATTTTTTACCATTCTTTAAGGTCACACTATATAAATCCATGCCGGTTGCATGGATTTATATAGTTTGACCAAGTTGACAAGCACTTTCCAAGTGATGCTAAAATTGCTTGGAAAGCGCTTGTCAACCCGCATGTGGAAATGCATGTGAAGAACGCTTCACATCCGCATGTCCCTGGCAGGAAAAACGCATGTACAATCCCCATGCTTTTTTTCTGCCAGGGAGATGCAGAAGCGCTCAGGAAAAAATCCTGAGCATTTCTGCATCGTGGGCACATGGCCTTATAGTTCATTTGCAGTAATGTAGTAGTTAAAAAGACTTTTATGCAGTCTCATTCAAATGGAATGGGAAACATACAGGAAAAACTCCATGGCCCAAATCATCATTGCTTTCGAATCAGTTTTTTTGTGTAGTTTTATGTGTTTAGCTCCATTTTTTGTTGCCCCAATTCATTATTCTATTTGCACCTTTTATTACATCTATTTTCCCCTCCCCCATGACAGCACACCTTGAGAGAGGGATCCGCCCCACCAAGGACAGGAAACCATCTGAAATAAAAGGGCGGTACCTCTCCCTCGCTTCAGTTGGTTTCCTGTTCTTGATGGGGAACCTGTCTGGAAGAAAGAAGACTTACCTGGGGCTGTCCCGGTGTGGAAGAGCGGGCACTGGCCTGTGCAACGGGTTCAGTATCCCAGAAGCGCCGTCCGCAGCTTCCCCTGGGGTTTCTGCGCCGAGCGGGCGCACGCGGTGAGGCAGGCTCCGTCCTCCCGTAGACCGCTGCGCCGCCCTCCCCCTGCCGCTTCTGCCGGTCGCACAGTGACTTCCGGGTAGGACGCGTCTGACGTCACGGCGCGGGGCACTCTGGGAGAGGCGTGCCAGATGACGTCAGGAGGCGGCGCCCGATCAAAGATGGCGGCGCCCTGTGAAGCGTTCCAGGCCGTTTTTTTTCGATGGAGCTCCGGCCTGGGAAGGGGGGAGGGCCCCATGAACCGGAGGAGGTGCTGGATGGCCCTATTTTAGGAGGAGGGGGTTATCCTGAAAGCGTGGTACGCTTCTGAAGCATGGCTGACCAGGATAGCCAAGAGCAGCAGCTAACCCCCCCCCCCCTCCCTCAGCAACGGAAGAAGCAGAGGAATGCCTCTCACACCGACAGCCGCTCGAGCAATCGCAGTGGCAGCCGCAGGAGCAAGGTGTCAAGCGCCTCTGGTCCATCCAAAAAGGAATCATCGGTTCCGCTACAGCCTCCGAATCCGTTACTCGTTTGTGACTTCCAGGGGTGAGTGATCTTCGTGAATGTCACCTTTTAGTAATGGGAAGTCTCTTATGTGCTTCCTTTTATAGGAGCCTAAGAGTAGCGCCAAGCAAAAGCACAGAATGTGTGCCCTATGCCAAACTTCCCTCCCCATAGATTGGCAAAAGCCCCTGGATTTCGCATCTAATTTAAAGTCTATAGTCCACGCAGAGGTTCTGGGGTCCCTGAAGGGGTTGCTTAGAGGGAAGAAAAGATCCAATAGAGATGTCTCCTCCAACTCTGATTCCTCCCAGTCCGAGGATCTGTTGGAGTGATTTATCATCCTCTTCCTCATCGGATAACGGTAGACCCTTTTTTCCCATTGAGAGTACGGACAGACTGGTTAGAGCAGTCAGATCAACCATGGGTCTGGGGGAGGAGAAAGCATCCAAATCCCAGGAAGACATTATGTTTGCGGGCCTTGGAGAAAGAAAGAGGCGCTCCTTTCCGAGAGTGGAAGAGACCAGAAAGATCAGGGACCTTACCCTCCTTCTCTAAAAGAAGGTACCCCTTCGAAGAGAAGGACTCTGAGCCTTGGGATAAGATCCCCAAAGTTGACGGGACTGTAGCCAGGTCGTCCAAAAAATCTTCCCTGCCCTTGGAGGACTCAGGCGTCCTAAAAGATGCCCTTGATAAAAAGGCTGACTCCTTTCTCCGTCATGCTTGGGAAGCTGCAGCAGGAGGCCTGAAGCCAGCGGTAGCGGGCACCTGTGTGGCAAGATCCCTAATGGTGTGGCTCCAACAGTTGGAGAACCAGCTTAAGGATAAAAAGGTCTCTAGGGATAGAATCCTTTCAAATCTACCCCTAATGCAGGCAGCATCGGCCTTCCTGGCGGACTCTTCAGCAGACTCTGTCAGGCTTTCGGCTAGAGCAGCAGGTATATCTAATGCTGCCAGACGGGCCTTGTGGCTCAAAGGTTGCCCAGGCGACCTACAGTCGAAGCATAAATTGTGTTCCCTCCTGTGTGATGGTAGACTCCTGTTTGGCCAAAAGTTGGAAGACCTTTTAGCAAAGGCGGGCGATAAAAACAAAGGGTTCCCAGGATTTTCAGGTGACTCAAAAAGGTTTGGTTTTCGGAGGCAGAGATATTAGAGCTAGTAAGGAAACGAGTCCTTCTCGAAGGGCCGATACCACAAAGAGGGAAGGGATTTTATTCCCCTCTGTTCATGATAAAAAATAAAAAAATAAAATAATAAAAACAACGGGTCCTTAAGGACCATCATCAACCTCAGGAGTCTAAACCAGTCAATAGAAAATCAGACCTTCAAGATGGAATCAGTGGGCTCAGCAGTGAAGCTCTTACACCACAATTTGCTTTATGGCAGTAATAGCCTTGAAGGACGCATATTATCACGTCCCAATTCATCCAGACTACCAGAAGTATCTGAGAGTAGCCCTGTTCATTCAGGAAGAGCTGAGGCATTTTCAGTTTGCTGCCCTACCCCTTCGGCCTCTCCATAGCCCCAAGAATATTTACTAAATTAATAGCGGAAGTAACAGCCTTTCTACGAATCAAGAACGTAGTAATCGTGCCCTAATTAAACGATTTCTTAATAGTAGGGAAATCAGAAGCCCACTGCTCCAGTCAACTTCTAGAAGTCGCGACAGTGTTGCATCAGCTAGGGTGGTTGGTAAATTCCCAAAAGTCAAAACTAACCCCCTCAAGGACTCAGACCTTCCTAGGTCTAATCCTAGACTCTCATCTCCAAGCCTGCTTCATCCCAGAAGACAAGGTCCGCAATTTGCTCGTTTTAGTCTTGAAAGCCATGCGATCTCCAGTGATGTCTCTAAGAGAGGCAATGTCCCTCCTGGGCTCTATGACGGCCTGTCTCCCAGCAGTCAAATGGGCTCAGGGGCATATGAGACTTCTTCAGTGGGAGGTCTTGGCAGCGCAGAGGTCCTTCAACCGGCATTTAGAAAGCAAGTTCTCTCTCTCCCCAGAATCTGTAGATTCCCTTTCGTGGTGGACAGACAGGGGAAATCTGACCTCAGGCGTACAGTGGTCCAGGCCAGTCGATCGGGTGATTACGACCGATGCGAGCAGTTCCGGATGGGGGGGTCATCTGGCAGAGCTCTCAATACAGGGTCACTGGACATACCACGAGATGGGGGCATCCTCAAACATAAAGGAGCTTTGGGCAGTAGAGAGATCCTTCATAGGCTTCCTTCATCACATTCAGGGTCACCACGTCCAGGTCAGGTCCGACAACCGAACATCGGTAGCCTATGTGAATCATCAGGGGGGAACAAGATCACGCTCTCTGATGGCTGTGGCAGACAGAATCCTTCATCTGGCAGAGCGACACCTCCCATCCCTCAGTGCCCTTCACATAAAGGGGGTAGAAAATGTAAAAGCGGACTTTCAGGGGGAATGGAGCTTGAACCCGGAGGTCTTCCAACAGATTGTCCAGTTATGGGGGCAGCCAGACATAGACCTGTTCGCCACAGGAGAAAACAGGAAGGTAGACAGATTCTGTTCCTTAAATCCAGCAGAAAGTCCCCATGCCATGGATGCCCTCCAGATCCCTTGGAAGTTCAGGAAGGCCTATGCCTTTCCCCCGTTAGTAATGGTTCCAGTAGTGGTGAGGAAGATTCGGGAGGAAGGCGCAAGGGTAATTCTTATAGCCCCTTTTTTGGCCCAAGGGGCCTTGGTTCTCCCTGCTCCGACTAATGTCGGTTTCAGATCCCTGGGTTCTACCAGAGAGGCCGGACCTTCTCATTCAGGGACCAGTATTCCACGCCCAAGCCTGAGGTTTCCATCTTGCGGCGTGGAATTTGAGCGGTCACTACTAAGTAGCAAGAGGTTTTCACCAGGGTTAGTCTCTACCTTGCTGGGTAGTAGGAAACCAATAACGACAAAAATTTATAACAGAGTCTGGAGTAAATTCCTAGAATTTATAGATACCCCATTATCAGACAAGCCTCCAATCAGGGGAATCCTGGAGTTCTGCAAAAGGGGCGCGACCTAGGTCTAGCCACAGGGACTCTTAAAGTTCAGGTGTTGGCATTGAGGGCGCTCTATAATTGTAACTTGGCGGGGAACAGATGGGTCTCGAGGTTTATCAACTCCTGTGCCAGACCGGTTCGGTCCCTAAGAGTTCCTTCCTGGGACCTGAATTTGGTCTTGAATGCCAGTGACCCGTTCGAACCCCTACAGGATGTCTCTCCTAAGATCCTCACCCTTAAAACCATCCTCTTAGTGGCCTTAACGTCTGCTCATAGGGTGGGTGACCTGCAGGCCCTTTCGGTTAATCCTCCCTACACACAAATTTATGATGATAGTCACCTTGCGTCCAGATCCAGCATACCTTCCCAAAGTGCTATCTAGATTTCACTGTAACCAGGAGATTGTGCTTCCCTCATTCTGCAGCAATCCCAAGAACCCAGGGGAAGTCAGGTTCCATAGCCTAGATGTTAGGAGGTCCCTGCTACAGTACATTCACATGACTAGTCTGTGGAGGAAAGACTATTCTTTGTTCCTGGCCTTTCAAGGGTGTAGGAAAGGTCACGGGGTGTCCAAGGGTACCATCTCTAGGTGGCTCAGGGAGGCCATTTGCTTAGCCTATACTTCCACAGGGGTTCCAGCCCCGGACAATGTGAGGGCTCATTCCACCAGAGCCGTCGCAACCTCCTGGGCAGAGAGAGCAGGCGTCTCGATCGAGCAGATATGTAGGGCTGCTACTTGGTCTACACCATCCACCTTCTTTAAGCACTATCGGTTGGATCTATCCTCTTCTGATCTCACCTTTGGGAGAAGGGTACTTCAGGCGGTGGTCCCTCCCTAGGGTGCTCATAAATTCTCCAAAATTCTCTCAAGGTGTGCTGTCATGGGGGAGGGGAAAACACCAAGGTTACTTACCGGTAGCCGGTTTTTCCTGAGCCCATGACAGCACCCGTAGTTTTCCCTCCCTATTTTTTCTGTTTCTCACACCCTGGTGTGCACTGTTTTGGGTGTTATATATATATATATATATATATATATATATATATGTGTGTATATATATTGTAGGTGTTGGTTATATGCCTAACCTCTTTGGGAGGTCCTCTCAATGCTCTGTAAACAACTGAAGCGAGGGAGAGGTACCGCCCTTTTATTTCAGATGGTTTCCTGTCCTTGGTGGGGCGGATCCCTCTCTCAAGGTGTGCTGTCATGGGCTCAGGAAAAACCGGCTACCGGTAAGTAACCTTGGTGTTTTATATGGGCTCACCTGTTTTTTTTTTTTGTTTTTTTTATGTTTTGTAGACAGAACTTAGCATATACAGATGTTTTCGCCTGATTCATCAATTGCAAGTTTTTTAAAAGTCGCAAAATGTGGTGCAATTGCACTTTAGTTCCCCCTCGTGTATTTCTGAGGATGCCAACGTTTTTATGACTTTTGGCAGTGTGTTACCCTGGCCTGGATGCCACAAATATAATAAAGCTGTGTCTGAGAGCAAGGGGGAGGTTCTCTGGTCAGAGGAACATTAGCATGCAATACCTCCTGTCTCAGGCCAGTAGGGGGAGTAGGCTGCCCCTATAGAAGCTGGAACTGGGGGCAGGGTTAGGGAGAACTGGACGACCTGTCTCTGGATTGAGAGGTGTCCCAGAGCAGGGAGAGACAGTTGTATTGCACCCTAAGAGGACGTGTGGCGGTAGGAGAGCCACAAGCCAGGGACAAGAGGTGAAGTGCGCCTGTCCTGGCAGACAAAGAACCCAATTTACCAGACTTTGGCGTCTGAGGCTGTGAGGAATCCACGTCCTACAGCAGATAACCAGTCCGCAGGGGACTGTATGTTCCTTGGCCTAAGAAGCCCGGAGGTTCCGCCACACCAGAAGGGACCAGCAAAGCCGTACCAGGCTGGGAATAGAAAGGGACCCAAGTTGCAGGCCATACGGGCGAGAAGACACGGTGAGCTCGGGAACGTGGGCTGTTACCCTATAAGGAGGAAATAGCCAGAAGGAGCGCAGAGAGCACGGTAGGCCTACACCCTCACCCTGACCAGGGCCAATTTCCTGTTTGCTCTCAGACGTCCAGCCCCCCCCCTCCTAGCCGGGCCTGTTTGTGGGTCAGTTCACCTGTTCTAGTAAAGACCCTGGACTGCAACCTGTTGTCTGTGTGCTCCTTGCTCCTCCAGCACTAACGGCGCCCTACACCATCACCCCCATCTTCTACTATACTGCCCTGGGGCCGCACTCTTCCCGTGGGGAGTCACACTACCCCAGCTGCATACACCATCAGCCCCAGCGGTCTGCCTTGCAGCGGCGGTTCGCACTGACCGCAATTCACGGGTGGCGTAGTCGGACATTACCAACAGCGCATGGCAGGCTACCAATGGTCTGACCACCCTGAGCCATGGAACCGGGTTGCCACTACTACCCCCATCGTTTCCCGATTGCCCGGCTCCGAGTGCCCACGGCCCAGGGGGCGAGTCAACTTTGGCGTAGTCGGCAGGATAGTAACCAACCCGCCACAAACGGGTATTGCGTGCCTGAAAAAGACTGTACACGTACCTGAAGAAAAGGTTTCCCGCCATCCGGAGCCGTTTCCCGCCATTTTCAGCGGTCTCCCGCCATCTTCTGTCGGTTCCCGCCATCGGACGCCATCTTCAGGACGCCGCGCGGGAAGAAGAGGGGCGTGGACATCCAAACCGCACGAGACCCGAAGCTCCGCCCCACGCACCGACGCTGCGCAAGGTCCTGGAAGGGAGAGAGAGCGACGCTGACGTCACCAGGACGCGACGCAAGGTCCTCGTCCAGAGCAGCACCAGCGGAGCCGCGGCCTACAGAAGAGGATCGTCGGAAGGTAGGCCACGCTTAACTAGGGGGGAGGAAGATGTCGGACACGGAGGCGCCCACTACCACCAGCGCAGCTGCAGCAGCGGTGATGCCATTTTCCCTACCTTACATCCCTGGAGCGGCGCCTGGCTGCCTAAGTATTCAGGGGAGCCCCATGCCCTAACTGACTTTAAGGAAAGGCTGTACAGTTTATTCCAAGTTTACCCCCTGACAGAGGAACAGAAGGTTAGCATACTGACAGGGCAGTTAACTGGCGCAGCCCAGCGGGAGGTAAAGTCATGGCCCGCTGAGGAGAAAAGAACTGTGAAGGGTATTCTGGCCCGGCTGCGGGGTACCTTTGACACACGTACCTCCGCTGAAATTAAAATGAGGTTCTATGGATGTAAGCAGCGGACACAGGACAGCATCAGAGACTATGCCCTAAATTTGCAGGAAGCCTTGAGAGCCATCCAACAAGCTGACTCTGGCAGCGTGCAGGATACGGATAAGCTACTCACAGAGCAGTTCACAGAAGGTCTGCTGTCTAGCGCCCACAGGACCCAGCTGCGCCTCATGTTCTTTCAGAACCCTGACCTGACCTTTGCCCAATTCAAGGACAGGGCCATAAGGGTGCTCCGTGAACCCGCAACAAGTGGCGCTATAAACCCCCGGCGCCCTGCTCTCACCTACCACCAGGAGGCGGCGCCCTCCTCCTATGGACTCTGTGGGGGCCGATGCACAGACCCTGAACCAAGCCCCGTCGAAAGATCTGCATCACCAAGTCCAGGAGCTGACCAGGAGCGTCGCGGCGTTGACCAGGACCGTCCAGGCGTTACAAGTGGACCCGTCAAGACCCATCGAGTTGGCTTCAAGTCCGGAGGATGTCCCGTGGCGTCGACAGAGGAGGACCCCGTCGTTCCGAGGGAGGCCCACAGACCGCTACGCAGAGGATGGACAGCCCATTTGCCGTCGATGCAACCAGCCCGGACACATTTCCAGGTACTGTAATTTAAACGGGTCCAACCTGGGGCAGAGGGCCAACCCCCAGGCATAAGATCACCAGGCCCTTGCAATTGGCGTAATAAGTACGTTGGGGGGCGCCCGGTTTTACCCGTGGTGCTGGACGGTATCCCCATGAGCGCCTTGCTGGATACCGGGTCGCAAGTAACCACTATCCCTTATGTACTTTTTAAGCAGTATTGGACTGATGCTGATATAACACGGTATCCAGACAGTGACTTGAGCATCATCGCCAGTAATGGCTTGCCTGTGCCGCAGATGGGGTTCAAAAAGATGACCATTAAGATTGGTAAAGTTGAACTACCGGCACAGGGAGTGATTATTGTGGACATTGACCGTCGTGAAAGTCACCCTAAAATAACTGTGGGTACTAACGTGATTGAAAATTGTCTTTCAGAGGTAATTGTAATTCTACAACAGGTGGCGGTGAATGCTAGTTCCAGCCAACACAGAGTCCTCAACAAAGAGATAAAAGCCCTGATGAGACGGCAGCAGGTAGAACTGTCTGGTGGTGAGATCGTTAGCGTAAGACTGAGTGACCCATTCCCCATTTCCATGCCTCCCAAAAGTGAAATGATGATCTGGTGTCGGACTGCAATCGGGTTGAGAGGTAGAGACTACCAAGCCATGGTAGAACCCGTGTGCTCGGACAGCAGGCCCACCATTTTGACAGCCCGGGGGGTGGTTGATGTCCGTCATGGGAGGGTGCCCGTCCGCATCCTCAACATTGGGGAGAGGTAGGTACATTTACCCAGGTACGCTACACTTGCCAAACTGTTTGCGATTGAGCACAAAGCTATCAGGGCCGTGGAACCCTTGCCTCCATCTCCACAGGCGGAGGGTAATGGCTCCCAGAAACAAAAGGAGGACTGGTGCCAGAAACTCCATGTGGATGCTGACTCCACTCCCCTGCACCAAAAACAAGGAGTCTCGTACTCCTGTACCACCCGGTAGAGAGTCTTTAGTAAGCACTCGCTAGACTTCGGCAGAGTAAAAGGGATAGAACACCACATCCCCACAGGGAGCCACCCACCAATAAAAGAGAGACACAGACCTGTACCCCCTGCACATTATCAGGACGCAAAGGGCATGCTAAGAGAAATGAAAGAAGCTGGGGTCATTAGAGATAGCTGTAGCCCCTGGGCAGCACCCTTGGTTCTGGTAAAAAAGAAAGACGGCACCATGAGAATGTGCGTAAACTATAGACAAATCAACCGTATCACCCATAAAGACGCATACCCGCTGCCTAGAATAGAGGAGTCTTTAGCCACACTAAAATCAGCTAACTTCTTTTCTACTTTGGACCTTACTAGTGGGTACTGGCAGGTTCCTGTGGCAGAGGCTGACAAGGAGAAGACCGCCTTCACAACCCCGATGGGACTGAGCTAGTTCAACTGTATGCCCTTCGGGCTCTGCAACGCACCAGGGACCTTTCAGAGGCTGATGGAATGCTGTCTAGGGCACCGAAACTTCGAGACGGTCCTCCTTTACCTGGACGACGTGATCATCTATTCGAAGACTTATGAGGACCATCTAAAGCACCTGGCCGAGGTGTTCGGAGCCCTGGCAGGCTATGGCCTGAAGGTGAAACCATCAAAGTGTCACCTGTTGAAACCGAAAGTCCAGTACCTAGGGCACGTGGTAAGTGCGGAAGGAGTAGCCCCCGACCCTGACAAGGTCACAGCAATCAAGAGCTGGCCAAGCCCCTCGAACATCAAAGAAGTGAGGCAGTTCCTCAGGTTGGTAGGCTACTACCGAAGGTTCATCTCCAGGTTCACTAAGATGGCAGCTCCTATGCAGGACCTCCTGATAGGACAGTCTAAGTCCAGAGGCCAAAAGCCACCCTTCAAGTGGGATAAACCGGAAGAGGAGTCCTTCCGCCAGTTGAAGATGGCCCTCACAGGGGATGAGATCCTGGCCTACCCTGATTATGGCCAGCCTTTTATTCTCCACACAGACGCCAGTAATGTGGGACTGGGAGCCGTACTGTCACAAAACCAACAGGGCAGAGAAAGAGTGATCGCGTACGCCAGCCGGAAGCTGAGGCCCACCGAGAGGAACCCGGAGAATTACAGCTCCTTCAAGCTAGAATTCTTGGCGGTGGTGTGGGCCGTAACGGAACGCTTCAAGCATTACCTGGCCTCCGCAAAGTTCACTGTGTATACGGATAACAACCCGTTAACACACCTAGACAGTGCAAGACTTGGTGCCCTGGAACAGCGGTGGATGGCCCGTCTCTCCAGTTATGATTTCGTGATCAAGTACCGGGCAGGCAAAACCAATGCCAACGCTGACGCCCTATCGAGAATGCCTCACTTACCTGAAGGTGACGAAGACCCAGAAGAGCTGGAGGAGGTAGAACTCCCCGCATTTCACCGGTATGGGGCCGCTCAATACTCCCACCGCGTGAAAGAGGAAGATTTAACAACTGTCATGATCAATCCCCTACCTCACCACAGCTGGGCCGAGACCCAAGATAGTGACCCTGCAATCCGCCTGGTGAAAGATCTGCTGACCCAGGAAGACGCCCGCTTAGATCCGGATGCTCCAGAGGAAGCCAAGCAGCTATGGAAAGAGAAGAGCAAGCTGTTCCTCTATGAAGGCAAGCTGTGCAGAAGACTTGTCAACCACCGGACACACGAGCTGACCTGGCAAGTCGTGGTCCCAAGGCGGGATGCAGCTATGGTCCTGGGGGCTTAGCATGACAGAGTGGGGCACTTCGGTTGGAAGAAACTGGAGTTCCTGCTAAGAGGACGGTTCTTTTGGGTCGGCATGAGAGGGGCTGTAGAGAAGTGGTGCAGGGACTGTGGCCCTTGTTACTTAAGGAGAAAAGACCGCACCAGCCAGAAGACACCCTTGAAGCCCATCGTCACCACGCAGCCTCTTGAGCTGGTAGCTCTGGACCACGTCAAATTGGCTCCAAGCCGGTCAGGATACATCTACGCCCTGACAATCGTGGACCACTATTCCCATTTTCTAGTGGTGGTCCCGGTAAAAGACTTGACAGCCCAAATGGCGGCCAGAGCCTTCCAGCAATACTTCTGCCGTCCACACGGGTATCCGGAACAGGTCTTGACGGACCAGGGTCCAGCGTTCGAAGCTGAAATCTTCCAAGAATTCTGCAACCTCTATGGCTGTAAGAAGATTCGGACAACGCCTTACCACCCACAAACCAACGGGATGTGTGAGAAAATGAACAATATAGTCATTGATCTCCTGAAGACGTTGCCCCTGGAGGAACGCAGCCTGTGGCCAGAAAAACTGCCGGATCTAATAGACTTATACAACCATATCCCGGTGAATGCTACAAACTGCACCCCGGCTTACCTGATGCGAGCTAGACCAGGTAAGCTGCCCGTAGACCTGGAGATGGGAGTCCTAATACCTGAGGACACCTCCCCGGATGCGGACTGGGATACGGAAAGGCAACTGCAGTACAAGAAGGTACAGGAGAGTGTGGAGAAGAGCCTGGCCCAGGTGAGAGAAAGGCAAGAAAGACTCTTCAACCAACACTCCCCTGCTGGTCCCCTAGAACCTGGTGAGCAGGTCCTGAAGCGAAAGAGAAGGCTTCACAAGTTGGACGACCAGTGGGAAAGGGAACCCTACACCGTACTGCAGTCTGACCACGACAACCCAAAGGTGTGCGTGATCACCAAGGACGGAGGAGAAACCACTAGTACCGTTTCCAGAGACCACCTCAAAAGATGCCCCGAGCAACTCCGTAGTGCAGAAGAGGATCAAAATGACCTTGAACCCGCAGAGGACAAGGAAGAAATGATCAGCACCGTTCTCGGAGAGTTCCCTCAGTCCTGGACTCGAATAAACGATGCCATAGTGGTGCCCGTCCTGCATTTCCTGCAACCCGCTCAGCAACAACCTACACCAGAGCCGGAAGGCGAAGAAGAGCAAGCGGTTCCAGAGGCGGAAGAGCCTGTACCAGCAGCCCAGGAGAATCAACCCTCTGCTGACAGTGAGCCTGCCATGCCTGCGGTAAGCCAAAGGACCCGCAGACAGCTGCCTGCCCTGCCTGTAAGTCCAGCTGGTAGCTGTACCCCTAACGCTAGTGGGGAAAGCCAGGTCGGTACACCACCAGACAGTGGGTTACGCAGGTCAACCAGGAGCACAAAGGGGCAGATACCCGCTCGCTGGAGAATATAGGGTGCACTAAAATTGTAAATAACCCTGTTGCCAAGTGTTGAAATGTTTTCAAAGTTACCTGCATGATTATTAATAGTGTATTTCAGTTTCTTGCAGTTACCGTACGGACTCAAAGGTTATGGACTTTTAATAACCGGGACTTTGTATGGACTGCGTTCGGAGCCTGACCAAGGAATGAACTAAGACTGTAAAGGACTTGGGGTAGGACAGACCCCCACCTGGTTAAGGCTCCCCGTTGTGTTGGTGATATGGACACCCGGTCACAGACCACACTGTGACCTTAAGAACTCAAGCTGTGCGTCGTCTGTTAATGTTTTATAGTCATGTATATTATCTTTGTTTATTGTTTAGTCCCGGAGTACTAAATTTTACTAGGGGGGAATGTGTCACCTTTGCCTGGATGCCACAAATATAATAAAGCTGTGTCTGAGAGCAAGGGGGAGGTTCTCTGGTCAGGGGAACATTAGCATGCAATACCTCCTGTCACAGGCCAGTAGGGGGAGCAGGCTGCCCCTATAAAAGCTGGAACTGGGGGCAGGGTTAGAGAGAACTGGACGACCTGTCTCTGGATTGAGAGGTGTCCCAGAGCAGTGAGGGACAGTTGTATTGCACCCTAAGAGGACGTGTGGCGGTAGGAGAGCCACAAGCCAGGGACAAGAGGTGAAGTACGCCTGTCCTAGCAGATAAAGAACCAAATTTACCAGACTTTGGCGTCTGAGGCTGTGAGGATTCCACGTCCTACAGCAGATAACCAGTCCGCAGGGGACTGTACGTTCCTTGGCCTAAGAAGCCCGGAGGCTCCGCCACAGCAGAAGGGACCAGCAGAGCCGTACCAGGCCGGGAGTAGAAAGGAACCCACGTAGCAAACCATACGGGCGAGAGGACACGGTGAGCTCGGGACCGTGGGCTGTTACCCTACCAGGAGGAGATAGCCAGAAGGAGCGCAGAGAGCACGGTAGGCCTACACCCTCACCCTGACCAGGGCCAATTTCCCGTTTGCTCTCAGACGTCCAGGCCCCCTCCTAGCCGGGCCTGTTTGTGGGTCAGTTCACCTGTTCTAGTAAAGACCCTGGACTGCAACCTGTTGTCTGTGTGCTCCTTGCTCCTCCAGCACTAACGGTACTGGGACGTCCTGCACCATCTCCCCCATCTTCCATTATACTGCCCTGGGGCCACACTCTTCCCGTGGGGAGTCACACTATCCCAGCTGCATACATCATCAGCCCCAGCGGTCTACCTGGCAGCGGCGGTCCGCACTGACCTCAATCCAGGGGTGGCGTAGTCGGACACATCAACAGCGCGTCGCAGAGTACCAATGGTCTGACCACCCTGAGCCACGGAACCGGGTTGCCACTACTACCCCCATCGTTTCCCGATTGCCCGGCTCCCAGTGCCCCACGGCCCAGGGGGCGAGTCAGCAGCAATAATTGCAAGAACAGTTCGAGACAGAAAAGAGGGTCATTTTTTTTACTTTGCGCCAAATTCATGAATAGCATGCGCCATTGTGATGAATTAGGCACTAAAAACTTCAACTAATACCATAAGACAAAAAATTAAAAAGACTTAACCCCTTACCTCCAACGCCTGTTTTCACCTTCCTGACCAGGCCAAATTTTCTGACCAGTGTCGCTTTATGAGGTAATAACTCTGGAACACTTCAACATATCCCATTGATTCTGAGATTGTTTTTTTTTCCGTAGCTTAATGTACTTCATATTAGTGGTAAATTTAGGTCGATACAATTTGCGTTTTATTCATGGAAAAATTGAAAATTTTGAAAAATTCAGTTTTTGAACTATGATTTTTTTTCCCTTTAAAACAGATAGTCATACCAGTATAAAATAATTAATAAATACCATCCAAACACAGGAATCTGTTTGATGTAAACCATTCCTTCATAGCTCTGGCAGTATGTTTAGGGTTGTTGTCCTGCTGGAAGGTGAACCTACGCCCCAGTTTCAAATCTTTTGCAGCCTCTAACAAGTTTTCCTTCAGGATTGCCCTGTGTTTAGCTTCATCCATCAACTCTGACCAGCTTCCCTGTCCCTCCTGAAGAAAAGCCTCCCCACAGGATAATGCTCCCACCACCATGTTTACTGTGGGGGTGGTATTTTCAGGCTGATGTGCAGTGTTAGTTTTCCACCACGCATAACATTTTGCATATATCCCAAAAAGTTCTATTTTGATCTTATCTGACCAGAGCACCTTCTTCCACATGCTAGCTGTGTCCCCTACATGACTTTTTGCAAAGTGCAAACGTGACTTCTTATGGTTTGCTTTCAAAAATGGCTTTCTTCCTACAACTCTTCCATAAAGGCCAGATTTGTGGAGTATACGACTTAGGGCGCAGTCAGACGACAGTATTACACAGATGGTGGTTGCATCGCAATGCTCAGACTGGCCATCAACTCTCCTGACCCGAAAGTGACAGCTGCATAGAAATAAATGCTGTCACTCTCCGGTTAGGAGACCAGATTGCCAGTCCAAGCATTGCGATTCGATCGTTGTCTGTGTCATGCGGCCGTCTGACTGCGCCCTTATAGTTGTCCTATGGGCAGATTCTCTCACCTGAGCTGTGGATCTCTGCAGTTCCTCCAGTGTGACCATGGGCCTCTTGGCTGCTTCTCCAATTAGTGCTATGCTTGTTTCGGATGTCAGTTTAGGTAAACGGCCATGTCTTGGCTGGTTTGCATTTGTGCCATACTCCTTCCATTTTTGGATGATGGATTGAACCGGGTTCCGTGAGATGTTTAGAGCTCGGGCTATTTATTTATTTATTTATTTTTTATAACCTAACCCCACTTTACCCTTCTCCACAACTTTATCCCTGACTTGTCTGGTGTGCTCCTTGGTTTTTATGATGCTGTTTGATCCCAAATGTTCTCAAACAAACCTCTGAGGCCTTCACAGAACAGCTGTATTTATACTGATCACCCTCATGCTTAATTGTTGGCAAGATGTTCTTTTCCTGAAATTCTGTGCCCTTTTTTCTCCACACATACCTTTGGTCATTGTGGCCAAAGAGTTCTATTTTAACTTCATCTGTCCACAGGACTTGTTTCCAAAATGCACCAGGCTTGTTTAGATGTTCTTTTGCATACTTCTGACACTGAATTTTATGGTGAGGTCACAGGAGAGGTTTTCTTCTGATGACTCTTACACGAAGGCCATATTTGTGCAGGTGTCTCTGAACAGTAGAACAATGTACCACAACTCCAGAGTCTGCTAAATCTTTTTGAAGGTCTTTTGCAATCAAGCAGGGGTTCTGATTTGCCTCTGTAGGAATCCTACGACCATCTCTCACTGAAATTTTGCTTGGTCTTCCAGACGTTATTTTGACCTCCATTTTCAGAGTGCTAGGCAGCTGCTTAGAAGAACCCATGCCTGCTTTTTTTTGGTACAAGTTTAGAGGAGGCTGAGTTTTCATAAAGCTGGGAAATTTGCATCACCTGGCCTTTCCTAACGATGATAGTGAACAAGCCATAACCCTAACAGGCTATTTAAGGTCTAAAACCTTGGTAAAAGTTATTAGAGCACACAAATCTTTAAGGGTGCCCACATTTTTGCATTGGCCCATTATCCTTTTTGTAATTTTTAAAATGTAAAAAATGACAATATATATATTTTTCCTAAAATACAAAGGAAATGTGTCATCTTTAACTTTAGCCCTTTTAGCGATTATTTCAGTGTCAACTTGCTTAACTGTTCACAACAACAGTAATTTTGACCAGGGGTGCCCAGACTTTTACACGTCACTGTATAAGTCCAATGTCTCAACTTTATATCACCATCACCACCATATTGTTTCTACATGTTTCCCTATGAGTGACAACTCATCAGGAGACATTTACACACAAGCATTCGCTATCACCTTAGATAGTCATACCAGTAAAAAATAATTAATAAATTAGCTTTGCCACATCAGCATAATTTTTTTAAATATATTTGTTACGTGTCCGGGTGGTGGGACCTCTGTGCTTCGGTGCAAGGAGGGACCAGAGGGGCGTGACTAAGTGCCTACTCTGCCCGACCAAGGTCACACGGCGGATTAGTCGTCTCCGTGAACCAGGGAGGAACCGGGCAGGTGGACCAGGTGCCACTCTGGGACCAACCTTGTGTGAGAGCAGGTGACTCCCACGGGTCAGATGGCAGGAACTGACCGGTACAGCGGATGAGCACGGCAGGAAGGCTGATGGGTGGACCGGGTAGATAAGCAGGCTGCTTCGGCTGATAGCCAGACGGGTGCTCCGGGTAGGCAAGCGGGCGAGAACAGCAGGTAACTGGCAGGTGCTCCAGGTAGACTGGCTGGCGGGAATGACAGGTAACAGGCAGGTGCTCCAGGTAGGCAGACTGGCAGGCACGGCAGGTTACAGACAGGTGCCCCAGGTAAGCAGGCTGGCGGACACAACTGTAGACAGACTGGAGAACCGAACTGTTAGACAGGCTGGCGGGCTGGACTGACAGGCAGTGGGACCTGAGGGCTGGAGCAAGTGTTAAGCACACGGAACAACAACCTTGCACAGGCACCTCCATTTTGGAGGAGGTGCCTTATATAGGGGAAGTTCTCCGGCCATTGGCCGGGGACTCTATAGGACGGCGCGCTTGGCCCCTTTAAGAGGGAGGAAGCGCGCGCACCCTAAGCGCAGTGCCCGGGAAGCTGTGCACGCCAGAGCAGGAGGGGAGTGGGAAGACGCCGGACCTGGATCGCGGTGGTGATGGGAACGGCGTCTCTGCCCAGTAGGAGGCAGAGACGCCGATGCTACAATATTTTTTTTGTTAGGAAGTTAGAAGGGTTAAAAGTTAATCAGCAATATTTAATTTTTCCAACAAAATTTACAAAACTAATTTTTTTAGAGACCACATCACATTTAAAGTGGCTTTCAGGGGCCTATGTGACAGAAAACAAAACAAAAGTGACACCATTCTAAAAACTGCACCATTCAAGGTGCTCAAAACCACATTCAAGAAGTTTTTTTAACCCTTTAGGTTTTTTCCCCTGGAATTAATGTGGAAGGAAAAAATTACTATTTTAATTTCTCCCACAAAAATGTTGCTTTAGCCCCAAATTTTTCATTTTCACAAGAGTAAAAGAAGAAAATGGACCCCCAAAATGTATTGTGCAATTTCTCCTGAGTACACCGATACCCAATATTTGGTGGAAAACTTCTGTTTGGGCACACAACAGGAAGGGAAGGAGCACCATTAGACATTTGGCCTCTCATGTGTTTCCTGTCTCTAGAGGATCAGAGGAACTACCTCCTGTCGTGCTGTCATGATGGACTCCTGGAGACGTAATTAACAGTAGGAATAATTCCTACTTTTCTCCACTAAAATGTTGCTTTGGCCCCAAGTTTTTAATTTTCAAAAGGGATAATGGAAGAAAATGAATGGCACAATTTGTTATGCAATTTCTCCTGAGTATGCCAATACTCCATATCTCCGTATGTGGTTGAAAACTACTTTTTAGGCACAGTGCAAAACCTAAAAGGGAAGGAGCGCCACATTCAAGTGAAGATTTTGCTGGAATGGTTTGAGGGTGACATGTTACTTTGGCAGAGCCCATGAGGTAGCAGAACCTCCATAATTGGCTCCATTTTGCAAACTACGCCTCTAAATGAATTCATCTAAGGGTGCAGTGATCATATTGACATTACAAGTGTATCACATAAATTTATACCATTGGGCGCTGAAGAAAAAATAATTACATTTTTACCACAAAAATTTTGTTATAGCCCCATATTTTGCATTTTCACATGAGGAAATTGGTAAAAAATGGCACCAAAATTTGTCAAATGATTTCTGTTGAAAGTAGCAATACCCTATATGTGGCTTTACAGTACTGATTAGCCACACAGCGAGACATGGTGGGGGGGGGGGCAAAGCGATATTTGACTCTTGGTGAATAAATTTTTGTAGAATACCTTGGGGACTCCATATATAGAGCACCTGAGTGCCAGAAGAGCAGAATCCCCCCTGAGGTGACCCCATCTTGGAAATTACGCTCCTCCGGGAATTTATCTACAGGTGTAGTAATTTTGACTTCATGGGTGTTTTTTTAGAAACAAGCTGCAATGGATGTTGCTAAGTGAAAATTGCAAATCTTCCATTGTAGTGCCCATACATTGTACCCAGGTCATGCTTCTGGAGACATGCACCCTGTAACTTAAGCGGGCTCTCATTGCTACAAAAATACCAGACGTGGGCATTAAATGTGGTTTAGACACACTGTGGGGCTCAAAAGGGAGCTGCTTTTGGATTTGGGAGCACAGATTTTGCTGGATTTCTTTTGGGAGGGCGAGGAGTTATTTCACTTTTAAAGAGCCTTTGTGCTACGAGTAACATGGAATCCCCCTATATTTTTGTTAACAGATGACAGACTTGGGTGGGGACTTGTTTTCTTGTGAGTGGGGTTGAATGCTATTCATAGTTTTTTTGGGGACAGAACATTTTGGATCAGTTCACATTTATCCTGTGTTCTATGCTGAGCACTCACATCGAGGTTTCCATCTACATCTCCGAAATACGTGATTCAGATGAAACCCCCGACTGATCCATTCATTAATGAGGCAGCAGAGTTACTCTGAACTCCATCTAGCCTCTGTTCAGCGTTTCAACTATGGTTGACCGCGCTTTTGTACATGACTAAAAAGATGCGTAAAAGACTGACACCTTCGTTCACAATTGCAAAAAGAACTTCGGCACTCCATACATGAAAATATAAGAAATATTGTATCTAGACTAATGTCACTTTGAAAAATGAAGGTTTTTTGCGCATAATTTGGCCAATTTATGTGTGCCCATCAACCATGACAAGGTCACCTTCGTATGATGGGAAACTACGCTACGCTACCACTGGATATGCCACTCGTGGGCTGTAAGCCTGTATGGACAGTATGTCTCTGCTTGGGCTTTTAACCTACAATGTATGGGCTTGTAGAGCTAGTTAAAACCACCTGTGACTGAATGGGAGGGACACACAGTCAGAAAAAAGGCTGTCAAACTTCTAATAGTGTGAACACGTACCTGCTGCAGTGCTCCAGGAGCGGGATCCCAAAAATGATTAATAGAAAAAAGAGAGGGGTCGCTCACTGGTCTATTCGGGTGCTCTGAAGAAAAGAGTAATCTCAATTGCAAAAAGAACTTCGGCACTCCATACATGAAAATATAAGAAATATTGTATCTAGACTAATGTCACTTTGAAAAATGAAGGTTTTTTGCGCATAATTTGGCCAATTTATGTGTGCCCATCAACCACGACAAGGTCACCTTCGTATGATGGGAAACTACGCTACGCTACCACTGGATATGCCACTCTTGGGCTGTAAGCCTGTATGGACAATATGTCTCTGCTTGGGCTTTTAACCTACAATGTATGGGCTGGTAGAGCTAGTTAAAACCACCTGGCCAGACGGGAGTTGGGAATGACTCCATCTGCCTCTTTACAGTGAATTTTTCATCGGAAATTCCATCTGAATCACTTTTTTCAGAGATTTATGCGTAAACCCAGATGTAAGCACTCAGTGTAGAGCACAGGATAAATGTGAGCTGAGCCTTACTTCGATCTTTGGGAGACAGAATGATCTTAGCAGCAGTTCAAGAATTTGGTTTTATTTATTTCTTACGCCATTCACTGTTGAGTATGAGTGATAAGGCGGCTTTATTCTTCGGGTCACTACAATTACAGCGTTACTACATTTCCATAGTTTTTTTTATGTTTGGCTACTATCACACTAAACATTCACAAAATAACGTATTTGTACATCACCATTTTGTGAAGGCTATAGTTCCTCCCTCTCCTAGCGTTCTAAATGCTGTGATCATGGCATTTAGAGGGTTAAACTTCCAGGGGCAGTGCGGACACTTGATCGTGTGGACACAGCTCACTACAAAATATGTCCAGAAGGGGTTAAAAAATAAACCACAAATTATGAATCGGGGGCCCACATGTGAAACCATCCTTACACTTTTTGAAAGGTTTTTGGACTAAACAATGCACATAAAAAAAAATTCCCCTGGTAATTTTTTGTGCTTAGTGTTTGTGTGTGGGTGTGTGTGTGTTTTTTCTCTAAATGAACTTGTTTACCTGCATTTTTAGCATTACAGGTTTTCATGCCTGTAGCTTGTAATTGTAGTTTCCTAATAGAATCTCATGATTTGTAATTTCAAATATGCAACAAAAAAAACTCCAGGAATAAGTAGTACGATGCAAATTAACATGTTTTTATTTTTTTCAACAGAGATGGAAATAAAACAAAAAAACAATGGAGATCTATGGGAGAAAGATGCCACAAACTGATTAAAAAAAGAAACAAAAACTTCACACTTGAAGCATTGTACAATTTTTTACATGAAAAATGCTATGAAGACAAAAACTGCAAGTAAACTAAAATATATATTGAATTTAATAGGTTCCTAAGAAACGACTGAAAACTGGCTAGAAGTAAGACAATATTAATAGCATAAATGCTTAGGATATTATACCCCTGCCAATTCTGCATTGTCACTTCGGAGGTTTCCACTGGAACCCGGATGTAAAGATATCCCAACTTAAGAGGCCACTGCTTGGCTGCAGAGTCAGGGAACGGATAGATGGGACATCATCTTTTCTAGTGCAACTGACGCGCCCCCTGGGCCTGTGCTGTGCAGGGGGATACCCGGAGCCGGATCGCTGGGATGCTGGGGGTTGTAGTCTCCGTGTGGCGGTGACCCGGTCCGTGACCAGGGTGGTCAAACCAGTGGCAGTCTTAATGTATAGCAAATGTCCGACTACGCCACCCGTGGATTGCGGTCAGTGAGGACCGCCGCTGCGCTGCCGACCGCTGAGGCTGATGTTGTTTGCGCAGCCGAGTATGGGATAACTTCCCACGGGAGAAGTATTGCCTCAGGGCAGCTAATGTGAGAGATGATGGGAGTGATGATGTGAGGGTCCCAGTGCTAATGGTGCTGGAGCGGCAAGGAATCACAGAGACGTGAGGTGCAGTTCAGGGTCTTTACTGATGGTACAAGGCAGACCCTCCCGGGAGTACTGGCTAGTATGAGGGGCCTGGTCAGTCTGTGAGCATGCAGGAGTTCCCCTGGCCAGGTGGAGTTGTAGGCCTCCCCGTTTATCTGCACTCTTCCTAGCTACCTTGCTGTCAGCGGTTACAAGTAGCCCACGTCCCTGAGTATACCGTGTGGTGCTCATCCGTATGGCTGGTGACTTGGGGCCTTCTGTTAGCCTCCGCTCCTGGATGGCGGCGCTGGTCCCTTCTTTGTGACTGAGCCTCCGGGCTTCTATGGCCAGAGGACCTGGAATCCCCTGCCGGCTGGTTTCTGCTGCTGGGTATAGATCAGTCCCCACAGCCTCGGACTCCTGTGTCCGGTTTTAGTAACTTCAGCCAGGGCGAGCTATATCTCTGCTCACAGCCCCTGGCCTTCTGCTGCTGCTCCTACAGAGCTCCTGATCTCACTTTCCCTCTCCAGGCTCTGACTGCTCTGCTTGTTCTGCAGGCTCTGTCTCTGTCTGCAGCTTCACTCACTAATCCCGCCCCAGACCCAGTTTATAAGGGCAGATTCCTCCCCTCCCAGGTCTGGGTGGGCCGTGTTGCATGCTTAGGGCTCCTGACCAGAGAAACCTCCCACTTGCTCTCAGACATAATATCTCTATTACTGTGGTAACCAGACCCCTGGGGTGCCACATTCCCCCCTAGTAAATTTTAGTACTCCGGGACTAAACACATTTTTAAAGAAATATAAATACAAGGTATAACAATAACAAGACAACATATTTACAAGAAGCTTTAGTTCTTTTTAAAGGTCACGGCGTGTCCGTAACCGGGTGTCCATATCACCCAAGGTGAAGTTTGTAAAACAAGGGGGTGTCCATGTCACCCAAGGTGAAACTTTAAGCGAAGTAGGGGACCTGTCCAAAGCAAACCCCTTGCGTTGGCCTTGGGCGTGGCTGCAAGGGTAGACTAACTACTTTGGGCCGCAAGGAGGCCACGCCAGACAGGTTTTCTCTTCCGCGGCCGTCTTCGCAAGAGGCACCAAGGTGCAACTATCTACAGAACTGTTCCGGTTATCCAGTGTCCATAACCTGTTAGTCCAAATAAATCTGCAGGGTAACTGAGAAACATAATTAATAACAGGCAACAAACATAAACCATAAACAGTTAACAGATAAATTCACAGTGCATTAGTTTAGATTCTCCAGCGAGCGGGCATCTGACCTCTAGTGACTCTAGTGGACCTACGGAGCTCACTAACTGGTTCTGCACTACAGGGTGTAGGGGATGTTGTAGGTAAGCTGGGCAGCTATCTGCGCACTCTTTGGCCCACTAGGGGCACGGCAGGCTCACTACTAGCAGAGGCTTGATCCGCCTGTACTGCTGATGTGGACTCTTCTGCCTTTTGGGCCGGCTGCTCTTCCAGCTCTGCCGGTTCCTCTGTAGGCACTTGCGGGGCTGGCTGGAGAAAGGTGAGGACGGGTACCACGACAGCGCCGTTTACTTGTGTCCAAGACCGGGGGAAGTCTCTGAGTACAGTCCTGATCATTTCTTCCCTTTCCTCTGCGGGTCGAGGGTTTTCTTGATCTTCTTCTTCAGGGTTTTGCAGCTGCTCGGGACACTTCTTCAGGTGGTCTCTGAAGACCACGGCTGTGGTTTCTCCTCCATCCTTACTGATCACGCAAATCTTTGGGTTCTCATGGCTTGATGGCAGTACGGTGTACGGGTCCTTCTCCCACTGGTCGTCCAACTTGTGGAGCCGTCTTTTCCTCTTCAAGACCTGCTCTCCAGGTGCCAGGGGAACAGTGGGAGCATACTGGTTATAAGCCTTCTCTTGCCTTTCTCTAGCTTGAGACAGACTTCGCTCGACGCTCTCCTGTACTTTCCGATACTGCTGCTGCCGTTCTGTATCCCAGTCTGTCTCTGGCGAGGTGTCCTCAGGTGTCAGGACTCCCATATCCAGGTCAATAGGCAGCTTACCAGGTCTTGCTCTCATTAGGTAAGCCGGGGTACAGTTGGTGGAACCTACAGGGATGTGGTTATACAGGTCCACCAGATCGGGCAGTTTCTCAGGCCACAGACTGCGTTCTTCCAGGGGTAATGTTTTTAGCAGATCTATCACCACCTGGTTCATCTTCTCGCAGAGTCCATTGGTTTGAGGGTGATAGGGCGTTGTTCTTATCTTCTTGCAGCCATACAGGTTGCAGAACTCCTGGAAGACCTCCGCTTCGAAGGCTGGTCCTTGATCTGTCAACACTTGGTCCGGGTACCCGTGTGGATGGCAGAAGTGCTGCTGGAAGGCTCTAGCTGCTGTTTGAGCCGTTAAGTCCTTGACCGGGACCACCACCAGGAACCGGGAGTAATGATCTACGATTGTGAGGGTGTAGACATACCCAGATCTGCTTGGAGCCAGTTTCACATGGTCCAGGGCTACCAGTTCCAGTGGCTGTCTGGTGATGATGGGCTGCAGGGGAGTCTTCTGGCTGGCTCGGTCTTTTCTTCTCAGGTGGCACGGGCCACAGTCTCTGCACCACCTCTCGATGGCTCCTCTCATGCCTACCCAGTAGAACCGTTCACGCAACAAGAACTCCAGCTTCTTCCATCCAAAATGCCCTGCTCCGTTGTGGTATGCCTGCAGAACCATAGCCGCGTCTCATCTTGGGACCACTACCTGCCAGGTCAACTCATGTGTTCGAGAGTTAACAATTCTCCGGCACAGCTTCTCCCTGTAGAGGAACAGCTTACTTTTCTCCTTCCACAGTTGATTGGTCTCCTCCGGAGCATCTGGGTCAAGACGGGCATCGGCCTGGGTCAGCATTTCCTTCACCAAACGGACTGCGGGATCACTGTCTTGCGTCTCCGCCCAGTTGTAGTGGGGCAAGGGATTGAACGTCACGGAGCGCCTGTCCTTCACACGGTGGGAATACAGGGTAATCCCATGACGGTGGAACGCAGGGAGCTCAACTTCTTCCAGATCTTCTGGATCTTCCCCTACGTCCGGTAAGTTCGGCATTCTAGATAGGGCATCCGCGTTGGCATTTGAGCGTCCTGCCCGGTATTTGATGGTGAATTCAAAGTTGGACAGGGCCATCCATCTCTGTTCCAGGGCACCGAGCCTTGCAGTGTCCAGGTGTGTCAACGGGTTGTTATCCGTGTACACGGTGAATTTGGAGGAGGCAAGGTAATGCTTGAAACATTCGGTCACTGCCCACACTACTGCCAGGAACTCCAGCTTGAATGAGCTATAATTCTCAGGGTTCCTCTCCGTGGGCCGTAGCTTTCGGCTGGCGTAAGCGATTACCTGTTCTTTCCCTTGCTGGATCTGGGACAGTACGGCTCCTAGCCCGATGTTGCTTGCGTCCGTGTGGAGGATAAAGGGCTGGCTGTAGTCTGGATATGCCAGGATTTCATCCCCCGTGAGGGCCATCTTCAGCTGGCAGAAGGACTCCTCTTCCAGCTTTTCCCACCTAAAGGGCGGCTTCTGGTTTTTGGCTTTCCGAGATTGACATATCAGGAGGTCCTGCATAGGGGCTGCCATTTTGGTGAAACCGGGAATGAATCTTCGGTAGTAGCCTACCAACCCGAGGAACTGCCGCACTTCCTTTATGCTGGAGGGTCTTGGCCAGTCCTTAATCACGGTGATCTTATCAGGGTCGGGAGCCACTCCGTCAGCACTCACCACGTGTCCCAGGTACTGCACCTTTGGTTTCAGGAGGTGACACTTGGAGGGTTTCACCTTTAGGCCGTAGTTTGCCAGAGCTTCAAACACTTCTGCCAGGTGTTTCAGGTGGTCCTCGTAGGTCTTGGAATAGACGATGACATCGTCCAGGTATAACAGGATCGTCTCGAAGTTCCGGTGTCCCAGTCAGCATTCCATCAACCGTTGGAAGGTTCCTGGTGCGTTGCAGAGCCCGAACGGCATACAGTTAAATTCGCTGAGACCCATCGGGGTGGTGAATGCGGTCTTCTCCCGGTCCGCCTCTGCTACAGGAACCTGCCAGTACCCGCTAGTGAGATCCAAAGTAGAGAAGAAGTTAGCAGATTTTAATGCAGCTAAGGACTCTTCTATCCTTGGTAACGGGTACGCATCTTTGTGTGTGATACGGTTGACCTTCCTGTAGTCTACACACATTCTCATGGTGTTGTCTTTCTTTTTCACTAAGACTAGTGGAGCTGCCCAGGGGCTACAGCTGTCCCTGATTACCCCAGCCTCCTTCATGTCTCTAAGCATCCCCTTGGCGTGTTGGTAGTGTGCCGGGGGTACGGGTCGGTATCTCTCCTTTATGGGAGAATGGTCTCCCGTGGGGATGTGGTGTTCTACCCCCTTTACTCGCCCGAAGTCTAGCGGGTGTTTACTAAACACTCTCTCGTACTCTCGAACCACCCGATAGACTCCCTGTTTTTGGTGTGAAGGAGTGGAGTCAGTACCCAAATGCAGTTGCTGACACCAGTCCTCCATTGGTTTCTTAGAGCCGTTACCTTCCTCTGGTTGAGATGGAGGCAAGGGTTCCACGGCCTGTACAGAATTCTGGTTTATGGTGAACAATTTGGCTAGCCTGGCATACAGGGGCAGGTATACTTCTCTCTCCCCGATATTTATGATGCGAACGGGCACCCTCCCATGGCGTACATCGACCACTCCCCGTGCTGTCAAAATGGTGGGCCTACTGTCTGAGTAGACGGGTTCTACCATTGCTTGGTAGTCTCTACCTCTTAGACCAATAGCTGCCCGGCACCAAATCATCATCTCACTTTTTGGGGGCATGGCAATAGGGAACGGGTCACACATTCTCACGCTACCTATCTCACCACCAGATAGTTCCACCTGTTGCCGCTTCATCAGTGCCCGGATCTCTTTTTGGAGCACACGCTGCTGGCCGAAACTGGCGTTCTTGGCAACCTGCTGTAAAATGAGAATCACCTCTGCAAGACAATTTTCAATCACATTAGTTCCCAAGGTTATTCTAGGGTGACTCTCATGACGGTCTATGTCCATTATAATCAGTCCTTGTGCCACCAGTTCGACTTTACCAATCTTAATGGTCACCTCCTTGAATCCCACCTGCAGCACGGGCTGACCATTGCTGGCGATGATACTCAGGTCGTCATCTGGGTAGCGGGTTATGTCCGAGTCTTTCCAGTACTGCTTAAAGAGCACGTACGGGATGGTGGTCACCTGTGACCCAGTGTCTAGTAGGGCACTCATAGGAATGCCATCCAGTACCACAGGCAAGATTGGACGTCCCCCTACGTATTTATCACGCCAGTTTGATGGGCCTGATGATCTTATGCCTGGGGGCTGGCCCTCTACCCCAGGTTGTGCCCGTTTAAATGACAGTACCTTGCCACATGTCCGGGTTGATTGCAGCGGCGGCAGATGGGTCGTCCGTCCTCGTTGTATCTGTCGCTGGGTCTTCCTCTGGCCGGTGGGGTCGTCCTCAGTCGGCGCCACGGGATGTCCTCCGGTCCGGATGCCAGCTGGATCTTTCCTGGAGAAGAGACCTGTAAAGACTGCACAGTTCTGGTTAGTGCGGCAACGCTCTTAGTCAGTTCTTGGACCTGATGGTGCAGGTCTGTAGCCGGGTCACTGTTTAAAGCCTGCGCATCAGCTCCCACAGGCCCTGCAGACAAGGGCGCCGTCTCCTGGTGGTAAGTGATAGCAGGGCGCCTGTGGGTCACAGCGCCACCTGGTGCCGGTTCTCGGAGCACCCGGATGGCTCTGTCCTTGAACTGTGCAAAGTCCAGGTCAGGGTCCTGTAAGGCCATTGCCCGCAACTGGGTTCGGTGGGCATTGCACAGTAGACCCTCAATAAATTGTTCAGTCAACAGCTTATCTTCATTTCCCACGCTGTCAGGGTCTGCCTGCTTAATGGCTCTCAGAGCCTCTTGTAGGTTTAAAGCATAGTCTCTTATACTCTCATGTGCCCGCTGTTTGCACCCGTAAAATCTGAGCTTTATTTCGGCTGAGGTGCGGGTGTCAAATGTGTCTTTCAGCCGGGCTAGTATCTCTCTGACAGTCCTCTTCCTCCCAGGTGGCCAGGACTTTACCTCCCTTTGGGCTGCCCAGATTAATTGGGCCACCAGGATGCTCACTTTTTGCTCTTCTGTGAGGGGGTACACCTGGAAGAGGCTATCCAGTCTTTCTCTAAAGTCAGTTAGGGTATGTGACTCCCCTGAGTACTGGGGTAGCCAGGTTGCCCCCGGGATATAGGGCATGGTGAATGGCATGACTGCTGCGGCGGTTGCGCTGGCGGTGGCTGTGGCAGTGGAGCTCCCCTCGGTGTCCGACATCCTCCTTTCCCCCCTAGTGGACCGTGGCCTACCTTGCGATGCTCTTCTTCCGTAGGCCGCGGCTCCGCAGTCGATCGTCGGGGTTGAGGACCTGGCGTCGCGCTCCGATGACGTCAGCGTCGCTCTTCTTCCCTTCCAGGACTTTGCGCAGCGTCGGTGCGTGGGGCGGAGCTTCGGATCTCGCGCGCTTTCGGCGTCCACGCCCCTCTTCTTCCTGCTCAGCGTCCCGAAGATGGCGTCCGAAGGCGGGAAGCAACTGCGGATGGCGCGAAGAAGACGGCGGGAAACGGTCCAAGATGGCGTCTGATGGCGGGAATCGACTCCGGACGGCGGGAAACTTCACCATAGGTAAGTTCAAAAGTCTTTTTCAGGCACGCAGTACCCGGTGGTTGCGGGCACGAAATCCTGCCGACTACGCCAAAGTTGACGCGCCCCCTGGGCCTGTGCTGTGCAGGGGGATACCCGGAGCCGGATCGCTGGGATGCTGGGGGTTGTAGTCTCCGTGTGGCTTTGACCCGGTCCGTGCCCAGGGTGGTCAAACCAGTGGCAGTCTTAATGTATAGCAAATGTCCGACTACGCCACCCGTGGATTGCGGTCAGTAGGGACCGCCGCTGCGCTGCCGACCGCTGAGGCTGATGTTGTTTGCGCAGCCGAGTATGGGATAACTTCCCACGGGAGAAGTATTGCCTCAGGGCAGCTAATGTGAGAGATGATGGGAGTGATGGTGTGAGGGTCCCAGTGCTAATGGTGCTGAAGCGGCAAGGAATCACAGAGACGTGAGGTGCAGTTCAGGGTCTTTACTGATGGTACAAGGCAGACCCTCCCGGGAGTACTGGCTAGTATGAGGGGCCTGGTCAGTCTGTGAGCATGCAGGAGTTCCCTTGGCCAGGTGGAGTTGTAGGCCTCCCCGTTTATCTGCACTCTTCCTAGCTACCTTGCTGTCAGCGGTTACAAGTAGCCCACGTCCCTGAGTATACCGTGTGGTGCTCACCCGTATGGCTGGTGACTTGGGGCCTTCTGTTAGCCTCCGCTCCTGGATGGCGGCGCTGGTCCCTTCTTTGAGACTGAGCCTCCGGGCTTCTATGGCCAGAGGACCTGGAATCCCCTGCCGGCTGGTTTCTGCTGCTGGGTATAGATCAGTCCCCACAGCCTCGGACTCCTGTGTCCGGTTTTAGTAACTTCAGCCAGGGCGAGCTATATCTCTGCTCACAGCCCCTGGCCTTCTGCTGCTGCTCCTACAGAGCTCCTGATCTCACTTTCCCTTTCCAGGCTCTGACTGCTCTGCTTGTTCTGCAGGCTCTGTCTCTGTCTGCAGCTTCACTCACTAATCCCGCCCCAGACCCAGTTTATAAGGGCAGATTCCTCCCCTCCCAGGTCTGGGTGGGCCGTGTTGCATGCTTAGGGCTCCTGACCAGAGAAACCTTCCACTTGCTCTCAGACATAATATCTCTATTACTGTGGTAACCAGACCCCTGGGGTGCCACACAACCAATCTGGATCTTGAAAGACAGCGGTTAAATGGGTTGTCCACTACTTGGACAACCCCTTCTCATTCCTCATGCTTGGTCCCGTTAAAATAAAAACACCTATACTCCTCTCCAGTACCTGCACCGTACCAACGGTGTCTGCATTCGCGTTCCTGGGGCCCAATCAGCGCTGGTGTCACTGTCCTGCCTTCGGACAAATCGAACATCAACAGGAAGTCAGAGAGCAGCTCTGACTTCCTGTTGATGTTCAACACATCCAAAGACGAGGATAGTGAGGCCGGCACTGATTAGGCGCAGGGCTCGCATGATGTAACAACTTCACATGGGCTCCAGGAACGCGATTGTCGACACCGCTGGAACGGCGCCAGAGGTGAGTATAGGTGTTTTTATTTTAACAAGTCCAAAGATGGAGAATGAGAAGAGGTTGTCCTAGTAGTGGTCAACCCCTTTAAAAGAACAAGGATCGAGTAATCGCTGCTAATTAATTATCATGGAAGCATTTAATTAATTAGGTTTCAAAGTATGCAAAATATCGACAACCTAATCTATGGCACTTTGTCTATGTTAACCATAGGACTGCCTCTACGTTACATTCACCTTGTGTTAAAGGGATATTTTAGTTTATATATTGCATAATAAAAAGATTTATAATTTTCCGATATTTTTTTTATATTAATTTCTCAAATTTTTCTTTATGTCATCTTTTTTGTCATTGAATATAAACCTAAATTGTTTACACCTAGTAATAACGTAAAGAAAAAAATATCATTTATAAAGGAAGTATGAAAAATGTTATAACTTTTCTAAAAATAACCATTACATTTTCTGAAACTGACATAACTTTTTAAATGCTTGACATGGAAGTCTGAAAATAGAGAAGATGTATAGAAACTAGTGTAAAGAAAACTAAAACCGCTGCTGCCCTTAGCAAAAAAAGCCCAAAAGAAGCACCAGTTTGATTTATTACAATAGGCAGCAGTTTCATTTTACCTTTATACTGATTTATACATTGCCTAGAATGTCAGATTCACAGGTTCAGTATTTGGTCAGTATTTTCCATCAGTATTTGCAAGCCAAAGTCAGGCGTGGAACAGTCTGAGGAAAAGTTTAATAGAAACACGTCACCACTTCTGTATTTATCACCCACTCCTGGTTTTGGTTTACAAATACTGATGTAAAATACTGTCCAAATACCCAAATACTGAAGGTGTGAACATTGCTTTAGGCTGGCTTTACACCAGCCGATCTGGGGCATTAAATGACTGCCAATCTGCTACATGGCTGGCCAACCACGTTTACACTGTGCTCAGAAGGACCATTAGTCTCGGTAGCACGTCTTTTTTATACAATATGATGTGCTGTCGAGAATTTTTTATGCAAGACAACAGATCATTTCACCCAATGAAAAAGAGTTTTGCTCATATGTCAGGTAATCGGCAGACATGTTTACATTGCACAATTATCAGGAAATGAGCATTGCTAGGAATACACGCTCGTGATAACCGTGCAGTCTAAATGCACTGTCAGGCCCTGTTCACGTCTGTTCTGTTTTAGGAACAGACAGCTGAATACGTGATCCATTTCATCAGTTATGCAAACAGAGGCAGAGGGGCTCCATTATTATGGGGTTCTGTCAGGATTCCGTTTTTTAGAGTGGAAGAAAAAGTTCCTTGTGTAGGAATTTTATTTTTCGTTCTAAAAAATAGACACCAAACTGACCCCATAATAATCAACAGGGGTCCCTTTGTTTTGGTTTGCATAACTGCATGCAAAGATAATTTATCCTGTTTAAATCCTCCGAAAACGAAACAGACAAGCAGAAGGTTTAAATGTTTTGTGAGCGATATTTCAGGTGTTTTCGGAATTCACTCGCTCCAAAACACTCCTCAAAAAACTCAGTTTGCACATAGCCTATGAGTGCAGTTTTCATGGAGGTTCACTCCACCTATTAATAGAAGGGACAGGAGCCGCTAGAGATGGGCCCCCTTTTTCAAGAGCCTCAGAACTGATACATACATTTCAACAGAGGCAATTCATGCATCACCCGATGATGTTTGCTCTGCAAATTTTGCTTATTGTGAAGGCCCCCCATACACATTAGATAGCCGAACAATCATTTGGCCACCCCCCCATATACATTATCCTTAAATTTTCACTGACCACTTGGGCTTTTTTACATTCATACCTTCTGTCCTTTCAGGAAGAGTTTTCAGCAGGCTCCCTATAAGCAGAGGCAGGATAACAATGACAGGTAACACCTCTATACATAGCTGCTATCACAGGATCCTCCAATCACAAAAGGTGATGTCACCACAGGACCTGTGTCCCCTCCCTTTACAATGACCTTTGCACTCGCTCATTAGATGCTTCAATACAATAGATAGGGATGGAGGTCTGTTCATTGTGGCTGTGTACATGTGTGTTTCCCGAAACAATAAGCAGTTAGAGTCTAAAAAAGGCCCAGTGTGAGAATTGCAAGATTTTTATTTTTAATACAGATTGTGATATGTTTAAAAGAAAAAAAGTTGCCAAAAAAATATTTTAAAAAAATACATAAGTCTCATTTAAACAATAAATCTTTTTCTGATGATTGCTTCCCTAGAAAACAAATGGGCAGCATCGTGGCTCAACTGTAAACATTTTATCATGTTATTCCCACAGTCTTTATCAATAAAAAATATAGATTGGTCAATTGGCTTCCAAATAAATAATAATCATTTTGTTTGTGTTTGCGATAGGGAAATTGTATGTATTTTTTTTGCAACTTTAACTGAAAGAAACGTCAGGAAAACATTACAAGAATTGTACATATCTGTTTAAAATTAAAACATATAACCTAGTACAGTTAGATGTGAGAATAATATTCCATTCATCTGTTTTTACATCTAGCAAAAGAGATTTTCCTCCAATCTGAAATGTAACTGAACAAAGAAAACTTTGTGTATAGGAATAATAATAAATATAGTAATAAGTAATGAACTTGTGTGGTATTTAAAAAATAGTAATTATTCCTAATAAAGAGAAGCATGCAGAACATCTGAGTTTTGTTTTTTGACTGTAGCTTTTGAAGTAAAAAGGTTATAATTAGATAATTGGAAAACAATTATGATTTCTTTGTGTTGGGGAAAACCCCCTAAACTAAACCATAGGTGAGAAGTTCACCAATAACTTTACCCAAATGTCTGAGTATCTTAAGTTAGCCAAATTCTAAATATCTTTGCTTATTAAATAGTAAATGTATTGAACTGATTCCAATGCATCATTCCACTGAAACTGCCCTGAAGGTTAAGTTCTAGGACTCCTGCTCTTCTCCATCTACACCTTTGGCCTGGGAAAGCTCATAGAGTCTCACAGCTTTCAGTATCATCTCTTTGCTGATAACACACGGATCTACAGTACCACTCTGAACCCGATATCAGCTCCCTATTAACCAGAATCCCACATTGTCTGTCCTCTATGTCATCCTTTTTCTCTGCTAGATTTTAAAAACTTAACATGGACAAAACAGAATTTATCATCTTTCCCCCATCTCACTTAAACCCCCCACAGACTTATCTATGGCTGCCCACTCTCCCCAGTCCTGCAAGCTAGCTGCCTCGGGGTAACCCTGGACTCTAATCTCTCTTTCAAACCTGATATCCAAGCCTTTCCACTTCCTGCCGACTCTAAAGCCCCCGTTTCACATAGCGAGATCACTAGTGAGATCGCTGCTGTGTCACGGTTTTGGTGACGCAACAGCGACCTCACCAGCGATGTCGCTATGTGTGACACTTTGCAGCGATCAGGCCCCTGCTGTGAGGTCGCTGATCGCTGCAAAGTGTCCTGGACCATTTTTTGGTCGTTGCCCTCCCGCTGGTCAGCACACATCGCTGTGTGTGACCAGCGGGAACAGCGATCAGGCTGGTAACCATGATAAACATCGGGTTACTAGGGGCACACGCGCACCTAGTAACCCGTTGTTTATCATGGTTACGAGCCTGCTAAAGTGAGCGGTAACCTCCCGCTCACCGTAACAGAGTGGTAACCATGATAAACAACGGGTTACTAGGTGCGCGTGTGCCCCTAGTAACCCGTTGTTTATCATGGTTACGAGCCTGCTAAAGTGAGCGGTAACCTCCCGCTCACCGTAGCAGAGTGGTAACCATGATAAACAACGGGTTACTAGGTGCGCGTGTGCCCCTAGTATCCCGATGTTTATCATGGTTACGAGCCTGCTAAAGTGAGCGGTAACCTCCCGCTCACCGTAGCAGAGTGGTAACCATGATAAACAACGGGTTACTAGGTGCGCGTGTGCCCCTAGTAACCCGATGGTTATCATGGTTACCAGCCTGCTCCTGCTTCAGCAGGCTGGTAACCAGGAGCAGGACATCGTGGAAAGATTCTTTCCACGATGTCGCTGCTCCCCTGATCGTTGGTGAGCCTGCCTGTTTGACAGCTCACCAGCGACCACATAGCGACGCAGCAACGATCCCTGACAGGTCATATCATTGTCGGGATCGTTGCAGCGTCGCTAATTGTGACGGGGCCTTTACTCAAAAATGTTTCCCGGGACCGCACATTCCTTAATCAAGGATCTGTAAAAACAATAGTGCATGCCCTCATCATCTTCCGCCTCGACTACTGCAACCTCCTGCAACCCCCTTCTAAGGCTCTCCCACTCCTCCAATCTTTCCTAAACTCTGCTTACCGACTAATCCACCTGTCCCCCCGCTATTCCCCGGCTTCTCATTTCTGTCAATCTCTTCACTGGCTCCCAATTGTCGAGAGACTCGAACAGTTCAAGACCCTAACCTTGGCATACAAAGCCATCCACAACCTGTCTCCTCCTTATATCTGTGACCTATTCTCCCGATACATACCTACACGCAACCTCCGATCCTCATAAGATCTCCTTCTCTACTCCCCTTTTATATCCTCTTCCCACAATCGCATACAAGATTTCTCCCATGCATCCCCCCTACTCTGGAACTCTCTACCCCAACACATCAGACTCTCGCCTACCGTAGAAACCTTCAAAAGGAATCTGAAGACTCACCTCTTCCGACAAGCCTACAACCTGCAGTAACCCTCACTCCACCATACCGCTGCATGAACCACTCTACCCTCACCTACTGTATCCTCACCCATCCCTTGTAGATTGTGAGCTCTCGCGGGCAGGGTCCTCTTTCCTCCTGTACCAGTCGCTGACTTGTATTGTACTTGTTTTTTATTATGTATACCCCTTTTCACATGTAAAGTGCCATGGAAAAAATGGCACTATAATAATAAATAATAACTGATGTTATAATTAATAAAAAAATCTAGATCACCTTTACCAAGAATAGCAGAAACATCACTATAGCATGATAAACATGTACCTTAGTTGTAGTAGTGTCATAACTATATATCTGTAGAGAAAAATAAACACAAATACTGTAAAATGTTACTATAAAGCTACGTTCCCACGGTGAGTTTTATTAAACTGTATATTTTTGGAAAAAAAAATGCAAGTAACCTATTTTACTTAATAGGTGCATAAAAACTACATCAAAAACTCACCAAATACTCACCGTGGAAACGTTGCCTCAGCAAAATTACCACAGCATAAGAAATAGGGTATATTGCAAGTTTATTTGTTTGTCATATATGGAGATGCCTACTCTTAGGGTATGTGCACACGATCATTTTTGGCAGAGCTTTGAACGCAGCATACTTGTGCTGCGTCCAAAGCGCTGCATGCAGGTGAATCCGCATGTGTTCACTGAACCATGTGGATTCACTGAATCCCATATATTGTACTGATAGAATTTCTCTTGCGGAGACTAGCGACTCTGCAAGAGAAATTCTAACATGCTGTGGTCTGTGAAGACACGCCTCATGTCCGCCCTGTGGGTGAGCCGCAGGAGCACGTAGACGCATAGTGGGCATGGGATTTCTTGAAATCCCATCCACTATGCTCTAACATCTGGCCACTGCGGATTGCACGCAGCGCAACTGTGCTGCTTCCAATCCGCAGCGTTTACTGACTGTGTGTACGCACCCATACTATGCACCTGTACACAACTATTTTCAGTTTGGAAGTAACAGTCAGTCTTTTGTTAGTTGTACACATAGGTTCTCTGACCGAGCACTCCACCCATCAGCCCTTGGTGGTTTTAGTCACAGCAGGATCCTACCTTCCCATATAAATAAAGGCTATCAGCCCAGGAGAGGAATCACATTAGATTAATTAAGTGGTGTGAAAGTTTTATTTACCCAATATCCATGTAAGATCAGAGACATGATGCCCTCACTGTCTCTAGAGCAGATTCCTCAGATTTTGTAGTAAGTCATAAATCCTTGGGACAGATTTAGTCCTGTGTGAATTGTATCAAAGACTGTCATAAACTTTTGTTCACAGACCAGCTATAAGGAGGGCCTCACAGGCTGTGTCAGTGACTCATTGACAGGTCTCATTCACTGCAGTACACGAGTACTGCGATGCATAAGACCGACGATCAGAGTAAAAATTGTACATGCCACACAGTGGAACTTAGTGAAAATTTAAAAAAAAAATACATAAAATGTGTTAAAAGTAAAAAAAAAAACAGCACAAATCCGTCGTTTCGCCACTAAAATTGCAGCATTTGCGTTAACACAAAAAAAGTACACGACTCGATCTATAAGAATGGCACATTATTTATTCCATATGGCGAACATCAGAAAAAAAAAACACTCAAAAAGGTTGCTTTTTCATCATACTGACACAAAACATGTAATAAAAAGAGATCAAAAGATCTGTTTAAAAAAGTAAAATAAGATGGTATAAATGAAAACGCCAAACCGTCCTGGAAAAAACAAGCCCTAGTATGGCTCATTCTAAAAATTTTTAGTTTTAAAAAGTTACAGCTCTCAGAATATGAAAATGCAAAAACAAATATATTTTTGGAAAATATTGTTTTTCCTCTGTAAAAGTAACATAGCATAAAAAATATATAAATCTGGTATAGCTATAATCATATCAACCCAACGAACAAATCGGTCTTATCATATTTACTGCACAGTGAACCTCACAAAAAAGTAAATAAAAACAATAATTGAATTGCTGATGTTTGTTCATTCTGCATCTAAAAAATCTGAATAAAAAGTGATCAAAAACATTGTGCCCTAAAATGGTATAAAAAATATATCCAACTCGTCGCACAAAAAATAAGCTGTCGGACAGTTCTGTTCGCCAACAAAATAAAAAATTATAGCTCGCAGAATGTGGTGACAGAAAAATCTATTTTTTTTGTTTTATAAAAAAGCATTTTCACTGTGTGATGGCAGCAAACTATAAAAAACTATATAAGGCTGTGTGCCCACGATGAGTTTTTTAAGCTTAAAAAATGCATGGTAGAAGGCCTGCCATGTCCCCCAATGATAATCCGCATGTTCTGTGCACATGCTGCGGAAATTTCCGCTGCGGATTATCATTGCGGAAAAAAACGCAGCACTACCAATTATTTTGTGGAAGTGCTGCTTTTTCGCCGCCATTGACTTGCATTAGAACGCGCCAATTCCGCAAGACTGCATCTGTACTTGCGTAATTGGCGCGTTCTAATGTGCGGATGGTACCCGGGTGTGGAGGAGAGGAGAGTCTCATCCACACCCAGGTACCATTAAAAAATCTGTAAAAAAAAGAATAAAATAAAAAATAAATATATACTTACCTTCCGGCGGCCCGCGGTGCGCTCCTCCTTGCTTCCCGGCATTTCGCGGTGGAATGAAGGACCTGCGCTGACGTCAGAGTCATGTGACAGGTCATGTGACGCTGACGTCGGCAGGTCCTTCAATCCACCGCTGCCGGCAGCCAGGAGCGAGCGAAGCAAGACACCGGGGGCCATCGGAAGGTAAGTATATATTTATTTTTTTATTTTTTGACATTCTCTCGGTCACACTATATAAATCCATGGCTGTTTGCATGGATTTATATAGTGTGACCAAGTTGACAAACACTTTCCAAGTGATGCTAAAATCGCTTGGAAAGCGCTTGACAACCCGTATGCGGAAATGCAAGTGAAGAACGCTTCACATCCGCATGTCCCTGGCAGGAAAACGCACGTACAATCCGCATGTACAATCCACATGCTTTTTTTTCTGCCAGGGAGATGCAGAAACGCTCAGGAAAAAATCCGGAGCATTTCTGCATCGTGGGCACATAGCCTCAGTCTGGTATCGCTGTAATTGCACCAATCAAAGAATAAAGCCATCTAATCACTTGTATCGCACTGTCAACCGCACAAAAATAAAAATAAGAACTATTCTTGTACTGCTGTTTGTTTGTTCATTCTGCCTGCAAAAAATAAGAATAAGGCTCAAGCCACATTTATCCTGTGCTCTCCGCTGATCGCTTACATCGGGGTTTCCATGTAAGTCCCAAAAGATGTGATTCAGACAAAATCCCAGACAGAACCACTCATGAGGCAGATTGAGTTACTTTGGACTGGTCTGTGTTCAGGCAGTGTCCCATCGTTTTCTTTGTCTTTTTAGCACAAAGTTCAAATGTGGCCGACCACCATTCTATGCCCACTGTCAGCCATTTCCTCAATACTGCCGCGGCCACTCTCCTCTGCATGTGCCCTCCCATCAGGGCACGCGGCTTGATGGGAGGGCACGCACAGAGAAGAGTGGCCGCGGCGCTAGTGAAAGGGTGATGGCGTGCGCACTGACAAGTGTGAGAGGATGGCCTGTAGGCCCACAGGTAGGTAGGGATCAGCGTTGGAATGGCAGAGGTGAGTATTTATTTTTTCAATCTGGGGTCGTTCTGTGAGGAGCACCATGCGGGGCCGTGTGTACAGTACGAAGCACTATGCAAGGTCATGTATACAGTACGGGGCCATGTATACAGTACTTAGCACTATGCAAGGTCGTGTATACAGTACGGAGCACCATGCGGGGCCATGTATACAGTACGGAGCACCATGCGGGGCCATGTATACAGTACGGAGCACCATGCGGGGCCATGTATACAGTACGGAGCACCATGCGGGGCCGTGTATACAGTACGGAGCACCATGCGGGGCTGTGTATACAGTACGGAGCACCATGTGGGGTCGTGTATACTGTACAGAGCACCATGCGGGTTCGTATATACAGTGCGGAGCACCATGTGGGGCTGTGTACACGGTACGGAGGACTATATGAGGCCCATTATACTGTATGGAGGACTATGTGGGGCCCATTATACTGTATGGAAGACTATGAGGGGCCCATTATACTGCATGAAGAACTATGTGGGGCCCATTATTCTGTATGGAGGATTATGAGGGGCCCATTATACTGTATGGAGGACTATATGGGACCATTATTCTGTATGGAGAACTATGTGGGGCCCATTATACTGTATGGAGCACTATGTGGGGCACATACTGTATGGAGCACTATGAGGGGCCATTATACTGTATGGAGCACTATGTGGGGCCATTATACTGTATGGAGCACTATGTGGGGCCCATTATACTGTATGGAGGACTATGTCGGGCCATTATACTGTATGGAGGACTATGAGGGGCCCAGTATACTGTATGGAGGACTCTTTGTGGCCATTATACTGTATGGTGGACTCTTTGTGGCCATTATACTGTATGGAGGGCTGTGTGGAGATTACAGTTGGAGAATCATACTGTGATGGAGTCACCATTGTTTGTTGGGTGGATTGAGGGAGAGGGGTCATCATACTGTGCATGTGGAGGATTTCACTGTGGGGGTATCATACTGTGTTTGGGGGCACTTTTGTTTGCATCATACATTATTATCTGTTTCATTCAAGGATATGTATCCTCTGTTAAAGTACATATTTAAATTAGGCTTTTACATAGCATATTATAATATTCCACTATAATTTTTGAATTAATTGTTATATTTGATAAAGAAAAACTTCCTCAATTGCAGACACTTTTTTAATAAATATCAAGGTTGGTCCGCGACATTGTCCAAGCTTTGAACTTTAGCCCTTAGTGTATTTGAGTTTGACATCCCTGGCTTTAAAGCTACTATCTACACTGCCCCCATAGCGTTGTTAGTGATGCAATATGCAGCGCTAACAAGCGTTTTTCATTAAAATTGGTGGTAATATAATGATTTTATAACATTATATATACTTTATCCTACCTGCTCGTTTTCAGTCATAGGGGTGTGATCCTGCTATTCACTCATGGTCGGGCACCACATTCAGGCATTGCTGGCGCCACCCACGTATTTGAATATTGCTCCCGGCAAGCGCTATTATTGTGGAGCAGTTGCACACTTCTACATGTCCGGCGCTGGTCCCGCGCCTGCGCAGTGAGACTGTGCCGCTGCTCCTGGGCCACTGCTGTATGCTTGCCCCCTAGGCCAAAATTTGCCAGCCAGCCCCTGATGGCACCCACAATCTATTCAAACAAAATCTGAGTTCTAAAATCCAAGTAGCCCTCCTTCCCATCTGATTCCTGCGGTGTGCTCAAACAGTAGTGTACAACCACATATGGGGTACTGCCACGTTCAGTAAAAATTGCATAACAAATTATAGTGTCCATTTTCTCCTATTACCCCACATGGAAATGATAAATTTGGGGCTAAAACAGTATTTTAGTGGAAAAAATGTTATTTTTTTCTTTTCACATCTAAATATTATAAAGTTTCGTGAATCACCTGTAGATTAAAAATGCTCAGTACACACCTAGATGAATTCATTTAGGGGGTCTAGTTTCAAAAATGGGTTCACTTGTGGGGAGTTTCTGCTGTTTTGGCACCTCAGGGGCTCGGCTAATAGAGCCCACAATCTATTCAAACGTAATCTGTGCTCTAAAAACCAAGTAGTGCTCCTTCCCCTCCAATTCCTGCTGTATGCTTAAAGCATTGTGTACAACCGCATATGGGGTACTGCCACGTTCAGTAAAAATCGCATAACAAATTATGGGGTCCATTTTCTGATATTACCCATTGTGGAAATTCTGAATGTAATTTTTTCTTTTCACATCTAAATGTTGTAAAGTTTTGTGAATCACCTGTAGGTTAAAAATGCTCAGTACACACTTAGATGAATTCCTTGAGGGTCTAGTTTCCAAAATGGTGTCACTTGTGGGAGGGAAGGGGGCGGGTTTTATGTTTTGGCAAGTCGGGGTTTCTGCAAATGCGACATGGCATTCACAATCTATTCCAGACAAATTTACACCCCAAAAGTCAAATAGCTCTTTCCTTTCTGAGCCCTGCCGTGCGCCCAAACAGGAGTTTTTGACAACAAGTGGGTCTACAAGTTTGGAAGAAATTGCGCAACAAATTATGGGGTCCATTTTTTCCTATTATCCATTGTGAAAAGTATGAATTTGGGGCTAAAACATTTTATCAGAAAAAAAATACCGTAATAATCGTTTTCACATCCACATTTTAAAAAGTTCTATGAAGCAGCCACAGGTTCAACAAGCTCAAGACATCCCTAGATAAATTCATTGATTGGTTTAGTTTCCAAATTGGGGTCACCTGAAGGGGTTTCTGGTGTTTTGGTACCACAGGGCCTCTGCAAATAAAACATGGTATCTGCAGTCTATTCCAGCCAAATTTACATTCCAAATACCAAATGTTGCTTCTTCCCTTCCGAACCCTGCCATGTGTGTCCAGATAGAACTTTTTGACTACATGTGGGGTATTGCCATGCTCAGAGGATAGTGCTTAACAAACTGAGCTGTCCATTTTTTCATGTTACCTTTTGCAAAAGTGAAAAATTTGGGGCTAAAGTAGAATTTTTGTGAAAAAAAATTAACATTTTCAATATGACGACCTAATGTTAGCAAATTCTGTGTCGTACCTGTGAGTTTAAAATGCTCACTATACCCCTGGATAAAATCGTTGAGGGGTGTAGTTTCCAAAATGGGGTCACTTGTGGGGGTTTTCTAGTGTTTGGTTGCCTTAGGGGCCGTGCTAATGCGACATGGTGCTTGTAATCTATTTCAGCCAAATTTGTTTTCCAAAATTCAAATGGTGCTCCTTCCATTCCGATCCCTGCCGTTTGTCAAACAGAGGTTTCTGATCACATGTGGGGTATCAGCACAATCAGAAGAAACTAGGTAACAAATAGTGGGATCCATTTTCTTGTGCTATTCCTTGTGAAAAAATTGGGGCTAAAGGAACATTTTAGAGTAAAAATTACAATTTTTTTCCATTCAAATTTGTATTCATTCCTGTGAAGCACCTGAAGGGTTAGAAAATTTCCTGACAGCAGTTTTGAAGTATTTGAGGGGTATGGTTTTTAAAATGGTATCACATTTGGGGAGTTTCCAATTGTGACATGCAGAAGTAGTGTTGTTGCTTCAAAAGCATCCAGCATCTATAAGACTTAACACAGTCACAGGAGACATGGAGTGGTCAGCAGAGCCCCAGGGGGATTGTGGGGGAGTTGTTTACTGTTCTGGCTGCAGCCAAAGGGAGACGTGGTGTGTGTGATCTGTATCTCACAGAGATGCAGGAAAGAGAACAGGATTCAAGTCCAGGGCGAAACTCAACACAAGTCAGATACCCTGCACTGTTAGTTCAGGAAGTCTATCATCTGGCAGGAAGATAAGGACTGGAAGGAATTGTGTCACAGGGATCATCTCCCTCATCAAACCCTCACCCCCTCCATCTCCATGCAGGATAAAGAATGCTGTGTACTATTGGGTCCTTATGAAGAAAAGCCTGTGGTTGTGTATGCATAGAAGTATGCTGCTAAGAGATCTAATCTATGCTGAATTATTACTGAAGAGACTTTAATACTGTGCCTTGTGAAGAAACTACTATATTGTTACTGGAGCCGGTTGTTCAAGAAACTAAGACTGTACTGTAATGAAGATTGTTGCTGTAATATCCCTGAATTGCACTGGCCGTGCTTCAGATTAAACTCCTGTGTTAAACTGTTGAAAAAGACTCTTGTCAGATGTGTCTGATCAGCAATTGAATCTATCGTGTGCCTCAGAGAAGCTACAGCCTACGGTCGCCCTGAGTAACGGTTCCCCCAGGATTCCAAAGAATTCATGAAACCCGTCTCGCCCTATCTGAACCTAGCGGCGTGCGTGTAACACAATATATAGTCCCCTCAAAGTCCATTAAATTCTGAGTAGATTCCTAAAGAAACAAGTTTTGGAAACTTCTTGAAAAAAAATGATAAATTGCTATCTACTAAACTTTTAACCCTTCTAACATCCTAACAAATGACATTTGAAAAAAATGATGCAGATGTAAGGTAGACATATGGTAAATATTATTTATTAATTATTTTGTACTGCATGACTAACTAGTTTAAGGATATAAAGACTGAAAGTTTGAATATTCCAAATTTTTCAAAATTCCAATATTTTCACAAATAAAAACAAAACATATCGACCTAAATTTACCCCTAACAAAGTACAATATGTCAAGAAAAAAAAACAATTGTAGAATCACTGGAATACGTTGAAGCATTCCAGAGTTACTGTATTACCACATGACACTGGTCAGATTAAAAAAATTTGGCCTCGTCATTAAGGTTAAAATTTGCTCAGTTACTAAGGGTTTAATACAATAACCTGTGTCCTGGACCACAGAAATGTTTAGCCACAGGTTGATGGGTTTTTTTACTCTCAGTTTCTGTCCTGTTTTTAACATAGAGACCTCCAGTACGACAAATAGTGCACAAAATTAAGTACACCACATCTGAAGAGGAACATGTGAAGGTCCCAGGAATCTTATAGTCCTGCTGTGCCATATACAGATCCGTAATGCACTGCAGGACTATAAGATTCCTTGGACATTAACATTTTTATTGCAATACCATAGTTTTGCAGTATATAGTTAAAAGTACAGCCTCCTATGAACGGCAGCCACAGGCTAGTGTTTACAGGAGCCCTGTCAATGCTAGTCACCTGCTGCTGTGGCAACCCATCGGTTGATACTGTGCCATTGCGTTTTGGATGGCGGTGGATGTGTGGAATAGTGCTCCTCCCCACCTTCTGGTCCATGCACTTTAAATGCCGCTGTCAGAGGATGACAGATGTATTTAAGAGGTTAACAGCAGCGGACAGGGCTCCACTCCACTTGCGGATGTAATTTCCAGGAAAGATGCAGGCTCTGCTCTTGCGGTACATCCAATGTCGGGAAGGGGTTAAAGAGGTTGTCCACTACTTTTACTTTTACATTGATGACTTATCGTTAGGATAGGTAAGGATAGTTAAGAAAATTATTAAACCTGGTGTCACAGAAATGGCTCAGAGCTTAGCGGAGAGAGATACTCCTTAGGAAAACGGACAGAACCCACAGCAAGCTGTACCTTCCAGGACTGACAAATGACAAACCCAAATTCTGCTTTTTATTAAAGATTAATCCCACATACCTCCCCTTGGTGAGCTCATGTGCGGGCTGGTTGTGGGATGTGTTAGGTCCTTAAGAATTTTAAGAGATCCCCAACTTTCAGAATATCTTCGCCCTGGAGATTCCAGGTAGTAGATATGGTCGTCCTGTTTCTTATCATGATTTTACCTATACCGATGAAACATGGCATGGATAGCACCATCCATTGAATCCGATATTAAGTTGGAGGGGTTAGAATGGCCTTACGGAGATGTGAATGAATGCTTTACGTTTGTCCCTTCGATACAACGCCAAGCATATATATAAATATTTGATCAATGCAACCCCCAATATTCATCACCAACCACTGGTTCCAAAACGTCTCAGCAGTTGTTTGTTCAGAGGAAAGCTCTGGCCTCGGACATGTACTTTCCTCGCCTCTCTGTAAACAGATCCCAGTCTTCATGTCTGGCTCTCAGAGAAAATCTCTTGTGCTAATTACCTGGTCACTGCAGAAGATCCTGACTTCAGTGGAGGTGTATGTGTCAGCTTTCTCTCACGTGCCCAGTTATAATTAGTTTTTCTCTTCCCCAGCTATTATTAATCCCATATGTTCAATGTGGAGTCCTACCTCAATGAATGTTGAAGTGTTAGTTCTTTCGCCCTTCACCAGCTATAATTAATCCCATATGTTGTGGTGATATGACCCCTCTCCAGAGATGTCTTATGTATTTTAATTTTCTTCTATGACAGTCGCTTTCTAACTTGTTGATTATCTTGTCCTGAGGTCTTCTGTCCTCATTTTATTCACTTTCTACAGTATAATGGTTGAGTACACACTTTACAAAACAATGTCACATAAAAAATTTTGTAAATGATGAATTGGGCTCCAAGAATTTAGAAGTATAAGCTCAGCCTCCGTTTACAAGGAATGTTGCACACACACATTAGATGCTTCAACACAAAAGATAGAGTCAGAGCCTGTTCATTGCAGCTAAAGTGTGAAAAGTCCTATTTTTTATGTTTAATATAGATTGTGACTTGTATAAAAATACATTTAACTCAAAAGCCTGATTTAAACAATATATTGTCTAATGATAATTTCTCTTTAAAAGCTTAATGATCTGAGATACCTCTAGAAGTGTGCAAAGTTTATCAGACTGATGGTAGTAAATTTTCTGTCCTAGAAAATTAACTACCGTATTTTTCGGACCATAAGACGCACTCCCCCCCAAAAAAATTTGGGAGGAAAATGGGGGGTGCGTCTAGTGGTCCGAACGTAGAGCCTGATACCTGATAGTTGCGGTGGTGGTGGAGCGGGATTGCAGGGCCCTCAGTTCCCTCCCTCCTTCAGGAAGCCGGCAGTGGCGGTGGCAGAAGAGGTGAGATCCTGTGGACCGGTGTATGCCTTGGGGCGGTGAGCGGCGCGGCCATCTTTCTGAAGCTGCGATCTATAGGAAAATGGCCAGCCGAGCCGGCGCATGCGCAGACTGGTAGCTCGGGCCGCCATTTTCCTGTAGATCACAGCTTCAGGAAGACGGCCGCGCACACCAGAAAGTCCGCATGCTGCTCACCAGCCCCCAGGCAGACACTGGCTCCGACCCCCAGGCAGACTGCGGCCCCGTCCTCGGCCAGGCACCGGCCCTGAGCCAGGCACCAGGCCTCAGCCATCTCACCTCTTCTGCTGCAGCTGCCAGGTTCCTGAGGAAGGGAACGGAGGGCCCTACGATCCTGCTCCACCACCACTGCAACTCTCCGCTGCTGGAGCATCGGCTTCCTGAAGGACCCTGCCTCCTGTGACCCTTGATACACCGCCCCATAGGTAAGATACCATACCTATTCAGACTATAAGATGGACCCCCATGTTACCAAAAATATTTTTTTCCTATATTCCACCCCAAAATTTGGGGTGCGTCTTATGGTCTGGTGTGTCTTATAGTCCGAAAAATATGATATGCACTATGGAATAATAACAGTATTTCTGATTATCAGATTATCAGGAAACTTCATCTCCAAAGATTTGTTAGATGTAGTGTAAAGAGTTGAGAGATGTAGAGGCTGCATCATTAGCACAGTCAGGAGAACCATTAGGGACTTTGTTAAAATCATGTGTTTAAAGTAATAGTCTTGGTGGGGAAAAATTAGTTTCTAGGACATATGTTCAAGGAGATTCAAATCAAATGGTACATCAAATCGTAAAACCAAAGTTCTTCGTAAAAGGTGCAGTATAATATGTGAAATCACAGAATAACCTGAATGATAAAGGTGAGTGAGTCTTTTGAAAATGTCCAGCTTCTGCGATTTTCCCCAAAATTTGATTTACAGCGTATCAATTAGATTTTTTATTCAAATTGCCCTGAAAATACATGTGTAACACTCTGAAGTCTAATAGGACTGTATCCAATTCTCTTTCAAGCACTTTAACATAAACACGAACACAGCCTTAGTAATTTCAAAGTGACCTTATCATAGAAATGGACTGTAATTAACAGCGTGTTCAATAACACAGTGCACTGACATAATTTTCCTCCTTTTTACAGTTAATGTATTTATATCAGAATTATGGGTTGTAGACTTGTATCACTTAATCATAATGATTTATTATGGTTTTACAATGTGTCTGCAAAAAATATTGTCTGTCCGTGATTTTTTGATAAGCTATCCAGAAAAAAATAAAAAGTCAAGCTGGCAACCCTGCCAGTATTGCTATTGTGGACAGTAAGATATCCATTGAGAGGGCTTTGGAGGAGGTACATAATTGTTGCAGGGTGTGGAGGTGTCACTAGTAGTGCTGAGCGCACATGTTCAGATAATGTGTTATCCGAGCATGCTCAGTCTTATCCGAGTATCTTCAGCGTGCTCGTCTAATATATTTGCCTCCCTGCGACTGCATGTTTTCCAGCCGTAGACAGACGCAACACATTCGGGGATTGCATGTTTGTTAGCAAATCCCCGCATGTGTTGCGTTTGTCTACCGCCTGAAAGCATGCAGCCGCAGGGACGAGCATGCTGAAAATACTCGGATAAGACCGAGCATGCTCATATAACACATTATCCAAGCATTTTCGCTCAACGCTAGTCACTAGTTATCACCTGACCAGCTAGCAGTAATGCATCACCTCAACAATTTTTTTCTGACAGATGGAAAGTGATATATATTTTTTCTTTCTTACCTAGAGATACTTTGGATGCACTATTATTGGAATGGGACAATCCAATGATTCATTCTCTACAATCCTTGCTGTTTGCCTTTTGTAAAGTGTTTCATGAACCTAGCAGTCTTCACTAGGCTACTGATTCGAAACCGTGGCTTAGGCAAGGGACTAACTCTGGGTCATTTTGTATCTTAGTTCTGATGTAAACAGGACATGTGCTGCCAAGAACAATGTACACAGAACAAGGATGTTAATGATCATTTTGTGCTCATGGAAGTGCAGTTGGCCTGTCAACAGGCTATTAAACCGCAATTAATTGGCTTGTATGTAGCCGATTGATCTAAAAACGCCACGGGTTAGCTACTCTAAATGCACAAAAAGCAAATAGTAGTCCAGCACTTGGGAACTAAAATTCATTGTAACTTTGTTTAGTCTTCATAAAAATATGCTGTGAGCAAGGGCTACTCTAACCTTGAAATATGTTGGTATTTTTTTGGGCACATGTCATAATTGCAAATATGTAGTTTTTATAAAGATGGGGGTTAAAATTCTTTGTAACTTAATTCACACATGCTGTTCTTTTTGTTTGTTTTTGGGATATCTTTTGCTGTGGACAAACTAGGACTGTGCACAGGGCAATATTGTTTGGACCCTACCACAACAAGGCACATGGCAAGAAGAACTTCAGATTGTTGTTTTCGTCTAAATGTGCCGAACCAAGGATCATTGATATTGCTTAACCCCTTTACCCCCTCAAGGCTTTTTGCACGATAAAGCGCACCTGTCAGCAGGATTGTGCTTAGTAAACTACATACAATGTCAGGTGGGCGCCATTACACAGAGTTAAATGATACAGACTGATTGCTGCAGACAAAGTTGCACAGTACCATCTATCGCTTGCCGATGCTACTGCGCACACACGGGCGCCATCTTGCTAGAGGAATAAGAAATTTGCCTGCAGCAACATGGTCCCAGCCGCCCGTGCAGTAGCATTTCTCAATCGCTGAGAGATGCTACTGCGGATGCGTGGCACCATATTGCTGCACCCCAATTCTTTTTCCTGAAGCAAAATGGCACCATGCATGCGCAGTAGCATCTCTCGATGATCTAGAAATGCTACTGCATGGGCGGCTGGGGCCATTTTGCTGCAGGCAAATTTCAGCAGCCAAAAGATGGTACTGCACATGCGCGTGCCGTGGCGGCCATATTGGGGGATGTAAATTTTCACTTCTGAACAGAAATTACACAGGCAATATTTAAAAACATACATACAACAGCCTTAAATACATGCCCAAAAGCAAACATAGCTGATAAACCATAGAAACTAGGTCAGCATGAACTCCACTCCAAAAACATACTTAATCAATGAGAAAATCAGGAGTAGCTTAGGTAAGAAACAATCTTTATTGAATACATAAATATCAAAATTAGTGAACAAGTCACAGCATTTACACAGCCAAGGGTAAAAAGGGAGTCGAATGATAGCAGCACTAAACAGCTCGTGAACCCCCACACATCCGCATCATATTTGTAACTTGCGGGGTGAGGATTCCTAAGGTAAGGTAACCATCAAAATTTAGAAAAAATGGCCAGGGAACAATCAATCATTCATTATAACCAGGACTAGGAAATGTCCATAGTCTCATATAAAGTCCACAGTCCAAGTATATATAAATAAAAAAGAGGAACCATACCAGAGGAGATGGGACACGGAGCTAAAGTGCTGAGTGCAATAAACCCATGAAGAACGCCTCAACGCGCGTTTCGCCTGAGTGAATGTGGCTTTCTCAAGAGGGCGGGGCAACAATGCGTGTAAGGACCTTAAATATGTTAATTCCGTGGTCATGTGACGCATCACATGACCATCTAGTGATGTCAGACTTCCGCACAGCGGCGCATGCGCCGTAGGTGTCCTGTTGCGCGCGTCCAAGCTGTCATGCCCACCACGCGTGCACGAAGCGTGCTGAGCAGAAGGCAGTAGACAGCGGGGCGCGCGCACTCCGAGGGAAACCGACGGTGCGCATGCGCACTACGTCAGTCAGCATACTGGCAGCAAAATATATAGCAAGATTATAAAGCATATCAATAGTTATGGAACATATTACAGTACAGTGCCCTTGGAATGCATCGTCGTGTCCCTTTCCCCCATACCCCATTTGCTTCATTCAGGCATGCACCTTCCTTTAACCACTTATCAACCTCCTCCTTTTGAGCCTGAGCCTGCATTTGGGATAAGATGTCCTCCGACACAAAGGGGTTTTTAGGGGCACTTAACTGACGTACTGTTGACCCTTGTTGCGGGTTACAGGCTGCTGTTTTTGCCGCTGCATCTGCCATCGCGTTTCCTCTGCTTACCTGGTCGGTGCGTCTGGTATGTGCTCTTACCTTTATGACAGCTACTTGTTTGGGTAGTTGTAGCGCATCAATTAACTGCTGGACCGCATCAGCATTCTTTATGGGGTGTCCTGCTGCCGTCAGGAAACCTCTTGACTTCCATATTGGACCAAAATCATGCGATATACCGAATGCGTACCTAGAATCTGTGTAAATGTTAACAATACTACCTTCCGCTAGTTTACAGGCCTCGGTTAGGGCCCTAAGTTCGGCTTCTTGAGCCGACTGGTGTGGGAGCATTGGTTCTGCCTTGATTACTGCATTGAGGGAGACAACGGCATATCCAGTATGGAAGGTACCTGAATCGTCCTGATGACGGGATCCATCTACAAAAAATTCAAAATCTGCATTTTGCAATTCATGTTCAAATACAGTAGGTAAACCTGCCGTTTCTTGTGCCATTATTTGTACACAGTCATGAGGAACTTCCTCTCTTGGATCTTCCTTAAAAAGCACAGTACCTGACCCCTCCTTTAGATCCGAGAGAGGTAACAAAGTTGCTGGGTTCAGAGTAGTACACCTCTGTAAAGAAACATTGGGAGGCATTAACAGTGCACATTGTAACCTGAGATGACGTGCTGCTGAGAGGTGAGCGGGTTGCACTTGGTTCAATATAGTGTAGACATCATGAGGTGTTAGCACGGTGAGCGGGTGGTCAAGAACAATGTCTGCGGATTTATGGAGTAATAGTCCAACAGCATGCAGAGCACGTACACAGGATGGTGCACCTCTGGCTACCGCGTCTAATCTGCCACTAAAATAGGTAACAGGTCTCTGATTATCACCGTGTGTTTGAGTTAAAACTCCTGCTGCATGTCCAGCTTGTTCATGAAGGTACAGAGTAAATGGGAGCTCATAATTAGGGGTACCCAAAGCTGGAGCGGCCAAAATACGGTTCTTGAGAGAATAAAAACAGTCTATTGCCTCTGATGTTAGTAGAAAAGGTGTTGGAGTAAGACAGTCATAGAGGGGCTGCATTAAAACAGAGACGGCATGAATCCACTGTCTGCAATAGGAAACAAGTCCAAGAAAAGTTCTGAGGGCTGCAACATTAATGGGGACGGTGAATGCCTGTACTGCTTGTTTGCGTTAATTTGTTTGATGACGAGCTCCTGGTGTAATGCAATGTCCCAAAAAGGTGACTGAAGATTTACAAAACTGAAGCTTATCTTTCGATGCCTTGCAGCCAGCGCGATAGAGAAACAACATAAGCGATATAGTTGCACTATGACATTGTTTCCTGGAGGGGGCACAAATGAGCAGGTCATCGACATATTGCAAAACAACGATATGTGGTTCAGACCATCCCTCCAGTATTTCCTGCAGACTTGCAGTGTACATTGTGGGTGAATTCTGGGCACCCTGTGGCAACACTGTCCATGTATATTGACTGCCCTGGAACGTGAAAGCAAACAAGTACTGGCAGTCAGGATGTAATGGTACACTGAAAAATGCATTTGCCAAATCGACCACTGAAAAGCAAAGAGAGTTAGAAGGTATCTGTGACAGGAGAGTATGCGGGTTGGGCACAACTGGTGTTAGAAGTTCTGTTGCTTTGTTAACCAACCGGAGGTCATGGACCATTCTATATGCGGCTGGTTGTCCTGGCACGCTCTTTTTCTTTACTGGGAACAGGGGAGTGTTGCAAGGGGACTGGGTTTTGACTAGGACTCCTCTGTGTAGTAATTTTTGGACTTGCTGGGCTATGGCATTCTCCTGAGCCGAGCTAAGGGGATACTGCCTCTGTTGAGGTAAGATTGCTCCTGGTTTTAATTTCACCATTACTGGTTGAACTCTTAACCTACCAACATCTGTTTTGTCTGAGGCCCAAAAATCATGTGGCACAGCCTGCTCTAATATCGGGGGAAACTCATTTGTCTCTTCTATGCTGGCAAGATCTAGTGACATAATTTTGCAAAGGGTACTTGGTTTTAAACCTGGGGTCATGGTGACAGTGCCATCGTGATGATACTCAATATGTGCTTGTAATTGGGACAACACATCATTTCCCAATAAATTACATTGGCCTCTGGGCGATACCATGAGCTGGCTATGTACAGTAGCTCCTTGAATTTGCAGGGGAATTCTCTTAGTGACAGGGAGCAGGACAGACGGGGAATTGAAGGGGGTGGCAATGACATGATGTGAAAAATCAGTGTCAGTATATGGCCAATCACCTTGCGTAATTACTGAATTGTCGGCCCCCGTATCTACTTGGAAATCGATTTCATGTCCCCCTGGTAGGTTCACCTGCACTATACAACTGGGAGTTGGGGGTAAGGAGATGAGGGGGTTCATGTGCAAGCTACCCTCATCCTATGGGGGCGTTGTTTGGTCGGCTGGAGGACCCGTACTCTGAGCATTTGGATACGGGTTGGTCCTACAGTTCTTTCTAAAATGTCCTGGCTTTTTACATCCGTAACACAGTTTCTGTCCTCCTCCTTCAGTCCGTCCTCTGCCTCTGTGGTTTCTGGGGGTCGTCTCTACTATATGTATTCTGGCAGCTCTTTTTGCCTGCGCTATGTCATGTTGTGCCCCCTGAGCTATTCTAGCTAAATCTTCTGCTTTCACTGATCTCCAGTCCGGTCTACTTGCTTTTACCTTCTCTGCAATCTCTTTCTTTAGTCCATTCATGAAAGCACTTGCTAATACCCTCTCACTAGTCTTATTCCCGGGGTTGAACCCCATTTCTGACCAGGTTTTCTTTAGTGCATAGAAATAATCCTTAGGATCTTCCTCCTTCCCTTGCACTCTATCTTCTAGTGTAACTTGCTTTTCTGCTTGCCTGTCTTGACATGCTTTTACCAATGCTGCTGCGAATAGGACTCCAGCTGCTGCATCATTAGATTCTGCATCTACGGGTCCGGTCCTATTGGCATACTGTTTTTTTGTCTCATCTATCAACCTATCATAGCGGGCTTCATCTGCCAATTTTCCCTTAATTACCCCTTGTAGATCTAATCTAGTGGCATGGTACGTATCCTGTATGGTGGTGATCATTCTAGCGAAACCCATAGGGGACTGGGATGGGTCTGGCAGCTGGGAGATCAGTGCCAACTGCTCTGAAGGACTCCATGGTCTATACATTAACATTGTACGAGCTTCCTGACCTGGAACCACTGCATCCCTCCCTGCTGCTGCTGCTGCTACTGCTCCCGGTGCTCCCCGGCACAACTACCGTCCTCATTGGGAATAGACTAGCTGGGTGGGGTCTCGGTCCTCCACATGCCACACAGATGTCTACTGTCAATGGGTTCTGCTGTCCACATCTGGGGCAAACCCAACAATTGGTTTCCTGAGAATTCTGATACTGGGGTGGGGGTGACGTCGGGGGCGGACAGGGAGGAAAATCTGTCATTCCGGTTTTTGTCAGTCTGTAACGTCCGTCTCCTAATGTTTCAATCTTTCCTTCAAAATAAGCGCATGCATTCATCCATACATCTACTGTCCCTAACAGACCCTTATCTTTCAGCCATCCATGATATGAGTTAAAGAAGGATTTCCATTTCTCTCCATTCATCTCTCCATTCTCATTCATTCCCGCTTTACACAATATTTTGTCAATTCCAATCAGTGCCTGTTTCCCTTCTCTGCATACTACTAAGTCTTTGGCTATAATGCCTTCCTTGGCATTTTGGTTCCCCATTTTTCGGTTCTCCTCACCTAGAAGAGACTCCTCAGTCACTTAGACAATGGTCACTTAGACAATGGGCCACAAAGGTTTCTGAACCATTCCACTACTAGCCTATCTAGGACTTATACGCCAGCCAGAAAAAACAGACCAAAAACATCAATCCCGAGACACACCCACAACACAATCATCGGATCCATACTTTCATTCTTAAATTCTCCAAAGGATAGAAGGCAGGACTGATCTGAGGGGATTCTACTGGTTCAAAGGGACCTGAGCCAGACAACAATCTGTTGAATTACCTGGGGAGCCGACCGCTCGGGGGTGAGGAAGTCTCTTCTATGCAGTGATATAATTAGGTAGAATATAACAATTATTCTTACCTCAGCGCTGTATATATCACCAACAGAGAGCTTCACTCGTCCCACGTCTCGGACCGGTCGAGCACCCCTGGGTAGATTAACTCAAGGTCCCTGTTCGGGCTCCAGCTGTCGTCACTGCATTCTGAGTCTTCTATCCTTTGGATTACGATATCGGAGAGAGAGTGAGACACAGGACAGGATGTGTGTCAAACAAGCTCTAAACTTTATTACAAAGCATGGGTTTTATATTCACTCTGAAGGCAGGAAACGGATTTACCATATATGGTTTGATTATACAATTTTAGCACACAAAGACTAACTTCTATTCTCGTGCTTGTGTTGAAACATTCAATCGGACACATTGAATTAGACACATTAAATCAGATACATTCTGATGACTAGCAAGGACGCATTATTGATTCAAGAAGGAACATTCACAGCTGGTGTTTTTTTACCTAAAGTAACTTTCAGACTTATATAGCATAGATGGGGCCTTTGAATTTAAGGGGCCTCATCTTCTGCTATAACACATCTATACTGACCTCCATCAGGTTGCAAACTGAATATAATATTTTTCTGCATCTAGCTCTGAAAAAATATTTGGCCTTCTAGCAGTGTGTGGGACTTGTTCTATTAGTCCATCTATACTGACCTCCATAAGGCTGCAAATTGAATATAATTTTTTGTCTGCATCTAGCTCTGAAAAAATATTTGGCCTTCTAGCTGTGTGTGGGACTTGTTCTATTAGTCCATCTATACTGACCTCCATCAGGTTGCAAACTGAATATAATTTTTTTCTGCATCTACCTCTGAAAAAATATTTGGGCTTCTAGCTGTGTGTGGGACTTGTTCTATTACTCCATCTATACTGACCTCCATCAGGTTGCAAACTGAATATAATTTTTTTCTGCATCTACCTCTGAAAAAATATTTGGCCTTCTAGCAGTGTGTGGGACTTGTTCTATTAGTCCATCTATACTGACCTCCATCAGGTTGCAATTTAAAAATAATTTTTATCTGCATCTAGCTCTGAAAAAATATTTGGCCTTCTAGCAGTGTGTGGGACTTGTTCTATTAGTCCATCTATACTGACCTCCATCAGGTTGCAAATTCAAAATAATTTTTTGTCTGCATCTAGCTCTGAAAAAATATTTGGCCTTCTAGCTGTGTGTGGGACTTGTTCTATTAGTCCATCTATACTGACCTCCATCAGGTTGCAAATTCAAAATAATTTTTTGTCTGCATCTAGCTCTGAAAAAATATTTGGCCTTCTAGCAGTGTGTGGGACTTGTTCTATTAGTCCATCTATACTGACCTCCATCAGGTTGCAAATTCAAAATATTTTTTTGTCTGCATCTAGCTCTGAAAAAATATTTGGCCTTCTAGCTGTGTGTGGGACTTGTTCTATTAGTCCATCTATACTGACCTCCATCAGGTTGCAAATTCAAAATAATTTTTTTCTGCATCTAGCTCTGAAAAAATATTTGGCCTTCTAGCTGTGTGTGGGACTTGTTCTATTAGTCCATCTATACTGACCTCCATCAGGTTGCAAACTGAATATAATTTTTTTATGCATCTACCTCTGAAAAAATATTTGGCCTTCTAGCTGTGTGTGGGACTTGTTCTATTAGTCCATCTATACTGACCTCCATCAGATTGCAAATTGAATATAATATTTTTCTGCATCTAGCTCTGAAAAAATATTTGGCCTTCTAGCAGTGTGTGGGACTTGTTCTATTAGTCCATCTATACTGACCTCCATCAGGTTGCAAATTCAAAATAATTTTTTGTCTGCATCTAGCTCTGAAAAAATATTTGGCCTTCTAGCAGTGTGTGGGACTTGTTCTATTAGTCCATCTATACTGACCTCCATAGGTTGCAAATTGAATATAATTTTTTTCTGCATCTAGCTCTGAAAAAATATTTGGGCTTCTAGCTGTGTGTGGGACTTGTTCTGTTAGTCCATCTACACTGACCTCCATCAGGTTGCAAACTGAATATAATTTTTTTCTGCATCTACCTCTGAAAAAATATTTGGCCTTCTAGCTGTGTGTGGGACTTGTTCTATTAGTCCATCTATACTGACCTCCATCAGGTTGCAAATTCAAAATAATTTTTTGTCTGCATCTAGCTCTGAAAAAATATTTGGCCTTCTAGCAGTGTGTGGGACTTGTTCTATTAGTCCATCTATACTGATCTCCATCAGGTTGCAAACTGAATATAATTTTTTTCTGCATCTAACTCTGAAAAAATATTTGGCCTTCTAGCAGTGTGTGGGACTCATTGTATTAGGCCATCTATACCCAGCTCCACCAGCTTTTCAATTAATAATAATTTTTAGCTGCATCTAGCCCTGAAAATAATTTTTCTTCCCAATAGTGGTAGCAATAGAAATATGGGGCGCGCTCCGGGCTTACAAAAATATACGCTTCATAACAAAAAACACCAGCCTAGTGCACTGCATTAATAAGATGGCATCATCGTCTCTCCCAGTGCTAGGCCTACTACCCAGGCTAGCATTCCTGTGCCTAAAACACAATGTATGGGTCCGCGCAAGCCACGATGCTGAGGGGTCTAAAGCTGCTGCTAACGCTTTATAACAATTCAATTGGCAGATTTTCACAGAGCTCTTCCACAACGCCCACCCATCGGGACAACAGTTGCCCACCTTCCCTATGGGATCTAGTGGCGAATAGTTGATGCCATTAATCAGAGCGTCAGTTGCCCCGTCGACAGGGCAAGCATACGGTAAGGCATCGGAAGAGTGGACACGACTAGTAGCAGGCAGACGGGTTGACCAATGTGAACAAGCCAGATCACAAGTCACCATAGAATTTCTCCACCAGCTAATGATGAGGGGCATATCAGCGGCGTCAGCGCAGCGGTGTCTGACCGGAGTAGCATTTCACTTCCAACTACTGAATTGGGGAGATGTGAGAAAGATTCATCATCAGACAATCCATAAAAGGGTGGAAAAGGGGTCAGCCAAGTCAGGAGTGTAGACGTCCCGTCCCGTGTCACTAAAACTGATTTCTCACATCATATCCCTAACACCATTAACATGACACTCACAATTTGAAGCAACACGACTGTCTACTGCATTTGTAATCGCCTTCTTCGGGGCGCTATGCATAAGCGAATTAGTCCCTCAATCCAAAATTAGCACCAGTGGAGGCTTATTACACCAGGACGTAGTCATAGCCAATAATGCAATACGTCTACGCATACACAAATCGAAAACGGTTCCAGCGGGCAGGGGCACTTGGGTACTTCTACAACCCACAAACAGTACACTGAGTCGGGTAACAATAGTAAAAACATATCTAACCATCAGATCACAAAGTAATTTCTTCCTATCACACATTGATGGGACGCCATTATCAAGATACCAGTTCCAAGCTATATTTAATAAATGCATAACATCGGCAGGGAACCACCCCAAAGATTACGGGACAGACTCATTCCGCATAGGCGCGGCCACGGAAGCCGCAAGAGCAGGACTGTCAGAAACGGAAGTTCAGAGGATAGGGAGATGGCGATCCACGTGTTTGGCAAGATACATAAGACCGGACTTGTTATCCTAACGTGGTTTGTTTCTTTTACAGGTGACGCTAAGCCAACAGTGTGGGTGATAGGCCACTCGTGTATATATATTGGGCAGATTAAAGGGCGAAAGTCCGCCCAGGTGGGAGGAAATTAGAGTTTCATAACACATATTTCAACTGGAGAGGTATTAGAGGCCTGCTATGGCCACAGGTACTAATGGAGGTAATCAAGGTAGGGAGAGAGGCAAGATGTCCGGTCATCTTAGTTATACAGGCCGGGGGAAACAACCTAGGTCATCACAAGAGCGCATAACTAATGGCAATAATGAAACTAGACACTGAGCTCTTCAGAGAATTTTTCACAAAACTAGCTATAGTATGGTCAGAGATTGTGCCGATAGCGGTATGGCAAGGTGCGCGAGACATCACGGCCATCGAACGGACAAGGCGGGTAATAAATATTCGGATGGCAAAATTTAGAAGAGACAGAGGTGGTGTAGTGGTACGACACCGACAACTGGAAGGAGATAAAGCAGGCCTCATACGGCCCGACGGTGTTCACTTAATGGATATTGGACTGGACATATTCCTGTCAGGACTCCAGGACGGAGTGGAACAAGCGTTAAGAGTGATGGGTGGGGGTCAGAGTCCTGCATACGAGTACGCAGGATCCTCCGTGGCCTGGAAATAGAAAGGACATGTTGGAGAGTTACACTTGTTGGCCAAGTTGCCGGAGTGGAGACCCAGGGCATGCTGCAACAAGCTGAATTATTTTAGAAATAAAATGCCTTTCTAATGGAATGAGTATAAAGAGTTAATAAAGCTGTGACCGATCCTCACCCATCCAGTTGTAAGAGTTACATTATTGTATTGTCAAGGAAAGGGGGGTGGTAGGGGGGCTGAGCGTCTGGGTTTGGTTGGGGGTCCCCACAGTCTGCCTAGGCTAGATGCATTTAAAAATTCTTATTAGATACACAGGCGGTGCAGCTTGCTTCGCAGCTGGGCTACTACGCCCAAAGTATTGCCTAGGCTAGATGCAGTTAAAAATTCTACGCTGACTAGCAGACACTGAAGATTTGGAGCAGACCTCTGAGTAAACAGCTCTTCAGACTCAACCATCTGTGTTACCCCAAGCCATAGTGTATGTAGTTTCTTACAGTTAAAAGGGGGGGGGGGGAGCGACCCAACCCACCTGGAATTGACGATGCCAACGTCACGTAAGACACAGCAAGGGGATTCCAAAAAGAGTCTCCATTTTTTCCCAAAATTGTGGCACAGACACCACTTAACCCTAGAACGCATACCTGGGGCCTTGCAGTCCCGCCCTGTTAATTGTTTTCTATTTTCTGCAAGATTACTTTAGTTAGAATTTTGAAACTCTAGGTATTCTTCATGTATATAGTTGTTTGTCATTTGAGTTTGAGTTATTCCATGTTATTTGCACACGGGCCTAAAAGGCCCCAGGTATATGAAAGTGTAGATTTTTATGGTCATGCGTTCTAGGGTTAAGTGGCATCAATTGCCCCACAGTTGCTTAAAACGGTTGGTGAGGTGATATTACCAAATCCTCAAGCTTTTAGTCTCCCGAGGATAACACAGGGTTAGAAAAGTCCTTGCGAATCCATGATTTGTTCATCTTTATGAACGTGAGTCTGTCTACATTCTCAGTGGAGAGCCGCGTGCGCTTATCTGTCAGTACACCATCAGTAGCGCTGAACACACGTTCAGAGAGAACACTGGCTGCAGGGCATGACAAGATCTCCAAGGCGTGAGTGGCGAGCTCCGGCCATTTTTCCAGATTGGAATACCAAAATGAGCAAGGGTCCAGTGACACAGTCATGGCTTCGATGTTCACTTGGAGATACTCCTGCACCATCCTCTCTAGGCATTGACTATGTGTCAGACTTCTTGTCTCCTGTGGCCTTGCAAAGGATGGTCTAAAAAAGTGGTGAAACGATTCCACAAAATTGCTGTTACCAGCAGATACTGTGTTACTGTTACGGTTTGAGTGATGAAGACTCGACAGTCCCACGGTTGGCAAGTTAGAACTGTGAGATTCACTTCGTGCACCGCTGGTGTTTTGTGGAAAAGCACATGTAAGATTCTGCAACAGCGTCTGCAGACACTCCTGCATGCGTCAATCCCTTTTTATGGCAGGAATTATTTCGGCAAATTTACTTTTGTACCGGGGATCTAAGAGTGTTGCAACCCAGTAGTCGGGATTACTTCGAATTCTGCAATCTGAGGGTCATGTTGCAGGTAGTGCAGCAAGAAGGCACTCATGTGTCTTGCGCATCCAGGAGGACCAAGTCCTTGTTGTGTTGGTAGCGAGGTAAGAATCATGCTTCCTTCCTCTGCCCTCTCCCCCCAACCTCGCACAACAGAAATGTGATCAAGGTCTCCCTCATCTGATGAGTCTTCCATGCCCATCGCCAGTTCATCCTCCACTTCTTCCTCGGCTCCTGCACCTTCCTCAACAGTTTGGCTGCTACCATGCGCCCTGGTTAATCCCTCTCCCCCACCCTCCCATGCCTGCCGCCTTGGTGCTGCCAACCGTCTGGACCTTGGAGATGTTATCCCTTCCGCATACGACTCCTCCTCTACTTCCTCCACCTCCTCTTGTCCCACCAATTCTGTTTAATGTGTGCTCCAGCATGTAAATCACCGGAATAGTCATGCTGATAATGGCATCGTCGTCAGCACTAAACATCTTCGTCGCCATTTCAAAACTGTGCAGAAGGGTGTGTGGTGCCCCTGAGGGTTCAGTCGCCACAGAGTTACTGCATCTCACCCAGAGGTGTGGTATCTCACCCTCAGGTAAGGAAGGCGTATGGCTCGGGACCCTAACACCTGCATCCAACACATACCCGCAGTGGGGGTAGGGCTAGATTGCTCCTAAGGGAGAGCACAGTCCCAGGTCCCTAGCTGGTGGGAGGGTCCTATGTAGTGGGTGCTTAGGGGAGCACATGACAGGGAGAGTATAAATAGGAAGCCATCTTAGAAAGAGCAAGCCAGTCAAAGGAGGAAAAGTGACAGGAGCAGAGGCTCGGCATGAGCTCTGCTCCGGAGGCGGGCCTAGCCTGTGAGGCCCAGGACTGAAGGAGAGAAGAGAGGAGTGGGAGCAGGAAGGCTCCAGGAACCGAAGGGACCCTAGGGCTACGGGCCGTGCAGAAGGCCACCTGTACTCCCGCTGCTATCAGGAGGTAGAGGGGTCAGGCCAGATAAGGGGAACCGGTCCCTCAACTAGAGGAGAAACAGCAAGGCTCAACTAGAAACCGGAGGCTGCAGCATTTCATGTACTGCAGGCAAAAGTCCACACCAGTCTCACTAAGAAGGTAGCCACATAGAACCCAGGGGACGGAACACAAGTCGCCCGCCAAGGCCCGAGGATACCGGATAGAAGTGTCACTGGGTGTGAGGTGCATGGAGAAGGCCAGAGAAAGGACACACAGAAGGGGGTCCTGCTAAGTACTCCGGAGCTATCTGGGGGTGGACTAAGCCCGTCACTGAGTACGCACAGCACGACGGGTGAGATTGCTCTGGTACCTGTAATCTGGACTGCAACAACTGTGAGTAAAGATCTTGGGACTGCATCACACGGACTCTGTGTTCATTACTGACTCCCTGCACTACAACCACCATCATCCACCCACACTGCCCTGAAACTACACTCTTCCTGTGGTGAGTAATAATACCATTGCTGCAAAACCACCAGCTTCAGAGGACTGTTCCGCAGCGGCGGCCCCTTTGGCCGCACTCCAGAGGTGGCGTAGTCGGACATTATAAAATCCATATATACAAATTACCGTTGGATTGACCGCCCTGGGTCACGGACCGGGTCACCGCCACAGTGACTACAACCCCCAGCGTCTACCGGCCCGGCTCCGGGTACCCCACGGCCCAGGGGGTGCGTCAACTTCATAGGTCCCTGATCTGAGACCACTCCTGCTGTGTGATTTGCCCCACCTCTGGATCTCATTGGCCCAGGCTATACGTCAGAACGTATTGCACCAGGGCTTGTCGGTGCTGCCACAGTCGCTGCAACATGTGCAGAGTTGAATTCCACCGTGTCGGCACATCGCATTTCAGCCGGTGAACTGGCAGGCCCAACGACTTCTGTAGAGATGTAAGTCGTTGAGCTGCGGGATGCGAACGGCGGAAGTGAGCACACAGCGACCGTGCCCTCTGCAGAAGGCCATCTAGTCCGGGATAGTGGCCTAAAAATTTATGGACAACCAGGTTTAATACGTGAGCCATACAAGGCACGTGTGTGACATAGCCCCGGCGAAGGGCCGCACCCCGGTTTGCAGCATTGTCGCACACGGCCTTCCCAGGTCCAGTGGAGACAACCATTCATGAAACTGGGTCTCCAGAGCTGACCACAAGTCCTCAGCTGTGTGACTCACATTTCCCAGACATTTCAAAGTAAACACTGATGCCGTTGAGCCCTGCTGCCAGCATAGTAAGGAGGTGTGCAGGCTTCCTTCTGCGCAGTTAGAAAGCAGGTGGCATTACCAGACAGGCTTTGTGTGCAGGTGGAGGACTGAGAGGAGGTTGAGGAAGCAGAAGCAGTGGAGGAACTTCGAGAAAAAGAGGATTGACGCAAAACTCGTGGGGACGGTAAGACTTGGACAGCAGCCCCTTGTCCTGCTGTCACCATAGTTACCCAGTGCCCAGTCAGCAACATGTAACGCCCCTGTCCATGCCTACTCGTCCAAGTGTCTGTGGTGAAATGCACCCTGTCACACACAGAGTTTCTCAAAGAAGCGGAGATGTTGTGTGCGACATGCTGGTGGAGCGCAGGCACACCTTTCTTTGAGAAGTAGTGCCGACTGGGCATCTGGTACTGGGGCACTGCGACGGACATAAGGTCTCGAAAATCCACTGTGTCCTCCAGGCGGAAAGGCAGCATTTCTGTAGCCAACAGCTTGCAGATGGTGAAATTCAACCTCTTAGCTTTCTCATGGCTAGGAGGAAATGGTCTTTTACTTGTCCACATCTGAGGGACCGAGGGCTGGCTGTTGTGCTTTGACGGGGTTGAGTAGGGTGTCCCCGGCAAACTGCCGGTCTGTGAGGAAGATGCAGGCGGACATGTTAGGTTGCCTTGATCCAAAGGTGGTGCTCTCGATGTCAGAGAGCGCTCAACACCAGCAGGTGTTTCCACTTCCCAATGAACTGACGTCCTGCCAATCACACTGGCTGTTGCAGGTAAAGAGGTGGCAGGTCTGCGTCCAAAAACATGTGTGACTGCTGTCCCCCCCAGTCACAGAGGATGAAGAGGCCGCGGATGCACAAGATGGGGCAGACGGTGGTTGGCCCAGCCTGCTAGGCCGCATTGTAGCACAGTGAGCTTCCCACTGCAACTTATGCTTCATATCCATGTGACGGTACATGCATGAAGTACTCAAACTATGGATTTTTTGGCCACTACTTAGCTTTTGGTGACAAATATTACAGATAACACGAGTTGGGTCATCCTTATCGATCTGAATAAATGCCCAGGCTATGCAAGGCTTAGAGCCCATGCGACCTGAAGAGCCACTACGACTTGTGGTCAGAGGCAGAGTTGTGGTTGAGGATGCAGTTGTTGATGTGCTTCCAGTACTCCGTCTCTGTTCAGGAAGGCGCAACCTAACCTCGTCGTCAATAGCATCTGTGACGCCCCGCTGCGCTTGGTATCACAGATCCTAGAAGAGTGTATTGATGGAATCCTCCACAAGAGGCCCCCATAAACATTCACACATCTCCACCTTCCACCTCAGACCAGCAGAGGGAGCCCATTAGGGATATAAATAGGGAAGGTGGAGCTAGGCAGTTCAGTTCCTCTGAAGAGTTCCTGCAGTAGAGAAGCCTAAGAGAGGTCAGTCTGCAGTGGAGCTCAGTCTAGTCTAGAGAACTCAGTTAATAGTTCAGCAGTGGAGCACGAGGCTCCTGCTAGCTAGATTCAGGGAGCCCAGATAGAGCTTAAGGTGTGCCGGCGCCATAAGATCGGTGAAGCGCGGCAAGCTGCCGTTAGTGTGTATAGCCTAGTGAGGGCCCGAGTAGGCCGAAGGCGAGTGGCGAGTTAGTACATAAGGGGCAGAGGAGCTTAACCAGCTCATCCCGAAGCATTTACCGGACACCGGATCCGAGCTTACCGGGATCTCTATGACCCAGTAAGGCATAACTGGAATCCCTGGAGAACTACAAGTCCCAGGATCGCTAAGGTGCTGATACGTAACAGAGCCAGGAGACGCTTAGGCCCCGCATACTGGGAGCGTGAACTCCAAGAGAAGGCCCTACCACAAGGTCAGCCAGCGCAGGACAGAGACAAAGTTAGGCCTAGCTCCAGGCAGGTCAGAAACTTACTACGCAGAGGCAAGAAACAGGAGGCCCTACACCCGCTCATTGGGGAGGATCCTGATATGCACCCTTCACCCTATAGTGCTCCGGGATGTGCCTGAATTTCCTCCAGTAAAAGGTACTGAAGTGACTACCGTGTCCGGTCCCGTTCTTGCTCTGACCCAGCTGGGTCTCGCCTGTCCTGCATTCCCCCTGCATACACTGCCCTGAGACCTAGCTCCACCTGTGGGGAGCTATACCATCGAGCTGCCTTATCACGGGCCTCAGTGGACTGCTGCAGCGCTGGTGCTTCTCACCAGATACCACAGGTGGCATCACAAACTCTTATAAAATTAACAATTATCCACCCTTTTAAAGAGTGACCCCAGGGTACTGGCCAGGGAGTCGACCACCGCGACATCCCCAAGGCCAGGCAAAGGCCCGGGTGACCTCATCGACTGGCTGACTGTGGGTTGACAGTAAGTGGGATCTCCAACCTTGTCATCATCACCCTGTGTGTTATCACACCCGTCGTCCTCAAAGCCAACCTCTTCCTGCCCTGACCGAAAAGTCAAGTTGTCGCTCCAATCAGGTATTTGAGTCTCATCATCGTCTTCATCATTGTCTCCACCAACAGGAGTTACAGTTTGGGAACGAGGGTCTACATTATGCTCAGAACCTTCTTCATCTGGTCCTGGATCCGACTTATAAAGATTCTGGGCATCAGTGCAGATCATTTCCTCATCTGGATTAACAGAAGCTCTGGAGCAGACCTCCGTTTCCCAGGCTATAGTATGAGTAAACAGCTCTGCAGACTCAACCATCTGTGTTACCCCATACTCAGACGGGCAGCTGGAGACTTGGGAGCTGTGAGGAAGCAAGTGCGATTGGGGTGACACCTCTGAGGACTGGAGTATTTGTGATGTTGAAATTGAGGTGGAGGAGAGCCCACTTGAAGGAGCACTTGATATCCGCTGAAGCACCTGCTGTTTTTGTGCCTCATCTGGAATTTGTAGCGATGGGCGTGTCCGTAACAAAGGGATCGTATCACATTGTCCACGAAAAGAAGTCGACATGTTAGTTTGGCTGGAAGATGGTCTTTCTTCTGCAGATGTTACCCCCCCCCCCACCGCGGGGGGGCTCGACCCACCAGCGGACAGGCACCGGTATTGGGAGAGGGGGGCTGGCCGTCAGGGTCCACCGCGGCTCTGGCACAAACCCGGCGACACGGAGGTGGCACGAGCAGGAACGGACTGGCCATGTCGGCTTCTCACTTTTTGGATTTTAGAAGGGCATGACATGCCTATATCTGTGTCTCCCCCTCCTTTTACTCCTCCACCTCTTTTCTTTTCGCATGACTATATGTACTTGTCACTTTTCCATGTGTTAGTTATGTCTTCTGAGCAGTTTGTCAGCTTTTGGACACCTTTGAAGATGTTTTCTATGTGTTTCTATGTGTTTTTGTTTGCCTGCCATTGGTTTTAACGGTGTTCGAAGGTGTTCGACGAACAGTTCGACGAACAGTTCGGCCAACATACGGGTGTTCGACGAACCGAACCGAACTCGAACACTACGGGGGGTGGCTCAACACTAATATTAACCCCTTCGCAACCTTTGGTTTTGTCGTTTTTGCTTCTTCGTTTTTTGCTCCCCTTGTTCCCAGAGCCATAGCGTTTTTATTTTTTGGTCAATATGGCCGTGTGAGGGCTTATTTTTTGCGGGACGAGTTGTACTTTTCAACACCATTACTAGTTTTACCATATCGTGTACGGTAAAACGGGGAAAAAATTCCAAGTGCGGTAAAATTGCAAAAAAAGTGCAATAGAACAGTTGTTTTTTATTTTTATTTTTTACCATGTTCACTGAATGCTAAAACTGACCTGCCATTCTTATTCTCCAGGTCATTACGAGTTCGTAGACACCAAACAGGTATAGGTTCTTTTATATTTAAGTGGTGAAAACAAATTCAAAAATTTGGTAAAAAAAAATAGCACCATTTTCCGAGACCTGTAGCGTCTCCATTTTTCGTGATCTGGGGCTGGGTGAGGGCTTATTTTTTGAGCGCCGGGCTGACGTTTTTATTGATAATATTTTGGGGTAGATCCGATGTTTTGATCGCCCGTTATTGCATTTTATTGCAATTTTGTGGCGACCAAAAAACGTAATTCTGGCGTTTAGAATTTTTTTCTCTTTACACCGTTTACCGATCGGATTAATTCTTTTTTCATGTTGATAGATGGGGCGATTCTGAACGCGGTGATACCAAATATGTCTATGTAGGTTTTTTTTTAATATATATATTTTATTTTGAATGGGGTGAAAGGGGAGATCCCCTGCATGCAGCAGAAATGGTCCTGTGCTATGAGCGCCGACCACTAGGTGGCGCTCATAGCGACCAGATCATGACAACCACAGGCGTCTGCTGCAGACCCTGGGTTGTCATGCCCACCCATCGGTGACCCGCGATCACGTGACGGGGTCGCCGATGGGCGGGGCTTATGACGCGCAACCCGGAAGCGCGCGTTAAATGCCGCTGTCGGAGATTGACAGCGGCATTTAACATGTTAACAGCCATGGGTGGATCGCGATTCCACCCGCGGCTGTTGCGGGCACATGTCAGCTGTAAGAATCAGCTGACATGTGCTCGGTTCAGTGAGGGCTCAGCGCAGCAGCCCTCACTGAACGGGGGGTACGCAAATGTGCGTACTAAGACGTCATGGGTTGGAAAGGGGTTAATTAGCTTTTGTTTTCCTGCAGCACATTTAAAGCCTCTAATGGACTTTCGAGCGTGGGACAACGCCTGGCTTGAACAAATAAATAACGCATCTGACGATGGGGGTACTTTGGGACCGGTGGTTGATCAGAGTCTGCAGGAGAGTATTGCCAAATTTAAAAATCTTTTAAAACGCCGTACACGTATATAGTGGAACCATGCATTTTTGGTGAAATATATTGATAAGAGCCTCATTCCAAGTGGCTTACGTGTCCAGATTTTCCCTTCATTCAGTATCGAGGATGATGATTTTAAGAACAAGTGGGAGGCTCTTGCCGATACATGTTCTCTGGGTTTCTTGCAATTATTGAAGGAAATGAACGAAAAATCTATTAAAGACGTGATATGACGAATGACCAGTTGCGGCAGCTCAATGATGAGGTCGAGGCCGAGGCCGAATCCCAGAAATGGGTTAAGGAAATTTTCTCAAATAAAACAAAAAAATTCCAGCGAGACATACAAGACAAGCAGTCCAAACATGTATACAGATGGAGGATATCCACGGATAGGTCACGACCACGATATAGACGTGGTCGTGACCACGCTGTGGGCATGACAGCTTGGACGCGCGCGACAGGACACCTACGGCGCATGCGCCGCTGTGCGGAAGTCTGACATCACTAGATGGTCATGTAATGCGTCACATTATTTATATATACTTGGACTGTGGACTTTATGAGACTATGGACATTTCCTAGTCCTGGTTATAATGAATGATTGATTGTTCCCTGGCCATTTTTTCTAAATTTTGATGGTTACCTTACCTTAGGAATCCTCACCCCGCAAGTTACAAATATGATGCGGATGTGTGGGGGTTCATGAGCTGTTTATTGCTGCTATCATTCGACTCCCTTTTTACCCCTTTTTGTGTAAATGCTGTGACTTGTTCACTAATTTTGATATTTATGTATTCAATAAAGATTGTTTCTTACCTAAGCTACTTCTGATGTTCTCCTTGATTAAATATTTAAAAACAGTAGGCAGGTCACTGAAAGCACAGTGACCTGTCAGAGGCCAGAGATGGGCATACATAATGAGAGCACTAGCTACAGCCCCTCCCTAAAGTTCCGCCCCGAAGCATGAGCATATCATTAAGGCAGAACTGAAAATAAATATTATAAAAGAACCACTGGACGGATTTCATCAACAAAGGTATCATTCGCCCCCTTCAAAATAAAACAATAAAAAAAATTTAAAAAAACAAATACACATATTTGGTATCACCGTGTTCAGAATCGCCCGATCTAGCAATAGGAAAAAAGAATTAATCCGTACCGGCGTAACGAGAAAAAAAATCTTAATGCCAGAATTAATTTTTTTTGGTTGCCGCAAAACTGCAATAAAATGCAGTAACGGGCGATCAAAATATCACATCTACCCCAAAATGGTATCAATAAAAACGTCAACTCGGCGTGCAAAAAATAAGCCCTCACTTGACCCCAGATCACGAAAAATGGAGACGCTAGACGTCTCGTAAAATGGTGACCTTTTTTTTTTAAGCAAACTTTGGATTTTTTTTTCACCACTTAAATAAAGAAGAACCTATACATGTTTGGTATCTACGAACTCATAGTGACATGGAGAATAATAATGTCAGATCTGATTTAGCATTCAGTGAACATGGTAAAAAAAACTGTGGTATTGCAGTACAACTTTTCCCACAAAAAATAAGCCCTCACACGGCCATATTGACTACAAAATAAAAAAGTTATGGCTCTGGGAACGAGGAGAGAAAAAAACAAGGTCATGAAGGGGTTAAATCAGAGGTATATGTCACACAAAATAGTTAATAAATAACATTTCCCACATGTTTACTTCACATCAGCACAATTTTGGAACCAAAATTATTTTTTGTTAAGAAGTTATAAGGGGTAAAATTTGACCAGCGATTTCTCATTTTTACAACAAAATTTACAAAACCATTTTTTAGGGACCACTTCACATTTGAAGTGACTTTGAGGGATCTATATGAGAGAAAATACCCAAAAGTGACATCATTCTAAAAATTGCACCCCTTAAGGTGCTGAAAACCACATTTAAGAAGTTTATTAACCATTCAGGTGCTTCACAGGAATTTTTGGAATGTGGGAAAAAACAATGAACATTTAACTTTTTTTCACAAAATATTTACTTTAGTCACAATTTTTTTTAATTATTGCAAGGGTAACAGGAAGAAATGGACCATAAAATTTGTTGTGCAATTTTTCCTAAGCAGGCAGATACCCAATATGTGGGGGAAAATCACTGTTTGGGCACACAGCATGGCTCGGAAGGGAAGGAGCGCCATTTGACTTTTTGAATGTAAAATTTGCTTGAATAATTAGTGGACGCCATGTCGTGTTTGGAGAGCCCCTGATGTGCCTAAACATTGGAAATCCCCACAAGTGACACAATTTTGGAAACTAGACCTCTCAGGGAACCTATCTACATGTGTGGTGAGCACCGTGAACCTCCAGGTACTTCACATAAGTTTATAACGCAGAGCCGTGAAAAAAACAAAATCCCATTTTTCCCACAAAAAATGTTTTTAAGCCCCAAATCTTTTATTTTCAAAGGGTTAACAGGAGAAAATGGACCCCAAAAGTTGTTGTGCAATTTCTCTAGAGCATGCAGATACCCCATATGTGGAGGAAAACTATTGTTTGGGCACACGGCCGGGCTTAGAAAGGAAGGAGCGACATTTTGGAACACAGACTTATCACATTTACCCCCAATTTTTTTCATTTTCACAAGGATAGCAGAAGAAAATGGACCCCAAAATTTGTTGGGCCATTTTTCCTATGTATACCGATACCCCATATGTGGTCAAAAACTACTTTTAATGCACAGTGCAAAGCTCAGAAGGGAAGAAGCAGCATATTGGAGTTCAGATTTTGCTGGACTGGTTTAAGGGTGTCATGTCACATTGGCAGAGCCCCTGGTGTGCCAGAACAGCGTAACCCCCATAAGAGACCCCATTTTACAAACTACACCACTCAATGACTTAATCTAGTGATGCAGTAAGCATATTGACACCACGGGAAAACATGCGGACGCTAACTGCGGTTTAGGCACACACTGGAGCTCAGAAAGAGGGATGGCATTTGGATTTGGGAGTGCAGAATTTGCTCAATTTCTTTTGGGGGGCGATGAGCCATGGCGCTTTTCCAGAGCCTTTGTGCTACCAGTAATGCAGAAGCCCTTGTACTTCCGATAACAAATAATGGACCTGAGTGCGGACTTGATTTTTTTGTGGATTTAGTTGAAGCTTTTGTTGTGAACATATTACATAACATCTTGGATCACATTTATTCTGCGCTTTATGCTGAGCACTTATATCGGGGTTTCCGTCTGAATCTCTGAGTGTGATTAAGGTGAACCCCTGAAGAATCCATTCACTATAATGAGGCAGCAGATTTACTCTGGACGCCGTCTGGCCACTGTTCAGTGTTGTCCTTTTGTGAGCGACGGCACTTTTATGCATGCCTAATAAAAAGATGGACGCCGACAGATCATAGGCCTGACAGCGTCCACAGTGCCTCTATCTGCCTCATTATAGGGAATCTTCCGCCGGGCCTTCTGTCTGAATCACATATTTCAGAGGTTTACACGGAAACCCCGGGCTAAGCGCAGAATAAATATGAACCGAGCCTTACTGCGATCTTTGGGAGGCAGAGTGAACAAATCAACAGCAGGTGAAGAATTGGTTTTATTTATTTTTTTACGCCATTTCTCGTGCAGTATAATTGATTTGATTTTTGTTCGGTGGTATTGATGCGCCCCCTGGGCCGTGGGGCACCCGGAGCCAGGCCGGTAGATGCTGGGGGTTGTAGTCACTGTGGCGGTGACCCGGTCCGTGACCCAGGGCGGTCAATTCAAGGATAATTTGTGTATAGGTTTTTATAATGTCCGACTACGCCACCTGTGGAGTGCGGCTAATGAGGCCGCCGCTGCGGAACAGTCCTCTGAAGCTGGTGGTATTGCAGCAAGGGTATTATTACTCTGCACAGGAAGAGTGTAGCTTCAGGGCAGTGTGGGTGGATGATGGTGGGTGTAGTGCAGGGAGTCAGTAATGAACACAGAGTCCGTGTGATGCAGTCCCAAGATCTTTACTCACAGTTATTGCAGTTCTGGTTACAGGGACCCATGTAACGGCCCTCGTCGTTCTGTGCTCACTCAGTGAGGGGTTCAGCCGACCCCCAGGCAACTCCGGAGTATTTAGCAGGACCCCCTTCTGTGTGTCCTTTCTCTGGCCTTCTCCCTGCACCTCACACTCAGTGACACTTCTATCCGGTACCCTGGGGCCTTGGCGGGCGACGTGTGTTCCGTCCCCTGGGTCCTGTGTGGCTACCTTCTTAGTGAGACTGGTGTGGACTTTTGGCTTATGGTACATAAAGTGCTGCAGCCTCCGGTTTCTAGCTGAGCCTTGCTGTTTCTCCGCTAGTTGAGGGACCGGTTCCCCTTATCTGGCCTGACCCCTCTACCTCCTGGTAGCAGCGGGCGTACGGATGGCTTTCTGCACGGCCCGTACCCCCAGGGTTCCTTCTCTTCTCCTCCTGGAGCCTTCCTGCTCCCTCTCCCTCAGTCCTGGGCCTTACAGGCTAGGCCCGCCTCTGGAGCAGAGCTCATACAGAGCCTCTGCTCCTGTCACTTCTCCTCCTCTGACTGGACTGACTGAAGTGACTGAACTCCACACTGATCTAAGATGGTGTCTCTATTTTATACCTCCTTCTGAAGTGCTCCCTTGAGCTACGTCCTCCACTCCATCCACTACATGGTTCCCCCTCTCTAGGTGGTTCCCCCCACTCCAGCCAGGGACCAGGGACTGTGCTCTCCCGTAGGAGCAATCTCGCCCTGTCCCCCGGAAATGTGGTGTAGTGAATGCAGGTGTTAGGGTCCCGAGCCATACTGCTTCCTTACCTGAGAGTGAGATACCACACCTCTGGGTGAGATGCAGTACCTCTGTGGCGACTGAACCCTCAGGGGCGCCACACACTCCCCTGGTAAAACACAGCACGTCTGCGGGCTGGAACAGAGTAAAAGACAATTTTAAAGACATGCAAAATTTTTAGAATGCATTCGCATAGAAGATCACAAACACAACATTTCTTCCCTTTATGGGAGGTTCTCTTTTCTTTAACGTTACTGGTACGTTTTCTCTTTCAAAAATATTTTAAAACTTCCTTCACATATATAAAACATTATAAAACTCTTTTCACTGGTATAAACACATTGTCACATATAAAACATTTTTCTTTATAAACATTCTTCATATAACACTTTTGTCAACTGGTCACAATGCAATTTGCAACCAGGTGTCCATTTTTCTGTAAGGTGCAAACTGGTAAACACGAACATGAGGGATCCGTCCAAAACCCTCAACGGAGGCCCAGGGGTGGCTGCAGGGCATAGATGATCTAGGTGTTGGACCACGTCTTCGGCCACCTCTAACGGGTTTTTGTTCTGAGGCCACTTGTTGTAGATTTATAAAACCAATAGGGGGCACTTTAAGAAGTGCAACTTTTTACAAAGGAAAGTTTTTTGGGAGATCACTGTCCTCTTCCTTATTGTCTTTATACCCACACGGGTAACTGGTTAAACAACACCAAACACTTATAACATTTCCTGCACCCTTACGGGTAACTATTTACAGTTTTCCTGCAGACTCATATTCAATAGCGGGGTTCCCGCCGGGGGAACTCCTCATTCTTGCCAACTGGCTTGGCCGGGTACTGCGGGGGTAGGTCTTTTCTTTCTCTCGCCACCTTGTGGACGTGGAGAGCATACCACCCGCGCTCTCCCTTATGACGGGTGAAAGTAACATAGTCACCGGGATAGAGGTCCCGTCCGGGGTGCCCCTGCTGGAGGTGGGGTTCCACGTCCCGCCGGTTGACGAAGACGTCTCTATCGGTCTGTGGCTCCCGATGAAGCCCCAGCCGGCGTCCAAGTCAAATTTGACTATGATTCCCTCCAGACGGGGACTTGGGGTTGTTGGTCTTTCCTGGCGGACCCGAGTCTTGGCCGCCATGTTTCTGGCCTCCATACGCTCCCATCTCACCTGCCGGTCGCACCGCTCTTTCTCCATCTGCAGGAGCTCCCTCCTGCAGTACTCATCCCTCCGGAGGGCCTGGGCCTGCATCTCCTGAAGGAACCTGATGAGGTCCCCCTCCCGGTTGTACCACCGGAACTCCTCTCCCTCTGCGCAGCCCATCGGGGGCGCAGGTATGGGAGCCAGGGGGACTCTCTGCTGGCCTTCATTCCTGGCGGACCAGTCGAGGGCAGAGGTCCCATATTCCCACTCGGATGCGGGGGTAGGCAGTTCCGGTAGCGGGCCCAGGAGCAGGTCGGCTGAGCTGACGTCCGGATGACGCGGGGAGTCCCCCTGGAGATTGCGGAGCAGGTCGGCGGAGCTGGTCAGGTGGTATGGGAATTCCGCCTGGGGATTGCGGAGCCAGTCGGCGGTGGAGGCTCTCGGTGCCGTGGTGGATTCTGGGCCTGGAGGTAAGCTTGGAGCGTGCGCACCCGGGTAAGGAGGCGCCACCAGGGGGCCCAGGAGCAGGTCAGCGCGGTCTGCGCCCGGGACAGGGAAACTCTTCCTACCTGCTCCCGCGGCCGCTCATGGGCTGCTCTCTGCCTCCTGGTCCTGGTCTGGCTCCGTCGGGGCTGGGGCGCTGTCGGTGGATTCCGGTGCTGGCTGCCGTCTGGCGCTTATCTTTTCCAGCACTTCCCTTTTCCCGCTGGCAATGGCGGTTCTCTCGGCCTCTCCTACCCACCGGCTGAGCTCACGCATCTCCGCCTGGAGAAACTCCGCATCCTCCAGGGTTAGCTTGTAGATCACCTCCGTCAGGGTAAGAGGTGTCTCTGTTATGTTCTGCTACCAAAGCTAAGGAAAGAGAGGAGATCTGTCCCTACTATAGGACTCAGCTGAATCCCTACGATGTAACAGGGAACCTGATCCTGCGATCAGACCTGCTAAAGTCCTAATCTAGTCTGTACGGAGACCTATAGATGTGGGGAGGGAATCCCTACAAGTACTAAGGACTGGGAGGAATATGGGACACCTCCTAACAGAAATAGTAGCAGACAGACGAACAAACAAAATAGATAGAACATAGAGGTCCGTAGACCAAGCAAACTAACAGAGCTAGATACAGAGCACAGGCTAGCTAGAAAGTAGATATACAATGAAGTCCAGCAAAGCCAGAAGGGCGGAGCAGGATTAAATAGGCCAACAAGGTCATGTGACCAGCAAAGGAAAAAAAAACCTAACAGCAAGGTTCTAACAGTACCCCCCCTTCTAAGAGGATCCTCCGGATCCCCTAGGACCAGGCTTATCAGGAAATCTCCTGTGAAACGCTCTGATAAGTCTGGACGCGGAAACATCATCTGACCTCACCCAAGAGTTATCCTCGGGTCCGAAACCTTTCCAGGCCACAAGATACTGCAAACTACCTCTATACCGTCTAGAGTCAAGGATGCGAGAAATTTCATATTCCCCGTCCTCCACCACCGGAGGAACAGAGGCAGAGGCGTCACCATCCGACACAACAGCTTTTTTTAACAGAGAGACATGAAAGACCGGATTAATTCTCCAGGAGGTAGGAACCTCCAACCTAACAGCAGATTGGTTGACAACCCTTTCACTGAGCCCAGCAAGAAATAGACTTTTCAGAGCAGAATCGTTCCACCCTGTTTGAGTGGACCAACGACGAAAATGAGTACAATATTTTTCAACATTACCTGATCCTTGTTTTAAACGTCTCAACTCAGTCTCAGCTGATGCCACACGGTCAGGATCATCATATAATAATCCTAAAGCAGAAAAAAAACTATCCACTGATCTGAAGCATGTATCACTAGGTTGCAAAGAAAAGGCCCACTCCTGAGGCTCTTTGCGCAAAAGTGACATTATGAACCCTACGCGCTGGGATTCATCCCCAGAGGACTTGGGTCTCAAACGAAAATACAATAAGCAAGCATTTTTAAATGAAAAAAATTCTCGATGTTCACCAAAAAATAAATCCGGCAAACATACCTTAGGCTCCAAGAAATATGCTCCAGGACAGTTACTCACGTGCTGACGGAGCTCGGCCACTTCCAGAGAGAGTCCCTGCAGGTGTTTAGCCAAATCCTGAACCGACACCATGATGGAACAAAAAAAAAAAAAAAAAAAAATCTTTCCTTAGAGAATTTGCAGGCTGGACTTACTGTTATGTTCTGCTACCAAAGCTAAGGAAAGAGAGGAGATCTGTCCCTACTATAGGACTCAGCTGAATCCCTACGATGTAACAGGGAACCTGATCCTGCGATCAGACCTGCTAAAGTCCTAATCTAGTCTGTACGGAGACCTATAGATGTGGGGAGGGAATCCCTACAAGTACTAAGGACTGGGAGGAATATGGGACACCTCCTAACAGAAATAGTAGCAGACAGACGAACAAACAAAATAGATAGAACATAGAGGTCCGTAGACCAAGCAAACTAACAGAGCTAGATACAGAGCACAGGCTAGCTAGAAAGTAGATATACAATGAAGTCCAGCAAAGCCAGAAGGGCGGAGCAGGATTAAATAGGCCAACAAGGTCATGTGACCAGCAAAGGAAAAAAAAACCTAACAGCAAGGTTCTAACAGTCTCTACTAGCTGCAGGCCGCAGACTGGGGTCTCAGGCTCACTTCCCTCCATCTTGCCTGCCGGGTGTGTTCTCTCTCGTCTGCTGGAGGCCACACCCTGTCTCTTTGTTTTCTTTCCTCCTCTCCCCTTTCTGGGGCAGTCCCATTGCTGCTTACTGTCGGTCACGCCTGGGGGCGTCTCCCCCACCTTGATGGACACATCTATGTGTATGGCCACAGTTGCAGGGGGCTGGTTGCGCTTTTGGCGCCATTCTGGGACCCGGCCCATGATGGGAGGTTCTGCAGTGTTGTCTTTGATCACGCACATGATGGCGCCCATTCTTATGGGGTGGGCGCCACATTTAGTAGAAAACACAGTCTTTAGGCGCGCGATACCCAGTGATAACGGGTGGGCTCATATCCTGCCGACTACGCCAAAGTTGACGCGCCCCCTGGGCCGTGGGGCACCCGGAGCCGGGCCGGTAGATGCTGGGTGTTGTAGTCCCTGTGGCGGTGACCCGGTCCGTGACCCAGGGCGGTCAATCCAAGGATAATTTGTGTATAGGTTTTTATAATGTCCGACTACGCCACCTGTGGAGTGCGGCTAATGAGGCCGCCGCTGCGGAACAGTCCTCTGAAGCTGGTGGTATTGCAGCAAGGGTATTATTACTCCGCACAGGAAGAGTGTAGCTTCAGGGCAGTGTGGGTGGATGATGGTGGTTGTAGTGCAGTGAGTCAGTAATGAACACAGAGTCCGTGTGATGCAGTCCCAAGATCTTTACTCACAGTTATTGCAGTTCTGGTTACAGGGACCCATGTAACGGCCCTCGTCGTTCTGTGCTCACTCAGTGAGTGGTTCAGCCGACCCCCAGTTAACTCCTGAGTATTTAGCAGGACCCCCTTCTGTGTGTCCTTTCTCTGGCCTTCTCCCTGCACCTCACACTGTGACACTTCTATCCAGTACCCTCGGGCCTTGGCGGGCGACGTGTGTTCCGTCCGCTGGGTCCTGTGTGGCTACCTTCTTAGTGAGACTGGTGTGGACTTTTGGCTTACGGTACATAAAGTGCTGCAGCCTCCAGTTTCTAGTTGAGCCTTGCTGTTTCTCCGCTAGTTGAGGGACCGGTTCCCCTTATCTGGCCTGACCCCTCTACCTCCTGGTAGCAGCGGGCATACGGGTGGCTTTCTGCACGGCCCGTACCCCTGGGGTCCCTTCTCTTCTCCTCCTGGAGCCTTCCTGCTCCCTCTCCCTCAGTCCTGGGCCTCACAGGCTAGTCCCGCCTCTGGAGCAGAGCTCATACAGAGCCTCTGCTCCTGTCACTTCTCCTCCTCCTACTGGACTGACTGAAGTGACTGAACTCCACACTGATCTAAGATGGTGTCTCTATTTTATACCTCCTTCTGAAGTGCTCCCTTGATCTACGTCCTCCACCCCATCCACTACATGGTTCCCCATCCCTAGGTGGTTCCCCCCACTCCAGCCAGGGATCAGGGACAGTGCTCTCCGTAGGAGCAATCTCGCCCTGTCCCCCGGAAATGTGGTGTAGTGAATGCAGGTGTTAGGGTCCCGAGCCATACTCCTTCCTTACCTGAGAGTGAGATACCACACCTCTGGGTGAGATGCAGTACCTCTGTGGCGACTGAACCCTCAGGGGCGCCACAGTATCATGATAAAGCATCATTTTTTCGTTTTTTTACGATGATCACTAAAGGGGTTAACTAGTGGGACTGTTTTATAGGTCAGGTCATTCCGGACGTGGCGATATCAAATGTGTACTTTTTTTGTTTATTTTTTTTATTCATAAAAATTATTTATTTTGGGGTACAATATATTTTTATTTATTATTATTATTTTGTGATTTTTTTACAATTTTTTTTTCACTTTTTTTTACTTTTACACTTTGTCCCACTATGGGACTTTCACTAATTGCAGGCTGATCGCTGGTATAGTATAGCGATACAGGAGCATTCCTACACTATGCAATCTGTCAGTTCTGCAGTGACACACAAAGTTGCCAGATCATGTGTTGCGCATGATCTGGCAACTTTCCTGGCTCTGGTGACCCAGATGGCATCATGACAACATCGGGTCACCATGGCAACGATCGGGACCCTGCGATGACGTCAAGGGGTCTCCGATCCAAAGGCAGAGGCGCTTTCTTCCCTCTGCCTGTACACTAAATGCTGCGATTGCAGCATTTAGCGTGTTAAAGTGCCAGGAGTGGTGCAGGCACGACTCCTGCACTGCATGCCGGGAGTCAGCTGTCAGAATCAGCTGACACCCGGCGGCGATCGGCCACGTACAGCCTCTGTGTGCGCAAAATCACCTAGACGTATCTATACGACCCTGGTCGATAAGTACCAGGTCACAGGGACATATGGATACGTCTCATGTCAGAAAGGAGTTAGTAGTGCAATGCACAGATAAAACCACGGATTCAGATGTCCACCTTTTGCCCCTACTCCAGCATTGGGTATTGGGCTAGACTGGTTTTTGGGTTTGATATGGATTCCTTAGCATACCTTTTGAAGCATCCACATCCACCCACTTGCACATTTAGTACTATTTCTGAGTTATTAAGCTGGACCTTATCCAGACGTCCGCGATTTTTCACATATGTAAAATGATCCAGTTTTCATCAGAGATTTGGTCAGTGTCCGTTTTTACCCTCAGAGTTACATTAGTGATTTGCACGAAATAAATTACAAAGCTACTCCTATCCATTACAAGGTTAATCACGGACAGTGCTCGGACTGCATACTAATGCCATTCATGTGCTGTCAGTCATTTTCACGGACCCCCAGACTTGTATGGGTAATTTTGATCCATGACTCAAAAACTGACATGTCTCTGATATTTTTATGGACACACGGTTCGCAAAAGAAAGAGACATGTGAACAGCTCCATAGACTTTAATGTGTATGAGTTCTATCTGTGAAAATCGCGTGTGAAAGACATTCGTGATTCACGGACGTTTGAATGAGGCCTTAGGGTAACAATATTTACCCAGTGTAAAAGATGCCTATTTAGCACTATGTCCCACTGATAACATTCATAAATGGCAGTCACTGCTTTTAGCTTTTCAAGGTTAATGTTCAGATAATAAAAGGAATATACTTTGCCAAAATGGTATCTTACAGTATACCGTGTGCTGTGCTTGAGAGTTTGTGCATAAGACTGGGATTCTCACTACAGTGCTTTGTGCTGTTCTCTCTCCAGTCCAGCACTGGACATAACATAGATACCAGTTTTGCCCAAATGTCTTTAAAAGTTAGGCGAGGTTCACATTCATACAGAACATTCCATGGGATGTATGTGCCACTGATCTGTCCAATGATAAATGCACAATAAAAAGAGCAGGATAGACCATCAGCTAATAAACCGTTTTATATCAAAAGTAATACCTTTTTTTTCCCAGAGAGTATAATTCAAAATGTCTGTGCATAGTAACATATCTCCATCATATAACGTCATCTCAAATATCCAACTTTATTTCTCTCTCCCTCATTTTAGCAATTTGGACTTCATGCTGTGAGGTCCTCACTTGATCGTAAAATAAATATGATTATGAAAACAATCTTAAAAACAGAAGAATGAAAAGGCCGTGTTCAACAGATTGTTTACACAGAAAATAATTGGTTTCATTGTCATTCAATTGCTTGCTTGTTGCACATACAGTATTTACAACAGATATGCACTTCAGTGAAAGTAGACCAATGCCTGTAGATGCCGAATTCATTGTTGCAGGTGGATTCCAGTCTTAGGAATATTGATTCAACTACAAAAAAAAATTGATTCCTTCATTTAAAAATGATTGAACTAAAAATTAAGACTGAAGGATAGTCATGATTATTTATTTTGGACAGACGTAGCAGGGCTGGATTTGGGATGATTTAGGCAATCTTTTAAGTTTACCTACAATTTTGGAAAAATATATGGCAAACACAACATATTACAACTGAGTTGTACTGACAAACCTAGCTCTGTTATATTTGTATGTACAACTTTGTAGGAGCCTTTACTGCATTGTGCAATTAATGTGAATACAACCGTACACTACTGACATTATGCAATCTCCGTTCTATTAATTACATTCTATAATGTTAACAGGACAAGCTCTCCTTAAAATCCTCAGAACTACTATTCCTTTAATGAAATTATAAGGTCCACATTCGTAAAGAAGTCCATCTGGGTTGTTCCTGAGATTGATGAATATAAGGCTTGGTCGTCTTGTCTGTCTGCTGTCAGTATCTCATTCAGTTGCAGTTCCACTGATGGCACAAAAGACATGCAAGGAATTCTGCATCCATGCCGAGTGTATGGTATCTTCCTGATAAATCTGCAAGAAAAAGAGCACATAGCGCAGTTAAAATAGTCCCAGATATTTCCATCTAACCCGCAGGCAACAAAAACTAAATTTTACCTTCAAAGCTTTCCAGAGGTGGCATTGAAAGAGGAAAGAAAAATAAATTACTTTTCTATTATTATACATAAATTGAAATGATTAGGCATTGTCCTTTCTGGAAGAGGGTGAAAGGAAGTCACAGCGTTTACTTTCCAGTGATCAGTGGGTCCCTTGCCAAGTACTATTTTCTTACACAAATTCTAGGCACGTGATTTGGCCATGTACAGTAAATCATCACAACTAGTTTCTCCTTATTATCCCAATAAATGAAAATTAAGCAACATTGCAAATAGTCTTGGTTCATGCAGTAGATCTATTATCAAGTGGTGGTGATCATTCCTTGTTCAGCTCCAAGCTGACTGTTTCAGGAAGTTGTAATACCTTCCCAGTTTGCATTGATAAGAAAAATACAGGGGGGGACGTGGCCAGAAGGTGCCCAGGAATGGTTGCATCTTTCTGAGGCTCTGATGCCCGAGTTCCTGAAATGTAGATTTAAGGACTAAATTGAAGACTGGGAATCTAGGACATTCAACTACAACCTCCCGGGTATTCCTGGATCATTTTGAGACCTCACTGGACTCTGTAGGCTTTATAATGGCTGAATTATCAAAGAAAGAAGATTTCTGTAAGGAATTGTCGGCTCCACAGCTGCAAGCCTGTAAGAGAAATTTCCCCTCTCGCTTCAGCACTTCCCTCATCACTCTGCTCGGACCATCTAGGGACACTGGAGACTCCCCCCTCAAGACTCCGTAGGTGGTCATAAGAAAAATTACTTACCCTGCCAAAGGCATGCCTGTGTATACTGGAAGAGCCAAAGGCGCTGTTGCGGTGAGTATAACTTCTCTCCCGCAGTGAAGGACATCACTTCCCAGCAGCAGTAGTGACAAGGAGCGTCGAGCAAGGGCCCCTGCAGGTAACTCTGGTGTTACCACTAAAAAGGTCTCATAGAGATCAGAGGAGTCCCTGCACTTTGGGAAGTTCCTGTAAGGGGAAAAATAGCAGCATGTCGCAAGCACGCCCTATTCAGATTACTGCTCAGCCAACTGATTATTGGGCACAGGCTCGGAAAGACCCCTCTGTCAGTCACTAATATAGAGCCTAGAACAATACTAAAAAAGGCTCTAAACATCCTACTAAAGCCATCGATCATAAAATGTCATTTTCTTCAGAGGAATCCCTCCCCAGGAATAAAAGAAAGAAATTGGCTAGCAATATTAAAGATAATGAAAACCTAACAGAAATGCAGCCATTAGAGTCTGAGAAGGACTCTGAGGATATCTCTCCAAATGTCTCTCCATACAAGCAGCGCCCAAGATAGGACACAATGAGTCTTCCTGTTTCTCATCCTACTACAACATCTAATTCCAAAATTTCTGAAGAAACACATGCTCTCTCTATTGATTGGCAACCAGGAAACTTTATTCAATCTGAGAGATTCCTATCTGAACTATTTAAGTCCACAGTCCAACAGCTGGACATTAACATGAATAAAAGATTTGATTATATTCAAAATTCATTACAAGAAATCAATCAGAAGCTTAAAGTTACTGACAAGAAAGTGGAATCTGGTCCATTAAGCAAAATGTCCTTGAAAAAGATCACACAATACTAAAAAATGAAGTAAAAATGATTAAAGCAAAACTCACGGATCTTGAAGATCGCAACAGGCAAAACAATCTCAAATTTAGAGGGATCCTGGAGAACGTCCTACCTAGAAATCTTGCCTCCTATACAAAGGACTTATTACACAAAACCCTACCAGCGTCTTCTAATACACATCTCTCAATTGATAGAGGATATAGACTATCAAAGCCAAAGTTCCTACCTAGGGAAGTACCCAGAGAAGTCATCACAAGACTTAATTTTTTCCAAACAAAGGATCAGATTTTTGGAATATTTAAGGAAATTTAAGAACTTACCCACTTCTTTTGAATCAAAGTCTTCCCTGACTTTTCTAAAGAGACATTATAAATCACTGGTGAGGCCACATCTGGAATATGGGATCCAGTTTTGGGCTCCACATTTTAAAAAGGATATTCAGAAGTTAGAGTCAGTACAAAGGTGGGCAGTTAGATTATTAAAAGGGATGGAAGGCCTCATATGATGAGAGGTTGAAAAAGTTGAGCTTGTTTAGCTTAGAAAAACGACGCCTCAGTGGAGATCTCATTTACATGTATAAATATATGTGTGGTCAGTACAAAGGTCTAGCACATGACTTATTCCTTCCAAAGACTATACTAAGGACCAGGGGGCACTCATTACGGGTGGAAGAAAGGCGATACCGGCACCTAAACAGGAAAGGTTTCTTTACAGTCAGGCTGTGGAACGCCGACCACAAGAGGTAGTAATGGCACACACTATAACAGCTTTCAAAAAAAGGGCTGGATGACTTCCTCGATACACATAACATTGTGGGTTACAGTTAAATTAGACAAAATGTTACACCTATAGTAGTACAATTGATCCAGGGTTCTGGAACTGATCGCCTTTTCTCGGGATCAAGAAGGAATTTTTCCCCGTGATGCAAATTGGCTCAATGTGTCCTGGGGTTTTTGCCGCCTTCTGGATCAACAGATTTAGGTACAGGGATTTTAGTAATATCATAACAGTAATACAAAAAATAAAACGAATTAAAAAATTATAAACTGATTCATTTGTAATTGTAATAGCGTAGTAATAATAAAAATGGTAATACATTTGTGAGGCCTAGTCCCAGTAAGTTAGTGTAGGGAGTGCAATTTGGGGAGAAAGGGTGAACTTGATGGACCTAGGTCTTTATTCAACCTACGTTACTATGTTACTACATTACGTGCTAGGAAATCATTCGCTGACACTACTTTTATCCTTAGGCTTAATATCTCCTACAAATGGGGTTTTCCAACAAAATTAATCATTTTTTTCAATGGAAACACATCTGACGCGCCCCCTGGGACATATTCCTTTTTTGAGGGGAATACCCGGCACCGGATCAGATGGGGGGTTGTAGTCTCCGAGCGGCTGTGACCCGGTCCCGTGCCCAGGGCGTCAAGCTAAGTGTTATGTGGCAGCTTTACAGATGTTACTAAAGTTCTTTTGTGTCGACTACGCCACCCGTTGTGATGCGGTCACTGTGGCCGCCGCTGCTGCAGGGTCCGCTGAGGCTGATGGTGGGTGCGCAGCTTGGTGAGATAACCCCCAACGGGAGGGGTATAGCCTCAGAGGGGACAGGCGCAGAGGATGGGGGTTGTGGTGGTGCGATGCAGCCGGCAATGAAGACAGACTCGGGTTGTGCAGTTAAGGGTGTTTACTTACTGCTGATGTTGTACTGGTCACTCCAGCTGCTAGTGACCACCCGAGCCGTGCTGCGTCCACCAGGTCCTGGATCCGGCCAACCCCCAAACAAGTCCAGAGCGTGGCCCTGAGCTCTCCCTCTGTCCTTTCTTCAGCCGTCCCCACCAGGGATTCACCTAGGTCCAGCTCCCTCGGGCCTTCTTTTGGGACACCCTTGGCCCTGGGTTCCCTGACCCTTCATGTGGTGTGCCTTCGGGGTGAATGTGGTGGGTGACCGTGACAGACACTGCCCACGGTCTCCGGTCTCTGGCTGGGGAATGTCTTTGCCCCCACCAGCTTGGGTTCCGGTACCCTCTTGCTGACTCCTCACCCGGTGCTCTAATTTGGGTTCTTGGGTCCCTTCAGTCTTCCCCCTCTGGGTCTTTCTCTGCTCCACTCTCTCTCTCTCCAGGGCTGCTGTTTCCTTCTCTCTCCTCTCCAACTGACTTGTTCTCAGCGTCTGACCCTGATCTAAGTTGGTGCCCTCCTTATATATCCCTCTATGTGTGAGCTCAGGTGACCAGCACCCAATGAGCTCCTAACACTACCCAGACTGCTCCCCCTATCTGCCCCTACACTACATGGGATGTACCACCCCCCTCCCACTCCAGCCAGGAACAGACTCGGTCGTACCTGCACATTTCTAAGTGGGAGTACCGTCGGCCTGTTCCTCGGAAATGGGATGTATGTAGTGCATGCAGTCTATCTGAGCTCAGTTCCACACTCCATTCTTACCCGGGAGTGGAATATCACACCTCTGGGTTGAGGTGCAATACCCCTGTAGCAGCCGAATCCTCAGGGTGCTACACATCCATCATAGAAAATCCAGAGGAAGGTAGGAACTTTCTAAGTTTGCTCAACATCTCTGGGAATGGAAACCATTCTTCACGAGATAAGAAAGAAGCACCCCCCGAAATAAGATTATAGATATCCTGTCTTTCTCTTTCTTCAGACGGTTCCAGATGCTGTTAGTGTGGTCTTCTAATGTTTGTCTATACGTAATTAAGCTCATTTCAGGACGTATGGGCAGAGCCTGCCGAACTTTCCTTTCTCCCCTGCTCTTAGGATGAGGCTTCCGAGAAATTACTCTACTCTGTTCTCGACCTCTATCCCCAGGTCATCTGAGAGGTATCAAATTGTGTTTTTGTTTTGTTGTATAACTAATTTTTCTTTTAGGTTTGTATCTTATATTTGTTCTACCATGGATTGGTCTTCTCAAATTCTTGGAAAATGTGTATTTGAAAGTTTTCTCATAACGATTTCATAATTACATATGGAGTTAAAAATACTCTAACAAATTGTCAAAGGATTGAATAGTCCTTTTAAGAGAGATGCTGCTTGGAGGGAAGCCAAAAGTGCCAATATAGATATCATGGCTTTTCAGGAAACTAAATTTTCGCAAAAGAATCCTCCACATTTTTCCCATACTTACCGATTTTCTTTGGGAAAGAAGAAGGCCGGTGTATTTACAGCTGTACGTGACACTGTATCTTTCCAATTGTTAGAGGAAATTATAGATAATAATGGGCGTTTCCATATCATTATATGCGTTATAGCTAATCTTATCTATACATTAGTAACTATTTTTGCCCCTGATAGAGCACAAATTTCCTTTCTTGATAAATGGATGAAAAAGATGTCGAAACACCAAAAAGGAAATCTAATTTTATTTGGCGACTTCAATATAATCCCCGATCAAAGTATGAACACGACATCTTCTCCCAGAAATGTAATATTTACTTAGAAAAATTGGATAATCAAGGAACAATTATTTGTCTTCAAATGCTTGATTTCCTCATCAAGAGAATATACTTATTATTCCGACAAGCATAATCGACTTGTTCTTGACTAATATTTATACTTTTACAAAAATTTAAGGATATACAAATTGGTAACATTACATGGTCAGACCATGCTCCGGCTATTTTTTCCCTCAAATCTAAATCCCAGGGATATAACAATAGACTGTGGAAATGTAATTCCTTCTTACTCCACCACCCAGCTTCTAAAAAAGAAGTTGATAATGCTTTAAAATGATATTTCCAAGAAAATTCCTCCCAAGAAATTTCAAAATTTTCAGTTTGGAATGCCCATAAGGCCATAATTTGAGGGGTTCTCGTTCAACGAAATGTATGACATAGAAAGAAATCTAGGGAAAGTATCCAATCCATTGTTCAAAAAATGAATGATGAGATAAAACAGCAAAACAAATTGACACATGAAAATCATCTTACAATTCTTGGCTTGAGAGCTGAACTAAAATCGTTGCTGATGGATGACTATGACAAATTAATGAATTTGGTTAAACTTAATCACTATTTTGTTCTTATCATAGAATGAGTAAATTCATGGCCATCAAAAGAATAAATCATGAAAAGGGAGTCAAAAACAAGTGAACATATATTTCCTTTAAAACTTACTAATTTTATTGATATAGTTAAAATCTGCCAATACTACAAAAACCCCTTGTGTACAAAAATATATGTGATGTTAGTGTAGTCTCAAAACTAAAAGGAAACTGATCGCAGCCAAGATAAACCTATATGTCCCTAATCTGTACCTGATGCTGTTACTACCTACCAGTGGAGGTTAGCACCCTAAGATATGAGATTGGCGCCCCCGCTTGACAGCGGCTCTCCCTTATACTGGCACTAAAAATAAAGATAAATGAAGACAGAATAGGTATATAGGTAGAAAAAGAGTCCATATCTCTGCTGTTAGTTGTGGCAATTGTGTTCATACTCAGCCACTCATATTATGTGGCAGCAATACTCAGATTGATTCACATACTACTGCTACCTTTTTCCACACTCTCTCCCTAAGTCCATGATAGCGCAGGAACGAAAGGGTGGATAGAAATATAGCCAGATTGTGTGCAATATAGGCTAGGTGATACCAAAGGCAATTTATATATATATACCTGCCTCTTTTAAGCAAGGAGCAGAACATAACAAACATAGTTGAAATGCAGACTCAAATCAAAATGACTCAAATGACTGGTTTGAAAAATAGATATAGCACTTATAGTATTGCTGAAATCGCCTCGAAGCATTTCCCCATTCTTTCTTTTGGTTCAACAAGAGGCTTAAGGTGCTTGTCTGAGGTCATCAAAAAGGATATCACTGCTTACATATGGTTTTCGTAGAAGAAACAAGCTATGATGAGCTATGATTTAATCTTCCAGGCCAACAAAATCAAACTACAGAAAATAAGGACAAGAGTAATCTCTCTTAATAAATCTGATAGTAAGTATGTTCAACCTCAAGGTATAGCAGATCAATTTGCAACTTTTTACTCTTCCCTATACAATTTAAAGGAGGATACACAACCAAATATCCAAAAAAAAAAAAAAATATTAAATTAAAGTTTTTTTCCAATATTGACCTTCCCTATTTAAGTTCTGACCAAATTAAATCACTAAACTTCCCCTTCTTCACTGATGAAGCTGAGGCAGCAATTCATAAATTAAAAGAGAACAAATCTCCAGGTCCCGACGGTTTTCCTAATGAGTACTACAAGCTATTTGGGCATCAACTTTCTCTCCCTTTGACATTTATGTTTAATCAAGCCTGCAACGAAGGCTCATTTTCAAAAGGATCATTACATGCAAGCATAGTTGTTATACTTAAGCAAAACCGTGACCCTGAGTTGGTCTCGAATTATAGACCTATCTAACTTTTGAATAGAGATATAAAAATCTATTCCAAATTGATCTCTGAAAGACTACTAAAAATCATTCCTAAATTAGTACATTCAGACAAAGTTGGTTTTGTCAATGGGAGACAAGCCTCTGATGGCACAAGGAGAATTTTGAACCTATTATCGTCAGTGGAAAAGATGAAATCCCCAGCTATTTTACTATCTTTAGATGCCGAAAAGGAGCTCAATCGGAGTAACTGGGAATTTATGTTTGCGACATTAAATAAATTTGGTTTTCAATGTCATATTCTTAAGGCAATTTCAGCTTTGTATTCTCACCCATCAGCAAATGTTTATGTGAATAGTCAGCTATCTAATGGTACCTGTCAAGGTTGCTCACTTTCCTCTCTCCTCTTCACTCTTAGTATGAAACCTTTCGTGGAATCCATCAGAACTAATCAGCATATAAATGGCATCCCCCTTAACCATAGGCAATACAAAATTGGTTTATTTGCGGACGATGCCCTATTTACCATTATTGACCCAATTAATTCTTTGCGAGCTGTCTCCTTAGTAATTAAAGAATGTGCCTCGGTTTTCAGCTTACTATGAAATTAATGTTAAAAAGTAAAAAATCCTAGTTTTTTTTTCTTGGACTCCCACCTAAGATGCTTAATCCAGAATGAGTTTCTTTACTTTTGGGAAAAATCTAATATTCCTTATTTGGGAATAAAAATAAGAAAACCACTATAAAATACTCTGAATAGGAACCTAATATTTTAAAACTGATCCAAAATTCCATTGACAAATTTCAAGTTAATTCCTTGTGTTTAGGAAGGATTGTCCTTTATAAAATTATTATTTTACCTAAGTTACAATATATTTTTAGGACAATTCCTATCCTGATCCGAGATCTTTAGAATAAAAAGCTTCATAAGCAATTATGTAATAATACATGGAAAGCTAAGCCGGCAAGAATTGCAATAACGCTATTATTTAAAAGTCCAAAGGGAAAGGAGGTATTGGGTTACCTAATATCCAAGCCTCTAGCGATACCAATATTATTTGGCAAAATAGAAATTGGTTTATAGATGAAGGGAGGCCTTGTTGGGCAAGTATGGAGAAATCCTTTAACAAGAGTTCTCCTTTGTCATCCTTTGCTAGATCATTCTTTACCAATCCCAGATCACCCATTAATAGAATCTACTATTCTTTTATAGAAAAAGTTGCAAAAACTTACAAATAATAATCTAAGCTATTATCCTTTGGATAAACTTCCTTTAACTATATTTCAATCTGCACTCCCTAATTTTCCATTTGACAAATGGGAAAAATGTGGGATATTAAAGTGTTCTGCAGTTATAACAGGCCCCAATTCGGATACAATTCTAAATTTTCATTCTTTAAAAGTGTCTTACAATCTTCCTGATGAGGAACTTTATAACTCTTTGGACTTGAGAAAATATATCAGAAATAAGCTTTCTCTTCCCATTTCCCTTCCTCCAGCCATAATTACTCTATTAAGAATTTCCTAATCTAATACTTTTTGGAATACAAAGAATATTTATGCTTTATTCAATAATGATGTGTGTTTTGAAAAGTCTAATTGCATGCTAAAATGGGAAAATGATTTGAATCTACACTTTTCTTCTGAGAATTGGAGGAAAGGGATAGATATAACATATAACGCATAAATCTAATATTAATGCCAGTTTACATGAGAACTACTATAAGACTCGCTGGTTCTTCACTCCAGTTAGATTTAGTGTTGAGCGAGTATGTTCTATTAACCCTTTCGCCGAGTATGCTCGGACCGAGCTCCGAGTATTTACAGCTGCTCGGTGATAAGGTTAAATCGCTCCCGTGTGCATGATTTGCAACTGTTTGACAGCTTTATTACATGTGAGGAATGTCTATTTCTTACACATTCCTCACATGTAATAAAGCTGTCAAACAGTTGCAAATCATACACACGGGAGCGATTTAACCTGATCACCGAGCAGCTATAAATACTCAGAGCTCGGCCCGAGCATACTCGGACAGAACATACTCGCTCAACCCTAGTTAGATTCAAAAAATCCTTTACTGACTGCACGGACTTGTGCGGGAGAAACTGCGGACGAAGAGGCAATCAAATTCATATTGTTTGGGAGTGTCCAAAAATTGTAACAAAATGGAGAGAAATAGCCTCATTACGCTCAATTAATATATCTACAATAAGTCTCTCTCCTCAATTAGCGCACTTTTCTCTAGATGTAGACACATTCCCTCAGAAAATCAGATATACAGTACAGACCAAAAGTTTGAACACACCTTCTCATTTAAAGATTTTTCTGTATTTTCATGACTATGAAAATTGTACATTCACACTGAAGGCATCAAAACTATGAATTAACACATGTGGAATTATATACTTAACAAAAAAGTGTGAAACAACTGAAAATATGTCTTATATTCTAGGTTCTTCAAAGTAGCCTCCTTTTGCTTTGATGACTGCTTTGCACACTCTTGGCATTCTCTTGATGAGCTTCAAGAGGTAGTCACCAGAAATAATCTTCCAACAATCTTGAAGGAGTTCTCAGAGATGCTTAGCACTTGTTGGCCCTTTTGCCTTCACTCTGCGGTCCAGCTCACCCCAAACCATCTCGATTGGGTTCAGGTCTGGTGACTGTGGAGGCCAGGTCATCTGGCGTAGCACCCCATCACTCTCCTTCTTGATCATATATTTCCCTTACACAGCCTGGAGGTGTGTTTGGGGTCATTTTCCTGTTGAAAAATAAATGATGGTCCAACTAAACGCAAACTGGATGGAATAGCATGCCTAAGCAAGATGCTGTGGTAGCCATGCTGGTTCAGTATGCCTTCAGTTTTGAATAAATCCCCAACAGTGTCACCAGCAAAGCACCCCCACACCATCACACCTCCTCCTCCATGCTTCACGGTGGGAACCAGGCATGTAGAGTCCATCCGTTCACCATTTTTGCGTCGCACAAAGACACGGTGGTTGGAACCAAAGATCTAAAATTTGGACTCATCAGACCAAAGCACAGATTTCCACTGGTCTAATGTCCATTCCTTGTGTTTTTTAGCCCAAACAAGTCTCTTCTGCTTGTTGCCTGTCCTTAGCAGTGGTTTCCTAGCAGCTATTTTACCATAAAGGCCTGCTGCACAAAGTCTCCTCTTAACAGTTGGTGTAGAGATGTGTCTGCTGCTAGAACTCTGTGTGGCATTGACCTGGTCTGTAATCTGAGCTGTTGTTAACCTGCGATTTCTGAGGCTAGTGACTCAGATAAACTTATCCTCAGAAGCAGAGGTGACTCTTGGTCTTCCTTTCCTGGGGCGGTCCTCATGTAAGCCAGTTTCTTTGTAGTGCTTGATGGTTTTTGCAACTGCACTTGGGGACACTTTCAAAGTTTTTCCAATTTTTCGGACTGACTGACCTTCATTTCTTAAAGTAATGATGGCCACTCGTTTTTCTTTACTTAGCTGCTTTTTTCTTGCCATAATACAAATTCTAACAGTCTATTCAGTAGGACTATCAGCTGTGTATCCACCAGACTTCTGCACAACACAACTGATGGTCCCAACCCCATTTATAAGGCAAGAAATCCCACTTATTAAACCTGACAGGACACACCTGTGAAGTGAAAACCATTTCCGGTGACTACCTCTTGAAGCTCATCAAGAGAATGCCAAGAGTGTGCAAAGTAGTCATCAAAGCAAAAGGTGGTTACTTTGAAGAACCTAGAATATAAGACCTATTTTCAGTTGTTTCACACTTTTTTGTTAAGTATATAATTCCACATGTGCTAATTCATATTTTTGATGCCTTCAGTGTGAATGTACAATTTTCATAGTCATGAAAATACAGAAAAATCTTTAAATGAGAAGGTGTGTCCAAACTTTTGGTCTGTACTGTATTTCCATTCATATTTTTTCGGTAATTAAATCTCTTATGACATCTAGATAGAAATCTATTGATAGTCCAACCGTATTAGAAATTACTGACAAAATGTTAACTCATAATTCCTTTGAATATTCTAATGCCTTAAGGAATAATGCTTAAAAAAATATCAATCTAAATGGGCATCTTGGAATGCATATTTCTCCCCTGAGCAGTAAGAACCTCTTTTGGTAAAGTATCTTTCTTCTTAGTTGGACATAATTATAAGTTTTTATATTTTAAATTATTATTAGTATAGGTTTAGGATAGTGTTATCTAAGGATCAGTTTTCTGTCACTTTAATGGCAAAGGAACCGACATGATTCTGGTGTTAGGTGCAGAATAATATGTAATAAATAGTACTAAAAGGGGAAAAAAAATATTAAAAGTTGCAGGAGAATTTATTGTAAGAATCAAACATTGCTCTCCCAGCACAGCCTTAAACCTTTGATTTTTCTAGGATTAAGTCCAGAAATTACTAATCTTAGATGGATATACAAAATAACAGAATGGAAACGTGTTACACATGTAATTGGCTCATGAGTAATCAAACATTAACAGAAGAGATTTGGCAGTGCTGGAGAAAAAGAAATTACTATACTCAGCCATTGTAGCATTTCAGATTTTATGTAAATACAGCTTAAAGCAGATCTCACAACAGATTTCACAATAAAAACTACACATATTATAAAATGGATATCTCAAATCTGATGAGAGACATTTTAAAATTTATGTTAGAATGGCTGTATAATCCTTTGTGAAAGTTCGAATTCAGCAAGAAAAGTGAGTTTTGCTCATGAACACACTTGAATTCATGAGCTCTATCAATCTCCACTCATCTAGTCTGATTGACAGCTTCTCAGTTTCCCTTCTCACTGCTGGTGCTGAAATCTTACACTGCTCAGTGCAGTACAGCTATTCAGGTCTGAGGGGTCTAATGTACATAATAAGTCATTAGCCCCATAAGACCCCTGAAGATGCCAGAAAACTGGTGAAACATGTTTGGAGGCTGGTGTCTACCCTGGAGTTTTAAAAGCAGCAGTATAAATATTACTAACAGCAATCTACCCAGTAAATCAGCAGCTAGGGAGAGTGAATTAAGAAATCTATTACCGCAACTGACTCTGACTATAAAAAGAGTTTAGTGTTATACAGGGATAGGTCTGTGAAACCATGAATGCGATAACAATAAATGCATATGTTGAAAAAAAGTGAACACAACTTTGCTATTCTAATGTTACACTGTATTTTCACGAACCAAAATGTTTACTATATTTATTTAAAAAAAAATAAGTTTTATACATTGTTTATTGAAAGGAGGAATTTAATGCCAAAAGGCAAATTGTTAATAATGAACTAAATACTTCAGCACAAGTCTCTCTCCTGTTCTGGTAGTTTGCTACAGTGTATCAGGTTAGAATTTAAAGAAGTTATCCACTACTTGGACAACTCCTTGTCATACCCCACGATTGGCCCTGATAAAATAAAAAAACTTATACTCACCTCCCGTGTCGGCGCCGATCCAGCAGTGTCGGCACCCACGCGGTGTTGTAACACGTAAGGCAGGCGCCCAATCAGCTCTGGCATCACTGTCCTGCCTTCAGACAAATTGAGCATGAAGAGGAAATCAGAAAGCAGCTGCAGCCTGGACTTCCTCTTCATGTTCAATTCGGCAGAAGGCAGAGACAGTGACACCAGGGCTGATTGGGCGCCACGTGTCACAACAACAGTGCAAGAGCCCAGGGACCGCTGGAACGGCGGCGGCACGGGAGGTGAGAATAAGTTTTTTTCATTTTATCGGGGGAAAACATTTAGATCAAGAAGGGGTTGTCCTAGTAGTGGACAACCCCTTTAAGCTATTCTGGATGATTGTCTAAACTAGATACCTAGATACAGAGGTAGCAAATCTCAGCTTTGAAAAGTACTTTATCTTTACAAGTTTTCCTCTGGACATTTACCAAAGCACCTGAAATGAAAAATGGAGTAGCTTTGCAAACAGTCTTATTTTTGTCTACAGCTTTTATGCAGACCTATGTGTCTCCATGGGTACAGACTGTTATGGTAAATATTTATACTTTGCTTTACTATTTAGACAATTCATATATCTTTGATAATTTAGTATTTTAATATTAGCTTTATAAGTGTTATTCATAAATAACAGGGTGTTGTCTCTGATATAGATATGTATTAAAGCCTTTCTTCGTTTCTGGATGTATAGTAAAACTAGATATAACCAGTCTAAGGAATGCAGCAGAAGACATAATTTACGACTTTGTTTTTCCCAACTTATCTTCCTTTTTAGGCAACGTAATGTAAGCCACTCCCACTTTCCTTGTCTTTGTGGTTTGTAATAAAAACTTGTAACCAGGCATCTGAGACTCAGACAGGTCTGGGACACAGACAGAATTGGTGTGTGTTCTCTTGTCTCCAATCGATCAACTCCCTGATTTGATCAAAACTGGCAAACATGTGAAACCTTTTGAGTTTCTCCTAAAACTTTTCATATAGGTTTCTCCATCATTACTATAAAAAAAACTCAGTGCAGATGGATCCTGACAGTTATACTCCCTTCAATCTAATCCCTATTTTTCACTAGCATACATTTGGTGGGTTTGCAAAAAGAAAGGAGCTGATTAGTGTTGAGCGAGTATGTTCTATTAACCCTTTCGCCGAGTATGCTCGGGCCGAGCTCCGAGTATTTCCAGCTGCTCGGTGATAAGGTTAAATTGCTCCCGTGTGCATGATTTGCAACTGTTTGACAGCTTTATTACATGTGAGGAATGTGGAAGAAATAGACATTCCTCACATGTAATAAAGCTGTCAAACAGTTGCAAATCATGCACACGGGAGCGATTCAACCTTATCACCGAGCAGCTGGAAATACTCGGAGCTCGGCCCGAGCATACTCGGCGAAAGGGTTAATAGAACATAGAGCTGATGAATAGCAATATATCTACAGAATGTCTACAGAGTGTGTGTTTATTATTTGTTACCATACACATACATAGATTTACAGAGGACCTGTAGACAAAAAATATAGGAGGTTTTTTAATAATTAATAACAATTTGCAAAGTTGCTGTACAGAAGACTTGACACAGGGTCAAAAGTGGACAGTGTTTGCTGTTTTAGTCCCAGTACGTCCCAAGTATTAAAGTATTATTATGTATAGATCTTTTTTTTTTTTTTTTTTTTTTTTTTTAGAAAACCACCATACGGTTCCAGAGATATGGCTCTTTTTTATATAGTGTGTCCAATATGCCACAAGGCAGCATCAATGCACGTCACCAAAGTATTTTTATGAACAACTTCCCTTTGTTAAAGACGATAAGAAATTAGCACATTGTGCACACTAAATAAAAAAGGTTCCCTGGAATCATATGGCAGATTAAAAACAAAAAAAAACTCTGATAATCAGGAATAAAATAAAAGCAAATACTGGTGACAGGTCCTGTTTAACTTTCATTTTAGATGCACTACAGCAGTAGACAATGGTTTTCTAGGTGAACACTCTTTATGGTACATTCACGCAACACAATCGTGAACGATTGTTCCTAAGAGTGCTCATTCCCGATAATCATATAGTGTAAACAGGCTGCCAATCACCCAATGTGCAATATTAATCGGGTGAAATAATATTTTGGTGTACCTAAAAGATCATCTTTTCAGTTGCACATCATCTTGTGTAAACAGGACATGAGCTGCCGAGAACAATGGGAGGTTTGTGTGCACAGAATGGCCTATTTGATTTTTCAGTGTGCATCCGAAGCTCAGTCTTTACCTGTCTAAACAGACTATTAAACGACCACCGACCAGGAAACATGTCGCTATTCAGCAGTTGTTTAGCACTGTGCATTGGTAGGTATAAATTAACCTTTATTTGCATTGAAACGAGATGAATATAGAGCACTAAAGACTGGGGGATGCTACTATGTGCCAATGTAAATGCCAGCAAGCCACTCTAACTTGGCTAGGATATTTCGACACACTGCTGGGGCAAAAAACTGAATCTTTACCCCAGATGGAGCCCAATATCTCCACAAAATACTTTAATGCACAATGCATTAGGATATGTACCTGCTCATGGATAATGTCAGAAAGCTCTTTCACCATTTCCCTGAAGTTTGTTTTCAGCCCCTCATGGTATTCAACCTGATCTTCTTTTATGAGCCGTTCATTCAGGTCCAGAGCTGTGGCACACACTTGGATAAACAGTCTATATAGATAAGAATACAAAGGATAGGTTATGTTATTTGTCTGACAGTGAAGATGCATTTAATCAGGATCAGAAGCTATCACATTTATTCACATACACAATGAGCTCACGCAGCTTAGAAGGATTACGCTGGAACAAAATATTGTTCTGCTGAGAAGAAGTTCTTTCTCTTTTCCAAATCTGTCAAACATCAGACACCAGCAGCAGTGCCCATTAACAGCACAGACGACACTGGTGGACCTATCTAGGCTTGCACAAGATCGACCTTCCTACAGATTGTTCATACATCAAGTCGCCATGGCTCAAGACTGAGCCTAAGGCCCTTAAAAAAAAAAATGCTGACATTACAGTGCAACCCACAGAACTACAGCCAGAAGGGAAAGGCTAGACATATTTCCACCAACAAACCCAGGAAGAGCCAGGTCACTGGAAGAAAACACTGTGAGGGTAACGGTAGAAGAGAGCTGGTTTGTGGCTATTGGCACAGGTCTTAATTAGTGATGCGCGAACATGCTAACCGAGTAGCTTTGGCGTGCTGGAAAACTATGTTTGAGTCTCCGCGGCTGCATGTCTCGCGGCTGTTAGACAGCAGTACCACATGCAGGGATTGCCTAACAAACAAGCAATCCCTGCATGGGTTGCGGCTGTCTAAAAGCCGCAAGATATGCAGCCGCGGAGACTCGAACATAGTTTTCGAGCACGCCAAAGCTACTCGGTTAGCACCCGAGCGTGCTCGGATAATACCTTATCCGAGTACATTCGCGCATCACTAGTCTTAATGCTATATACGAGTGATTAGACAGATTAAGCTGCTTTCTTGGGGTGTAGACATAATGAAGGTTGTTTTGGGAACTTCTATACCACATTATCATGCATAGTGTCGTGCAGGCGCATCATATAGTGACGCACAGAGTACTTATGTACTCTTTATATAATGAGGCAGTATGAGGGTAAAATAAAGCTACGTATAATAATATGGTAACAGGTTCCTCCATATAATACCATGCAAAGCCATTTAACCCCTTCCTGACATGTAATGTGCATAAATGTCACCAGACCACTGTTTATCCCTTTTGTTGTTGCTGCCAATCTTTGGCAGCGGCATTTAAATGGTTTGGGCGTGATATCGTACCCCAACCCCGTGAAGCTATTGTGGGGTGAAATGGCAGATGAGAATCTACTGTGAGCCCTGTGATCGTAGGGCACTTCTAAAGCCTATCCATATGAAGATTATTATTTTTAGTATAGTAAATTGATCAAATGATTGCCGATGATTATTAAATATTTAACAATAATTTTTTTTTTTCTTTAAATCACCCACATTTTCTTAATCTTAAAATAAAAAAAAGCAGATTTGGTATCGCTTCGTTCATAGAAGTCCAATCCATACATTGTAAAATGATTTACTTTGTACGGTAAACGCTGTAAAGAAAAAAAAATGTGGGAAAAAAGGGATCAAAATGTCAAATGTATCAGTTATACAGCTCCAATGACATAAAAGTGCTAAAATTTATGTGCCTAAGAAAATGGAAACAAACACGTGTGTGTATGCATGTATGTATTAATACATACATATACTATGTTCAGAAATATTAGGCAATTTGTATTTTTGATGATTCTTTTTATTTTTCAGCAACTATAGTGCTCTCGGTCAATCCAATAGGTTAATAAACCTGAATATTTCAGAAAGTAAAAGTCAGGTTTTGTCTTTCCTAAGACAATATCTATGTGTGCAGAATTATTGGGCAACTATTAGTGTGCAGAATTATGCAACTAAATAAAAATTTTCATACCTCAATTATTTTTTTTTTATTTTCATCTGTCGCAGTGAGAAAAACAAAACAACTCAAAATATACAAAAATACATTTCTGACATTTCATAAAAAATGTCAGTGACCAATGTAGCGACCTTTCTTTTCAATAACAGCCATAAGCCATCCATCCATGGAGTCTGTCAGTTTCTTAATCTAACAATCAACTTTTTAGTCAGCACCAACCACAGCCTCCCAGACACTGTTTCCCTTCACCCTAAATATCCTGTTTTAAGAGGGGCCCACAAGTTCTCAATAGGGTTTAGGTTGGGTGAGGAAGAGGTCATATCATTATTCTTTCATCTTTAAGGCCTTTACTTTCTAGCCAAGCAGTGGAGACTTCGATGCTGTGTTGGAGCATTGTCTTTCATAAAAATCATGTTTTTTTTGTTTTGTTTTTTAAATGTAGACTTTGTCCTGTACCACTACTTGAAGAAATGTCTTCTAAAAAAGTTGAAGTATGTTTGGGAGTTGATTTTGAGTCCATCTTCAACCTGAAAAGGTCCAACTAGCTCATATTTAAGAATACCAGCTTATAGCATTTTGTTGGCATCCGAGTCAAAGTAAATACCAGTGTCATGATCCAGCCATGACCCAATCCATCTGTTACTTCAAAAGCCACTCATTTCATTGGTCCATAAAATGAAAAATGTTTGAAAAATCTGTTTTCAGATATTCATTGGCCCAGTCTTGATATTTTAACCTTTTGTGTCTTGTTTTGTTCAGTGGTGGTCAGGTTTCAGCCTTCCTTACCTTGGCCATGTCTCTGAGTACTGAACACCTTGATTGCTGTTGGTTGTTGATGGTTCTGTGATAATGCCTCAATCTTTAGCAATTTCAAGAGTGCTGCATCTTTTTGTAAGTCTTTTAACAATTTTTTGACTTTCCAGAGTCCGTTAAATCTCTTTTTTGACCCATTTTTCCAGAGGAAAATAAGCTGTCTAATAATTCTGCACACCTTGATAAAGGGTTAGGTCTCATTCTTCCCTATTACACAAATACATACCACTTGATCTGCTTCATTCAATAAGTATTCAAGTTTATACAGCTTGGGGTTGGAAAATATTTATAAAAATATTATCAAAATACTCGCTTAATAGCTTTGCACACAGTGCAGAGTATGTATTATACATATTAAAATATAAAACAACTGTCTAAATTTGGTTTCACTGTAATAGTATTGATCTAAGAATCATGGTGTCATTTTTACCACACACTGGATGCTATATAAAAAAAAAAAAGGAAACAATCATGAAAATTATTTTTTTTTCATTATTTCACGCACTTTGAATTTTCCCCCACTAGCCAGTACATTTATATAGTAAAATGAATGGTGTAACTCAAAACTACAATTTATCTTGCAAAAAACAATCCCTCATATGGCTATGTCAATAGAAAAATAAAAAAGGTATGGTTCTCAGAAGAAGGAAACAATGAAAGCACAAAAACTAAAACTGGTTTGACTGGAAGGTAATATGGGATGATGGTAAATAAGACACAATTATTATGAAGATATGAACTTTACTAAAATGCTCAGTGATGACAGATTATGTCTGGTTTATCAAGCAGCTTTCTGATCTAAAACTGCTTAAAATACGACAATTTCAGTGCAATTCGCAGTTGCAGGAAAATTGTGACTTTTAGCGTTTTTATGCTAGTCCCAACCAGCTCCACAACTTTTGTTAAAATGGGCAGAGCTTAGTTAGCAAATTTATCATAGTTTAATGCCGCAAAAGTGGCAGAAATATACTCCTGTCATTGACTGAAGAACTTTTTTTTTTTGCTTTGGCGCATGGCAGCTGAAAGATGAGACAAATATTAATTGTCGACTCTTAATAAATTAGGAGCATCTTGCTCCAGCGCACTGTCTGGAAAGCCAGACTTGATTCATGAGGGCCTATGATCCTGATTCATCATTGCCTTTGCTCCTGTTTTTTTGTCTAGTTTTGTGTATTTTGCACTCAATCATTATTCTATTTGCGCCTTTTTTGAAGTTTTTTGAATATTTGCTTTCCTCTTTTTGTTTTTTTTTTCGTCTGCTTTATGGGTGGAAAATAACAATTCCAGATGTTTTTGCCCGATTCATCAATGGCGACGTTTTAAAAAGTCACAACATTTGACGCAAATTCACTCAAGTCCCCCCCCTCTTCTGGTGTGTTTTTAAGTACGCCAAAATGTTGGCACAATTTTTATGACTTATCTCCAAAGTGCGAATTTTGATGTAAAAAAAACATTCAAGACAGGAAAAAAAAAAACAAATTTTTGACTTTGCGCCAAATTTATGAATCGCATGTGCCATCTTGATTAATTTGGAGCAAAAAAGGCAACTAATACACCAAGAAAAAAAAGGAGAATGAATGAATCTGGGCCTATAGCTCTCACTTTGTTGAACAGAAGTATAGACCTTGGCTGAGAAATAGAATCATTATCAACATACTTAAAGATATCTTTTAGCTCCTTTATCTTTTTGGCAGTATACTTGCTGGGCCGACTGTCATCTAGGAAAGCTCTTGCATAGGCTAAAGGTCCCGCATTGACCTAGAACAAAAAATATGTTAATTATAATGTGATTATATTTTGGTTGTCATAACTACATAGAATAATATATTATTTTAACATAAAAAACTAGAAAAATATTAATTCTGCTCAAAAAAATCTGTAAAGAGTTGTGGCTGCATCATTTACTAAAGCATTGAAAAAAAACATATTTCCCTCTTCCTTCCTTATTTGCTCCCAGTTTTTGGTTTTGTTATACAAAATTAAATTTTACTGTATAGTCTTAAAGAACAAATTTATTTAAACGTTTTTTTCCTCAACACTTATGAACATGAGAGCACATAATCATCAGCATTAACAGAAATAAACACTTGAAATAGATCACTCTGTTTGTAATGACTCTATATAATATATGAGTTTCACTTTTTGTATTGAAGAACTGAAATAAATTAACTTTTTGTTGATATTCTAATTTGGAATAAATTAATGAACCTGTATATTGCACAGACACAAGCTTCATTTCCCCTGAATTTTTACTTTTGGTCCTTAAAATCATAATTTATTTACTGTCTTGTATATGTTTGTGTACGGCTCCTTCAATGCTTGAGGTCCAAGTTTTCCATATTAAAGGGCAACCTAAAATACCTCTGAGTTACCACTGTTCTTTGTCTCCTAACGTCTGTGGTCTAGCTCACCGTTCACCATACGTTTTATATCCTCCATTTAGCCTCAACCATGGCTGCTAAATCTTGTGAACCAATCAACAGAGGCGATGGTATTGATGGTACTGACAGAGGCGATGGTATTGATGGTACTGACAGAGGCAATGGTATTGATGGTACTGACAGAGGCAATGGTATTGAATTAATAATATACAGTACATCACAAACTTACAGATTCTATCAACCAACATCCCAAGTTTTTAAATTTAGGGAATTTCCATTTCAGGTCCACATGAAGAATCCAAAAGTATAAGTTGTACAACTTTAAATAAAGGCTCAGACCACAAGGTGAAGAATTGTAAGGAACATTCACAGACTGGAAAATAGCTAAAAGTGTGTCGAGGGCTGGGTAAAATCATAATTGGCACCAAGCAGGCCATGTTAAAATGTATCTTATCTCAATAAGGGATACTTGCAAGCTCCCATGGATAACAACTACCTAATAAACCTGCCATGTTTGTAACGCGAGTTGGTAACACATGTAGTTTCCTTTCCACAAGCTTCCAAAAAAAACCCCCAAAAAAAACACATTCTACAATCATTGAGAGGTAAACTTGACTCAATCAATAGATATCAGAAAAACTGGGAATTATAAGAAACTCGGTATGTTTGTGATGTATTAAAATATAATAATTCTTGTCCAACAAATGAAAAATCTCATGTCAACGCTTGGGAAAAGATTTACTACTAAAAAGTGGAGTAGCTTGGAAAATACTATATTGTAGTTGAATTAAATAGGAAGCAGTTGTAATTGGTTTATACTTCTCAAGAGATGCTACTAGGTGTGAGATCTGAGGAGGGCTGGCCATAAGTAGAGTGATAAGGACAGGGGTCAAGCTCTTAGTTGGATTATGGGTGGGCTATTTACCAATATTAATGGGGACAGTCTGGTTGCATTATTTTATTTCGTCAAATTAGATACCAATAAGCAGCTTTGTTATTTGTAAACGTACGTGATATTATCAGGCATGCGAGGTATGGTGCCAGCGTAGGTGAGATGGAAAACCTCCCTTGGTACCACAGAGATAAATTGGGTCTGGGACAGATACAGCAGCTGTTGGTTGACTATCATTTCTCAATTTTTATTTTAGCTTTAAAACCCTGTACAATTATATATGCAAATTGCCTCTTCAGAGAAAAAGAGGACTTGTACTCTATAGCGCCACCTATTGGAAGTAGCAATCTTACAAGTCACAATCAACCCTTCAACGAGTTGTGCAATAAGACTTAGGATAAAAGCGAAATCAGAATCTCAATTTGCAGACACGGTGTTTTGGGCTGTTTGCCCTCGTCAGTGCAAAGTATGAGAACTGATTTGGCTAGATGAGAGGCTCTGGACTGAGGTCTAAGGGGTAACGTTTCTCCTTATGGAGAGTGACGCACCAGCTCTGGCACGTCAAGGTAAGGAGGCTTATTCGCCATGTAATGCTTGTCTGGGAAATTTAATATGCAAATTGCCTCTTCAGAGAAAAAGAGGCAATTTACATATTAAATTTCCCAGAGGAGCATTGCATCACTGTATAGCTCGTTTAAAATGCAGTTTGAGGGGTGACAGACTCCCTTTCAGTGACTGGTTCATCTCAGCTCAGATATGTCTGTCGTTTCGGAACATGTTTTACCTGCACAGACACACATCCTTGTAGTTTTAGCTGTAACTGGATCATGTCGACATCTGCAGATGAGCAGATCTTCTGCAAATCTGCGGTCTTCTCCTTAATCTCATCAATGGCAACATCAATGGGTTTAAGATCCACTTGGTGCTCATAGATTACAGGTATTCTTTTCTTGACGTATGGAAAAGAGTTTGATGCTGAAAATTAAATATTTATGGTAAGATAATATTCATGTATAGCAGGTATTAAAAAAAAGATCCAGTGATCTGAGTTTTAAGCTGAAGGGACATGCGTCCCGATTCATTAAAATGGTCTCTCTACGCTCCAGTCCTAATGAACTCCCTGCTGGAGTAAGATGCGCCTAATTCAGGAGGATCATACTACTTAATGAATTAGGCACCTCCGGCAGAAATGTATTCCAGTCAGAACCTTAGTATATTACTGGGGTAAGTTAAGCCACTAAAGTGGCGTAACTTTTCATTAGCTTGACTAGCGTCCATGCTCTGCCCTCTGACGTACCTGGCCCATACTGGTGTGAAAATGCCAATATTTTTGTGCAACTTCTGAGTAAAAATTGAGCGACTTATTAAGGTGTTTTACGCCAGAATTCTGGTCTAAACGCATTAATGAATCGGCCCCATGGCGCTCTTAATAGTGTAGTGGTCTCTTCATTTTAATGTTCGATGCTTCAGCTCAGGACTTCAAGTTGACTTACTTGTTAATATGGTTCTCTTCTTACACTGTTCTTCTACACTTCCATGCTTTTTGCCTGACAGTGTGTAAGGAGTTTCGAATACAAATCGATTGATGTTGTGATTCCTCTCAAAATCTGTCCTTCTATCAGTAAGCTCTTGTTCTTCTAAATAGGACTTGACGTATGTTATCTGAATATGGGCAAACTTCACATCAAGATCTTTTACATTTACCTATTTAAATAGAGACGGTGTTACTGACATACTAGAATAAATTGAGATAAACTGTAATGTAATTGTAAACTGGAATAGCTATTTACATGCTGTACTATATAGATATGACCACTGATATGAGTCTAGAAAACATACTCCACAAATCCACTAAAGTAGTACAAGATAAAAAAAGCTAATAGCATTCCACAAATTTCTTTCAAATAATAAATAGAAAAATCTATCACTTAAATTTCTTCAAAAATGAAAAGTCTTTATCTCAAATCTGTTGAATCGTTGCTGTGATTAAAAGAGGTTGTCCGGTCAGAAGTGATAGTCTGCAGTCGCTCTGTGTGACTGCAGACTTAGGAATCCGCCCAGCGCACACACTGTGCGCTGCAAGGATTCGCCAGTTTCTGACCCCGGGACTGGAGGGTAAGTATGAGTTATACATGCCCCTCGGCCAGTGGGCGGGACTTCGCTCACAATACACTTGTATTGAGTGAGGCTCCGCCTTCTAGTCGGACACGCCCATTGGCCGTCCACGTCACTAGACAGGGCATGGTCTCGCTCAATACAAGTTTATGGAGCGTGGTGGTGCCAACTGGCCGGAAGTATGTATAAACACATACAGTTGAAACCAGACATTTACACACACTATAGAAAAAGACACATATGCATGTTTTTCTCAATATCTGACATGAAATCAGAATAAACCTTTCCCATTTTAGGTCAATTAGGATTACCATCATTTTTAATAGTTGCCAAATGCCAGAATAATGAGAGAGAGAGAATGTTTTAAAGGGGTTGTCCGGTACTTTTAAAAAAATGCCAGTGTGTCATCGGCTGACATCACGGCAAGTTGCGGCTGCAGCCGGGGGTCCCTCTTCCGCGTGCCACCGGTGGCTGCTGGGTTGTGGGCAGGGTTATTCCCCTGTGTCACACCCGGCATCCACCGCGCGATCTCCCTCTTCTCATTCACTGGGAAAGCGCACGGTGGATGCTGGGTGTGACGCGGGGAATAACCCTGCCCACAACCCAGCAGCCACCACGGGGTCATGTGATGCCTGTAAGCGGACAGCGATAGCGTCACTCACAGGCAGTATCAGCAGCGCAAGGTAATTAGAAAGAAAGGTTGTATTTATCATTAAAACACACTGCCATTTTTTTAAAAGTACCGGACAACCCCTTTAAGGCATTTTTATTACTTACTGCAAAGTCAAAAGTTTACATACACTAAGATCACTATGCCTTTAAACAATTCATTTTGGATCGGGCAACCCCTTTAATTCATACTATGCTTAGTTTTCATTTAATTATTTAATGTTTAGTAGTTTTAGATTTCACCTCTCTAGAGCCCTCCATACACATTAGATGGTTGTCAGCCCAACGATGGAAACATATGCTGTGGATATGGTGGATATGCAGTAGAGAAGCCCCATAAAATCCAAAACATGCGCAGAGGGCTTAACACTTTTCGTGTCAGTGCATACACAATAACCATGACATGGGTATACAGAATTTTATTATTATTATTGTTATTTATTTTACTTTTGTTATGGTTTTATAGCAACCACAAGACTTCCTGTTTGGTAGCCACTATCTGATTGCAGTTCATGTAGTTATGTGCACAGACGTGAAGACACAAGATCTTATCTGCTATAAGTTACACTGCCTCTGCATGCTACACGGGGTTTTTGAAAGATGCATAAGAAATACATTCAGCGTCCTGAAGAAAACATGTAAGACAGGGTACATGTGGAAGTGTTGTAAATTACGTGGTATGTGTCTCCTGTTATTGCCATAGCCCATATCGGTTTGCTATAATATGTCAAGCATGACGCCGTTCAATATGGCAGCTTGGAATAGATGGAAAGTCTTGTGTAATCTACACAGGGTTCCCATTCTCCTGTCCTCACGTCAGTAGCCATTATGTAACTAGTGTAACAGTGTTACTAGTGTTTCAGAGGACCAAACATGGAAATGATATGTTTCTTTAAACTTCATTTTTACTTTCTTTTATTTAAATAATGATGGTGATGTATTAGTGTTTAATTGTGGAGCATAAAGTCCAACGCTCCTAAACATCTGCGGCCACAGTGTGTTCTCCGTTGTTTATATGTACGCACAACAGTCCTTGGATTGCTGCCACTAATCATTCTGGTCTGACTACCGAAAATATCAACAGAATTTCTAGTATAACTAATACTGTAATCTGCAGCCAGTGACGAGAATTCAGAAATTCTTCGCAGTTTTGTACAAATTGAATTATAATTACATTTGAAGAATATTTCTTTCTCTCTTAAACAGGACCTATTACAAGGTCAAAAGTGGACAGTTTGTACTGTTATATCATTCTCGCTGCTCCCCGGAGGTTTTTTTTTAAATCTGCCATATGGCTCTAGGGAGACAAGCCCTTATATTTAGTGCTACTTTTTATGATCTTTAGCAAGGGGGATTTTTTCACAAGATTTTCTGGGGGCATGTGTTTAGGATAATTAGTTTGAGCCATGCCCCTTTGGTGAACACCTTAAAATTTGAACTAAATATTAAAAAAGCCCATATTTCTGCAACCGTATTATGGATTTAACAACAACAACAACAAAAAATACATATGAGAGGAGCAGCGGAAATAAAAGAAAAGCAAAAACTGATCACTTTTGATCTGATGACATCTGACATTTAATTTTCCAAACTAGCAGAGTTGTATGTGAAAATCACGGCTCAGATTTTGTCGTCCTGCAATAATTAGGACAATAATACATTCTGGAATCAGTTCAAACAGGTGGGTGTGAGAGTTAGTCATTACATATTTTAGGAGGCATGGTAGCATTTCTGCCTTGAAGGAACGCTCTGGGCAAAATGAATACACAGTTTTATGTGTAATGTAGGACCCGAGTTGGCCGTGCATGACATAGATATGCTCTGGGGCTTATTTTAAATCATGCACTAGACATATTTCTTTATATCAGTTTTGTTCAGAGTAATTTGTTTCATGCCACAAGGGAAAACTTTTCCTAGAGATGATTACCTGCACCGGGGAAGGCAACTCTACTAGTAAATACATTCTCTATACAATCTAGCAGATTATATCAGTGCTACATATTTAAAACATTTTTTTCACATACAGAAATTAATTTTCCTGACAAACAGGTTTTTCAAGATAAAATTCTACTTTAGAAAAGGTGTGTATGGGAATAAAAAAATAAACACAGCTGTTCTCTTCCATTTCCCAGGTTCTCCACCGCTGCTCCTTTCCTTGTTTACAGGCTGCTGTGGAGACATCACGACTACACACATCACCGCTGCAGCCAATCACTGAGTTCTACTGACATAGATGACACAAGTCGCTGTGGTCAGTGGTTGGCTGCAGCGCTGATGTGCGCTACAGTTGTGACTGTTGCAGACTGTAAACAAAGAGCAGCTGAGAGGCTGGGAATGGGGAGTACAGGTATATTTATTGTATACCTATACACACCTTTTACTCCCAACAAAATGTTATTTTGTAAAACCTCTTTAATATGTTTATTGAATCAAGGTCTATAATTCATTATTTTAATCAAAGATTTTTTTCTATTCATTAAGTTGCTTACATTTTGCAATGAATAGATGCAAAATAAAAATCCAGATCGCAAACTGAACATACCTTGTTGGAATCCTGGATCATTTTCACATTATCTGTGCCAAATTTTTCACCATACAGATTTAGTAGCCGCAAGGATATCTCAGAAAGCCCTGTTAGCTTTGGCTCTTTATAAATATATTCCTTGCCATCTTCTTCTTCAAAGAAACCCTGAAGAAATACAGAAGTAATGGGAATAAAGACCCTTTTACACGGATGATATGTAAATCTCTCCATTGTATTTTCACTGTTTTTTGTTCCTCTTCTGGTTTTAGGTCCCCTGCACATTAGATGGCCGTGGCCCGGTGACCATCTCGGGCGTTACTCTCATACACAAGAGCAATCGCAAAACATCTGGTTGTGGCTCATCTCCGAGATAACAAAAGGATCTGCAGTTAAAAAACCCTCCGTCACATACAATAGGCCTGACAGGCACATCTCTTTTATTTGGCGGGAGTTTTGAAATGTTTGTATTTCAGAGTTATTAGTTTTATGTTAAGTAAATGGGGTTTTTTTTGCACCTGATTATGTGTAGTCTCTTTTATTACATCCCTATGAAGGTCACTGATCACTTTTAGAGCACTGAAATTGCAAACATTAGATTTTATAGGTATTTTTCTAGCCTGCGCCTGACAGTCACATTGTATGTGAACTCGTTAGAACCGATATTGTATGTGACGGAGGGTTAAAAATCGCACATGCTGGATCCTTAATTCCCCAACAGTATAAGGGCCCTCATATACACTTGACTGTCAGCCGAACCTGGCAACATCGGTGGGTTCAGCCAAAATTAGTCATATGTGTATGGAGGGCTTAGAAATATTGATACCAGCGAATGGCAGGGGAGATGTTGGGGATACAGGTTTGTGTAGGGTGTTTCTATCCAGCCTTGTCTTGTTCTCCAGAACTGCAATACAACTTCCTTAATAGGTAATCTGTCAGAACGATCTAACTCTCCAAAACTCTTCATATGGTCATGTTGCTCTATGAACGATAATGTCCTCCACACCTTTACTTATGCTATCTGTTGATCCCTGACTGGAAAAAAAATTATGTTTTAATTCAAATGAGGCTTATGTTCTCTGGGCGTATTGAAGCACTTCCCAAACCTCTGCCACACCGGCTCTATTTCCCAACTTCCTCTGTTTGACTGACAGTTCAGTGGATTGACTACACAACCACTTAGCTGTCAGCCAAGCAGAGTAAGTGGTGTTCTGGGTGGAGAATAAAACTGAAGAGGCAGAGTCGTCCGTTTTAAGAGGCTAAATAATCGCTTTTAACATATCCACCTTCTAAATAAGTTGTGCAAAGTTATCTCTTTCTATATATATAAAGCAAAACTGAAAGGCAAGCTGAAGAAGGTTACCTATGATAATAACATTTGTGTGATCTGTAGGAATTGTTCTGATCCTGTAGAGAGAGAAATTACTGAAAACCTAAGGAAAAGCATGTCAAACAGACATGATCCACAGCTTTCACACACAGGAAGGAGAAGAATCTGGGATAACGTCAAAAGTAGCAGCTGCGGTGTAAATGCAATGTGTATGGTTCGGTATAAACAGGAACAGCTGTGATGCCAGATGAGCGAAAACTCTTTCAAAGAATAAGCAGGATATGTGTAAGCACACGGAGAGTACACTGTGATACTGAGAAATACACAGCAGCGACTGTGATAAAATACTGCAAATCGCATTTGTGGTCACAAATATAAAATCAGCTGCTCCGCTGACAAAGGATGAACCAGGGAAAAATAACAAAAATGAGCATATACCCATTACACTTTGCATGTATACCACCTTATAGTCCAGCTCAGTTTTTTGGTTTTGACATAGGATGAAGCAATATTGGTAACAGTAATCTTAATTATCAGTTCCAAGAGGGCGACCACAAACCTCAAAATACCACAAAATATTTCCTTTAGCACAACATCTGGATACACTGTACATCCAACAACCGGACACAAAAAGGGTTTGCACATCAATGTTTGTGTCCATATTTCACATTGTGGCATCATTTATGCCAGTACAAATGAATTGCCTACTTCTGATATTGTGCAGGTCAACTACTAACCAAAATAAAGAAACAACACAGGATGTCCAGCAGCTAGGACCCTTAGGAATTCCCCTATGTCAGTCCATATTTTAACAAACATCATGTAACTGTATATGCCTACTATAAAGCACTATATTGATACGTAATGTTCTGTGTGATAAATTTGTATGTTTTATTGTAAATGGAATATGTAGTAGGCTATGAGTGTTTTGTTTTATACATTTGCTTACTTCATCTAGTTGTGCAATTTTTCGACTTTTCATTGTGGAAATCCAGTCTAGATTTTAGAGGAAGTCCGGAATAACTGAGGTAATAGCTAGGGCTTGTTATATAACAAATGAAGATGAGGAAGGAGCAAAAATAGCTTTAAAACTGCAATGTGAAAGCACTTTGCAATGTTCTGCCTCCCTGACTCTATTCCCCTCCTAGCCCCAACTTCATCTGCTTGACTGACGCAAGTGGTTTCAATCAAAACCACTGGGATATTGCCTTATTAGAATATGCAATTTTAATTTTAAAGGGGTTGTCCAGAACTTACAAATTAATGACCTATGAATAGAATAGGTCATCAATACAAGATCAGTGTGGGTCTGACACGACACCCAGCAGCCCCACTAATCAGTAGAAATCTGCTTTGGCAGCAGATGGATATAAGCCATGCATTGGATAGAACACAGCTTATCGGCCGCTGCAGAGTTATACAGTTTATCTCCTATTCAAGTGAGTGGGAGATAAACTGCAGTAATTGGCAGAAGCCACTAGATATGGTGTTACTGTAACATACCTGGCGGCGTCCTTGCATGGTGGTCCATCTCCCACTGTGCAAGAGGGCGCACTTGATCTCCTGTCCAGAATGTCTCTCTGGCTTCCCTCCATGCTGTCTGTTTGTGTCTGTTTCTGCTGCTTAAGGGCGGCGCCCGATCACTTCCTGCCTTTTGTACCTGCTGTGGGTCACACCCCTTGTGCGTCCTCAGCCTATTGCTGTCTGTCACTTGGTATATAGCTCAGCAGCTCCCTTCTATCCCTGCCTGAGCATAGTGTTTCCTTCAGTGTGTGCTTGCACTCTGAAGGTGCCAGGTCCCGTTCTTTGTTTCCTTGTCTGCCTTTCCTGGAGGCTGTATTTCCAGGCCTGTCTGAACTGAGTCCTGTATGTCTTCTGCTTTGCGGTATCAGCTCCCGTGTCTGAACTGAGTCCTGTATGTCTCCTGCTTTGCGGTATCAGCTCCCGTGTCTGAACTGAGTCCTGTATGTCTCCTGCTTTTCGGTATTAGTTCCCGTGTCTGAACTGAGTCCTTTCTGTGTTCTCTTGTCTGTCCTGTCTGAACACGCTCCTAGCCTGTTCCTCCTGCCTTCTAGGGGCCGATTACCTAGACCCGTTCCTGTATCTTGTCTGACCTGTCTGAACACGCTCCTAGCCTGTTCCTCTCGCCTTCTAGTGGCCGATTTCCTAGACCCGCTCCTGTGTCTGGTCTGTCCTGTCTGAACACGCTCCTTGCCTGTTCGCTCCGCCTTCTAGTGGCCGATTTCCTAGACCCGCTCCTGTGTCTGGTCTGTCCTGTCTGAACACGCTCCTTGCCTGTTCGTTCCGCCTCTCTGGGGGCCGTATTCCCAGACCCGCTCCTGTATCCCTCTGCAGTGTCGGTCTCCTCCGTACACTCAGTTCCAGTCTGAACTCTCTCCTGTCCTTTACCTGTTTTGCCTCTATGTCCGTTCCCTTCCTTTTTCTGCAGAGTCTGAACTCGTACCTAACTCCTGCTTGTTGTCTCTGCAAGTACTGTGTGAGTATCTGGCTCTGTCTTTCCCTTCCTGTCTGTTCCGTGTGAACAGAGCCCTGTCCTCCCTGCTCAGCCTTGTCTGCACTCTAGCTGTGCTTGCCTGTAACCCTCTGCCTGTATTGTTCCTTAGTCCCGGTGTGTACTGGGTCCTATCCCGCCTGTGTTCCTACCTGCTAGTGCCTCCCTGTCTGCACTCTAGCTGTGCTTGCCTTTACCCCCCTGCCTGCATACCCGCCTGCCTGCATACCAGTCGTGCCTGCCTATACCCACCAGTCTGTGTGCCAGCCTACCAGCCTGTTCCTGTATTCCCCTGTGTGGGTCAACAGCCGTGTCCGGGGTCTGTCCTGGAGTAGCACCTGGTCCCTCTGCTCGGTTCCTCCTTGGTGCACTGGCGTCGTATGCCGTCGTGCGACCCTGGTCGGATCGGGTGAATACCTAGTCACGCCCCTCCAGGCATTCACTCTCCGGCACGGTCCAGTGGAATCACTACCAATCACACGCACACGCCGCTTAGCCCGGGCGTGTGCATAACAGCATGCTCAGGCCATGGTTCCCGTTGAGCCCCACGGCCTTCGCTCTTTGAGAAGTTTTTCCAGCGAATACATGCATTAAAATAAATAAATAAATTTTTTCCCCCCTTTAGCTGAGTTCCAGGCGAATTACGCACCCGTCCAGATGGATCTATCAGCTCTCGTTCCTGCGGATCCGCCACGTTACTATGGGGATCCAAGACAGTGTCGTGCATTTGTGGAGCAATGCATGCTACACTTTAAGGCCTACCCTCTCTATTTTCCTTCCGATTGGGCTAAAGTGGCCTTTATGATTGACTACCTAGCGGGTGATGCCTTGAAATGGGTCACCCCCCTATGGGAAGCATGGGATCCTGTCATCCTTGACCTGCAGGCCTTCCTGGTGGCCTTTCGTATGGTCTTCGAGGACCCTAACTCTGAAGCCCCTGCTGAAGCTTCACTTCCCAATATCCCGGAGCAGCCCCGACGGGTAATGTGTGTGGGTAGCGCAATAGTCCTCCAGCCCAATGAGACTACTGCCCACCCAGAATCCTCACAGGGTGACTACGCTTTCCGGAATACTTCTCTCAACCTCAAGAGGCAGTCCAGACGTGCTAGACTTAGAGGCAAGCCGTCACGCCAGGGTCTGTCCTCCCTGAGACCTCCTGACCCCAACCTTGAAGTCCCTACTGAAGCTTCATCTCCCTGTATCCCGGAGAAACCCCAATGGGTAATGTGCGTGGGTAGTGCACCAGTTCTCCTGGCTGAAGAGACTTCTGCCCATCCAGACTCCACACAGGAGAACTTCCTGCACCCGGCATCAGATGCTTCTCTCTCTTTAACCGGTGTGCATGTCCAAGGATGCTCCAAAGCTGTGGTTACCTCAGAGTCTGTGCACCTCTACTACCTGGCGGAGGATCCCCTGTTGCCTCCTGAACCCTCCGGGATACCACTCGATGACAAATGGAGAGAGACTTCTCTACACCCGGTACACAATACTTTGTCCGCTTCGTCCTGTGAGCCTGACAATGGGTACCCCAAAGTGGTAGTTACCTCCGAGTCTCTACACCCCTCCGACCAGGCGGAGGATCTCCAGTTGTCTCCTGAACCCTTCGGGGTGCTACCTGGTAGCGAAAGGACAGAGACTCTCCTATACTCTGTACCTGATACCTCGCTCGCTTCGTCCAGTGAGTCCAACCTAGTGTACTCCGAAGCAGAGGTTACTCCTGAGTCTCTACACCCCTCCGACCAGGCGGAGGACCTCCAGTTGTGTTCAGAATCCTTCGGGGTGCCACCTGGTGGTGAATGGACAGAGACTTTCCTATACTCTGTACCTGATACCTCGCTCGCTTCGTCCAGTGAGTCCAACCTAGTGTACTCCGAAGCAGAGGTTACTCCTGAGTCTCTACACCCCTCCGACCAGGCGGAGGACCTCCAGTTGTGTTCAGAATCCTTCGGGGTGCCACCTGGTGGTGAATGGACAGAGACTTTCCTATATCCTGTACCTGATACCTCGCTCGCTTCGTCCAGTGAGTCCGACCTAGTGTACTCCGAAGCAGAGGTTACTCCCGAGTCTCTACACCCCTCCGACCAGGTGGAGGACCTCCAGTTGTGTTCAGAACCCTTCGGGGTGCCACCTGGTGGTGAATGGACAGAGACTTTCCTATACTCGGTACCCGATACCTCGCCTGCTTCCTCCAGTGAGTCCGACCTAGTGTACTCTGAAGCAGTTGTTTTCTCTGAGCCTCTGCACTCTTCTGACCCGGCGGAGGACCTCCAGTTGTTTCCTGAATCCTCCGGGATACCACCAGATAACAAAGAGACAGTGACTTTTCCTCATTATGTACCTGATAACCCGTCTATTTTTTCCTGTGAGCTTGACAAGATGTACCTCGAAGCAGAGATTACCCTCAAGTCTCTGTCCCCCTCCAACCCAGTGAACGACTGGTCCTCGAATTCCCTGCGGAAGATTCTGGCAGGCCTGAAGAAGAGGGGGCGTAAGGGGGGAGGTACTGTAACATACCTGGCGGCGTCCTTGCATGGTGGTCCATCTCCCACTGTGCAAGAGGGCGCACTTGATCTCCTGTCCAGAATGTCTCTCTGGCTTCCCTCCATGCTGTCTGTTTGTGTCTGTTTCTGCTGCTTAAGGGCGGCGCCCGATCACTTCCTGCCTTTTGTACCTGCTGTGGGTCACACCCCTTGTGCGTCCTCAGCCTATTGCTGTCTGTCACTTGGTATATAGCTCAGCAGCTCCCTTCTATCCCTGCCTGAGCATAGTGTTTCCTTCAGTGTGTGCTTGCACTCTGAAGGTGCCAGGTCCCGTTCTTTGTTTCCTTGTCTGCCTTTCCTGGAGGCTGTATTTCCAGGCCTGTCTGAACTGAGTCCTGTATGTCTTCTGCTTTGCGGTATCAGCTCCCGTGTCTGAACTGAGTCCTGTATGTCTTCTGCTTTGCGGTATCAGCTCCCGTGTCTGAACTGAGTCCTGTATGTCTCCTGCTTTGCGGTATCAGCTCCCGTGTCTGAACTGAGTCCTGTATGTCTCCTGCTTTTCGGTATTAGTTCCCGTGTCTGAACTGAGTCCTTTCTGTGTTCTCTTGTCTGTCCTGTCTGAACACGCTCCTAGCCTGTTCCTCCTGCCTTCTAGGGGCCGATTACCTAGACCCGTTCCTGTATCTTGTCTGACCTGTCTGAACACGCTCCTAGCCTGTTCCTCTCGCCTTCTAGTGGCCGATTTCCTAGACCCGCTCCTGTGTCTGGTCTGTCCTGTCTGAACACGCTCCTTGCCTGTTCGCTCCGCCTTCTAGTGGCCGATTTCCTAGACCCGCTCCTGTGTCTGGTCTGTCCTGTCTGAACACGCTCCTTGCCTGTTCGTTCCGCCTCTCTGGGGGCCGTATTCCCAGACCCGCTCCTGTATCCCTCTGCAGTGTCGGTCTCCTCCGTACACTCAGTTCCAGTCTGAACTCTCTCCTGTCCTTTACCTGTTTTGCCTCTATGTCCGTTCCCTTCCTTTTTCTGCAGAGTCTGAACTCGTACCTAACTCCTGCTTGTTGTCTCTGCAAGTACTGTGTGAGTATCTGGCTCTGTCTTTCCCTTCCTGTCTGTTCCGTGTGAACAGAGCCCTGTCCTCCCTGCTCAGCCTTGTCTGCACTCTAGCTGTGCTTGCCTGTAACCCTCTGCCTGTATTGTTCCTTAGTCCCGGTGTGTACTGGGTCCTATCCCGCCTGTGTTCCTACCTGCTAGTGCCTCCCTGTCTGCACTCTAGCTGTGCTTGCCTTTACCCCCCTGCCTGCATACCCGCCTGCCTGCATACCAGTCGTGCCTGCCTATACCCACCAGTCTGTGTGCCAGCCTACCAGCCTGTTCCTGTATTCCCCTGTGTGGGTCAACAGCCGTGTCCGGGGTCTGTCCTGGAGTAGCACCTGGTCCCTCTGCTCGGTTCCTCCTTGGTGCACTGGCGTCGTATGCCGTCGTGCGACCCTGGTCGGATCGGGTGAATACCTAGTCACGCCCCTCCAGGCATTCACTCTCCGGCACGGTCCAGTGGAATCACTACCAATCACACGCACACGCCGCTTAGCCCGGGCGTGTGCATAACAGTTACTATGTTCTGGCCAGTTCTTTGCCTATATCAGAGCAGATTTCAGCTGCTCAGTGGGAACTCTACCTGTCAGACCCCCTCTGATCTCTTGTATTAAAGGCTATGTACACCTTCTTACACATTTTTTTTATTTGCTTTTTAATTGCAAAGGTAAACAACAATTAAAAATGCCCTACCATTTTGTTGCAGAGTATCTGTAACTCTTTTATCTAGCTGCCCACTTTTGCAAAAATGTTACAAATTAGTCATAAGTCCTGGTTCTAACAACTCTCTTTTGCTCTCCTCCCTTTTCTTAGAGTTTGAGATCGCAGAATAGAAGTCGAAGGGTTACACACAGATTTTAACATCATGGAAACGGGAGAAAGTTATCTCAGATTATTTTGGTGCTATATAAACTACAAAAAATAGATGTGTTCAACAGCAGACAACAGTAACACTAAGCCAAGTAGGATGTAACACTAATGCCGGTGCCCCTGCATGGTTCCCCTTCCCCCTCCATGCAGTGACGCTGTCATAATCATTGCCTTGGTCGTGCAGGAGTCCCGGGTCTTCCTGCTTCCTATGCACGCTGAACAAGCTTCCCGGCTGCGTGCCTAGTGCGCGCTCCCCTGTTTTTAACCCCTTTCTGACATGGTCAGTAATAGTACATCCCTGTGCCTTGGGCCTATTGGGCCAGGGACATACGTACTATTACTGCATAATGGGATTGCGCCCGCACACAAGCGGTGAGATCGCCGCCGGGTGTCAGCTGTGACAATGTGCTAGGAGCGGTCCCGCCCCGCTCCCTGCACATTAACCCCCGAAATGCTGCGATCGAAACATTCCGGGAGCAATGGGAGGTAAGCGCCGATACTTGCCTCCTCTCCGGCGTCCCGCGCTGTCTGAGCCAGGTCCTGGCGGTTGTCATGGTGACCCAGATGTCGTCATGACGACATCCGGGTCACCAGAAAGGACGAAGTTACTTTGATCATGCGCAGTGCACGATCAAATTAACTTCTCCCTGTGCAGCGCTGACAGGCTGTATAGCACAGGGATGCTGCTGCATCCCTATGCTATACAGCCGATCAGACTGCAAAAAGTAAAAGTCCCTTAGTGGGACAATGTGTAAAAGTAAGAAAAGTGTCAGAAAGTGAAAAAAAAAATTGTAAAAATATTAAATAAATAAATAAAAAATCCAAAAAAATAAAAATATACTGCACCCATACAGAAATATTATTATGAAAAAAAAACAATAAAATACATAGATCTGGTATTGCCGCTTCCGGAATGACTTGACCTATAAAACTGTCCCACTAGATGACCACTTTAGTGAACACGGTAAAAAATAAAAAACGAAGCAAAAAATGATGCTTTATCATCATACCGCCAAACAAAAAATGGAATAAAACGCGATCAAAAAGATGAATGTAAATAAAAATGGTACCGCTGAAAATGTCATCTTGTCCTGCAAAAAAACAAGCCACCATACAGCTCCATCAGTCAAAAAATAAAAGTTATAGCTCACAGAATAAAGCGATACAAAAAAAATATTTTTTCTATAAAATACTTTTTATTGTGTAAAAGCGCCAAAACATAAAAAAATATATAAATGTGGTACCACTGTAAACGTCCTGACCCAAAGAATAAAGCTGCCTTATGAATTTTACCACATGCGGAACGGCATAAAAAAAAACAACTATTCCTGAATTGTTGTTTTTTGCTTATTCTGCCTCCCAAAAATAGGAATAGAAAGCGATCAAAAAATGTCACATGCCTGAAAATGGTACCAATAAAAACGTCGGCCAAAATATGGAAAAATTATAGCTCTCAAATATGGCGATGCAAAAATTAGTCTTTGCAAAAAAAATGTTTTTTTTAGTGTGTGACAGCTGTCAATCATAAAAACTCTATATCAATCTGGTATTGCTGTAATCGCGCCGACCCGAAGAATAAAGTCATTTAATCACTTATACTGCACAAGGAATGGCGTAAAAAATAAACTCTAGTGTTAGGGTTGTGTTAAGGTTAGGGTTGTGCTAGGGTTGGGGTTGGGGTTGGGCTAGGGTTTGTATTTTTTCAAAAGTAAAGAAAAAAAAAAATGACGACGATATGGCGACTAGTGTTCAGCACAAGTGCTCGCTACTTGAGTTTGCATCGGGTGTTTGGGTATGCACCGAGTATCGCAGGTACTCGAGTCTCTGCCTCATATGTTTTGCAGCTGTTATACAGCCAAAAAAACCTCACGGGGATTACCTGCCATGCTTGAGCAATCCCCACGTTTTTTTTTTCTAACAACCGTGAAACATGCGGGCGAGGACTCGAGCATGTCACTTGGGCAACCCGCGATACTTGGTTCATACCTGAGTACCCGATGCAAACTCAAGTAGTGAGCACTTGCGCTCAAGACTAATGACAATATTCAATATGATGACCTAATGCTATCAACTTCTGTGTCGTACCTCTGGGTTCAAAATGTTCACTATACCCCTTGATAAAATCCTTGAGGGGTGTAGTCTCCAAAATGAAAATGGTGTCACTTGTGGGGGTTTTCCACTGTTTAGGCACATCAGGGGCTCCCAAAACGCAACATGGCGTCCGCTAATTATTCAAGCAAATTTTGCACTCAAAAAGTCAAATGGCGCTCCTTCCCTTCCGAACTCTGCAGTGCGCCCAAACAGTGGTTTTCCCCCACATATGGGGTATCGGCTTACTCAGGAGAAATTGAACAACACATTTTGGGGTCCATTTTTTCCTGATACCCTTGCGAAAATAAAAAAACGGGTCTAAAATAACATTTTTGTGAAAAAAAGTTAAATGTTAATTTTTTTCTTCCACATTCCAAAAATCCCTGTGAAGCACCTGAAGGGTTAATAAACTTCTTGAATGTGGTTTTGAGCACCTTGAGGGGTGCAGTTTTTAGAATGGTGTCACTTTTGGGTATTTTCTGTCATAAAGGCCCCTCAAAGTTACTTCAAATGTGATGAGATAGCAAAAAAAAATGGTTTTGTAAATTTTGTTGGAAAAATGAGAAATCGCTGGTCAACTTTTAACCCTTAGAACTTCCTAACGCAAAAAAAAATGTTGGTTCCAAAATTGTGCTGATGTAAAGTAGACTTGTGGAAAATGTTATTTATTATTTTGTGTGACGTATCTCTCTGATTTAAGGGCATGAAAATTCAAATTTTGAAAATTGCGAAATTTTGTACATTTTCGACAAATTTCCGATTTTTTGACAAACGCGAGACATAACGAAGAAATGTTACCTCTATCATGAAGTACAATATGTCACGAAAAAACAATCTCAGAATTAGTACGATTCATTGAAGCATTCCAGAGTTATTACCTCATAAAGTGATAGTGGTCAGAATTGTAAAAATTGGCCCGGTCATTAAAGTGCAAACCACCCTCGGGGGTAAAGGGGTTAAAGGGGCAGAGCGCATACTGTGAAAATGCCCCCAGCCAATAGCTGGGAGGCATCTTGTTTAAAAGGCACCCTCCCCAGCAGGGAGGTGCCTGAGCAACCCCTGTAGCTTCCCTACAACTCTTGTGTGCAGGGTTGTGGAGTTGGAGTCGGTGTCCATTTTGGTGGAGTCGGAGTTGGTATAAAATGGACTGACTCCGACTCCTAAAATATATCATAAATTGGGTTCATTAGTACAATGCATTATGTGGTGTAAATGTTTTCATGAGAATTTGGGAAAGTTGTGAAATGTCCTATAAATGTCTGTTCTGTTCCTGATCGAAGGATCTAGGCTTTTAGTTGAGATGAATCTGTGCTGCCCTTTATGTACATGCTCAGTTGTGAGACCGTGCTGTGGAGTCGGAGTCGTGGAGTCGGAAGTCAGGGAAATTGAGGAGTCGGTGGTTTGGCTTACCGACTCCACAGCCCTGCTTGTGTGTGCAACTATATGTTGACAGGTCCCCTGTCCTAATCTATTGTAGTTAGTTTGTTATCCTGATTCTGCTACCATAATTCCTGGATAGTTTGTATGTTACCCTGAAGCCACTCCGGCTGTACTTGAATCCTGAAGCTGCTCCGGAGGTACCTGAACTCTGTAGCCAAACCAGCGGACCCTGAACCTAAAGTCGTTCTGGCGGTACATGAATCCTGAAGCCGCACCTGTCTGAACAGGCTCCGGATCCAGCCTTGCCTGTGACTCCGAATTCAGTCGTGTCTGCCTAGAAGTGGTACCTGGTGGCTACCTGCAGCTCAAACCAGACTCCACCATCAGGAGCTCCAGTGAAAACCAAATAGCCGCTTAGCTATGCCCCTCCTAGGTAAGCCTGGCCCCTTAGCACAGTGGGTCCACGAACCACGTGCGCCACCTGTGGGCATGACATAAGAGTACTAAAAATTGTTTTGATTATATCTGTAACTAATATTTCTATTGCTTTAATTATAATACCTTATGTTAGATCACACAGAATGTATTTAGGGTGTTTTTCTTTTAACTATCATGCTGTTTATGGGAACACTTGTGTCATTTGCATTGGCCACATCGTGTTATATCAGTACATCAAAGGTAAACATGCCATCATAAGGTCTTTGTTGCAAAAGAGGAAGGAAACGTAATACATAGATGCAAGTAAAACAAAAAAGCCACTCATAAAAAAGTGAGATTCAAAATAATGGGATTATGAGCTTAGAAAGTAAATATATACAGTAAGTTTCGGCTACAGTATTCCTGTAAAACATCAATTCAGAGCATGATCTGTCAGAAGCATGGAAGACATTTCAAATGCACAAACTGCATCTTACGAGGTGTTAAAAGAGTCAGTCTAGTGAAGAAGGGATTCATAAAGGTAAAATATTTGAAGCTGAATGATTTGACAACATCTGAAAACATAGTGAGTTACCTATATCTTATCCTAGATGTTAGATGTAGTGTTCACTGAGGCACTCGGATAACCCAGAGGCGTACCTAGGTGGGGGCAGCCAGGGCATGTGTCCCAGGCGCAGCTGGCAGGGGGGCGCAGTCAGGCCACCTAATGCGGTTGTCCAAAGTGTCTCCCCCAGCGGCTGCTTTCTGCCGCCCCCCACACTGGGATTCGGCCGTTCTCTGAGCCGGCTGTCAAACTTACAGCCAGCTCACAGAAGCTGCAGCGCGCTGGCTAACAGTGATCAATTGTACTCACATCTTCTAGACGCGAGTACAATTGAAGCTCTGACCTCCAGGTCAGAGCGACGCCAGCAGCATGATCAGCTTATGTGATCACACTGCTCAAGTCACTCGCCGACGCCCAGCACGAATTACATTGGTGGAAAGTGCTCTACGCTGGAGCTGAAGACACCGAAAATTAAAAGTAACAGGGGCCTGGGGGATATTTAATTTTGGAGGTGTTTACTGTGTGTGTGGGGCATATTTGCATTGTGGAGGGGTAAATACACTGTGGGGGGGATATTTACTGTCTGGGAGGGGGTATTTACTGTCTGTGTGGGGTATTTGCTGTGTAGGGGAGATTTAGTGTAACGGGGCTAGGGAGTATTTACTGTGTGGGGGAGAGTATTTACTGTTTTGGGATGACTTAGTGCAACAGAGCTGGGGGAGATTTACTGTGTGTGGGGGGCAGATTTATTGTAAGGGGCTGGAAGAGATTTTCTGTGTGTGGGGAAGATTTAGTCTAATGGATGTGGGGATGATTTGAGGACACCAGTTTGGGGAGCAAGGAAGGGACCAATGCAGACACAATATGGGGAGCAGGATAAATTTGGAGACACAATATGAGAAGCAGGGGTTAACATGGGGGCATGTATGGGGGGGGGGATCAGTGCAGTGACAGTATGAGGAGTCAGCGAGATGTGTGAGGAGGCAGGAGGCAGTACGGAAAGTGTTATGGAGAAACTGTCAGGAGACTACTGAGGGGAATAGTGTGAGGAGACAGTATGGGGGAAGAAAAGTGTGAGTGAGCACAGAATAGAGACTGAGTAGCATGGGGGGACAGAGTAAGGGTACAGTCAGGAGGGGAAAGTATGCCAAGGAGGGGGGAGTGTGGTGAGGGGGCACAGAATAGAGACTGGGCCCTATAGGGGGGACACAATGTGAGATGACAGTGTGAGGAGGGGGCCCAGTATGGAAAGGAGAAAGCAATGTGGAGAGCATGTACAGTAAGAGGGACAGTGTGGGGGCTCATATTTTGCGCAGATAATATAGTGAAGGTCAATTATTTATGCAGGGGCTCAGCGTAGAGTAGATATTTTTTATTCAGGAGCATTATAATGACACTGCTATCTTTAAGGGCATCGTGTGGGGATGTGCTGCAGATGAATGGAGAAGATGGAAGAATGCAGAGACGAGCTGTGGATAACAAAACTCATCATGGCATTTGGACAAGATGAAGAAGAAAAGAAAGAGAACAACTCCAGAGACAACGTCCTCTAACAGGTACCTAGATGTAAATGTTTTTTGTGATACTAATTCTCATACTTTTATTTATGTTAGGAGCACTAAAGTGGTTGTCCATGTTTGTGATGAGTATGCAGTCATTCTATGTGACTGCAGACTGCTGACTTCTCACAGTGCGCACTGCACACGGTCAGGATTCTCTGATGCCAGCGATTTTCATATATGCAGTCAGGTGCTGACTAGACATGTATGGCCTCACTCATTGAAAATGAATTGAGTGAGACTGGACACGTCTAGTCGTATTGTGGCCAGAAATATACAAATTGCATACTTGTGCAAGGGAGAATCCTAAAAGTGTGCAGTGCATGCCCTGTGAGCACTCAGAAGCCTTCAGTCACCTAATGTGACTGCAGGCTTTCATCTCAAACCTGGACAAGCCCTTTAATTATAAAATGAAGCCCTGTAGCATGCCAATCCTAACAGTGTGTAATATACTCACTGACAGGACTAAGTGTGCAAATCGCATATGTGCTGGTGGGGTGGGGTGGGGGGCACCAAACTGAATTCTTGCCCCGGATGCCAGAAAACCTAGATACACCTCTGCGATAACTTAAGTGAGGTTTTCTTGTCTTCCTATAATATCTAACCATATAAGGATAACATTAGGTTATAACCCATAAAACTAATTACAGATCGCAGACAACCAGATCACTGCATGCTATGGCAACTGCTCTATCGGTTATCTGCCCTAGCTTCATGTTACAGGGACTCTGTGCATTGTAGCTTGGCAGCTCTCTATAGGGCTTCCACAGATAGGTGTGTGCTAGTCACTATGTCTGACAAATTCCAGAAAGTGCCCTGGTTTTAATATTTTAACCCTTTGCAAGGATTTTGGGTTACATAAGGGTTCCTGAGTTGGGTCCAAGAAGAGACTGCTGGCCAATGGAGTGGGCTGGCAGAGAATGGCAGAACGCCGTGTCAAAATCAGATATTCAGGAACCAAATTGTCAAGCTAAAGAATAGGGTAAACACAACTGGAATCAATAACCAGGGCACTAAAAGAGAAACGTGTGAACCAGAGTAAGGGAACATATAACTTGCAACTAGAGGCAGGAATCTAAGTGTTTAAATAGTGTGAGTCCCGCCCAAGGTTCACAGATGAGTCTTAATTAGAAGATCAAGTTCTGAAATTAAGGATATAGAAATCATAAAAAGGAGGGTCAAAAACGCCACGCTTCTCCTGATCTGGAATAATGGATGAGTACCGTAATAAATATCACTTTGTATGATAAATGTCAAACTTACAATATTTGCATGTAAATTTGTCCTGATGAAGCAGTTGGTCTGCCCCTTAAACACGTTGACATTTTAAATAAAGAGACAATTTACTATGGAACTCATCCATTATTCCGGATCTGGAGAGGAGCGGCTTTTTATGATTACGATATCCTTGATACACTTTGGTCCGTAGATTGTATCTGGCAAAAAGGGTCGTCAGCAACAGGACCCCCAGCAAATATAATACGATCAGAGGTGTTGTGTCCATCACATAACAATCAAAGGTGAGGGTCAGCACAACAGAAGGGATATATATACACTGTGTAATAAGATGTGTCTAATCCACTAAGTGGCATGCACCTCTTATTGAATTAGGTACATCTTACTCCCTGGCGTGTACATCGTGAGTCTTAATAAATCAGGCTTTTAGTTTCCAAACAAGCCAGGCATTGGGAAAGTTTATTTTAGGCACCTGACACAGTGTATTATGTCATGGACATTGTGCCAGCATGTGTTTAATTTTTTTAAAAATTCTGTGGCAGCAGGGTTGAAAAGCAATGACTGACTTTCATTTGTTCATTTTCATAGATTTTTAATGTATTATTACTTTTGTCAGATTCAAGTTATTTCTGTGACTATTGTGGGTTTTTCTTTCATGAAACGAGGGGTACCAACAATTTTGACCACGTGTGTAATAGGTTAAATGCAACTTATGCTGCAAAAAAAAAAAAAACTACAATGAAAATGTTAAAAAAAAGTGCCATAAATATGTGACAAGTGTCATGGACCCCATACATGATAAAAAAAGGGAGTAATTGGCTGTTTCTGTAACCACTTTTTGTATTGGTGCAGGTTCTAAAGTACGGTACTATATGTTCGTATCTCTAATTACAATACCAGATTTTGTAACCTGTAATGCACTAATTCAACCCATGTTGATGATACCTTACATTTAGTATTAAAGTATTTTGTCAATAAAAAGAGAATTTACCAAAGAAGAAGTGAATGTAGAAAGCTGTGCAATTTATACAGTACAGACCAAAAGTTTGGACACACCTCATTTAAAGATTTTTCTGTATTTTCATGACTATGAAAATTGTACATTCACACTGAAGGCATCAAAACTATGAATTAACACATGTGGAATTATATACTTAACAAAAAAGTGTGAAACAACTGAAAATATGTCTTATATTCTAGGTTCTTCAAAGTAGCCACCTTTTGCTTTGATGACTGCTTTGCACACTCTTGGCATTCTCTTGATGAGCTTCAAGAGGTAGTCACAGGAAATGGTTTTCACTTCACAGGTGTGCCCTGTCAGGTTTAATAAGTGGGATTTCTTTCCTTATAAATGGGGTTGGGACCATCAGTTGTGTTGTGCAGAAGTCTGGTGGATACACAGCTGATAGTCCTACTGAATAGACTGTTAGAATTTGTATTATGGCAAGAAAAAAGCAGCTAAGTAAAGAAAAACGATTGGCCATCATTACTTTAAGAAATGAAGGTCAGTCACTGCGAAAAATTGGGCAAACTCTGAATGTGTCCCCAAGTGCAGTTGCAAAAACCATCAAGCGCTACAAAGAAACTGGCTCACATGAGGATCGCTCCAGGAAAGGAAGACCAAGAGTCACCTCTGCTTCTGAGGATAAGTTTATCCGAGTCACCAGCCTCAGAGATCGCAGGTTAACAGCAGCTCAGATTAGAGACCAGGTCAATGCCACACAGAGTTCTAGCAGCAGATACATCTCTACAACAACTGTTAAGAGGAGACTTTGTGCAGCAGGCCTTCATGGTAAAATAGCTGCTAGGAAACCACTGCTAAGGACAGGCAACAAGCAGAAGAGACTTGTTTGGGCTAAAGAACGCAAGGAATGGACATTAGACCAGTGGAAATCTGTACTTTGGTCTGATGAGTCCAAATTTGAGATCTTTGGTGCCAACCACCGTGTCTTTGTACGATGCGGAAAAGGTGAACGGATGGACTCTACATGCCTGGTTCCCACCGTGAAGCATGGAGGAGGAGGTGTGATGGTGTGCGGGTGCTTTGCTGGTGACACTGTTGGTAATTTATTCAAAATTGAAGGCATACTGAACCAGCATGGCTACCACAGCATCTTGCAGCGGCATGCTATTCCATCCGGTTTGCGTTTAGTTGGACTATCATTTATTTTTCAACAGGACAATGACCCCAAACACACCTCCAGGCTGTGTAAGGGCTATTTGGCCAAGAAGGAGAGTGATCGGGTGCTACGCCAGATGACCTGGCCTCCACAGTCACCAGACCTGAACCCAATCGAGATGGTTTGGGGTGAGCTGGACCGCAGAGTGAAGGCAAAAGGGCCAACAAGTGCTAAGCATCTCTGGGAACTCCTTCAAGATTATTGGAAGACCATTTCCGGTGACTACCTCTTGAAGCTCATCAAGAGAATGCCAAGAGTGTGCAAAGCAGTCATCAAAACAAAAGGTGGCTACTTTGAAGAGCCTAGAATATAAGAGATATTTTCAGTTGTTTCACACTTTTTTGTTAAGTATATAATTCCACATGTGTTAATTCATAGTTTTGATGCCTTCAATGTGAATGTACAATTTTCATAGTCATGAAAATACAGAAAAATCTTTAAATGAGAAGGTGTGTCCAAACTTTTGGTCTGTACTGTATATTTCAGCCCGTGGTTACCTTATCAGGAAGGATGCAGGGTTCAAGAGACCCCCTTATCTTATCAAGAATGATGCATGGGGCAGGAGTCAATGGACCCTCATTCACTCTCAGGAATGTACCTTTATTATATATTAGCCAAAAGAACAGAATAATACCAACTGCAAAGATTGATGTATACAAATTCATGTTTAAAGGGAATCTGTCACCATATTTTTGGCACCTAATCTGAGAGCAGCATGATTTAGGGACAGAGACCCTGATTCAAAAGATGTTACTTATTGAGCTGCTTGCTGTTTTAATAATCTCCTGCTGATAAATCAGTGATTTTATCACTAGTAAACCTGCTGCCATTTAGTCCTCCATATTCATGAGCTCTGTATAACTCCACCCCCACCACTGATTAGCAGCTTTCTGCCTATGCACAGTGTACACAAAAAGCTTCCAATCAGTGGTGTGGGCGGAGTTATGCAGAGCTCCGCATTCAGAGGACTGATAGATCTGCAACATATAAAACTGATTTGATTGAAACTACAGCAGGAAGGCAACACATAGATGGAATTAGGGTCTCTGACCTTAAGTTATGCTGCTATCAGATGGGGTAGTAAAAACCTGGTGACAAATTCTCTTTAAAATCTGTACGTAACAGCCCCTGAATGATCCTGTGCACCCTACTATAGACCTGCAGTTCGCAGCAATCGAAAGAAGACATTTGTAAGTGACATACAGTGCTATACCTGTCAAAATTTATACTATAAAATCCTAGATTTCCTCAATTTTATGTAGCTAGCAAGATCCTTACAGGCCTAAATAAAATGCTCTTGAAAATAGTGAATTAGATTGTACAAAATTAAGAGGTGGCAAATGAGGACATGAAGACACTTAGTAATAACATATTAGCAAGTGAATTAAATAGTGGTTTCCTGCACATTCGGGAAAAAATAGAATGTGGCCAACCTCTTTAATACCAAAAACAATGGTTTATAATGTAGTCATAAAAAAGTAATTTTGAGCCAGTCTCTTCCTTCTGGAGAAGAACAATAAGGAAAATATTCCCAGATGTGATATTGTGCAGTAAAAAAAAAACAGTAGAAGCTAGTAGTGTGAATTGAATAAAATAGATTATCTCTGGCGTACTGTATGTCGGAGGGTGAGGCGATGTTATTTCATGTTTTCATGGCATACTGAATTTTCATTTAAGGTTTCACTTGCTAATTAGTAAAAGACCAAACAGAAGAAAAAAAACGACAAAATGGTCAATGGTAATGGTGCAATATATTATTTTATTGGTAAAAAGAATGGTGTACAACTACAAGGGTGGGAAAGACAACCAGAAGAAAAGCGGGCGCACAATCCTAGTGACATACAGATCTAAACAACAAAGCAGTAATCTAATATCAATCAATAAATGTATACCTGCAACATATCCTAGCAAATGTCAAAACTACAAGCATGTAAATAGCATAATGATCTTCTGAAAAGATATATCTATATATAATCATATGCAAACAAAAGTATTAGGCACAAATATAGAGGTGTGCAGACACCATATCAAAATATTAAAGCCGCAGGTAAAAAAGTATGGTATATTTATCCAGAAAATTCAAATGAATGTTAGCCTGCTATATAAATGTATGTGTATATATATATATACATATATATATATAATATAAAAACTCAAATTGAGGTTCTAAGGCGCAATTGATATTAGATTACTGATTTGTTGTTTAGATCTGTATGTCACTAGGATTGTGCGCCCGCTTTTCTTCTGGTTGTCTTTCCCACCCTTGTACACCATTCTTTTGACCAATAAAATGTTTAATATATAGCGTCATTACCATTGACCTTTTTGGCGTGTTTTTTCTTCTGTTTGTTCTTTCATGCATTTGTTCCAATGGGTCACTATACAATATAATCCGCACATGCATCTTTATAATGGAGACTTCTTCTTACACATAGATATTGAGTATTGCATATATATATATCATCGTTCAATATTGCATCTGTATTCTGTACCACTCTTGATAGTGTTCTTTACTTGCTAATTAGTGTTGACCGAACGTGCCATTCGAGTATGTTCGAGTGTTATCTGAGTAACTTCAGAGTTCTCAGATAATATGTTTGACTCCCCTCGGCTGCATGTTTTGCGGCGATAGACGGACGCAACACATGTGGCGATTGCCTGTTTGTTAGGCAATCCCCGCATGTGATGCATCTTGTCTACCACCGTAAAAAAACACGCAGCCGCAGGGAGTCAAACATATTAGCAGAGCAGTCGAGATACTCGGATAACACCCAAGCATGCTCGGATAGCACATTATCCGAGCACGTTCGCTCAACACTATTGCTAATCTTTTCAGGAATGCAAAAAAAAAAAGTCTGATTTTCATCAGTGTTTGGTTAGTGTCAGTTTTTACCATCAGTGTTTCCTCATATGAAAAAAATAAATAGTTTAACTTCCCCTATCCACTACATTGTTAAAAACTGACGGCATACAGATGGCAATGTGTGCTGTCAGTGATTTTTCAAGGACCCTTAGACTTGTATGGCTAATTTTGACCCATACCTCGAATTAATAACGAACAGGTCTCTTTTTTTATTTAGTTTTTTTGCAAACTGCTCAGATGGCCATGTGAACACAGACTCCAATGGGTACCTGTTCTATCAGTGAAAAACGCAAATACAACACATATGTGATACACGGACATCTGGATAAGACCTTCGTTTTACCCTGTGATCCTTTAGTTTTATTCTGGACACTATTCAGGTTGCTTCTGTCAATATACAGGGAGTGGTGAGCAAAGTACTGCACATTTCCTGGCTTCCTTGTGCAATGATTAAGCTAAATACAACCTGAGTGTATACCTTGGTATAAAAAAAAAAAGTGACGTATTCTATGACTTTACACACCAAGGCTGAAATTCAATCCGTGTCAAACTTGTGCAATTGGGTGGATACAAGGAAAAATAAATGGTCACAAGGAAATAATTGTTGAAGAGTTTATACGGGTGACAGGATTCCCATGAACTGTGTTAGTGTTATTATGACTGTTCTCCGTATTTGGCACCTTCACACAAAGAAAAGTGCAACAATGAGGAAAGAAGCTGTAACTCTGATGACAATTCACATAATACTCGATACTGCTCAGGCAAACAATAAGGAGAAGCAATGTACACAATATGCTTAACAATTAAGTGCTTGGTTTATTTTTCTAGGGATTAGCAATCATGGTTTAAAATATTATCTTAATTATAGGCCCCTTAGTTAGAACTGCTCCCTGATGATATAAACAAATGGAAACCACCAACGAAAAGTGCATATGTGACCTCAAAATCATTAAATGTTATTTATTCAACATGGTAAAGATACAAACACGAGTACGAACAATTAAGAGTCTACACTGAGGAATAAACTGAAATGGCAACATCAATATTTCAAGAATCAAAAGGATTAGCCTTACACATTAAGGCTATGTTCACATGTTGCATTTTTTCCCACAGGCAAAATCTGCTCTCTTGGCAGTATAGAAGCAAAGATTTCTGAAATCTCATAGACTTTGCTGGTACTGTAAAACGCAGATTAAAATTTGCATAAAAAACGCTGCAAAAATGCAACGTGTGAACATAGCCTTAGTCTACAAATAACTATATGCACTTTAAATAGTAACTGAGGTTTTAGTTTATATTTCATAAAATAAACATGAAAATAAGCTACTCTGTAATATCTTTTTAGAGAAATCTACATTTTCTCCTCCTGGTTTGATCTTTTACTCTCAATTCATGGCTAAAATAAATTTACCTAGCTAAAAGATGACAGTTGTTGCTCATAAAGTTCTATGGAGAACTGTAAGTGCCGTTTCAGGAGAACTTGCAGCAGAATGTCTGTGTCTGCCTCTCCATAGAATTTTAAAAGAATCACTGTTAGTGATGAGAGAGTATGTTTTGTTAACCCTTTCGCAGAGTATGCTCAGGCCGAGCTCCGAGTATTTATAGCTGCTCGGTGATATGGTTGAATCGCTCAGTGTGCATGATTTGCAACTGTTTGACAGCTTTATTACATGTGAGGAATGTGGAAGAAATAGACATGCGAAAGGGTTAACAGAACATACTTGCTCATCACTACTAGTCACTCAAACAAATCCACCTAGCTGTTGAGGTCCTCTTGCTACAAGAATACCACTCTCCACGGGAGATTAGAAGGGCCACTTAGATTAAGCTTTAGCTTATATACACGAAAAATATACAACTAAATTGTGTCCATTTGTTCTGATTAGAGTTGGATGAGCTGAGAAAAGACTTGACAGACAATAAGAGAAAACCCCTTACCACAAACTAGGAGAGACTGTGGGCATCTTCTGTCTGCAAAACTCCCAGGAGGGTGCTGACAAGTTTCAGCATCAAATTAATTTTAGTTGTGCCTATTTACTTCATGTAGGAGTCTTAACGTTTGTGTAGACCAAAACATGAATATCTGCAGATATCTATACAGTAGCTCCCTATTACCAGACGTATTTGTGTATGGTGATTTTGTATTAAGAAGTAAATTGAAAACTTTAAAAGTATACTTTTGTGGTCATTTAGAGAAGGTAGCCTCTTTCAAGATGGGGAATTCCTGCGTTCTTCTGAAACCTTATGAAAGTCAACCAAAAAGTGACTCTGAGATTCCTCTAAAAACAGACTGGCTTATAAATTATCTAGACAGGACAACTGGACACCATTACCACTCTAGGTTAATTGCAGGAATGGGCGATGTCATCCAAACTTCTTACCCCACTGATAAGGGAAATAATTAAGCTGAATACCAACAATAGGACCAGACTCTCTTCCATAAACGCTCAAGCTTATACAATGTTGATGCCATTAATAAAGGAGGGAAGTCTGTTCATAAGACATTAACAATCATGAAACATCTCAAGAAGCTTTTAACTTTACTATGTTCATGGGTAAACCTAAAGGGAATCTGTCTCTCAATTTTTGCAGGCAGCATGAATCAGAACCTGGCTGGACAATTTGTAAAGGACCATAGGCAAAGACAAGACTACTTCAGCGCTGCACCTGGGTCTGTCTTTCCCGGCATCACCCATTGTGATTGACAGGTCTCTTCCCATGTACAAAGAAAATATGGATCACGGCACTCCTGGAGTAGGTGCACAAGTAGGGTCCAAACCAATGATATATAATGTAGAAACTTGGCACTCACACATGCTTAATAGATTGTTTAATTGTATTTGCAGTCACAGAAGTGGAGAAATAAAGTAGATGTTTCGGTCACAAACAGGACCTTCATCAGTGTATTCCGACTGCACAGGTGGAAAAGGGGGAAGAGATAGAAGGACTCAGTGTCCAAAAGAACATTACTCCCAGTCCTGGAGAGAAAAAAGGTATGATGGTATCAGTGAACACGGTATCCACCGTTTGTTCCTGTGTCACAGGAAATACAATTAAGAAATCTATTAAGCATATTTATGAGTGCCAAGTTTCTACATTATATATCTTCGCACATGAGAGAAACCTGTCAATTAAAGCAGCTCTTCAAAATAAACATGGCTGCAATTGTACAGCCAGGCTCCGATTCATGTTGCATGTGGTTTGGTCAGCATGAACCGAGTGACAGGTTCCCTGTAATATTCTGAGCAGACATTTAATCGGAATAAGTAAAGAATGGCAAGTGGCCGGTATGTTGCACCATATACAATGAGGTGAGACCTCACCCATATTGGCTCAATAAAGTGTGGTTAAACATACATGGAGTATGGGAGAAATTTTGTTTCCATGATATCAATCTTGTCTTCTTCCTTACAAGGTTTATATTGCTCTACTGACACCCAAGCAACTATCTCATGCCTGATATGTACCAGAAGTCAGACTATAGGCTCTGTTATTACATTGATTATCTCCAGAAATAAAAGTTTTCTTTTCTGTTTAGTCTGGGACTCTCAACCTGCTTCTCTTGTAGGAAGGGTTAGAAGATGTTCCTAATCCTTTACTATTCATGCCCAGGTTTTCTGCGTTACCCAATTGCTCTGGTATTGGGGTCATCCATGATAACGTAGTGTGTATAATTATCATAGAGTAAGTCATGCTGAGGCTTCTACCTGTCTCTCAATTTAGTCTAGACAACATCAAACAGACTGAATCACAAATCCACATTGTGATACTACCAATATTTAGCCAAAATGTGTCCTTTCCCAAACTTATTCAGGTGATCTCTTTCTCAGTTCTCAAACCTGACGGCTCTTCTAGAGATACCGTACTTCTCAGTGGAGTTTTGTTTACATGGTGCAATTCCTCTTGCAGGACTACTGGCTTAGATTAAAAAAAATTAAAAATCCTACCGTCTCAATAAAATGGAAGAAAACCTTTTAAAATATCCATTACCCGCTAGTTTAAAGTAGCACAATTTAGGGCATACAATTATAAAAGATCAGCAAGGTTCTCTAGGTCTTCAATTCAAAAGATTTGGTAAACCCTCCCTTGCGTCGGTGAAGTCAATATTTAATTCTGCCTCCAAATCACTGTGAATACTTCTAATTATCCAGGGTAGGACTTTGTGACACATCTACTGATGAAACTACCTTTGGCTGTCAATTTTGAGATATGTACTATGAGTCTCTTCCTAGTCGATTTACCCACCTTTATCTTTATAGGTTTTGCTGCTGCTGTAAGAGACGTAATGGAAGTTTGGATGCAAAATGTAATTTCCTTTGGGCCTCCTTCACATGTCCGTATAAAACACGTACGTGATAAAAGGGTACCGAAGTCATCAGTGTTTTCCATAAGTGTATCTGTTTTTACCAACAGTGTATCATCAGTGTGTCTGTGTTTACCATCCGTGTTCTGTTTTTACCATCAGTATGCTTTTCGTATGTCCATTTTTACCATCAGTGTATCTGTTAGGTGTTGGGTGTTTGCTGGATTCAAAATGGGTTCAGAAGCATCAGTAGATTCTGTGGTCTCCCATTCCAGTCCAGCCAGGGCTGATGCTGCTCAGCATCATCGTCAGTCCCAACGCCTAGCTGGTGCACGAGATGTACAAGTTGTCTCTCGGGTCTTTGTTCCTAGCAACATGAAGCGTAGGTTGCGGAGGGAAACAGGGCTGCTACAGCCTAAGTCCAGGATACACCGCACTGAGCATGCCCGTGACATGGCGGACCGTGATTGGTGGTTTGGGAGTCAGCTGATCCGGTGACCTGGCACCGCCTGATTGGTCGCGTCACCCGCGACCATAGTGCGAAGGTGGGCAGGGCTTAGTCTTTAAATAGCAAGCCCACAAACATGGCGGCGCGCTCTGATGGTGTTATTGTGTGGACGCTTGGTTGTTTGGGCTCCACGTGTGCTTTAGCTTCTGTAAGGCAGGTTTAGCGGGGGATAGGCAGCCTTAGATGGAGGGAGGCAGGTAGCTTCGTCTGACGGTCTGGCTCCGACAAAGGGGTCACCATACACCTCGAGCAGTCTGCAGACGCCGTATTCCCGGTACCGCCTGTGAGCCACGTGGAGAGATACTCCTCAGTCCGGTAGCACGCCTGCGTGTATCACACACGCATCCTAGCGCCTGCTGTGTAGTCCCTGTGCTGTGAACAGGGCTACAGATACATTATTTATCGCACATCTCTCGTGCAGTTAACAGAGATAGTGTGAATCCCTATTCCTGTTCCGGTGTGCAGGAACACGGAAGGGATTGTTATTTCAGTTGGTTGTTTTACCTTCTTACCCGGAAGGTGTTCGGCCGCAGTCCTCCAGGCTGCATCGCGGACCCCGGGTTCGGTTACTTTCCATTATTTAATAAAGTTGTTTGCAACCGTCCCCTTAACAGTATCAGTGTGTCCGTTTTTACCATCAGTGTGTCCGTTTTTACCATCAGTATGTCATCAGTGTGTTCGTTTTTACCATCATTGTGTCTGTTTTTACCATCAGTGTGTCAGTTTTTACCATCAGTGTGTCTTTCATGTGTCTGTTTTTACCATCAGTGTGTCATCAGTGTGTCCGTTTTTACCATCAGTGTGTCATCAGTGTGTCCGTCTTTACCATCAGTGTGTCATCAGTGTGTCCGTTTTTACCATCAGTGTGTCTGTTTTTACCATCAGTGTGTCATCAGTCTGTTCGTTTTTACCATCAGTGTGTCATCAGTGTTCGTTTTTACCATCAGTGTGTCTTTTGTGTTTCTGTTTTTACCATCAGTGTATCATCAGTGTGTATGTTTTTACCATCATTGTGTCTGTTTTTACCATCAGTGTGTCTGTTTTTACCATCAGTGTGTCCGTTTTTACCATCAGTGTATCTGTTTTAATCATCAGTGTGTCTGTTTTAATCATCAGTGTGTCATCAGTCTGTTCGTTTTTACCATCAGTGTGTCATCAGTGTTCGTTTTTACCATCAGTGTGTCTTTTGTGTTTCTGTTTTTACCATCAGTGTATCATCAGTGTGTATGTTTTTACCATCATTGTGTATGTTTTTACCATCATTGTGTCTGTTTTTACCATCAGTGTGTCCGTTTTTACCATCAGTGTATCTGTTTTAATCATCAGTGTGTCCGTTTTTATCATCAGTGTGTCATCAGTGTGTTCGTTTTTACCATCAGTGTGTCTGTTTTAATCATCAGTGTGTCCGTTTATACCATCAGTGTGTCTTTCGTGTTTCTGTTTTTACCATCAGTGTGTTAGAACCCTCCTGTTTGTTTTTGTTTCTATCTTGTGTTTTGCGGTCACGTGACCATCTTCCTATATATTCCAGCTCCGCCCTTCTGGTTTTGCTGGACTTCAGTGTTGTTTTGACTGTCTCTAGCCAGGTGCTTTTGTGCCTATCTATCTCTAGTTTGCTTGGTCCTCTGGGACCTCTAGTACTTTTTGGCAGTTTATCTTTTGCTCTGCAACAACTTCTGTTAGGAGGTGTCCCATTTTTGTCCCAGTCCTTAGTTCCTTTAGGGACCCCTCCCTTTCTCTATAGGTCTCCGTTCAGACTAGCCGAGGACGAAGGCGGGTCTGTTCACAAGGAACAGGTAGCCTGCTACAACGTAGGGGCTCAGCTTAGTCTTACTGTAGGGACAGCTCTCCCCTTCTTTCCTTAGCCTATGTTGCAGATCATAACAGTAAGTCCAGCCCAAACAAAAACATTAAGGAAAGAAATCCGGGGATCAGTATGGTTTCTGTTCAAGATTTGGCTCAACGCCTGCAGGGATTGTCTCTGGAGGTGTCCGAGCTCCGGCAACACGTGAGTAGCTGTTCTGGAGCGCATTTTGTCGAACCCAAGGTAGGACTGCCTGATATTTTTTATGGTAAACAACAAGATTTTTTTTCCTTTAAAAATGCTTGTTTATTATATTTTTGTTTGAGACCAAGGTCCTCTGGGAATGAATCACAGCGCATTGGTTTTATTATGTCACTTTGGCGCAAGGAACCACAGGGGTGGGCCTTTTCTCTCCAGCCTAATGATCCGTGTTTTAGGTCAGTGGAGGATTTTTTTTCTGCTATGGGGCTATTGTATGACGATCCTGATCGAGTCTCATCTGCTGAGACAGAACTGAGGCGTTTGAATCAGGGGTCAGGTGATGTTGAAAATTATTGTACACACTTCAGAAGGTGGTCCTCAGAAGTGAAATGGAATGATTTGGCGTTAAAATGTTTTTTTCTTGCTGGTCTAAGTGAAAGGGTTAAGGATCTGCTTATTGCATTCCCTGCACCTGAGACCTTGCAGGAAGCCATGCAATTAGCTATACGTGTGTACAGGAGACTGCGTGCCAGGGTTAATGATGAAAAAATTCCTGCAATGGCAGCTCCTAGTCCCCAGAGGGTCTGCTCAGATGGCGGAGAACCGATGGAGGTTGGGGCGATGTCACTCCACTCTCAGGAAAGAGACCGCAGGTTTTCCAAGGGATTGTGTTTTTATTGTGGTAAACCTGACCATTTGATTAAGAACTGTGAGCTTCGTTTAAGTAAAGAAAAAAAAAAGGTCCGTTACGCCCGTATAGCTTGTTTGAGCTCTAAGGGAGTATTTCTTTCAGGGAGTACCTCATTGCAGGAAGATTTGATTGAATTTCGGGTATTTGTGAATTGTGGTTCAACACTTAATGTGATTGATAAGGGGTTATTAGAAAAACTTAAATTGGAATCCAAACCTTTGTCATCACCTATTTCTGTGATTGCAATTGATAACACTCCTTTGAAATGTATTACTCACAAGGTTGCGGCATTCCCCCTCACTATCAATGGTATTAACCAAGAAATTTTGGACTTGGTGGTATTAAATTATTTACCCTCTCCAGTCGTTTTAGGTTTGCCTTGGTTAAAACTACACAATCCTTTACTGGACTGGTCTACTAATGAGATTAAGTCTTGGAGTCCTAAGTGCTATGATAAATGTTGTAATGGTCGCATTGCGGCTGTGGAAAAAGGGGAATTACCTGTACCTATTCAGGATTTTTGGAAGGTTTTTTCAGAGGAGGAGTCGCAAGTTTTACCTCCTCATAGGGACTAGGATTGCACCATTGAGTTTGTTCCTGGAGCTACTCTTCCCAAGAGTTGCTTATTTAATCTGACTATCCCTGAGAGAAAGGCCTTGGAGGAATACATACAGACGAGCTTGGCTGCTGGTCACATTAGACCTTCTAAGTCGCCTGTGGCCGTTGGATTTTTCTTTGTTAAAAAAAAGGACGGGGGTTTACGTCCATGTCTGGACTTTCGTGAAATTAATAAGATTACCGTACGCAATTCCTGCCCATTGCCGTTAATTCCTGACTTGTTTAACCAGTTAGTGGGGGCCAAGTGGTTCTCTAAAATTGATCTCCGGGGGGCATACAATTTGTTACGAATAAAGGAGGGTGATGAATGGAAAATTGCTTTTAACACTCCGGTAGGTAATTTTGAGAATCTGGTGATACCTTTTGGTCTTACCAATGCACCCGCGTTTTTTCAGAACCTTATTAATGACATCCTGAGACCTTTGATTGGTAAGAATGTGGTTGTGTATTTGGATGACATTCTGATTTATCCACCAGATCTAGAGTCCCATTGGCAGAGTGTACGTGAGGTGTTGCAGTTATTGAGTGATAATTCACTTTTTGCTAAGCTGGAGAAATGTGAGTTCGCTGTGCAGAGAATTAGTTTTTTGGGCTACATTATCTGAAGCGAGGGCTTTGAGATGGACCCGGTGAAGGTTCAGGCTGTGCAGGAATGGCCTAGGCCTATTGGTTTGAAATCGATACAGAGATTTTTGGGTTTCACCAATTATTACAGGAAATTCATTAAGAATTTTTCTATAATTGTTAAGCCGCTGACCGATCTCACCAGGAAAGGTGCGAATACGGTCCAGTGGACTACTGAGGCCATTGATGCTTTTGTGTATCTCATGGAGAGGTTCAGTTCTACCCCTATCCTTATGCAGCCTGATGAGACCAAGCCTTTTTTGGTCGAGGTTGATGCTTCTTCGGTGGGGGTCGGTGCAGTTTTGTCTCAGGAGAACAAGGATGGAGTACATCCCTGTGCCTTTTTTTCGAAAAAGTTTTCAGAAACCGAACTTAATTACGATGTTGGTAATCGGGAATTGCTGGCTTTGAAACTCGCGTTTGAACATTGGCGTCATTTCTTGGAAGGTGCTAAATTTCCTATTCAGGTTTTCACAGATCATAAGAATTTGATCTATCTGGATGCTGCCAAACACTTGAATGCCAATCAAGCTAGGTGGGCACTTTTTTTTTCTCGGTTTAATTTTTCTGTTACTTATATCCCTGGTACTAAGAATGTTAAAGCCGATGCTTTATCTTGCAGCTTTTCTCCCATGGTTGGTACCAAGGAGGAGGAGAGCATTTTACAGAAAGGAGTTGTGGTTTGGACTCCGTTTTGGAGAATTGGATTCTGAAAGCTCAAGATGATGCTCCATCTAACACTCCCCATGGGAGGTTGTTTGTGCCTAGAACCTCTAGGAGAGATTTGTTTGTGGAGTATCATGAGTCTCGGTTGGCAGGTCATCCAGGAATTTCTGAGACTAAGAGACTTATCAGTCGCAGTTTTTGGTGGCCTGGGTGGCAGAAGGAAGTCATCAAGTGGGTGCGTCAATGTACGGTGTGTGCTAGGTCAAAGGCTTCACATACCCCTGCTGCGGGGTTGCTTTGCCCTCTGGAGGTTCCTAGTGCGCCTTGGACGCATCTGGCAATGGATTTTATTACTGACCTTCCTGTGCCCGAGGGTTTCACTGTCATCTGGGTGGTCGTGGACCGTTTTAGCAAGAAGTGTCATTTGGTTCCATTCATTAAGCTACCCTGCGCTAAGACACTCGCTAAGGCGTTTGTTAAGGAAATTGTCAGGCTCCATGGCGTTCCCACCGACATTGTTTCTGATAGGGGACCTCAGTTTGTTGCTCGCTTTTGGCGTGCTTTTTGTGATAGGTTGGGAGTCCATTTGTCATTTTCGTCTGGGTATCATCCTGAGTCTAATGGACAGACAGAAAGAAAGAACCAGGATGTAGAACAGTTTTTGCGTTGTTTTGTGGCAGACAATCAAGAGGGGTGGTCTGAGTTTCTGCCACTCGCAGAATTTGCTCTTAACAACCATACATCCTCCTCTGCTGGGTGTTCTCCTTTTTTTTGTTGTACTGGGAGACATCCGTCTTTTGGTTCGTTCTCCAAATTGGGGTCGGCGGTGCCAGAGGAGGAGAATTTTTCCGGTGATTTGGAGAGAGTTTGGACTAATGTACGTTGTAACCTTCAAGAGGCTAACAAAAAGTCCAAGAAGTATTTTAACAGGAAACGTAAAGAGGTTTTGTTTACTGTGGGTGACATGGTTTGGTTGTCCTCAAAGAATCTGCAGTTGAGGATTCCCTCTAAAAAATTGGGTCCGAAGTTTGTGGGGCCATTTAAGGTGCTTCAGGTGGTTAACCCATCTGCTGTTAGGTTGGAGGTTCCCACCTCCTGGAAGATTAATCCTGTGTTTCATGTTTCCTTGTTGAAAAAGGCTGATGTATCGGATAGGGATGCCACTGTCACAGTTCCTCCGGTGGTGGAAGACGGCGAATATGAAATTTCTCGTATCCTGAATTCCAGAGGGCATAGAGGGAGATTGCAGTATCTCGTCGCTTGGAAAGGTTTTGGTCCAGAGGATAACTCCTGGGTAAGGGCGGATGATGTCTCTGCCCCTAGACTTGTCAGAGCTTTCCACAGGAGGTTTCCGGGTAGGCCTGGGCCTGGAGGATCCAGAGGATCCTCATAAAAGAAGGGGTACTGTTAGAACCCTCCTGTTTGTTTTTGTTTCTATCTTGTGTTTTGCGGTCACGTGACCATCTTCCTATATACTCCAGCTCCGCCCTTCTGGCTTTGCTGGACTTCAGTGTTGTTTTGACTGTCTCTCTAGCCAGGTGCTTTTGTGCTGATCTATCTCTAGTTTGCTTGGTCCTCTGGGACCTCTAGTACTTTTTGTCAGTTTATCTTTTACTCTGCAACAACTTCTGTTAGGAGGTGTCTCATTTTTGTCCCAGTCCTTAGTTCCTTTAGGGACCCCTCCCTTTCTCTATAGGTCTCCGTTCAGACTAGCCGAGGACGAAGGCGGGTCTCTTCACAAGGAACAGGTAGCCCGCTACAACGTAGGGGCTCAGCTTAGTCTTACTGTAGGGACAGCTCTCCCCTTCTTTCCTTAGCCTATGTTGCAGATCATAACACAGTGTGGTCATCAGTGTTTTTCCAGAATGGATAAAGAAATAAAGAAATTACAAAGCTTCTCCTATACTTTACAGTGTTAAACACGGACAGCACACGGATGTCACTTGGATGCCATCCGTGTGCTGTATGTGATTTTCATAGCGCCATAGGTTATAATGGGTACGTGTGGTATCTGTGAAAAAAAAGGATACCACATTACTGGAAACACGGGCATGTGAAGGAGGCTTTAGTCCCATTAGCAGCAAAGGCTCCATTTGCATAATGTTCCTCATTCAGACCTCCATTTTTCACATACAAGTTCTATCTGTGTTTTTCATGGATAGTACACGCACCTAGTATAGTATTTGGTGCTGTTCACATGTCTGATCTGTATTTTTGGCGGACCAAGTGGTCCATGCGAAATTGTGGAGACACGTGTGATATTGATCCAAGTATCAGATCAATATCGGCAATGGGAGTCTATGGGTCTGTTTTTTACAGGTTGCTAGATAGGAGAAGGGAAGAGAATTTTTTCTCTTTTTTTCTAATCGGTGAAAAACTGATAAAGCTCTGATCAAAGTTGGATCACACTTGGATGGAAATCTGATGTAACTCTGAACAAAACTTGGACCATTTTTCTCGTAAATGAAAAAAAACAGACATCCGAATGATCCCTTTGTCTGATACTACAGATTTAAAATACACAAAAAGGGGATAGTGGTCAGGTGTCAAATACAATTTCTACCCTCCATGTTACAGGACAGTGAATCCCCACGTGGTGTGATGCGGAGACAGGACTAATGGAAAATAGATTTACAATCGAAATCCAAACTTTCTTACTTTCAGTTTAGTGGTTTGACCTTTATAATTATTACAGTCTTGTGGTAATATACACAGGATTCCTGGAGAGTTGAAGCTCATAAACATCCAACGTAGAAAAAGCAGAGGTGACAAAACTGCAGATGACTCTCTGTCACACAACATAACATTACAATAAGTATAAAGTCAGGCAATAAAGTTGTTAACTCCTTTCAGACCATTACAGACTTGAAACGTCCAGGCGGTCCGGCTCCTACTCTGAAGTGACGTTCTAAAACCCCATAGAAAAGGCACAGACATTTTTTTAAACAATCGTTTCCTGTTTCATACACAGAAATCATGTGATCGCTGGGTATAAGGAGGGTCATAGGAGGCATGAATTTATGAAAGAACCAAAAATGTGCTAGGTCAGAATGGGGGTAAGTGGCGCAATCTTGGTAAAGCTTGATATTGCTACAACCATAGAGGGGGCAGGGCGGCATATGATCTCTTCTATGAAAACTGTCTCCCACCAGGCTGCTGTACCTCACCAACACCTGGCTGGTGCATCACAGTTTGAGAATAACTGGTCTAGAATTCACACAAACTTACAAGCCATTTAAATCAGTGATCTCCAAAACCTGTCTGACCAGTTGGTACAGTGGACTTCAGGTATTGTTTTGATTCTTTTGGTAAGTTTTTATATTTTTTTAACTTTTCTTTTTTAGTTAAAAAGGTTGCAACCAGATGTTCCTTTAAGGTCTATATTAACATATTGAAAAGTGGCCAGCGCTTTTTTGCACTTTGGTTTCTCTACAGGACCTAAAAAAAGTTAAATGCATGTAAAAAATTTAATGATAAAATTCATTTGTAATCTGAAAATTTTGTCTTACCTGACCATAAAAAGCCACCCTGAAATAAGTTCCGAGAAGCCGCTTTCCAGACTGCATGACTTCCAGGATTTTTGTATATGCATTGTGGAGAGTCCTATAGAGTTGTGTGAGTTTCTAAGTGATAAAAACAAACAAACATAATTTACACTAATACCAAAAAGGAGATCATTCTTAAGTTGTATAATAACATTATGTAAGTAAGGAATACAAAATAATAACAAGTACAATAAACAGAATTCAACAGAACATTGCATACATTGTGCTGACAGGCAGTAACACTTCTTATCAATAATTTGATGCTCTTGAAGCATTGTTTGAGGTGAACAGGGGTCACTGACGGCTATTTTTTTGGAGTCTGGAATTTTTTTTTTAGTAAGCATTCATCTGTGAACCTAAATTGAATGTTTAATCAGAAAATGACCTATTATTTGAATCAAGGGTTTATGATAAATGCATTCTTAAAGAAAAAAAAATGTTTTTTTTCCAACTTCCTCATCATTATCCATATAAAAAAACCTGAAATCTTGCAAGATACACTAGACCATACGTGTTAAACTCTGGCCTGTGGGCCAAATCTTGCAGGCAGGGTGCTTATATTTGGACCGTGACACCAGACCCACCACCCCTATTTGGAGCCATTATTCTGTATGGAGGACTTTGTGAGGCTCATTATACTGTGTGGAGGACTATGTGGGGTCATTATTCTGTATGGAGGACTATGTGGGACCCACTATTCTGCATGGAGGACTATGTGGGGCCAATTATTCTGCATGGAGGACTATGTGGGGCTCATTATACTGTATGGAGGACTATATGGGACCATTATTCTGTATGGAGAACTATGTGGGGCCCATTATACTGTATGGAGGATTATGTGGGGTCCATTATACTGTATGGAGGACTATATGGGGCTCATTATACTGTATGGAGGACTATGTGGGGCTCATTATACTGTATGCAGGACTATGTGGGGCCCATTATTCTGTATGGAGGACTATGTGGGTTCACTATTCTGTATGGAGGACTATGTGGGGCTCATTATTCTGTATGGAGGACTTTGTGGGGCCCATTATACTGTATAGAGGACTATGTGGGGCCTGGACCATTATTCTGCATGGAGGACTATGTGGGGCTCATTATACTGTATGCAGGACTATGTGGGGCCCATTATTCTGTATGGAGGACTATGTGGGCCCACTATTCTGTATGGAGGACTATATGGGGCCCATTATTCTGTATGGAGGACTAGGTGGGGCCCATTATTCTGTGTGGAGGACTATGTGGGCCCATTATTCTGTATGGAGGACTAGGTGGGGCCCATCATTCTGTATGGAGGACTTTGTGGGGCCCATTATTCTGTATGGCGGGCTTTGTGGTTCCCATTATTCTGAATGGAGGACAATGTGGGGCCCATTATACTGTATACTGGTTGGCCCTCGACTTTGTCGAAGTATTTCAATTTGGCCCTCTGTGTGTTTAAGTTTGACATCCCTGCACTAGACTCATACTTCCTACACTTCAGAAAAGACTTTACAGCAGTCTCATTATCAGCACAGATGAGATTAAAATGAATGTTAACACCTGTACTGAGCAATTTGATTTGTGCTGCCCGAATCCAAGGATATGGGGCACTTCTGCGCTGAGCATCCTTGGAGCTACTAGAATTTACTTGGCCCTGCAACATCATAATGTGGTGTGGGGCTTAGCTACAACAGGTGATGTTACAGCTCACCTCCTCCACTTCAATTCTTAATTACCTTTGCCATGATTAGAGAATGGTCTGATAACGCTACTATACAAACAAGTCAGTCTGTTGGTGCTACCATCCGTGTGAAGAACAGGAGGTAATATTAGACCTAATGGCCAATGAATTGGAAAAATTGAGGCTTTTTTGTACTATAGCTAGTGATGAGAAATAATAATTTTATTATTATTTATTAGGAAAAAAAATTGTAAACATAAAACGTTGATTTTAAAAAATAGGAGTCACTGGCAGATATATGCCACTGCACTACCATAGACTGGCAAATGCACATCGTGTGAATGCCACAAGCAAAATGTGGGGTCACTTATTTCGTATATATCCTTGCTACAAATTTTACAGCCTTATCAACATATGCTTCCCATTAATTTACTTGTATTGGTAATATAAAAGTTGCAGAAGAGAGATTACATTATAAAAGAGTTAGAAAATACAGTGAAACCTCTTTGAGACAACCACCTAAAATTGCATTGGAAAGTGGGTTTTCTCAAATAATAATATGGGTAGTAGTCATAATGCATGGTCTGATGGGGGAAATCTGTAAGTCTTCTCAATGAGAAGGTGATTTAGAGAGCAGACGGAAGGTGATTTAGAGAGCAGACGGATCGATACAAACATTTGCAGGGGTAGAAAAGGAACCTAAACACAATGCAGCTACAAGTGGATCCAAGTTCCATTTCTAAATCCAAGGCTCATGACAATTAAACATTTAACTTTACAATCCTGCCCTGTAGCAAACAGCAATCATTAGGGGCTCTATATACAGATCTCGCTTTGGACTAAGCAGAACGTTTTGCTATGATTAATAAAAATATGACCCTCCAGATGGTTCGGTGACTCTCTTAATTATTTACTCAGTTTTAGTTACATTCCATATTTTATCTATCAAGTCTTCTTATATTAAGTTTAACCACTCTAAATGCTTTATGCAAAGGAGCCACAAAGTCTTTTCACATGTTTATAATAACCGAGAAAAATATTTACTTGTAAAAGCTACTGAATTACATTACTACATCAGCGATGAGAGTAAAAGGAGTTTTCCCACCGTAGACATTTATGGCATGTGATCACTGTCTCATAAATAAGAAATATGTGAGGTTAACTCCTAAGGAGAACAGCAATCCCTTGAACCTTATTTACACTGATGGATGGGTCCCAGGTGCCTCTTCCAAGCAGAAATTGAATGTATGGGTGACAGTAAATGTGTGGCTCTCTCCTTTCCACTCTGTGTAATGAGCATTTGTTTGAGACATAAACACACTGAACACAAACCTCAAATTCTCGCCTCTTTTCATAAATTGGAATAAGAAGTTTTGACACTTCAGATATGGTTTCATATCTCTCTGCTTTCCACAAGCCGTCCACACACTGCTCCAGCAGCTCCACCAACACCTCCTGATGGGATAAAAACAGAAGACAGTGAAATATCTTAATTGGTCTATAAATTAATTAGGACAAGAAGCATACTATTACTAATATATTTTTTTCAACTGACTTCTCCTTGATTCAAGTTACACAAGAAATTAATGGAAACAGTTGTGTAAAATGTTGTACTTAGGTGTAATTTGATCACAGTTATGTTCTATCGGGAACCTGTCACGCGATTCATGCTGCTCAAACAAAGGGCAGCATGAATGAGAGCCTGATTGTACAGGGATCATAGCCAGAGATGAGACTAGTCTAATGCCGCTTCACTTGATTGATAGGTCTCTCACATATCAACTGACGTGTAAATCCCCTGGAGTGGCACTGGGAAATGCTGGGATATTCTACCTGTATTTTCTCTGAAATGCCAGAGCGTTTGGATTCATGCTGCCCGTCATTTGGGCATCATGAAAGGAGTGAAAGGTTCCTTTTCAATCACACAAGTTCCATTCAAATCAATTGCTATCCATACGTGGTCACTTGTGACTTCCGCAAGAAATAGATTTGCGCTTTAAGTTATGGCAGGTTCTGGTATAAATATTTTTAAATCTGTTACGAGGACCATTCTTTCCATTCTTTCACACTTCCTCTACTTCACCTCTATTTTAAAAACAAACATGGCTAGAGCAAAGTAAAATATGAAACAATCACAAATATTTGAGCAAAACAAAGGCATAAGTCCCTTAATAAATATCCCTAACAGCATTGATGTCTGTCTGTGGCAGATCTTTGCTCTCAAGTCTACAAGAACAGTAAGTAATAAAATGGGCAGACCGATTGCTGGGACATTAATGCCCCTTTAGATTGACCCTTCTACAGTTAGAATTGTTTTTGTGTTTAGTTTATGCTGATACAATTTTCTTTCATAAGTCTAATTTTCTCATACTTGTGTGAGGAGTGTTTTTCATGTACAGAACATTTACCCATTATAGTTTATGGCGCTTTTTTTCTGACCGGGTGTCCGCAAAATAATTAAAAAACAAAACATGTCCAATTATGATCAAACACAAGACGCAAATTCAACCCTTCAAGTCTATGGGCCCAATTCATCCTTTAAAATGTCGCCTTCATCTTCAACTACTAGGAGATGGAGATGAAAGCGCATACACACTGACATTATGCGCATTCTCATCTCCATTTCCTGTTAGCATCGTCCATTCACTGCTTTGTGATCTTGTGTGCAGCGAGTGGCTGCTGCAGATAGGACTTTGTCAGCTCTCAACTGCTGCACTGTCAGTGTGCAGGGCTGGGGATTTAGATCAAGCAGTGCTGCAAAGTGAGTGCTGTCAATCATCATAAGGGGAGGGGTGGAGGAAGGTAATTTAGGGTTTGGAGCTGTGCACTGAGCACTTGGCCATGCCAAGGGTGCACCAAAGCCCCCTCATTTACATATGTAATAAACCTTTTTCTACACAACAAATTTACTAAAATCTATAGAACAAGTATGATTTTTGTAGGGACTGTCTTCTATATGAAGCTCTAATAGTTCAATTTCAGTTTGGGGGCTGACAGACTCACTTTAAGAAACCTCTATAAGTTTTGAGGTTTTTTACGCATATGAAAAAATGGATAAAACACTGATGGTAAAAACTGACACAAGGTCAAAGCACTGATAAAAATCTAATCCAGCGCGCTAATTAAAATTTGTTGTTTTTTAAATGAGACAAGCCTGAAACCAACTTAATCGTGAGTGCCTGCATATTCAGTACTGATCAAAAGTTTCAGGCAGGTGTGTAACAATTGCTGCAAAGTAAGAATGCTTTCAAAAATATACATATTAATAGATTATTTCCCTTCAAAAACAGCATCAAAGCATCATATCTCCTAGGTACAAATGCACAAGGATTTCCACAAGCCTACATCCACAGAAGATCTGTGGGTTACTTCTCCAAGATGTTTGGAACAACTCCCCTGCCGAGTTCCTTCAAAAAATGCGTGCAAGCATTGTTGTTCTTTTGAAGGCAAAGGGTGGTCACGCCATAAATTAATTTAATTTAGATTTCTCTGTTGTCTATTCACTTTGCATTGTGTTTAGAAAAATTACCTATTAACATCTACGGTGCTGGCCAAAAGTATTGGCACCCCTGCAATTCTGTCAGATAATACTCAGTTTCTTCCTGAAAATGATTGCAATCACAAATTCTTTGGTATTATTCTCTTCATTTAATTTGCTTGCAAGGAAAAAACACAAAAGAGAATGAAGCAAAAATCAAATCATTGATCATTTCACACAAAACTCCAAAAAAGGGCCGGACAAAAGTATTGGCACCCTCAGCCTAATACTTGGTTGCACAACCTTTAGCCAAAATAACTGCGAACAACCGCTTCCGATAACCATCAATGAGTTTCTTACAATGCTCTGCTGGAATTGTAGACCATTCTTCTTTGGCAAACTGCTCCAGGTCCCTGATATTTGAAGGGTGCCTTCTCCAAACTGCATTTTGAGATCTCTCCACAGGTGTTCTATGGGATTTAGGTCTGGACTCATTGCTGGCTACCTTAGAAGTCTCCAGTGCTTTCTCTCAAACCATTTTATAGTGCTTTTGGAAGTGTGTTTTGGGTCATTGTCCTGCTGGAAGACCCATGACCTCTGAGGGAGCCCCAGCTTTCTCACACTGGGCCCTACATTATGCTGCAAAATTTGTTGGTAGTCTTCAGACTTCATAATGCCATGCACACGGTCAAGCAGTCCAGTGCCAGAGGCAGCAAAGCAACCCCAAAACATCAGGGAACCTCCGCCATGTTTGACTGTAGGGACCGTGTTCTTTTCTTTGAATGCCTCTTTTTTTTTCCTGTACACTCTGTTGATGCTTTTTCCCAAAAAGCTCTATTATTGTCTCATCTGACTAGAGAACATTCTTCCAAAACATTTTAGGCTTTCTCAGGTAAGTTTTGGCAAACTCCAGTGTAACGGGTCTGGGAGGTGGTGTTATGTTCTGCTACCAGAGCTAAGGAAAGAGAGGAGATCTGTCCCTACGATAGAACTCAGCTGAATCCCTACGATGTAACAGGGAACCTGATCCTGCGATCAGACCTGCTAAAGTCCTAAGCTAGTCTGTACGGAGACCTATAGATGTGGGGAAGGAATCCCTACAAGTACTAAGGACTGGGAGGAAAATGGGATACCTCCTAACAGAAATAGTAGCAGACAGACGAACAAACAAAATATATAGAACATAGAGGTCCGTAGACCAAGCAAACTAACAGAGTTAGATACAGAGCACAGGCTAGCTAGAAAGTAGTTATACAATGAAGTCCAGCAAAGCCAGAAGGGCGGAGCAGGATTAAATAGGCCAACAAGGTCATGTGACCAGCAAAGGAAAAAACCTAAGAGCAAGTTTCTAACAGGTGGAACCTCAGAGCAACTATACAAAGGGGCAGTCCTTGTAAGGAAGCGGGTGGCTCCCAGGGAAGGCGGGCAGGCAGTCACGGCAAGTGACAGGGACAGTCTCTGGGTAGAAGGGCAGGAGGTCACGGCAAGTGACGGGGACAGTCTCTGGGTAGAAGGGCAGGAGGTCACGGCAAGTGACGGGGACAGTCTCTTGACAGGCGCATGGTCATGGCAAGTGACAGCAGGGTAAGAGTCTCTAGACAGGCAGGTGGTAACGGCAAGTGACGGCAGAGCCTCCAGGTAGGCTAGCAGGCAGGTAGCAGGTGGGCGCTCCCAGGTGAGCGGGCAAGAGTCTCTGGACAGGCAGGTGGTCACGGCAAGTGACGGCAGAACCTCCAGGTAGGCTAGCAGACAGGTAGCAGGTGGTCGCTCCCAGGTGAGCGGGCAAGAGTCTCTGGACTGGCAGGTGGTCACGGCAAGTGACGGCAGAGCCTCCAGGTAGGCTTAGCAGACAGGTAGCAGGTGAGCGGGCAGGAGTCTCTGGACAGGCAGGTGGTCATGGCAAGTGACGGCAGAGCCTCCAGGTAGGCTAGCAGACAGGTAGCAGGTGAGCGCTCCCAGGCGAGCGGGCAAGAGTCTCTGGACAGGCAGGTGGTCACGGCAAGTGACGGCAGAGCCTCCAGGTAGGCTAGCAGGCAGGTAGCAGGTGAGCGCTCCCAGGTGAGCGAGCAGGAGTCTCTGGACAGGCAGGTGGTCACGGCAAGTGACGGCAGAGCCTCCAGGTAGGCTAGCAGACAGGTAGCAGGTGAGCGCTCCCAGGTGAGCGGGCGAGCAGATCCATAGACAGACTGACAGGTGTTGGAAGGCAGACTGTTGGACCGCAGGAATACAAGCAGATAGACAGGAATCAGGTAGGTATCAAGCAGAGATCTGGCAGGTAACTGGTAATGGAACCTGAGGGCTGAAGCAGAGTTGAAAGGCTTTGCAACAACATTGCTCGGGCACCTCCATTTTGGAGGAGGTGCCTTATATATGGTGAGGACCTCCGGCCATTGGCCGGGGACTCCTTAGGACGACGCGCGCGGCCCCTTTAAGAGAGGGGGAGCGCGCGCGCGCCCTAAGCACAGAGGCCGGGAAGCAGCGCGCGCTGCCAGCAGAGCGGGAGGTAGCCGCCGGGCACGGAGCGGAGAGGTGAGGGGAACGGCGTCCCTGCCTAGCAGGAGGCAGGGACGCCGACGCTACATCCAGCCTGGCTTTTTTATGTCTCGGGGTAAGAAGTGGGGTCTTCCTGGGTATCCTACCATACAGTCCCTTTTCATTCAGATGTCGACGGATAGTACGGGTTGACACTGTTGTACCCTTGTACTGCAGGGCAGCTTGAACTTGTTTGGATGTTAGTCAAGGTTCTTTATCCACCATCCGCACAATCTTGCGTTGAAATCTCTCGTCAATTTTTCTTTTCCATCCACATCTAGGGAGGTTAGCCACAGTGCCATGGGCTTTAAACTTCTTGATGACACTGCTCACGGAAGACACAGGAACATTCAGGTCTTTGGAGATGGACTTGTAGCCTTGAGATTGCTCATGCTTCCTCACAATTTGGTTTCTCAAGTCCTCAGACAGTTCTTTGGTCTTCTTTCTTTTCTCCATGCTCAATGTGGTACACACAAGGACACAGGACAGAGGTTGAGTCAACTTTAATCCATGTTAACTGGCTGCAAGTGTGATTTAGTTATTGCCAACACCTGTTAGGTGCCACAGGTAAGTTAGAGGTGCTGTTAATTACACGAATTAGAGAAGCATCACATGATTTTTCAAAGGGTGCCAATACTTTTGTCCACCCCCTCTTTTAGGTTTGGTGTGGAATTATATCCAATTTGGCTTTAGGACAATTCTTTTTGTGCTTTTTTCATTGAAGACAAATTAAATGAAGAGAATAATACCAAAGAATTTGTGATTGTAATCATTTTCAGGAAGAAACTGAGTATTATCTGACAGAATTGCAGGGGTGCCAAAACTTTTGGCCAGCACTGTATTTTTGAAATCATCCCTCCTTTGCAGCATTTTTCCCACACCTGCCGAAAACCTTTACACAGCATTATATATGACTACAGCCCCCATAAAAATTCCGGGTTCGGCACTATACCTCATAATATCACAATGGACTAAACAGACCCAATCTGAACAGGTGGTGCTCAGTACCCACGAATTCCCAGAATAGATAACCATATAGTTTTTAAATAAAGTCCAGGAAACACATACAGCACTCATCAGGTAATTTTCATATTACTTTTATTCCATAAAAAAAGATTGAATGATTATTGAGGCAATAGGCTTGGAGGTCCTGCATTACGTCCATTTCGCGTCCCACATGACACTTGCCTATTGCCAAAATGATCATGGAATTTATTATTATGGAATAAAAGCAATATGAAAATTACCTGGTGAGTGCCGTATGTATTTCCTGGACTTGATTTAAAAATTATATATGGCTACCTTCTGCTGGAGATATGAGACGTGCTGCATAATTTGCTGTCCTCAGTTGAAGTCTAAGTGATGCTACTTCTCCAGGGAAAAATGTTTGTGTTTCTCATGACTATGAGTAGCCAAAGAGTTTGTATCTGTATAATCAAACAAAAGATAAAAAGCTAAACCACTATAAACATAATTTCACTCAAGCACTAAAAACAGTATACAGATTCTGCAAAATATAGTCCATATCCTTGTGAGAGTTGTACTCTTATGAGAATACACTACATCCGTGGGCTGAAATCAGAACCCCGCACATATTCACACAAACGCTGGTTGTGCAAAATGCAAATAGGCCAAGTTCTGATGAAGTTCTTGAAGCTCATCAAGAGAATGCCAAGAGTGTGCAAAGCAGTCATCAAAGCAAAAGGTGGCTACTTTGAAGAACCTAGAATATAAGACATATTTTCAGTTGTTTCACACTTTTTTGTTAAGTATATAATTCCACATGTGTTAATTCATAGTTTTGATGCCTTCAGTGTGAATGTACAATTTTCATAGTCATGAAAATACAGAAAAATCTTTAAATGAGAAGGTGTGTCCAAACTTTTGGTCTGTAATATAGACAGTACAGACCAAAAGTTTGGACGCACCTCATGCAGAACCAAGAGAGCCATGGGCACTAGAATCAATGAACACTTAAGGAATATTAAGAATAAATACACAGGCCACCCCCTCTCTAAGCACTTTCTAGAAAAACACAAAGGATCCACCCAAGGAATTCAAGTGGTAGGCATAGAAATAGTCCATAAGCATTGGAGACAAGGTGACTTTATTAAAAACATGTCAAAAAAAGAAAGTGAATGGATCTTTAAATTAAACACGTTGAGACCACGGGGACTTAACAGTGAAATAGAACTGTTTGCCTTTAATGACTGACAGCTGCCATGACGTCAGCACCCTTAGGTATATAAAAGACACTATCTACTGGGCCAGACTATCCCTGATGAAGACAGCCGTAGCTGTCGAAACGCGTTGGAATATCGCTGACCCAGCTGAGAAGGCGCCCGCAGGCCTCCGTACTGAGTGCACGCCGCTTACCACGTGACAGCACGTCACTCTGCCCCTCTCGCGCGCTTTCAAGCGAAAGCGCGCCTTTCTCCTCCTCCCTCCCTCTCCCGCTCTGCCTACCCGGAAGTATGCGAGCTGCGGCGGTCACCGGCCGGGACTCTGCTCTCGCCCCGGGCTCCATCACCGCCTGACATCACCGCGGGACTGCAGACTGTAAGTACCCTCAGGCCTCGGCCCCCACAGCCTGTTACCACACGTAAACTGCCAGGAATAGACACCTAAACCTGCACCGTTCTATCCTTGACAGACTCACAGACAACGCGGTCTGTCCTATACCCACCTTGTAACCATAGCCTCCTGCTACACCACAGCATCGTGATACCATTATCTGAAGCACCCTATGGCAGGACATATCACTGCCTGACAGACTGACTACCCAGTCAGAGCCTCCTGCTACACCCACCTTGCATCTAGAGCCTCCTGCCGCACCAGAGCATCCTACTACAGGACTATTGCCGCCTGACTAACCAACTACTAAGCCAGAGCCTCCTGCTGCACCCTCCTTGCGGCCGAAACACCTGCTGCACCTGTCCTCTTGTGCCACCAATAAATGAAATAAGGCAAATAACAAGGTAAATAAACACAGAAACAGTGGACCAATCTAACAATACCACAGACCGTAACCCTCCCTAATTTCTAAGCAGGACAAAGGGTACACCATAGGCGCAACACCGCCAGTACCGCCAGAAGCATCCTGCTGCACCTCCCTTACAGGGACAGGGACAAGCCAGAGCCTCCAGCTGCATCCCTTAAAAGGACAACTATAACTATCACACCCAAAACAGAACAAGTCTACCTCAGGGTAAGTTTAAACCCTATTGTATCACCCCAGAACCGAGTACCTACAACATTAAACCTATTTTTTCTACGTCCTTCAGACCTCGACCATATTTAAAAATCATCCCGGACCAGTCCACCTCAATAGCTGGCTACCTGTGGATTACGGTCCAAAAAACACATCCGCACGTCGTTGCTCTTGTTGCCTGCTGATTGTCATACCAATAGCAGGTAAAGTACAACTTTCACTAGTAATCTTTGGTCAATCACTCCTAAGTTCTAACGAACTTTGTCCTGCACTTCAGGTATCTACCATCATCTCCTACTAACACTATATAGCCCACCGCCAAAAGGCCTTCGCAGTGGCTACAAGGAGAAACATATCAATCACAACAGGTAAGCCAGACAAAACCAACTTACCAGGGAACCGATACCTAAAGTACCGTATTATTATACCCTAACACGGTTCCTCTCCCACCAGGTCCACCCTTCCGCCTCCCAAGTATCGACTACCTCAAGACCTGATGGAAACCTGTTTTATTAATTAATCAATAACCATATTTATTTATTTATTTATCCATCTATTCATTTTACTAATTCTTTATATTGTGTATTTTAAGCATTTTAGAAAAAAAAAAAAATTTTAAGCACTTGTATCAATAAAGAACATTTTAGCTATTTATTCTCCCGATTTCATTCATTCACTACTGTTAGCGCGAATTTTAAACCATAGGTTAATTTATTTAGTATTTTCAATAAAATATATAACTTTTAGATGGTAGCATGGACTCTTGTTTCTCATTTTTCTTTATTTCCCAGTAGCACCTTGCTTTTCCTCAGTACTACAAACCCCTCCCTCTCTCCTGTGTGCTCCCTACCTGACCAATGTTATCGTATGCTATCTACATCAGGATAGCTGCTTTGTGGTTTTACATCATTATCTAGTTTCTAACAGAGCTCACCGCTGCTGTACTCCTCCACAACGGAGCTTGTGGGTTAAAGCAACCCTCCACTGTGGCATTGAAATGTTAATATACATTTCTCATATATAGTCACTCTATCTGATGTCCACTGTTTTCCTTCCACTGGCACCTCTGATGGGACCTGCATTCTGGTCCTACTGCATCCTAGATGACCACCACAGTGTCATGGACAACACAGCGGCAAGTTTAAACGATGCCTTCCTTGCCATCTTGTGCTGTGGAGTTATCAGACTTAACACTGCTGCCTGTATAACTTTAGAGGCTAACTTTGATGCAAGAGGACCAAACACCTGGTCTCATCAAAGGAGGCCAAAGGAGGCAGTGGTGCAAAAAACTTCTTCTTCTGCTCTTTTAGGTAAGGGTCATGAGCACAATCATCTTACTAATTACCTGCAGTACTTTAAATTTTACATTCTATCAAATGATTTTGATGCCAATTTTCATGCAGCCTTTTGAAACTTTTCACTGTCTCTTCCTGTCTCATTTTCTTGCCATCTAACTTCCTGTTTAATTTGTTTTCTAAGAGTTTGTGCCTCATTTTTTTCATTTGTCACAACTTCCTTTAAGACTGTAGTTGGGGTTTTTCCTTCTCAGTTTGAAACCACATACCATTACGCAAGTTGTCTGCAGACATTGCCCTCATTAAAAAAGGTCATGTAACCTACAGTGCATAGAAGAAACTTTTAATAACAAAGTTCACCATCCCCAGCTTTTTTGCTACTTTAGAGTTATGCCAATTCAATTTATATACCTGCTGTACAAAAGTTTACTGGAAAAAATAGCTATAGCTAAAAATTAGGTGATCTACATAAAGTGTTTTTTTTTTTTTTTTTTTTTTTTTAAAGACCTTTTTATTGGATATTTCTCAGGATGACTCACTGTGATTTTAGCCACAGAAAATACTTTGAGATCTGATCCAATACATCGGCGCGGTTAACAAAATTATAGGTATAGTGTCTGTCACATATTTTTCCATCTATTTGAAAGAAAGATTCTTAAGAATTGTTGTCTTTACTGAGTCTCTGGAGACTAGGTTCCCACAAAAAGTTCATAAAAGTATTCCATGTGCCATGGCCTTAAGGGATGTTAATACTACATGTAAATTCAAGTGTTTTTGAAACAAACAGCTATAGAGTCACCACAAGAAAAAAACAAGCATATTTGCAGGAAGTTTGTTCATGGATGGACCATCAACTGTGTGGTTACACCCTTAGGCTACAATCGACAGCACAGGGAAAGCACACTGGACCAATGGATATAAATTCTGTGTGGAAAAAAAATCATAACATGCACTAGTTACATCTGTTTTAAGGACGAGAGAGTGCTTCTTTTCATGGCAGACAGCTTTTGCACTTGTCCACGCCACGGCACAGAACACAGAGCTGCATGTGGATCCAGTTCCATGTGCAAATTGTGCCATGACTCATCCAATAATTTCAACATTCATCTGAATTGTATCCTAACAGGAAAATAGAGAATATGATATTCCTTCATCTGCTCTGCACTTTATTCACATTGTTCCTCAACTACTTTCACTAACAATATCAATCATAATAATCAAGTCACTGATAAAGTTGAGCAAAAAAGATTCACAACGTCCTCATCCAGATTCCAAGTCAGTACTCTGAAATAATGAGCTGGAAAAAGTGGAAAATGTCTGTAGGAACTTCCTTGGCTGGCGCTTAATGGTGGTGTCACCATGTTGCAGAGGCCTTGTGATCACAAGAGGCGCCCAGGATGCTGGCATTCGAGTTCCGGCCAAGGAAGTTTTCACTGCCATGTCCAGCTTCCATGAAGTATCGACATAAACGTTGGACTATAGTTCTCTAAAACTGTTTGCTCAACTCTAGTCATTGATGGAATTGCAAATTCCTAACTTGTTTTCTTATGTTTGCAATATTAAAATGTATTCCTAACTCAGGCTCTCAGATCTTAATAACATTTTACAAGGATGACTACAGGAAAGATGCTAATAGAACAGCAGTTTTTGTAGACCAGGTAGTTGAAACACCGCCACCTTTTTCAGCGTTGGATTGGGGCCTCCAATCTAAGTTCCGTGACCCTATTATTTTATTTACCAGCTATTGTCTTCAGCTGCTCCCGGCCCCACCCCGGTCCCAATCCGCCATCATGTGAGGTAACAGTCACAAGCTCTCAATACAAGTCTATGAGAGCCTCGTTCAGTCTTTAATAGACTTAAATGAAGCAGTGACTTCCGAATCGCCCAGCAAAAACTGGAGCCATCTGGCAGGTCACAACTTGCAGAAGACAGACCGGAGCGGCGTCGATAACAGAAGAAGACGGTGGCTGGTAAGTATATTACTAGGGGCAGGGATCTTAGATTAATGACACCGCTCCAGCGGTGAAATAAAAATAAATGCTGGAGTGGAGCTTTTAAAGAAGTTATCTCAAGAAAACAAGCCCATGTCCATATGCTTATGGCATATTGACATTAAAGAGGCCCTCACTCAAGCCCTCTATTTATCAGAGCAAGGAACCACTAGGTGTCATTCTCACTCCCCATGTAAAATATACATGGTGTTAAAATTAAAATTCCATTGCAACCGGATTCTAAAATGAATTGGGATTAAAGGGGGCAGAATGGTTGTATGACGGCCTGAGGATTGTCTGAGAGTTTCTTCAAGGACAAATCTGCTTTCACCAAATTTGACGAATATTGGTGAGGGTATTGTCCGTGCACAGTCTATTGCGCACATGAACAGCATATTAATGGAAATGTTTATTAGAACATAGCTATAGCCAGATAACTTACCAACAGCCCCTAATGCATATTGTTAGAGGTGTAGACAGTTCCATGCCAATAGTTTTTCTCAATTAGTCACAGAATGACTTATGATGCTGCATGTATGTATTCTCCCAGCCTATGTGATGGTGGTTAGATAAATTAAAAATACAAGTGTAACAACAACGTGAACTTTCCCTACTTCAAAAGAAGTCTAAACTTATACGAGGCCACGCAAATGAGAAACTTCCACGGGAAAATATTAAGTACTGAGTTGACTGTAACTTGGGGTTGATATGACCTAGGCACTAGATTGATGTGATGATAATTTATTTGATTTTGCGGTTTGTGTTTATAGTATACGGGCTATAAGTAGGACTTTATATACTCTGTTAAAAGTGTACCTATTATTCTGGGTAACTTTTCAGAACAAGTTATCATGTGTACACAAGTGATAACACTATACCTGACTAACTTAAATCCTCCATAATCCGAACTTCCCACTCCCGTCTCCAAGATTTCTTGCGTGCTGCGCCAATTCTTTGGAATGCACTACCCAGGACAGTTTGATTAATTCCCAATACCCACAGTTTCAAACGGACCCTAAAAACCCATTTCTTTAGACTGGCGTATCGCCTCCACACACTATCTGTCCATCCCAGTTGTCTGTCCCAGTTTTCCCCCATATTAAAATCTTCTTCAATTTCAGGTTCATACCAACCATGCACATAATAGCCTCGGTCAGGACTGAACACATACTGGCTGGCGACCAGTCCATGTATTATTTATCCTATATAGTATATCAAGGCTGCATTACACAATATATGTACATTTTACCTTTTGTGTCTCCCCCATTTCCTCATAGACTGTAAGCTTGCGAGCAGGGCCCTCACTCCTTTCGATATGAGATATGTTTATTCTGTATTGTTTGTATAAGTCCCCCCTAAAATTTGTAAAGTGCTGCGGAATATGTTGGCGCTATAAAAATAAAAATTATTATTATTATATTATTATTGTATTGCTAGTAGCCTTCATTTATTGACAACATTCCCAGAGCAGGCTGCTATGATGTCTCCCATACACAGCACTGCAGTGCACCCATGAATCTACCATGGAGATGCACTAGGAAGATACTTACTAGAAGCAGCAGTACCTTTGTAAATTTATGCACCCCTCTCTCTCTCAAAACCTGTTCTCACCTGCGCCTCCATCTCTCTTTTCTATAGACTACTATAGGCAGAGGCTGTAATCTGATCTCTCAGTAATTCTGAAAATCCATTTGATCTCTGCCTCTGTAAAGAGGGTCCTAAGACTGAAATACGTGGTTAATGCACAAAGAATAGATAAGTAGAGAAAAAAATACCGGTAATTGTTCTGTAATAAGATCAAGTGAATACAAAAAGTCTACACACCCCTGTTAAAATGGCAGGTTTTATAAGAATAATTTCAGCAACCTGCATGTGTGCAGTTATTTAAAATGGATAGGATAAATTTTACTTGTTACTTTGCTTCTACCATAGAATAAATGAGAAACAAAACGTTCCTTAGCGTTGATTTTCAATCAGGGTTTTACAGCATATTGGAAAAATACGTCAGCAGGATGTATCTTATGACTTTCTATTTACAGTTGAAACCAGAAGTTTACATACACTATAGAAAATTTGGAGATAATGATATGCTCGTGCTCCGGGGCGAACAGTGGGGGGCGCTCTATCTGGTGTTCTGCTTACTTATTCAGCTATATGCTCTTATGACAGCTCACTGTGCCTTCACTGACCTGCCTCCTATTTTACATAATGTATCTAGTAGTGCGGGGTAGGTAAAATAGGAGGCAGGTCAGTGAAGGCACAGTGAGCGGTCATAAGAGCATACAGATGAATATGTAAGCAGAGCACCAGATAGAGCACCCCCACAGGCCGCCCCGGAGCACGAGCATATCATAATCTCCAAACTGAAAGTAAAGATTACCCAACCACAGCAATTTCATCAACCAAAGTACCATTTTAATCAGTGTAATGTCGCTCACCTGACAGTTGCACTTTAAGGGCAATGGTACCAAATACTAATGAATTGTATGTAAACATTTGACTTTGCAGTAAGTAATACAAATGATTTAAACATTCTCTCCCTCTCATTATTCTGGCATTTGGCAAATATTAAAAATTATGGTAATCCTAATTGACCTAAAACGGGAAAGGTTTATTCTGATTTCATGTCAGATATTGAGAAAAACATGCATATGTGTCTTTTTATATAAAGTATGTAAACTACTGGTTACAATTGTAACTACAGTAACCCACATCCATAAAAAGTAGTAAGGCTGCAATTCACTAAGACTGGGGTTTTGTAAACCAGTCCTAATGAAAGGAGCAGTGTAGCAAGATGCATCAAATTCATTGAAAGGCGGCACCTCTTTATTGAATTTGGCAAATATTTCAACTTCAGTGCACAATCGCCAGAAATGTTCGCCAACCACTTTGTAGGGTAAGTTAAGATTCATTTGTTGGGTGAGCTTGACCACACCCATCCAGTATAAACTAAGCCAAAGCAGTGGTAGCTGGTTGGGACTGGCATAAAAACACCAAAAGGCACACAATTTTTGCTTTGAGTTGCACAAGCAGTTTATTGCGCAAGCAGTTTATTACCAACATAATAGTGAAAACTGATTCATGAATCAGGACCTCAGACTTTTCGCTGATTCAATATGATTTAAAAATACAAACACTACTCAGTATATGAAATATTAACCTATATGTTTGGAATATACTTTTTGCCTTTTCGAAAAATTAAAATAAACAAAGGAATAAGGTTTGTTAGGTTTAAACGACCTGCTGAAGCTATACCCCAGAGGTATACAACTGTATGTCAAAGACTACCATTGTCTACAAATTGTGAGGCAGTGAGGGGGATCATATGCGAGAGTCGGTATGTATTCCCTAGGATGCGCATAGAGAACTATTGAACCTGCTGGAGTGCATTGCAATCACAGACACTGCTGTGGTTTCAGTGCAAAATGAAAGTAATCTTTGACTTGGTCAAGCTATTTTGACCAAGTCAGATTTAAGAAAACCCGGCATGGGCTTTTATTTTTGGAGTGAACCACAGGATGGCAGTGGGGAGGTTCACTCCCTCCAGCAGTCTTGCATGTGGCTCATGTCCACAGTTTTCAATTAAAAACCTGCAGCAAAGGTTTGGGTGTGTCAGTGTTGTGTTTGCTAGCAGCAGAGCAGGAGGCTCTGCACTGCAAGCCATTGTGAAGGCTGAACACAGGCCTGCGAAGGCAACGTATCTGATGCACCTTGAGTAACATGGTAGTGCAGTCGCCCATGGCAACGAGGTTGTGTTATAAAGGCTGCATTGGAGGTCCCGGCTGCGATCCGGAGGATGAAGCTGCCTTTAATTTGTGAGGTTTTTTTTGGACAATAAAAACTTTAAGTTGGATATTCTTGGGTCACTGCCTGTTAAATCACACTGTGTGAACACCGCCACACTTCAATTTGGTGGAGAATGCAGGCAGTGTGAACTGAGGCATACCCCAACGTCAGCTGCATGTCTGTCATTAGGCCTGCCACACAGCAGCCCAGACCCGCTGACAAGATGGAGGAAATCCTGAGACAGTAGGTCCTCACATAGAATGGAGAGCTTGAGGAAGGTGAGTCACAGTGCTCCTTTCGTGTGGTGTTGGCGCAGTGTGTCGGTCATTGTTGCTGTGGTTTTGTGCTTGTGGGGCGGCATGGCCTGGAGTCATGGGGACTCGGCCTTGCAGCAAGGGTGCTTTGAGGCACCAGGTCGCCTGCCCTTCTGGTGCATTGTCGCTGCGGCGGTGGTTGGCGCACGGCTCCGCTCCCGTTCAGGCAGGAAATGTTAGGACCCACTACGAGGTTTGCCGTGACGTGGCAGTGGGCTTCATACAGTCTGATCAGAATGTTAAACCAAGGACCTCATGTTCAGTTTTATATAATTTTGCCGAGAGGCATTAGATCAACGTATGTTTTTGGAGGTGCTGTCCATTCTCTTTTTTCAACTTAACCTCACACAGAACAGCAACAACAGACGAATAACCTGTTGCTGCAGCAGATTGCGGCCCTGCGTGAGGCACCCCCATCACTGGCCCTGGAACGTCGTGAGGCCCAGGACAAGGTCCGTTCCGCATTGAGGAAGCTGCGTCCAGAGGTCGACATTGAAGCCTTCCTCATAGTTTACGAGCGCACCGCAGAGTGGTAGAACCTGCCGAAGTCCCAGTGGGCTGAAGTGGTGGCTCTGTTTTTGATGGGCGACGCTCAGAACGCCTACTTTGACCTCAGCCGGGAGGATGCCTAGGACTATGGGAAGCTGAAAGGTGAGATCCTTGCATGACTGGGGGTTAATACCTATGTGAGAGCCCAACGGGTGTTTTCAAGGACCTTTGTGGAGGCCCGGCCCGCTAGGTCTCAGGCATATGACTTGCTGCAGCTAGTTAAAAGGTGGTTCCAGTCTGAGACCTTGACTCCGTCCCATATGGTAGAGAGGGTGGTGGTCGACCGGCTTGTGAGAACTCTGCCAGCCGCTATACAGCGTTGGGTGGGGCAAGGGCACTCTAGACCAAGTGGTTAGCCTGATCGAGCGGTATATGGCCACTCAAGACTTCATAAGGGACTCTGCTCCACTGCGGCTATCATGCCAGACCTTGCAAGCCCAGGAGCCTGGGAAAGTTACACGACCCTCTGCTGGGGTCAGTCAGGACACAGCCCGTATGGAGGGGATAACACGGAGTGATGGTGGACGGAGACCAGTTAGGTTGTTTGTATACATGGGGCCCTCCGAGAGTTCCTGACTGCGGAGGTTATTTTTTCCACCCTGTGTGGGGAGATGAAACGTGGTGGGAGTGAAGACCCTTCCTTATGGGACTGTTTTGGGAAGAGACTCTCCCCTGTTCTGGTCTCTGTGGGAAAATAAAATGAACCCTCCCAAGGTAAATGTCTTTCCGGGCGCGGAACCCGAAGATCCCGAATCAGGCATACCTGCCGTAGGGGTTGCCAACCTAGGGACAGAGTGTAAACCCAATAGGTTTCCCCTAGAGGCATTGAAAGGAGAGGTTGAGGAGACCCCATTGATCCCAGAGCTGGAAGTGTCCCGGGGAACGTTTGGGACAGCTCAACTACAGGATCCTTCCCTGACCCGGGCACGGGAAAGCGCAATAGAGGTAAAATGGGGTGGCTCAGCAACCGGGTGCAGAGACAGTTTTTCCATGCATGGCGGTCAACCAAGATTTACTCTATAGGGTTTTCAAGATCCGGGACGAGGTTGTGGAACAACAAGTAGTGCCTCAGTCGTACCGTCGGGCGGTACTTGAGATGGCCCACACACACGTGCTGGGTGGGCATCTAGGGGTTAAAAAGACGCAAGAGAGCATCTTGCAGCGGTTCTCTTGGCCCAGGATTTACGCTGAGGTACAGAGGTATTGTGAATCTTGCCCGGAATGTCAGCTGACCACACGCACCGCAAACTTCCATAGCCCATTGGTACCTCTGACAGTTATAGAGGAACCTTTTGAACGGGTTGCGATGGATTTGATGGGACACATTGTAAAGTCAGCTCATGGTCACTAACACATACTTGTGGTCGCCGACTATGCCCACCCATTACCCGGAGGCCATTCCGCTCCACCACACCTCGGCTAAACTTATTGGCCGGGAGTTGTTTGCCATGTTCTGTTGCCTTAGGCTGCCTAAGGAGATCCTTACGGATCAGAGGACTCCTTTTATGTCCAAGGTGACGAAGAAACTGTGCAAGCTGCTAAAAATAAAACAGTTGTGCACGTCGGTGTACCATTCTCAGACCGACGGTTTAGTCGAGCGGTTTAATAAAACCCTCAAGTCTATGTTAAAAAAGGTTGTTTCCAAGGATGGGAGGATTGGGACATGTTACTGCCCTATTTAATGTTTGCCATCCGCGAGGTACTACCATGGTCTTCCATGGGGTTCTCACCCTTTGAGCTATTGTACAGGAGACATCCTAGGGGTCTGCTGGATGTAGCCAAAGAGACGTGGGAACAGGAGCCTACCACACATAGGAGTGTAATAGAACATGTGGCAAGTATGCAGGACCGGATTGCGGAGGTTGTGCCCATAGTAAAGGAACACCTCCTGGATGTTCAGGCAGCGCAGAGCCGAGAATATAAAAAAAAGGCCACGGTCAGGTCCTGTAAAGAAGGGGATCGGGTATTGGCATTAGTGCGTGCTCGGGGATTAAGTCTTCGTCGCTCCATGAACATGATTTGCGACTGTTTGACAGCTTTAATACATGTGAGGAATGCTGGAAAAACAGGCATTCCGCGCATGTATTAAAGCTGTTAAACAGTCGCAAATCATGTTCACGGAGCGACGAAAACTTAACCCCCAAGCACGCTGAAGATAATAGGTACTCGCCCGAGCATGCTCGTTAAGTCTCGAGCAACGAGCATGCTCGATCATCACTAATCATTACGGTTTTGTAATGAGTTCCAAAAATTTAATGAGGTGTCATAATTTGACCTTTATCCAATGCCTCGGGTCTGCTCGAGTCACCAGATGGTTCTTGTCACAGCAAAATTTCAGCTTCTCGGTGGAACATCAAGCTGGGAAATCGCAGGGAAGTGCGGATACCCTGTCATGGCCACCCTGTATGGAGACAGGTGTTCAACCCCACAAGTTAGAACAGGGGGAGGGATATGTGAGGCAGTGAGGGGGATCATATGAGATGGTTGGTATGTATCCCCTAGGATGTGCATAGAGAATTATTGAACTCGTTGGAGTGCATTGCAATCACAGACACAGATGTGGTTACAGAGCAAAATAAATATAAGCTTTGACTTGTTCAGGCTACTTTGACCAAGTCGGATTTAAGAAAACCTGGCATGGGCTTTTATTTTTGGAGTGAACTACAGGATGGCAGTGGGACGGGTCACTCCCTCCAGCCGGGTCTTTCATGTGGCTCCTGTCCACAGTTTTCATTTAAAAACCTGCAGCAAAGATTGGGGTGTGTCAGTGTGTTTGCTAGAAGCAGAGCAGGAGGCTCTGCACTACAAGCCTGAGTGAAGGGTGAACACAGGCCTGCGAAGGCAACGTATCTGATGCACCTTGAGTAACATGGCAGTGAAGTCGCCCATGGCAACGAGGGTGTGTTATAAAGACTGTATTGGAGGTCCCGGTTGCGATCCGGAGGATAAAGCTGCCTTTAATTTGTGAGTTTTTTTGGACAATAAAAACTTTAAGTTGGACATTCTTGGGTCGCTGCCTGTTAAATCGCACTGTGTGAATACCGCCGCACTACATAAAGAATACATACCATGCAGTATGTATATTTTTCAGACATTATTTAAAAGCATATTGGACTGCACTTTTCAATATACTTAATGATATGACATAACAGTGTATACAGGCCAAAAATATACAAAAAGTACACAAGTCTGGCTAATAATACCAAATAAATCTTTTCTGAAAATACTTTTCTTTATTTCATATATTCTATTTTTTCATTTTTTAAATTATTTTTATAGACTATTGAGATGCCAGTAAATACAACCTCATTTATCAAAGTGTCTTACAGAAGACTGGCCTTGTTGCCCACATAAGCCTTAAGCTTGTACTGCCTCCTATTGGTGATAAAAACTGTTTTTTACTGCTATAGTTGTGAATGACACCATTCATTTTACTATACAATGTACAGGAAAACTGGCAAAAAAAAATTGATCCACAACCTTATAGAAGAAAATAAAGCGCCTAGCACTATATAACATTAACAAAATTCTAAATAGTAAACATGAATATATAAAGTACAAAGATGGACCCATACCAGAGTGTGCCTGTATCACTGCAATGGCGTCAGCACCAAAGCACATTTCAGCGCTGCCTTCTTCGTGTGCATTGATACAGAAGCATTCTGGTATGGGTGCAAAAGGTGGCTAGAACCTAGAATATAAGACATATTTTCAGTTGTTTCACACTTTTTTGTTAAGTATATAATTCCACATGCGTTAATTCATAGTTTTGATGCCTTCAGTGTGAATGTACAATTTTCATAGTCATGAAAATACAGAAAAATCTTTAAATGAGGTGTGTCCAAACTTTTGGTCTGTACTGTATATGTATATATATATATATACTGTATATATATATATATATATATATATATATATATATATATATATATATATATATATATATATACATATAATCATGTTTAGTATGTAGAATCATGTTAATGTTATAAACCGCTAGGCGCCTTATCTTCTTCTGATAGGCCGTAGATTAATATTATCGTTATGCACTTTGCGTCTTATATCCTGATCCACATGTTTCTATCCAAGTAATTAGTGTTGAGCTCCTGCATCTGCATGTTTAGTAGCGGTACACATGCAGGGATTGCCTAACAAACAGGTAGTCCCTGCATGTGTTGCATCTCTCTACCGCCGCAAAACATGCAACCGCAGTGACTCTAACATATTATCTGAGCACGCCGATAACACCTGAGCATACTCTGATAGCACGCTATCCGAGCACATCCACTCATCACTACAAGTAATGTATGACACATGTTACACTGACAGTAGCTCATCCACCATAACACCTGGTGTTTTATGAATATGCATGTACTTATAGCATATCTTGCAATTAAATCATTGTGCATTTATGTCCCATTCCTGTAGCACTGCACATTACATAGTGCACTATATTGCCTGTATTTATCATCTCTGCCATATCGTCTTTTTGCCCATTATGGTTTTGTTTTTAAACTCCGGTATCTTAAATTTTAAGCATGTTGTTTATCAAATAAAAAATGTATTTTCTCATTTAAGTGCTCTTGAACTCATTTTTTTATAGGTTGACATTATTGTTCTGAGTTTGTACCTGTTATTATAGATTCCATCTTGACTATTTCAGTGTCAGCATTTCTTAAGACACTTGTTATTATAGATACTATTGTTCTTATTATGACTACCCCATCTGAAAGCAGCATAATATAGGGGCACAGACCCTGATTCCAGCGATGTGTCACTTATTGGGCTGCTTGCTGTCATTTTGATAAAATCTCTGTTTTCTCTGCTGCAGATCTAGCAGTTCTCTAAATGCTAAGCTCTGTATAACCCCGCCCACACCACTGATTGACAGCTTCCTACCTATGCACAGTGCACACACAAAGCTGCCAATCAGTGGTAGGGGCGGTGTTATTACAGAGCTTATGAATATGCTTAGCTACCTGGCAGCAGGTCCACCAATGATAATCTGCTGCTGATAAAACAATGATTTTATGAAAACAACAGTAAGTAGCCCAGTAAGTGACATATCACTGGAATCAGGGTCGATGTACCTATATCAGGCTGCACTCTGATTAGGTGGCAAAAACCTGGTAACAGATTCCCTTTAAAGAGTTTGCCTCAAGTTTGTAAGTTATTTCCTATTCATAAGATAAGGGGGTACCTTCCCGATCACTGAAGGTTCAACTGCTGGGACCACTTACGGCTCTGAAAAGTGTGAATGAAATGGTGGGCAATCATGCTCACTGCCGCTCAATTCAGTAGCGAAGACCAGCAGAGTACTGCGCTCTTTAGAGCCCCAGTTCTGAGGATTGGTGCAGGTCCCAGTGGTCGGACCTTCATCGATTGGGAAATTATCCCCTAACCATTGGACAGGAAATAGCTTCCAAACTTGTGATAACTCCTTTAATTCCATTTCTATTCCTATGACAGTACTGAAAAACGGAGTTCACAACACAGACGTGTACTCAGCATTTAACTGTCCTGCTTGTAAATAAGTGTGAAAATAAAAAGATATAAAATGATGTCAAAATGTATATTTTAAAGGTCTTTTGCAAAGTCTAAATACCCATTAATATCAAAAGACTTGAAGTGGGGAGGCCTGTGTCATTAGAATTAAGGTGCATGCTTTTTAATGTCGTTCCCTTTCAATATATTGAATGTATATCTGTCTATTCACTGTTTATCCTGAATAAGATTCCAATTGGATTGTCCACATTTAGTGATTTTTTTTTTCTCACAAAAGTGCAAGAATTTTGGGCTAAAAATCATTTTTGTAATTAGGTTTCATTAAAAATCTTACACTGTTGGCCTTTTCTAATCTCTGTGTGGCGCTGCCTATCACTGGATGCAGAATGAATTAACTGCGATCCATCAGTGAGCTCATTCTGATGAACCAATGGAAGAGTTTGTTACTTATCTGTCTTTTATTGATCTCTTCTCAGCTGATTTACGGTAGAACCACAGATCACATAAAAGTTGATTGTGCAGGAAGACAAAGAGCCAAACTAGTGCAACATTTTTAATGAAACCAAATTGTTAAAATGATTTTTTAGCCCCAAATGCATGCATTTAAGTAAAAAGAAAAAAACAAAAAAAAGGATAAAATGTAAATGTATAGCACAACAAAGATTTGACGAAGCACCCGACTCGGTGTTCAGCTGCTTGTTATATTAAACAGTTTTGCAGAATGGCCCAGGAACTCACAAGTATCATTTATATCTTCTATCTAAACTGTCATAATAAAATTGAATAAACATAACCGGGCCAGGTAAAATTACAACTTGTTTGTTAAAGGTGCCATCTTATCTAGCTTCAGTCGATGTGCAAATAACATTGGTTTCAATATAAATGTAATGTTTGGGTTACTATGTATCTAATGGTTGTAATAAAATGTGACATTTTGCTATCCCACTTCTCATATAACTGCTATGTTTGTATATGTTGGAGTGATATATGAAAGCAATGTACTGTTACCTCGCTGTAGTAGACATCCAGTACGCCAGCATCTTCCTTCATGGCTGCCTCCTCGTCGATATTTGGTGTTATCTTCTTGAATACAGAACAACCACTATGAAAAAGTTCTGATAAAAAAAATATACAGTTTAATCAGCATTATTCCACTCACAAAGTGATATTATTGTAGCTTCACAAAACCCTCCTTGTGATTTTTATTATAGGGGTTGGCTCATGAAAACAACCCTGCTCTGTTAGCCCTATTAGGATACACAGATTGTTTGGGTCCATTTTCCATGGGCCAGAACAGGGAACCACTTCGGACTGGACTATAAACTGCAATCCCAGCAAATTTTAATACAACAATGAAGGCAATTCATTTTCATATATATATATGACTTGTCAAACGGAAATCTAAAAAATGTATTGCTACATATGAACACATGCTGTAGAATTCCATTCAGAAATGCAAAACTTACTTTTTCTGTAGAGGAATTCAGCAACTAGGGCAGCTACATGGATGCAACACATTGCAGCCTAGAAAAAAATATATATATTTTCAGATCATTTGCATATTCTTCACATATTTACTGTAATTTCAGATAGACATTTCTTTCCTCAAATGTGACGAATGCCAGATAGTGATCAAAATAATCTACATACCAACACTAACCAACCGCAGCAAAGAAGCAGAAGTGATTGGATAAATGCAGGGCTGTGGAGTCGGAGTCGTGGAGTCGGAGTTAGTTTTGGTTGGAGTCGGAGTCGGTAGAAATGTACCGACTCCGACTCCAGCTTTAAAAAAAATGTATTAATATTTCATAATTGAACTTTCATATGAATTTTATAAATGTTACTCAAATATATATGTTCTATCAAACTATGAACAACAGTGATAAGCAGTTCTGCTGGAGATAGAGACATTTCTTACTTCTTGTGTGTCACTGTTCTCCACTGCCCTTATCTAATCTTATGCTTGGTTAACCTCATGCTGCCCCAACCCCCCTACTTACAATGTATGAAACTGAAAGTGAAAATGTGTTGCAAATTCTTAGTAGTAAAGCTCCTCCTCTAGACTAGATGTTTACTAGGTGTGCGTCTTCCAAGCATCTCACAGCTGCTACTCAGAAGAGGAAGACTGTAAGAAGTATTATCCTTTCAACAAACTTTGCATCAGTTAACTGTGAGTACATGAGGAATAACAGTATTACTGACCACTATATCAGTTGTACGACCTGGCAATAATTTTGCACAACTGTTTTTAGGAAAAACAATTGTCATTTGGATTGTGAATGCAGAATTAAAAACCTGAGAATGTCAAAGAAGCATCACATTAAATCAGATGTATTTGAACATTTCACCATTACTCAAGATAGAAAACATTATGTCTGTCAGTGTATGACAAATGATCCAGACAAAAACAAATGCTGTGAAGCCAAGATCAGTGCATATTCAGGCAAAGATAAAAATGCTCCTACCAGAGCTTCTAATCTAAAGAGACATTTACAGCGCTTTCATCCAGAAGTACTGAAAGCAGTGGATGAGAAAGACTGCATCCAAACCAATGAACCAGTGCCCAGCTCTTCCAGCCAAACAAAGGAGCAGAGAACTTTGCAGCCATCAGTTGCAAGATATTTTGTCAGTGACAAAGTTACTGTGACAATGACAGTAGATACATTTAAAAAACAGATCATAGAGCTTGTTGTAAAGGATAGTGTGCCTATTTCATTATTTTCACGACCAGCTTTTATGTGTCTGAATGGGGAAATGGCCCTCAAGCTTGGTGTTTCTCTGGAGAGAGAGAGTATTAGAAAATTAGTAATCGAAGAAGCTTTTATACAAAAGGAAGAACTTAAAAAAACTCTCAAGGGACGCTTTCTGTTTCTTAAAATGGATGCCTGCACACGTCACAGAGTGAACTATTTTGCCATCAATGTCCGATTTGTTTGTGACAAAAATGAAATAGTTACCAAGACATTGGCAGTAAAAGACACCAAAGCTCATCACACCAGTGAGTTTCTCCAGGTCTTGGTGGAAAAGGTTCTGCAAGACTATGAACTTAAAAAAGAGCAAGTTCTTTCTGTCGTAACTGACAATGCTTCAAATATGATAAGTACTATTAAGCTAATGAATGAGAGTAATGATGGTGACCAGCAGCTAGAAGAACATTCTGGGTCCACAGACACAGAAATGTTTGAAATAGAGGAACACAGTATTGTAACTGAGGAGCAAACTGAAGTTGCTTCAGGTGAACAGCAACATGATAGTTTAGATGATCTTGTTGAAACTGTGTCAATACGTTCTTTCATTCATCACATGCGCTGTGTTGTGCATACGCTACAGCTGGCTATAAGAGACAGTCTGCAAGAAGGACATGCTGCTGCACTGATTGGCAAGGTGAGAAAATTGGCTACTGTTGCCAGAACCCCTAAAGTTGACTCAATTTTGAAGAGACGTGCTGGAAAAGGGGCAATTATTGATCGCCACACGATGGGGCAGTACTTACTTAATGATTCAGCTCTTGGTTGAACTGAAAACCTTTCTTGTAGACATGGCTAACCCTCAACTGACGCTAAATGAAAGTCAGTGGAATCAGGTGACTGAGCTGGAAAAATTGCTAGAGCACCCATTTACAGTGACTAAAAATTACAAGCAGAGGACTTAACTCCAGGTATTTTCTTAAAGGAGTGGAAGAACCTGATGTTTCGCCTGTCCCAAAGAGGAGGGTTAATTGCAAGTGGCATTGCTACATCAATGAAACGGAGAGAGGAGCTACTATTACAAAATAACATTCTTTTGGCAGCTGTTTATGTAGACCCAATGCATCGGATTCTTCAAGATCAGGGGTCCTCAAACTACGGACCGCGGGCCACATGCGGCCCGCGGAGGACTTTTATCCGGCCCGCCGGGCTGTGGGCAGAGGAGAGCGGTGTCAGCGCCCGCCCTTCCCCCCGCTTTCTCAGAGCCCCGGCAGCCCGGTACTTACCTCTCCACGTGCCTTCACAGATCCGCTGTCTTCCTGCTGTGCGCTCCCTGTGACGTCTCAGGTCAGAGGGTGCGGTGACGTCTTTACGCCGCGCCCTCCCGAGTGCTGTCACAGGGAGCGCAGAGAGGGACAACGCCGGAGACGCTGGAGTCCGGACCTGAGCAGCGGCATCAGGCAAGGAGGGAGGTGAGTATTGGATTTTTTTTTTTAATGTATGGAGGCATGTGACATAATATTAGGGGTGACATCCTGCATGTGGCATTATATGGGGGGGGGTGACATCCTAAATGGGGCATTATATGGGGGGGGGTGACATCCTGCATGTGGCATTATATGGGGGGGGGTGACATCCTAAATGGGGCATTATATGGGGGGGGTGATATCCTGAATGGGGCATTATATGGGGGGTGACATCCAGCATGGGGCATTATATGGGGGGGTGACATCCTGAATGGGGCATTATATGGGGGGGGGGACATCCTGAATGGGGCATTATATGGGGGGGTGACATCCTGAATGGGGCATTATATGGGGGGGTGACATCCTGAATGGGGCATTATATGGGGGGGTGACATCCTGAATGGGGCATTATATGGGGGGGTGACATCCTGAATGGGGCATTATATGGGGGGGGTGACATCCTGAATGGGGCATTATATGGGGGGGGGGTGACATCCTGAATGGGACATTATATGGGGGGGGGTGACATCCTGAATGGGGCATTATATGGGGGGGGGTGACATCCTGAATGGGGCATTATATGGGGGGGTGACATCCTGAATGGGGCATTATATGGGGGGGTGACATCCTGAATGGGGCATTATATGGGGGGGGGTGACATCCTGAATGGGGCATTATATGGGGGGGTGACATCCTGAATGGGGCATTATATGGGGGGGGTGACATGCCGCATGGGGCATTATATGGGGGGTGACATCCAGCACGGGACATTATATGGGGGGGGGGTGACATGCTGCATGGGGCATTATATGGGGGGTGACATCCAGCACGGGACATTACATGGGGGGGGGTGACATCCTGAATGGGGCATTATATGGGGGGTGACATCCAGCATGGGGCATTATATGGGGGGGGTGACATCCTGAATGGGGCATTATAAAGACAGGGGAGTGATATCCTGCATGGGTCATTATATGGGGGGGGTGACATCCTGAATGGGGCATTATATGGGGGGGTGACATGCTGCATGGGGCATTATATGGGGGGTGACATCCAGCATGGGGCATTATAAAGACAGGGGAGTGATATCCTGCATGTGTCATTATATGGGGGGTTGACATCCTGAATGGGGCATTATATGGGGGGGTGACATCCTGAATGGGGCATTATATGGGGGGGTGACATCCTGAATGGGGCATTATAAAGACAGGGGAGTGATATCCTGCATGTGTCATTATATGGGGGGGGGGGGGTGACATCCTGAATGGGGCATCATATGGGGGGGTGACATCCTGAATGGGGCATTATAAAGACAGGGGAGTGATATCCTGCATGTGTCATTATATGGGGGGGTGACATCCTGAATGGGGCATTATATGGGGGGGTGACATACTGAATGGGGCATTATAAAGACAGGGGAGTGATATCTTGCACGGGGCATTATATGGTGGGAGAAAGGGAAATCCTGCATGGGGCATAATAAGGGGGGAACAGCCTGCATAGGGCATTATAAGGGGGAAACAGCCTGCCTATTGAGGACCTATGCTGCCTATTGGGGACATTTACTTGCCTATTGGGGACCTATGCTGCCTATTTGGGACATTTATCTGCCTATTTGGGACATTTACCTGCCTATTGGGGACCTATGCTGCCTATTGGGAACATTTACCTGCCTATTGGGGACATTTACCTGCCTATTGGAGACCTATGCTGCCTATTGGGTACATTTACCTGCCTATTGGGGATATTTACCTGCCTATTGAAGACCTATGCTGCCTATTGGGGACATTTACCTGCCTATTGAGGACCTATGCTGCCTATTGGGTACAGTTACCTACCTATTGAAATACCGGTTGATTTAACTTTACTTGTTCTTCATTTTAAATATTGCATTTGTTCCTGTATTGTTTTTTTTTACTACAAAATAAGATATGTGCAGTGTGCATAGTAATTTGTTCATAGTTTTTTTTTAAAACTATATTCCGGCCCTCCAATGGTCTGAGGGACCGTGAACTGGCCCCGTGTTTAAAAAGTTTGAGGACCCCTGTTCTAGATGATCAACAGCTAACTAAAGGAAAAGAAGCTCTCTTTGAAATAGCAGTAAGGATGAAAGGGTTGCAGAACAGTCAGGAGGAACAAGAAGAATTTGGTCGTCCTGCCACATCTTCACCCTCATCATCAACTGATGAAGAATTTAATTTTGAAAAATATTTGGATCACAAGGACCGTGCAAAGCGTTCCCGCATAGAAGAAGAGTCATCCCATAATTGTATTCTAATAAATATAGTTTTTGCTCTAAGTGGTCTGATTACTTATATGATGGTGAGAAACTGAATAAGCACGATGTTAATATTTTACAACAGTAAATTTATTGTTACGAATTGGCCATTTATGAAGGAGTCGGAGCCGGAGTCGGAGTCGCAACTGTGGCTTACCGACTCCACAGCCCTGGATAAATAGCACCGATCTCAGAGGAAACCTAGAACGTCACATATTTGAGATAGAACTAACAAGATATTGTCTGCATTTATATAATACTAAAGGGATTTATACGCTATATGACCAATAAATGCTTACAGATTACATTAGATCAGTGGTTACGGAATTTCAAGGGTTAACTTTCTACGCTTTTTTGTGTTTAAAGTGTTATTCCCATATTAATAAGTTTTTTTCCTATCCATGGCATAAGTGAACGACTTTCTGTCGCAGTCTAAGGGTTCGCCATTCTGGGCACCCCTGAACGATATGGGTGCTGATGTGTTCCATGGCAGCCAGGGGCCTGCTTAAAGGGGTTGACCAGACTAAATTGTTACGTCTGCAGTCACTCTGTGTGACTGCAGACTTATGAATCCCCCCAGCGCAGGCACTGTGCGCTACGAGGATTCACTGGTTTCTGAGTCGGGAGCCAGGGCCAGTCCAGTGGACGCAGCCTCGCTCTATACAACTGTATGGAGAGAGGCCACGTCCACTAGACGGGCCCTGGCTGGGAGTATGTATAACGCACACGTACCCGCAGGTCCTCGCACCGCACAGTGTGTGCGCCGGGGGAATTCATTAATCTGCAGTCACAAAGAGTGACTTTAAGGCCCGAAAGGATACTATGTTGATACCCCTATGAAGGCAAGTCAAAGGCTGGGCTTCATAGGAGACCATCATCTTAGCTATATGCTAAGAATAAGTGATAAGAATATGCTATAGAATAAGCGATCAGATTATCAAAGGTTCAAGTCCCCTAAAGGATTAATAAAAGTGTTTAAAAAAATGTAAAAAGTAAAAAAAAAAAAAAAAACGGAATCACCTTTTTTGCCACTGTGGAAGAGGTTTGAGGTCTCCAGATGTTTTCACCTGATTCATCATTTGCGACTTTTTCGAAAAAGTTAGAATTGTTTACGCAAATGTACTCAAGTTCCTCCTTGGAGTGATTTCATACATGCAAGTAATTTTCGTGCAGCTTATTGTGAAATGTTTGACTTTTTGAGCTAATATGTTGCAAAAAAGGTTAAAGACAATAAATAAAGATGATTTTTGATTTTGCGCACAATTCATGGACTGTGTGTGCCACTTTGAAGAATTAGGGGCAGAAAAATGACAAAGAATATCAGAAGGTAAAAAAAAGAAAAGGGACTTCAAATAATCCACAAATAATGAATCAGGACCAAAGTTTGGTATCACTGTAATCATACTGACCTGAAGAATCAATTTGCTAAATCATTTTTACCGCAGAATGAATGCCGCAAAAATAACACCAACAATACTATGCCAGAATTGTATATTCTTTGCCATTTCACGGCACTTTGATGATTTTCAGGACACTATATAAATGGTGAATTAATGGTCAGTTAAAGCTACAACTTATCCCGCAAAAAAATAAATCCTCATAAGTCTATGTGGCCGATAAAACAGTTATTACTCTTGGAGAAAGGGGAGAAAAGAAAACAAGTGCAAAAGAATAAAAATGGGCCACCGTGGGAAGAGGCTTAAAAATCTTTTAAATCATCCAGAAATACATATACTGTAGCGGTCAGAATATGAAACGTAAGTTGTAAAAAATGAAGTCACATTAACAAATCACAAAACCACGCAACACAAGGTTTCCAGAAGGCACCCACCTCCGAGTAATCTCCATTCTTCACATGGATCTTGGCCATACTCTCCAGCCAGGTTTTTCTAAGCTCAGGTGTGCTAGCATACGACTTGGCCAAGCTATACTGTAAATCTATCAACATCTCAGGATCTCGCTCATGTTCCTTCATCTGAGCTGTTGCCATGATTACTGTACGGATTCTCTTCGTCAGATCTTTTACTTCTGAGGGAAATGCTATTGACTGCTTTATGTAACATTAGGAAATAGAAAAAAAATGTAGATGAGCAACACTTATATCTGTGTAAATGTTTATTCTATTAGAGGCTTCTACCCTTTCTTTATACAAATAAGAGATATAAGAAAAAAATCTTCAAAAGCAACAAATTCTTGAACATTCTTGTGAGCAAATCCACGTAGCAATACAAGAAATTTCATTACACTTTCGAAGCTCTTCAGTTCAGCATATTCCATTTCTTACCTGAGTTTTTAGTTTTGGGTATCAACTAAAGTCTACCAGGGGAGTGCAAAAAATTCTGGGCACATCATATCAAAGTAACTGTTTACTATAAACAGACTATACCAAATTTGTAAATCAACACTGTATTTATCACCTATCTACCTCTGATCAATAGGGTCTCTACGCTGGGAAAATGAACAGTCACTAGAACGGGTCCTGATCCACTGTTCCTCCACAGTTTGGTGATAATTGAATGAATTGGTATGGTCACTCCGGATTACTACAGATTTATTCTTGTCTATGGCACCGATGTAGATAGCCGAGTACGGTACTTTGATGTGTGAAGACCCGGGGTCTTCCGTGGGCGTAACGCTACTCAGACAACACAGGGTGAGGGTAAAACAGCGTGGAAATGCTTTATTGAACCACAAAGCGGACAATAAACACATATAACAGTCCCAGAAAAATACCCAAGATGGCACAACATTACACAATCTCACCCTTCCTTCTCTGTCCGCTTGGGATAGGACAGCTGCGACTTTGGAGACTTCCAGGGCCAACTTCCTCAACCAGTGGCCACTTCTGGCGGGAACTCACAGAGAGAAGATATAGGCAAGCTTAGGAAGCTAGCAGTCCATTGAGGTACAAGACCAGGAGACCCGAGGGTCCCAACCTGGCCTCTCTGAGAGTTTCCATCGAGCCAGATGACCGGCGGGTCTCAATATGGCTTCTCCGAATGTCTCCATGAGTTCCAGGCGACCGGTGGGTCCCTCCTGGCAACCCCAAACAACATATCCATGGGGCCAGGTGACTTCCTCGTCCCACCCTGGTCTCCCCAAAATGTATCCATGGTCTCTCTGATGGTCAATGGAGCAGATTCGTATCGTTCCAGTCAGGGCCGATACCCTTAGGCCGGAATCATGAAGAATCCAAATCTGTGTATCTTTAGGTAAAATCCATGCTTCCAAACTGATGGTCTCAGAGTCTGTGTGTCCTTTTGCTTCTCCTTGATTCTCCTTCCAGCACTACACACATCCCTGTTTTTATTTACATCTGTGTAAGTTCATCAGTCAGAGGTCGGGGTTAGGGAGGGCATTACTCACATGGCTCAGCTATCATTGTTTGAGCTAATCAATTTACATAGTTGGTATCACAGGGGCTCTTGCCATCAGAAAGTATGTCTGGCATAATTAAGATTTTAAGCTGTATCATAACAGATGCCTCACCAGCCCCTTTAAGGCAATGAATGGAGTAGCAGTAGTTATTTGTGACAAGACAACGTCACTCCGTTCAATTATAACCACAGTTTGAGTGAGTGAGTCAAATAGTTTTTAAATTATTGAAGGTGGTGTTGACATATGACTTATTATTTTACTATTATTGTCTGCCACATTTTAGTTTTTTAGCATTATTTATGTTGTCAATCTCTGGGCGCAAATTTTTGTCTTACTTAAATGCATGTATTTTTGGATTTCACTAAAAATGTTGCGCCTTTTGCCTTCTATAGCCTCCATGTTGCACCAACTATTTCTGTCTGTAGAATAGGGTTAACTGAGAATCCATCAGTGAGAGCATTTTGAAGGCCAATGGAAGAGTTTGTAACTCCTTTATCTGTCATCTTTGAGCTTTTGTCAGCTCATTTATGACAGCAGAGCACATTAGAGTTGACAGTGCAGAACAGAAATGTCTGAAAAAGTTAAACACTTGCCAATTTTTTTGTGAAACCGAATTTCAAACATAATTTTTCCCTAAATACATGCATTTAAAAAAAAATATCCCCGGAGGTGGATAGCCCCTTTAATATTAATTATCTTTTAGTGTATTGTTCTGAGATTTCTTATGTTTTTGTTAGCCAAATTCGAGATATCTTGGGTCCCCACATATCAATGATTTCAGTATTTCTGTGAGCCCCACATTGGGTTTTTACAAAAGAGGTATCATTTATATTGGTGGGTACAGCATCTGTATAGCCATGCCACTACTTCCATACGACTTCCATATGTACAAACAGGATACCTTTAGGCATCATCCTCTCACTTATACTCTTGTCACAAATTCCTTAATGTAAAATGTAATTTGTTATATTGCAACTAATTGCACAGGAGGCTAAGAAATGATTTACAATAATGTAAAAGGAAGGTATCATCAGAAAAGGATCTCTTGTTTAAATAAGGTTTTGTGTTAAATGTTTTTTTTAATTTGCCATTTTTTTAATTAAATATCACAATCTGAACTAAAAATGAAACAGTAGAAATCTTGCAATTTTCACACTGTCCACTTAGGCTAGTTTACAATCATACTTCCTGACGTTTCAGGAAATAATATATGTATATAGCCACAATGAACAGACTCTGACCTTATCTTATGTTTTGAAGCATCTAATGAGCACATATAAAAGTCATTATGAAGTGAGGGGGATCAAGGTCAGCTGTGACATCACCTATTATGATTGGTGGATCCTGTGTTATCAGCTGTGCATAAAGGTGTTATTTGTTATTGTAATCCTGCCTCTGTTGATAAAGAGTCTGCTGAAAACTCCTCCTAAAAGTACAAGTTTAAAAAAAAACATTGGCCCGTGTGAAAATTGCAAGATTAGCAATAGCAAAAAAAAAAGAAATTGCAATTTTTTAAAACAAATATCCATGTAAGACAAAAACCTGAGTTGAATAATAAGATATTTTCTGATGATAGATTTCCTTTAGTGTCTCTAGTACACATGTGCTAGATTGCCATTACCAGGATTTTTGCATTTAAGAAAGTACATTCCCTTAGGATATTACTACAATATTGAAATCCATATTAAACTTATAGGGTAGCAATTGAGTAAGATCAAATTCTGTTCACATTCTATGTACACATTACATGCTAACTACCGTATATTCCGGCGTATAAGACGACCTGGTGTATAAGACGACCCCCCTACTTTCCTGTTAAAATATAGAGTTTAGGATATATTCACCGTATAAGACTACCCCTTTTCCAACGCATACCAAACACCGGTAAAAATTAAAAAAAAACAGATTTGAATTTAACATGGTCCTTTTTTAATTTAAATTCTTATGACATGCAGGTATATAGCAGGAAAACTGTCACTCATAAACATATTAAAATAGGGGGGACCCCACGTCATTTTTTGGGGGGGTCCCCCATTCTAATAGCTAGTAAAGGCTAGGTATTCAGCTGGGGGCTGATATTAGTAGCCTGGGAAGCTCCGTGGGTATTACCCCCTTCCCAGACTTCAAACATCTGCCCCAGCCGTCTGCTTAACCTCCGCTAGAGACTATAATGATGGTGGATCCCACGCCAATTTTCTTTTTAAAAAATCCTTTATTTTAACACTAAATGACAATTGAGGGGTTAATAAAGATGCAGTCCCTAAATTATTAATTTTGTAATTAATTTTTCCCAAAAATGTTGACGTGGGCTTCGCCATATTTTTGTGTCCAGCCAGGTACAGCAGGCACGAACGGGCTGCCCCCAACCACCAGCTGCCTATTTGTACCTGGCCGGACACAACAATATAGGGAAGCCCTTTTTTTTTTTAATTATTTCATGAAATAATTAAAAAAAAAAAGACGTGGGGCTTCGCCCTATTTTTGTGTCCAGCCAGGTACAACTAGGCAGCTGGGGGCTGGAATCTGCAGCGCAGGGAGGCCCAAGCTTTCTGGCCCCCCCCGCTGCAAATTGCAGTCCGCAGCCACCCCGGAAAATGGCGCGTTCATAGAAGCGCCATCTTCTGGCGCTGTACCCAACTCATCCAGGGCCCTGGTGCGGTGGCTCACTGGGTAATAAAGGGGTTAAGGCCAGCTTGGCATTATCAGCTGGCCCTAAGCCCGAAATTCATGGGGTCACGCCAATATTAGACATGACCACCATGAATTTCTAGTAAAGTAATTAAAAAAAACACAAACACCCAGAATAAAGTCCTTTAATTGAAATAAAGACACAATCCTTTATTGTTCTAAATTAAACCATACTTACCATCACGCCCATTCCAGCTGAAGCCAACGATCTCCTGCAATAAAAGTAAAATAATAAAGCAACCTCATCCTTACCTCTCCATGGTTCCCAGGACCGGTCCAGCTCTGCTACATTCACATGACAGGCTGCACCGCAGCAGAACGCTGCCGTTCAGCTTGCCATGCGGCAGACACTGAGAAGCGCAGGCATGCTTGTGCTCCTCAGTGTCTGACTGTGACGGCATCCAGATGAGCCGAGATCATGTCCAATGAACTCGGCTCACCTCATGCACGTCACTGACAGCGTGGGAAAATTCTCCTGCTCCCCGCATGCGCAGTAGAAGTTTCCCACGCTGTCAGTGACGGACGTCCAGGAGGTGAGCTGAGTTCATTGTCGGCTCATCTGGATGCCGTCACAGCGAGACACTGAAGAGCGCAAGCATGCCTGCGCTTCTCAGTGTCTGCGGGATGACAGGCTGGATGGCAGCGTTCTGCTGCGGTCCAGCCTGTCATCTCGATGCAGCAGAGCTGGAGCTGTCCTGGGAACCATGGAAAGGTAAGGATGAGGTTGCTTTATTATTTTACTTTTATTGCAGGAGCTCGTTGGCTTCAGCTGGAATGGGCGTGATGGTAAGTATGGTTTAATTTAGAACAATAAAGAATTGTGTGTTTATTTCAATTAAAGGACTTTATTCTGGGTGTTTGTGTTCTTTTTAACTTTTACTATGGGGTTAGTAATGGGGGTGTCTTATAGACGCCTCTCCATTACTAACCTGGGCTTGATGTCAGCTGGCATTATAAGCTGACATCAACCCCAGCCCTATTACCCCCTGCCACCGCACCAGGGCAGCGTGGAAGAGCGAGGCTAAGTGCCAGAATTGGCGCATCCTATGGATGCGCCATTTCTGGGGCGGCTGACGGCTGGTGTTTCTAGCCTGGGAGGGGGCCAATATTCATGGCTCCCTTCCTGGGCTATTAATATCAGCCTCCAGCTGTCTGCCTAGCCTTTGCTAGCTATTAAATTAGGGGGGACCCCACGTCATTTTTTTTGGGGGGTCCCCCATTTTAATAGCTAGTAAAGGCTATGTATTCAGCTGGGGGCTGATATTAGTAGCCTGGGAAGCTCCGTGGGTATTACCCCCTTCCCAGGCTTCAAACATCTGCCCCAGCCGTCTGCTTAACCTCCGCTAGAGACTAAAATTAAGGGGAACCCCACGCCAATTTTTTTTTAAATAAATCCGTTATTTTAACACTAGATGACAAGTACAGTAACCAGCACTGTCACTGTACTTCATATATATGTGACTGACATGTTTCTATCTATCTAATCTATGTGTGATGCTCTATCTTTCTGTTATAAATTGTCGGGTACAGACGCTGAAATGCCGGCCGGCTTTTTTAAAGAGACGGTGCATGAAAACACTATTATTTGTTTTAATAAATCCTTTACACTAAATGACAAGTACAGTAAGCAATACTGTCACTGTACTTCATATATATGTGACTGACATGTTTCTATCTATCTAATCTATGTGTGAAGCTCTATTCTTTCTATTCTAAATTGTCGGGTGCCGGCTTATGCCGCTGCTGAATTGCCGGCTTTTCATATATTGTCACAGAAGCGATGCGAACTTCCCTGCTCCGGACACAGCGCAGCGCTTCTGTGACAAGTGAAAGCTGTCGGCACAGAAGCCCTGCGCTGTGTCCGGAGCTGGGAATACGCAGCGATGTGTCAGTTTCAGCACAGAAGCGCTGACTGTCTGGACCTACCGCCGCCGTATTTTAACTCCCTCCACCTTATATTAACTCCGCCATGGCAGGGATACGGCCACGGCAGCTTATTAACACCCCCAGAGTATCCCCGCATGTCAATTTCTGAAAGTTCAAAAGCATTACCGGCGTATAAGACGACCCCAGACTAGACAGAAGATTTTTCAGTCTTCAAAAGTCGTCTTATACGCCGGAATATACGGTACATCTATATTATAGTTATTTAAGTTAAAAATATTCAACCTTTCTGAAATTTGTTAAAATCATTCATTATAAATTAATCCTAACCCCCAAAGTCAATAGTTATTTTCATAGTTAGAGAAGCTTTTTAAAAAGTTTAGTTTTGATGTTTCAAGTATTCTTATAGTAAAAATAAAAAAATCTGGAAAGATAGAGTCCATTTATATGTGTCCATAATGAGGGTCAACTGGAAAAAAAAATCAGCACTTCTGATAAGTTGTCCAACTAGTGTCCAAAATTTCAGCTGTACATTTGTTTTATCTGTTTTATCAATTATTGGTTACAACTAAAGCCCCCCGTCTCACATAGCGATATCGCTAGCGAGATCGCTGCTGAGTCACGGTTTTGGTGACTCACCAGCGACCTCACCAGCGATGTCGCTATGTGTGACACTTTGCAACGATCAGGCCCCTGCTGTGAGGTCGCTGATCGCTGCAAAATGTCCAGGACCATTTTTTGGTCGTTGGCCTCCCGCTGGCCAGCACACATCGCTGTGTGTGACCAGCGGGACCAACGATCTGGCTGGTAACCATGGTAAACATCGGGTTACTAGGGGCACGCGCGCACTTAGTAACCCGCTGTTTACCATGGATACCACTCTGCTACGGTGCGCAGAGGCTCCCGCGCACCGTAGCAGAGTGGTATCCATGGTAAACAGCGGGTTACTAGGGGCACACGCGCACTTAGTAACCTGATGTTTACCATAGTTACCAGCCAGCTCCTGCTTAAGCAGCAGGCTGGTAACGGGAGCAGGACATCGTGGAACGATTCTTTCCACGATATCGCTGCTCCCCTGATCGCTGGTGAGCCTGCCTGTTTGACAGCTCACCAGCGATGTATTAGCGATGCAGCAACGATCCCTGACAGGTCGTATCGTTGTCGGGATCGCTGCTGCATCGCTTAGTGTGACGGGGCCTTAACTATAAACAATAAGGGTATGGTAATACGGGGCGGCTGAATTGTGTACAAAGTGCAAACAATTGTTTCACCTACCAAAACAATGCTACACAATCAAATGATTATTAAACAAGCAATCAGCCAATGCTGCTGTCAGCCACCAAATAGCTGCCACATGTGGTCTTACCCCCAAAATTTTTGACTGTTGAGAAGATTTTCATTGGACAACTAATTATCGTTGACGATTGCATAACATTTTATACCGCTATTGAAAATGACAACCTCTGTGGTCAGCTTTATACTATAATGATCCACAGCTATTTCTAACAGGCAGGCAGGCTCTCACTTATGACATTTCAGATCATTTTAACTGGATTTCCCATGTGGTTCTGGCAGGTATTGTGAAAAACTGGTGTTTCAAGCAAATGAAACTATAACAAAGTAAATATATAAATAACCGGAAACATACCTTCATTGCTTTGTCACTGTTTGCAAAATTGTTAATAATAGAAAGTGATTCCTGGAACCTGGATCCTCCGCTAAGAGCCACGTCGGCAATCAGCTGACTTACAGCAATTATGATCTGGAGAAAAGAATGCTTTCTTGTAAGAAATATTACCTGATATCTAACAATCCTAAAGCCCATTACATGACACTTTTATTATTACCAGTCTAGACAAACAAAACTATCTGTAAACATTTACTGTGCTGAACCTATTAAAACCACTGCATGAATATGAGTGTACTGTATCCTCCTGGGTTGTACACATAACACAGATTTTGGAAATGTATCATTACATTTCTTCTTGTTAGACACAGGGGACTTATATAGATTCTATATCATAGAACATGTGGAGGGCTAATATATGACACTTGGTTCATTGGTCTGCGAATCGGATCTGGATAAAGCGATCTATAGAGTGAAGACTGCACAAAATTTGGAAAACAAGCCTTCTGATGGAGATAATGCAATTAGGGATACAACCACTTTCCCAATATTGACTAAGGGAACTTCAGAGTGAGAACCTATAAAATTGTATTTACTATGATTTACTAGACTACAGAAAGTCTATACAAATAAGGTCTTTAAACAACTTGAATGACAAGAAGGATGTTTTAATCACCTTGTAAAACGCTGCAGTAATCAAATTTCAACAAAGTAAAACATTTTTAGTATTGTACCCTATTTTAGCATAAATTTCATGCCATGTCAGGAAGTTTCAGCCCAGGCATTAGTAGCATCTTAATATTTGTTTATTTAACCTTTATAGATCTCTCACGGGAATGTCCTCTTTTCTTGTCGTGAATGTCCTCTTTTCTTGTCGACATCACTAGCCTTGAGAAGGACTGTCTCCTTCCTGTGTCTGGGATCGGAAAGGAGCGACCTCTAAAAACCACATCCTTCTAGGAACATGTCCATTAGCATAATCTGGGATTAGATTTAACTTTAATTGACGTCTAAATTGTTTAGACCAGTCTATTAAATTTCTCGATTACTGATGGGTTCCATAAACTGAACATTAATGAGGCAACGATTGTCAAACTAAATAATCTTGGATGATGGTTTAGAACAAACTTACTTTTGTATCTTACTTCAGGATACTCAAGAAATGTTCAAAAATATTTAGTCCCAATGAACCTGTTACAACAATTACAGATTGCAGCCGATCTGTGCTGTTATTTTGGGCAATGCAAATTATTTAGAATGAAATATTAAGGAGACACCTGCAGTTTAATCTTTTTTTTTTTTTTTTTTTTTTTACATAACTGGAAATTCACGTTAAAGTCTTTTTTTGGACTTGACTTTTGTTATGGTATAATTTGCCATATGAAGCAATTGCTAAAAGAAAATCCTTGGTTGTGGTCTAAAATACTGATGATCCTGCAGCTTACAAGAGTGAGTCTACCCCACAAGGCAGTGATCCCATTACCAAATTTTCTTACAAGATAGATATGACATCCCTTCATCCTTCTTACTTGCACTAATAATGATTGCAAAGAAGCTTTTTCCATATTGTTGCGTTAGAGATACATTTATATTCAAAGAAACTAAAACTAGAAATATCTCTCACGTGGTTGTCTACTGAAATCTGTAAGCATTAATGCATGACGAGACCTAATCTAATTCTCATCGCACCTTTTATTACATAAATGTACATTCTCATTATTATACCCAAGAGCTATATTGATGGCATCATTTCTTATGCTATGTTTTCCAATTATATCACTGAACAAGAAGTAAGAGATAATGATAGAGTTCTGAAATTAAACATTAATTCTAACGCCTTTCTAATTTTTCAACATTTTTTTTTCTAAATATACCTATTTCAGATTTTTTTTTTAAATAATTTTTCAATATTACGAATTCGTTTTGCACTATAGCTTTGTATCTTAATTGGTTGTAATGCAAAATAACAAACCTTAACGTTTAAATCAGTGTACTCCTCTTAAATGGATATTCTGGTCTACATGAATTATCAGTATCTGCTGGTGATTATTAGATTCTAGTGGGTCCGACGGCTGGGATCCCCACCGGTTGCTAGAATGGAGACTTGTGTCCCCTGTTCTCTCCTGGTCACAAGACAATTGTGAGTCTATAGTACTGAAAATATAAAGATGGCCGAGTGCTGCACTGTGCTCATCAATATTTGTCAAGGCCATAGACTTTAAAAGGATTGTCCCTTTCACCTATTTTAGCCCATAAGCTCAGCTATGTGTAAAATAAACAAACTGTACTTTACTTATCCTTCCCGTCTCCTGGGCTGCGCCTCTGCCGCTATTAAAGTCTCTGTTTGGCTGCAGTGGTGACATCACATTGAGAGCGTTACAGCCAATCACTCAGTGTCTACATTGGCTGATCTGCTAAGCTCAGTTATTGGCTACAGTGCTGTCAATATGATGTTACCGCTGCAGTCAATCAACAGTGATCAGAGCAGTCGAGCACCTGGAGAATATAAATAAAGCTCACTTTTTTATTTTACATGTAACTGAGAGGTTAAAAATAGGTGAAGGGGGACAACCTTTTATGTATGACCAGTCACCAAATCAATGATAACTTATATAGACCGGAATACCAGTCTAATAATAAGTCATAGTGAAAAAAAAAAAGAGTTTAAGTCAATTCTGATCTAACCAATATAACTTATCCTGAGTTGGAGAGTGACGTGGCTGCCCGACCACTTTTCTTTTTACATACTTGCCTGTAAATGTGTCCTGAGAAATGTCCGTTTCTTGGTGAACTCAAAATTGTTCCTCATGAGAAGATACAGAATAGCTGAAGCTTCGTTTCTGGTGGAGCTGAGCTTAGACGTGCAGCATTTGAGGACCTCATAGCAAAGCGCTGCACACATATTGACTCTTCCTTTGAAGAAGGCTGAAGGAAACTTATCAACAGAAAATGACGGGTTTAGACAGTAATAAGTAAGACATTGAAAAGACACGAGTAGTTACACTGTTAGATGCAGTGCTGACCCAATAGAGCAGAACTCTTCTTAAACATTGAGAAGTTAACTTTCCATGACTCAAATTTTACCACAAACTTTTTCTCATAATTCTTGTTTTGATAAACAAAACTTAGTCTGTAGTACTATATTTTAAGATATTGATGTATTGCAGATAGTGATGAGCGAGCGTGCTCGTTTAACCCTTTCGCCGAGCATGCTCGGGTTGTTTCCAAGTTATTGGGTATGCTCGTATAGTAAGTTCGAGTCCCTGCGTCTGCATGATTTATGACTGTTAGTCAGCCTCAACACATGTGAGGATTCCTTAAAAAACAGTCAGCTTCAACACATGCAGAGATTGCCTAACAGTCATAAATCATGCAGACGCAGGGACTCTAACTTAATATACGAGCACGCCAAAGATACTCGGAAAGCACCTGAGCGTGCTCGGCGAAAGGGTTAAACAAGCACGCTCGCTCAACACTAATGGCAGATATTAAAAAGGAAAAAGTTTGATACCAATGGGAGCAGTGGGAATACGATAAGAGCAAAAACTGGCCACTTCTGACCAGGTGACAAGTCTTCTTTAAGCTGGATTTATAGTGCATGATTATCGAGAATGAGCATTCCTAGGAATACTAGTTTCCAGATAATATGGCAGTAATATGGCTGCTGATCACATAATGGACAAGTAAAATGCTCATTCGTCAGGGGATACGATTTTTAAGCAAACTCTGCAGCTCGTTTCCACAGGACAATGTGCTGCTAAGAACAATGATACTCTACATGTACAGAATGATCTGCTAGTGATGACTCTGTAGGCTCGGAAGTGCGGCCAACCCATCCAGCTATTAAACAGCCACAAATCAGCAAACAAGTAGTAAACATGCCCTTAATGTTAGCATTGCGTCTGCACACAGCAAAAATGCCAAGCTACACTCACTGATGACTCTGCAGTCACAGAAGACAGTGGGAGACACCTGCAGTTATACACTGTCTAATCTTTGGTCCCTCGGATACGAATCCTGGAAAAGTTAAACTCCATCACCACCTCCCGTGACAAATACCATTAAAGTGTCAACATGTTATTACACTTGTAATGAAGACTAGAGGGGTGTGGTACAATATGCCACCACATACCATAAGGCCTCTTCATATCATTGCCTTTGTGGTCTCCAGACTACCCTCCGGCTATTAATGCGTTCAAGACAAAAGCGGGACTCATAGCTGAAGAGGATAGACATCCATTTACTTCATGCTCTTCACCATGATAGCCTTGGAGAGTGGTGACGTGAGGTCAATGAAGAGGCCTTAAAGATGGAATGTCACACCAGTCCTACACTGAGGATTATGATGTTGAGTGGCATAATGTATTGTAACTGAACCCCTCTAGTCTTCATTCCAGGCACACTAAGAGTTCATCGTTTCATTGACTTGGTCATGGAACCAGTGGTACGTCCATTTCTCCAAAGTAATCCAGGAGCCATTTTTCAACATGACAACGCTAGGCCTCATGTTGCTCATGCTACTGTGAGCAGCCTATTCGGCCTAAACCACCATGGCGTTCTGAGTGTCCAAAATTGTCTCCCATCGAGCACATCTGGGACATCATTGTTCGGCAATTGCAAAGGAGGTACCATTAGCAGATCTTGATTATTTCCCCAAGCGCATTCAGCGGCAGAACATTCCTCAGTCAGCCAATAAATAACCTCACTGAGAGCAGCCAAGGCTGTAAGTGCGGGGATTTCTGGACGTGGTGCTCATACACGATGCTGAATAAATCAAGATGTTTTTTAAATTTTGTTTCCATTTTTTTCATCATTTGCATGTAATTAACAAATGTTTATCCATTCATCGTTATTTCTATAATTTCATGACTTTTTCCTTCTTGGTGCTGAAATTTCAATGTTGAGGAGTGTCATTTTGGCTATTTACTTTCATTAAGTGACAATTATATTAATTATAAGTACTTTTACATAAAATATGATTGTTTTTCTTGTGAACACCCCTCTGCTTTTTCCGACAGCTCAATAGAGAATGAATGGAGCGACAGTCGGGCATCTAATCTGCCGCTCTGTTTTCTAACAGGGATAAAAATTCCCTTTTTTGCCGATGGGTGCAAGTCTCAATGGTAGGACCCCCATCGATCAGCAAATTATCAACTATCAGACGGATAGGCGATAACTTGTTTTCACCGGACAACCCCTTCATTCAGTGCTTTATGTGCAGAACACATGTTGAAACATTGTAATGCCAATACAGTCTTTTACATACACAACCTACCTTGCTAATAAAGGATCTGAGTGATGCAAAGACATGTTTTAAACAGATTTCTGATTGTCCATTTTTCAGAAATGCCAAGTAGATATCGAAAACTTTCTTCATCAATGGGTTCTGACAATCTGTATTAAGGAGTTGAGCCTATGTGGTGTGAAAAAAAAACATACAGGTAATTGAAATTGAATGGGAATCTTAATTTTCTGACATATGGTTAATCTGCTTAATATATTAGCAGTTGGAGTCACATGTTTTGCATTCAGTTCAAAATGCCCCACAAACATGAAGTCAAAGCATGAAATTCTGCCATCACTAGAGTAAGATTAGCAGCTTACTGTTATAGCTTGCACTTAAAGGGAATCTGTCAGCAGGTTTTTGCTATTCCATCTGAAGACAGCAGGAGATAGAGGCTGAGACACAGAATTCATGGATGTGTCACTTGTGAAAGTGGGTGCTGTTGTTTAATGACTGTGAAGGATTTATTACTAAGAGATTAATATTTACAGCTACGCCCCCTCATGTGCTAAGCACCTCACTGTCTATGGACATTGTACATACAGAGCCTGGTGGGGGCTGGGTTACCTTTCTCAGCTCTGCTTTCTCAGCTCTGCTAAATCTAAACAATCTATGTGAGAACGGCTGCACCCAAGTAATCTAAGTGATACATCGTTGGATTCAGCTTCTCTTTATCTACATTAAGCTGCTCTCAGATGAGTTAGCAAAAACCTGTGACAGTTTCCCTTTAAAGGGTAATTCCCATCTTCATAGATGGATAGTGTCAGATATGGCTGGTAAAAATAACCACTTTTGCAATTTACTACTTATTAATATTTGCAACCGGTCTTGAGATATTAACACTTTGCCTAAGAGACCGATCACCACTGCTGCTGTCTAGCTTGTAATCACATCAGTGATGCTGCCAGGGAATAGCAGGTAACAGCGCACTCCAGGAGTCCTAGCCAGCTTCAAAACAGTACTTACAAGCTCAACAGAAAAGAGCTTGTAAGCACGGCACATGTTTTGCTGTCTAGCAGCAGTGATCAGTCTCTAAGGCAGCGAGCTGTTAAGAAAAGTGTTAATATATCAAAAACAGCTGAAAATTTTAAATACCGGTAGTATTTTTCACTAGTACTTGTACTATCTGACAATATCAGACTATGAAGACGGGAGAACCCTTTACTAAATTCAAGCATAATTTAGTAAGTTCCCTAATGAGCCAAAGTGTTTTTAATTCGACTCAGATGGTAAGTTTTATGTCACTAGCTGCAATCAGTCCCATTTTTGTCAAGATGATCCAGTGATGTTATTGCAAAGGGACAGGGCTTAACAAAGCTATTTTCAAGGTAGGGCGTTTTGGGACGTTCCTGGGCTGTTTGAGGTATTCCAGGTGCGTGTATTAAATATTCAGAATTCTGAAGTGTAAATGCTATGCACAGTATGTGAAGTGCACTAAGTTTATTTAAAGGTGCAAGCAGTACTTGCACCAGACACTAAAATCTAAGCCAGGTATGAGCTGATACAGATTTGCACTATATTTTGTAACAATTTCTTAAATAAAGATTTCTTGCAGATTAATTTTCCCCAATTTTGCTCTGTAAATGTTGGCAATTATGTACCTACGAACATGCTTCTAACAAAATCCATCACATCCTTCTTCATTAGGGATTGTTCTTAGGTTAAGTTCCCACAATGAGTTTTTGATGCTGCAAAATTGCACTGTGCAAAAAACACAGCACAGCAACTTACAGTTTCAGCAAAGTCGATGGGATTTATAGAAATCTCATGCCCACCGTGCTTTTATTTTACTCAGTGCAAACTGACCTGTGGTTGGTGTTTGAAATCCACAACCTGTCAATTTCTGTCGGGTACGCCGAGTTTTATGTGGGGTTTATCCCCATAAACTTGCACTAGATGCAGAAATTCCGCAGGTAAAAAATTCATACGCAGAAATTAACAAAAAAATGCATGTAATCCACACATGACTGCATCAATAGAGTTTTTTCAATTCCCATCTTTAATCTTTTCTGCCACTTTTTAGTGAATAATTCGCAGGTTCTGCTAAAATTTATGCAAAAAAATTTCAGGCGTACATAAAATCACTCCAAGGGAAAACTGGGGTACATTTGCACAAACATTTTGTGACGCTTTAAAAAGTTGCAATTGATGAATCATCCTAGAATATCTGGAAACCCCAAACCCCGCATACGATGATGAACATAAACAATAAAAAAACAGACAAACACATATAAAATAGACTTTAAAAAAAGCACAAATTAAAAGAGGAATAAGGTGCAAATTAAAAAAAAAAAAACAGGCGAAAAACACCAAAAACTAGACAAAAAAAATATGCAATGCAATCATGAATCGAGAACTAACTCTTCTGTATTCAGAACAGAGTAACATAATTCCTGGATTTAGTACAGGAAAACACAATTATTTTTTTTCTCGAGCCTTTTTCTTGCACACAGAATTTATGCTGTTCTCTGAAGAGCAAATCCTTACCCTAAAGGTTTGCGTGAAGAAAGAGATAGTATCCAGTACAGTCAAGGACACTTCTGTCGTACAGTTACCTTCCAGCAATGCTTGATGTAAAATATCAGCTTCAGTAAAACCTGAACCTGTAAAGTGAATCATCTTTAATAAAATATGTAATATACAGGACAACAAATATCCATAAGTAACAAACAAATAACTGCATGAATGGTATTTGTCTCTAGACCCAAAGCAATGGGGTAAACCTTTGTTTCCAAATACATCATTAAAGGTTATGGATAATTTTTTGACATGGAAAAAAATATTTTTACATTTGTCAGTGGTTACCTTTAGTAAAAAAAATATGCTTCAGATAAGATTAAGTCAGCAGACTTCACTCTTTTATTCATTTACATGCCTCTCCTTATATGCAATTTGTAGCATGATTTAAAGCGCACCGGTCAGCAGGATTGTGCTCAGTAAACCACATACACGGTCATGCGGGTGACATTACACTGAGTAAATTGATACCTTTGTTGATGAAATCCATCCTGTGGTTATTTTATAATCTTTATTTTCAGTTTTGAGATAATGAGATGCTCGTGCTTCGGAGCATGCGTGGGCGGAAGGGCAGTTTTGCTGCATGTAAATTTCAGGGTTGGAACACAATTACATAGGCAGTATTTAAAATAGTAGGCAGGTGACTGAAGGCACAGTGACTTGTCAGAGGCCAGAGATAGGAATACATAAGCTGAGCACCAGTTACAGCCCCTCCCCAAAGGCCACCCCGAAGCACGAGCATATCATTATCTCCAAACTGAAAATAAAGATTATAAAAGAACCGCAGGATGGATTTCATCAAGCAAGGTATCATATTAATCAGTGTAATGGCACCCACCTGACAGTGTATGTGGTTTACTAAGCACAGTCCTGCTGACAGGTGCACTTTAAGTTTCAGATTTTTTTCTTTTGGGAGTTTCTCTCTCTGTGGATCCAGAGTGCTTCATTCATATAAGCACATCTTCTATCCTGCACTAACCTCCTCTTCATTTACTTTCCTCTTTTTCAATAGCCTGTTTTCTATGCCCCAGCGGAGACTATGAATGCATTCCCCTCTCTCTACATTGTAGAGACCTGAATACAACTTCTACTATAATTCTCATCCCTTCTGCTCTCTAGGGCCTCATTCAGTTTTTCACGTACGAGTGCTCTCTGTGGTTTTCATGGACAACACTTGTACCTGTGATAGTCTATGGGGCCATTTACATGTCCGTAATTTTTCAAGGACAGAGTCATCAGCGAAAAATCGCGGAGACATGTTCGATTTTGAACCGAGAGTTGGATGAAAGTTGGCAATGCAAGTTAATGGGTTCATGACAAAAAAATAAATAAATAAAAATCGGGCTGCACCTTCATGTCATCCAAGAGCAGTCTGATTTTTTTTTATTGACCCATTGACATTTCTCAGATTGTCAGAAAGGAGAAAGTGGAGAAACTTTTTTTTCTCCATGTACAAGAAAAACTGATGACACTTTGATCAAACTCTGATCAAAATAATTGATACATTTTTCTCGTACATGAGAATTGTACATCTGAATGAGGCCGAACACTAAGAGAAGGGGGAAGAAGAGGAGCAGAGAGAGCCATCAGAGCTTATGAGAAGCTCTGACAGATTTGTAAAAGTACTCCGCTAGACAAAGGAGTTACAAACATTCTCAAGTAGCAAAACAGTATAACATGTTAAAGTGAAGCCCTTCATTGAAAAACGCTATTTACATACAGATATTGGATTAATCTGCAGGTACATAGCATTACAATGCTGCCCAGCTGCTTTACTGAAAGCAAGGCTACCAGTAGAAAATTAACTCCATAGGGTGAGTGAAGGGAGCGATTACAATGACCGTAAACTATACTGCGAGCAACGGCTGTCACGCCCCAACAGTTTGATTGACAGCAGGATTTGCAATACATTTGTGCAGAGCTGTCAATCAAAGTTTCTGGGGCGTGCTTACATTTTAGTGAGGAATGCTGTGAGTGATGACTGTAATCACTCCTCAATACCGACTCTATGACTAAAAGCCGGCAGTCTCCTGGAAGGAAATAGGTTCATTTTCTACCACTTATAGTACTGTCACTAATTAATGAAGACTATTCATAAAGTTGCTTAATTTTGCAAAAATTCGTTGTGAAGGTGTACAAATCCTTTAAGGGAAAATACTAGTCACCTGAGTGTGATTTTTTTTGTGTAACTTTTAAGCAGAATAATGTTGAAGTTAAATACAATAAATCTTCCAAACACTAAATTGCTTCCATAACAGCAGCAGAGAACACACACTGTGACGTAATACTGAATAATTAAAACGCAAAAAACAACAATTTGAATGGGCATGAACAAGTTAAGTACAAATGTATGATATTCTTTGCACAATAAGATGAACTTTTATCAAGAAAACTTATAGCTAAAAAGTCCCTTTGAATTAGAGTCTATAGTCTGGATGGGAAACTAAATCTGATTAAACCACCAGTTCACCTTCTATTTACAATTGATCACCAAGGAACAATAAATTAAAGGGAATCTCTCACCAGATTTTTGCTATGTAATCTGAGAGCACCATGATGTAGGGGATAAGACCTTGATTCCAGCGCTGTGTCACTTACTAAACTGTGTTTTGCTCTTTCAATACAATCAGGGTTTTATCAACTAGAGATTATCACTACAGCACAACTGGCCTTGTGCCTCCTGGTCCAAGCCCGCCCCCACCACTGATTAGCAGCTTTTTGTCAACATACAGTGTACACAGAAAGCTGCCAATCAGTGGTGTGGGCGGGATTATACAGGGCTCAGCATTCTGAGCACTGCAGGATCTGCAGCAGAGAAAACTGATTTTATCACAACTGCTGCACCCAGTAAACTAAGTGATACATCACTGCAATCAGGGTCTCCGTCCCTACATAATGCTGCTCTCAGATTACCTAATGAAAGATTCTCTTTAACTATCCTACCCTACATCCTAATTTCACGTCTCTCCATACTGAAATAAGACACATAAGATATTATCCTCTCTTCTACCTTAATAAATTTTAATCCCCTCCTGTACTATTGATCACCAGGTAAAAAAAAAATCACCACAAGGGCTAAAGAAATTAAAGGGAATCTGTCAGCCCAAACTAAAAGTATAAACCAGGCAAATATGGGAACAAAAAACAAGTCAGCCCAGGTCACTCACTGCAGCAGCATTATACATATTAGCGATGAACTAGTGTATTGTAGTAGCCCTCTGCAATCACACAATAGTCTCTGCAATCACTTCCAATAAAAAAAAATAATTACGCCAAATATTATATTCTTTATTTCAAGCACATAAGCAGGATAAGCAATACAAACAGAAAGCCGCGTGCTGTCTGTTTATACACCTTATCTTGCTTATGAGATTGAAAATAAGACAATAATATTTTCAACAGTGCTTCAATAATTTTTTCTTTTGGAAGTTATAAACTAAGCACATAGCCTTATAGGGGTCATGGCTCCTATTAAAAATTGTGTCGCCAATTTTCTAAAGGCTGTTTCTAAACTGCTGTAAAAACTGAAGATTAATCAGATATGCTAATTAGACTGCTTCATGCACCCTTGGTGTGGCCAAAAGGCTCAGTGCTACGCTCCGGCCACTGGTATGATTGTCTCCATCACTAGTGATTGACAGCGCTGGCTTGCCTGCAGGGAGCACTGTCTGGAGAAAATGCTCAGGCACCTCAGCGCTGCCAATCACCTTTAACCCTGCGTCAGGGGCAATGGGCCTAACAGGCACAGCTCACACGTTTTTGTTTCCCCCTCCTCTCCAAGGCGGCAGGGGATGCCGCCCCTCCCAGTACCTTCCTATCCTTAGATGCTGCTTGAAACCTCCCCCAACTCAGTTTTACCGTCATCCTTGCGGAGAGCAGGTGTGACACGAACACTTAATAATAATCTCTGATATGATATGATAATATGATCTGCCAACCTTGCTTTTCTCTCTGTCAATGTGTTTCTTCTGTTGAACTTTTAACATCTGAATCTGAGTGAATATGACTCCAGTAGCATCTAAATGCCTTGCGATTAAGTTTTTTACCTAATTTTAATATTTAGTAATAGTTATGTCCTGAAAACCGGAGGCTATTTGGAAGTGGTTGTAAAATTTGGGGACTTTTTTGTTTTATTACTTTTATGGTTATTAATTGAGTTTCCTTGCATCTGATTTTGTGTACTCTCTTTTAATACATCCCTAAGAAGGTCACTGATTACTTCTAAAGCCCTAAAATTGAGATAGCTAGATATTATAGGGGATTTTCTATCCTGTTCCTGTCAGGCGCATTGCGCCCAAACTCTGATGAACCAGAGATGCGCCTGACGTAGGGTTAAGCTGGGTTCACCCGGGCGTACTTCACAGCCCGTAATGCCCGGACTGATGTAAACAGGTTACTAGCATGCAACACACAGATGGAGACAAGACGGAAGCAACCAACTAAGTTATTTATTTTCCTAACATGGAAGTGAAGGTGTTAATTATGGAAACAGTCAATTGTTTGGATACAGGGTAACAAGTTACACAATATCAGCAATAATGGATCTGACAGCGATTTAACAGTTTCAATACCTTATTCTCTATTCTATCTATCGCTCAGTGTGGATGTTGCTCTAATGTCTTTCTGTTCTAACTTTCCCATGCGATGCTCATGATTATAGGCCCCTCGCTGCAATACGTCTTTCAAGTAGTTTCAATTGTTATATTGGCACTAACGGTGTCACCGGTATTTCCCGCTAGGCCACAGGTCTCTAGTAGCCAGTCACATAACACTGTATATGTGTTCCTCACAATGACCGGCCCCAGTACCTTGTGTCCTGTCCCACACCCAGTACCGTGTGTCTACGCTGGAAGTAACTGCCTGGTTCACTCACGCCTCCTGGTCACCACGGCAGACACCTGGTCCCTCTGGACGACCAGAGTTCGACCTTTTGTGCTTGACCAGCGGCGGCTGAACATGGGGTCTTGACCGACGTAGTCTGAGCTCCGAGTCTTGACCAGTGTTGCCTGGGCTCTGGTTATTGGGCCATGATGCCCCGCTAGTCTCAGTCCCCAGCCCCTTCTCAGTCGCTCAGCCTCTGCGTTCCACCATTCATACGTCCTTCCTCTCACTGGTTGGAGCCAACTCTCTTCCCGCCTTGCCACTCCGCCCTTTTATATTTGGTAACTCCGACACAGCTACCTGGTGCCCTCTTCAACTCCATCCTCTCAGAAACACTTCCACCATCTTCTGGTTCCACCTTACTCAACTTGCTCAGCAGATGGCGACATTTGGTCACGAGTGCCTTAGAACGCTGATGAAGCGCACTTTCGACTCCCCACCTCCTTATACTTACTGCAAGTCTTCCGACCCAAATTTATAGTCTCATAAACATATATTAGGCTGTAAGTTCAAGTCAGGAGACCTGCAGTCAATCCGGGCATTGCAGTCCGTATACAGATGCTGAAATACGCCTATGTAAACCTGGCCTTTTAGTCCAGAAAAACCTAGACTGAAGGCAGGGATTAGCAGAGAGTTATTTGGAGTTTCTGGTCCCACTACAAACAAGGCCTCCCATATATGACATGTAATTTACAGTACTGGTCTCATCATATGTGGCAGAAACTCTTGGACCTGGGTGTGACCCCTATTTTGTGGCCTGGGTGTTCTAGTTACCCTGGAATGAATAATCGCCAGCAATAAGCATCATAATCATTACTATGATTTTCTAGAAAGTTGATGTAATGTGTTGTAATTACTTACTATGATTCAGAGTGAAGGAACTTTCTAAACTGCTAAGGTGTTGCAGACGTGTGGCTCCAGCTCTACTCCGCAGAGCAGGCATCGTCTGTGATTTTCTATCTCCTGCCACAAAGTGCTTAGATATCCAGGCATCCTGGACCCTAAAAAGACAGTTGATTTGAAGACATTATTACCTATTAAGGCAGCACAGACTGACGGGTCACATTAAGTTTATCTAAGAAATAAACACTAATGAAATCATGTCAACAGCTGAACAAATAGTACAAAATATATCTGCCAGAAGTGAGTGTCCATTTCTACAATAAACCCGAGCAGCATACACAGAACATAAAACAGATACAAAAAAAATATCCAAATAAAGTATGCAAAAAAGTGGTGGTAATTATTCACTCATCTCAGTGTGACATTTCGGCTCCAGAATATACAGCAACGAGCCGTCATCAAGCATAACATGGTGTGAAAGTGCTGATATTGAAAGGGATGTGAACATCATGCATCAATTAACATCAATCATCAATGGGTATGTACCAATATGGATACTAAGTATGAACACTAACAATAATCAACATATATCATGTGCTCAAAGAAATATACAGCTTGCGTATATAAAGGTCACTATTTAAGTAACATGACAGTAAGGCATGGCAGGACAGGTTATTATAATAAAATGGTGCTACTTAGCAAAACAATGATATGAGCTAGAAAATAACTAATAATTAATGTCCTCAAGAGCCTAATCAGAAGAAATAAGGGTTAAAGAAGGTCCTTGTAACCCAACTCAATTATTATATGGGGTGGCATCCACCCATCATCGGGGGGGGGGGGATCACCCACCCCTGGGGAGAACAGGATCACAAGTGTATATAACATTCAACCTTATGTATTATGTGTCATCTGCACATGGACGATAGGATGCTGGCTACAAGGATCGCAACTCTGGACCTATTTTCCCAAGTAAATACATACGGTATATCATATCACCACCAAGTAAAATTACCCATAAATGTGAGAATACATTTACAATGCAAAATGCATGGATTCTACATTCCATGCAGGAATGTAATAATACTGTATGTGAACAATCACAGCATACAATAACTACACATATATACGTACATTGGGACAGTCACACATAATTCATACAACACTGCGTATGCGGCGTCATATGCATGGGGAGTAGACAACTGCACATCACCGAAATATAAGTAAAATGCACCTATCCGTGTGTTTGCATGGACCGTGTGTCTGTGCACATCACATGGGGACATGTGTGTTTTTTACCAGCAGCTTTGATGGCAAACACGTAGAGCACATGGATGCCCTCCGTGTGTCATCCGTGTCCTGTCCGTGTGCTGTGCGTTTTTAATATTGCATTGCAATTGATTTTTCTTAAAGGGGTTGTCCACTACTAGGATAACCCCTTCTTGAACTAAATGTTTGGCCCGGATAAAATAAAAAAACCTATACTCATCTCCCGTGTCGGCGTTGTATCAGCGGTGTCAGCACTCGTGGTCCCGGGGCTCTGGTGCGGTGGAATGACACGTTGTGCCTGGCGCCAAATCAGCGCTGGTGTCACCTTTAGACGTTTTGAACATGAAGAGGAAGTCCAGGCTGCACATGATCTCACTTCCTCTTTCATGTTCAATTTCGTACGAAAGCGGGGACAGTGACGCCAGCACTGATTGGGTAACGGGCACCACGTGTCATTTCACCACACCAAAGCCCCGGGACCCCAAGTGCCGACACCACTGGAACAGCGCCAGCACGAGAGGTGGGTATAGTTTTTTTTTATCAGGGCCAAACATTTAGTTCAAGAAGGGGTTGTCTTAGCAGTGGACAACCCGTTTAAGCCATACCGGAAAAAAATGAATGGCACACTCATGACACACTGATGGCTAACTGATAGCACACTGATCCAAAACACTGATGAGACTGGTACCAGTATTATGATGACACTGGTACCGGTATTATTCAGACATGTGAAGGGGGCCTAAAGGAGTATTGTCAAGTTTCAAAGTTATCCCCAACATCTGGATAGGGGAAAATGTCCTGATTTCTATGGGTCCTACCGCAACTGATCCTGAGAACCGGGGCTCTGAAGAGCCTCATGTGAATAGAGCGGTGGTTGACATGTACTCTGCACATTCTTAATGGGACCTTCGACACTCCTATAAGAGTGAATGGAGAGGCGAGGCATATGATTGACCACTGCTCCATTCACACAGGGCTCTTCTCATCCCCGGTTTTTCGGGATTGGTGGTGTTGGTTAGGAGGTCATCCCCTATGATATGGATACAAAATAACTTCCAAACTGGAGAATACCCTTGTAAGGCAAATAAGGATATGTGAAGAAATGGTGAGCCAGTAGATAGACTGGTCCAAAAAAACAATGTCCAATAAATAAACCTGCTAACAACTATTTCCTCCTATGCGGATCTTCTCTGGATGTCACTAAAGTGACTGTAACCTCTATTCTTTATATCCTTAATGCATTCAACAGTGAACTGTGATGTACTTAAAACATGACAACTTTAGAGATGAAGGTTTTCCAGGGACCTGTATTTTTGTAATTTATTACATATTTTATAATAAAAGGGGACATTTTCCTTTATTTTATACTATTAAAGGGAACCTCTCAGGAGCTTTATGTTAATAAAGTAATCACTTTAGGGTAGGGTAGTAAAACACAAGTGCAAACATAACTTTGTTATACACTTTGCAATCCAGAAAAAGAAAAATTCTCCAAAGAGGTGATGTCATGACACATGATTTGGGAAACTTACAGACGGTACTGCACCATCATTTAGTTGTTATGCATTGCTGTTTTGTTGCTATGCAGTAAGGTTTGCCTTCCTTCGAAGTTTGTCCTTTCTCGATCTGATGTAGCTTTGATGTCAGTAACCCCTCCTTTCTTCCCCAATCTTCTTCCTCGTTCACCATCTTCAGCCATATTAGAAGCTCATGTGCTTCCAGCCTGTTTCTAACAAGTCTTTTTTACCTGCCGCACGTTTGCACATCATAAAGAATTCTGCTAGAAAATAAATCTTCTTCTGAATCTTCAACATGTTTCCTGCAGTCGAGTTAAGCTAACTGAGGACATCACTTTGTGTGAGTACGGTAAAGAGACAGCCTAGAAATGGTGTCTCACAGCACCCTATGCTTGCAGCTTAGTCCTGGAGTCAGAATAGGTGATAAGTGATCCGAGGGCTCTCCCAAGCGCTCTCTGATGTAAAGCCTGTCTATCGCGCGCCTTGACTGATGGCTGCACTGCTCTGGTATGTTGTGACTTCAATGATAAATCTTGCACATGCACCATACACCACCAAAATGGAGCATGCACAGTTGTCCTTCCCGGAGAAAGCAAGTTTTATGCTTAAGACTTCACAGAGGTGCATGACATGGAAGAGCACTAAACTGCGTCAAAAGCAAAGGGGTTACATTAGGAGCGGTTTACATCAAAGATGAGGAGCACTTTTGAGAATTGGGACTGATCTCGTAGCACTTGTCTCCCCATACCTTCTTGCATTTCTCCATCTGAATTTCAAATAATATCCAAGAGAAGTGTCACAAGCTGCGCAGAAAAAAAGTCTTGAAACCTCAGCTAAACAGTAGCTACAGTAATTATACAAAATCGGTTTGTATCCCTCTAGGCTAGGCTGAAATTGCAGCACCACAATACAACATTGGATGTAATGATTTTCTATGGTCTTGTGACTTTTCTGCAATTGTAGTTTTATTTACAGCAAAATCACAGGTCTACAATAATCATGCAACAGCAAATTGCACAAATGTTTTTCAGAGAATTGCTGTCATGCAACAAATGTTGCCGTATAGCCCCAACCTTATGATTGTTTCCTCCAATGAGCTCCACCAGTCACAGTAACATAGGTTGAATAAAGACCTAGGTCCATCAAGTTCAACTTTCCTCCTCCAATTGTACTCCCTACACTAACTGACTAACTAACTGAGACTAGGCCTCACAAATGTATTATTACCATTTTTATTATTGTTGCTCTTTTACAATTAAAAATGAACCCATTTATAATTTTTTAATTTGTTTTATATTTTGTATTACTCTTGTGATTCTAATAAAGGTATTGCTAAAATCCCTATGCCTAAATCTGTTGATCCAGAAGAAGACAAAAACCCCAGGACACATTCAGCCAATTTGTGTAACAAGGGAAATTTAATATGCAAATTGCCTCTTCAGAGAAAAAGAGGACTTGTACTCTACAGCGCCACCTATTGGAAGCAGCAATCCTACAAGTCACAATCAACCCTTTAACGAGTCGTGCAATATGACTTAGGATAAAAGCCAAATCAGAATCTCAATCTGCAGACACGGTGTTTCAGGCTGTTGGCCCTCGAGTATGAGAACTGATTTGGCTAGATGAGAGGCTCTGGACTGAGGCCTAAGGGGTAGCGTTTCTCCTTATGGAGAGTGACACACCAGCTCTGGCACGTCAAGGTAAGGAGGCTTATTCGCCATGTAACAAGGGAAAAATTCCTTCTCGACCCCGAGAAAAGGCGATGAATCCAAGAACCCTGGATCAAACCTAATTATGTAATTACTATTACCGTACTAAATGTACTACTATAGCTGTAACATTTTGCATAATTTAACTGTAACCCGCAATGTCATGTGTACTGAGAAAATCATCCAGCCCTTTTTTAAAGCTGTTATAGTGTCGGCCATCACTACCTCTTGTGGTCGGCATTCCACAGCCCGACTGCTCTGACTGTAAAGAGCCCTTTCCTGTTTAGGTGCCGGAATTGCCTTTCTTCCACCCGTAACGAGTGTCCCCTGGTCCTTGGTATGGTCTTTGGAAGGACTCGTTTTGGCCTCCATCAGCCCAGTCATCCTCTGGATTGATGTTTTATATTGAACTCATGCACACAAGTTACACCTGTACAATCTTTTTCCACCATAGACCACTTTACTTTAACCCTTCCTGCCTTGGTCAATTTTTGTTTTTGCGGTTTTGTTTTTTTCCTCTCCTTTCCGAAAGCCATAAGTTTTCAAAATTTCCATAGACATAGCTGTATGTGGCCTTCTAACTTGTGGGACGAGTTGAGGTTTTGAATGACGCCATTCGTTTTATCATAAAATGGTCTAGAAAGAAGAGAAAAAATATTCCAAGTGTGGAGAAATGGTGAAAAAGTTGCAATTCCACCATTGGATTTTTTTTTTTTGATGGTGTTCATTGCTTGGAATGACCTGGCAATAAGATTCTACAGGTTGATACCAAATTTGTAAAGTTCATCAGAAGGGAAAAATAAATAATTCAGTAATTTGTAAAAAAAATTATTGATGTTTGAGGTTTTTTTTTTTTATGAGCTGATATTTATATTGCATACGATTTGGGGGTATGAATAGCTTTTTATTGCATTTTTAGGGTGGGTGTAGAGGTGCCGTGACTGAAAAATGGCAATTCTGGCATTTTGACTTCTTTTTTGCTTTAAGGTATTTATCGTACTGGTTTAATTACTTTATATTTTGATAGATCAGGCTTTTATACAGATGCGCCAATCACATTTTTTTTAAGGAGGAAAAGGGGGTACGAGACATTTTGGGAAAAGGTTTAATTACATAAGATACCACATCAGTATGCATGTACTTATCTTTTCTCCGAAGCAGACTCTTGAGTTTTTGCACACTCCTGTACATTTTATACAGCTAACATGGTGCCAAAATTGTGCCCTATCCCTTCTGAACATGGTTGTAATATGATCGGTAAGAATTTAGGTTTGCCAAGATTAACATTTTACTGTGATTAAGTACATAGCTGGATGCAAACCGGAAAATGTTCTCTAAATGCCAATATCTGGCACTGAACCACAATCAGGTCTAATCTTGTTAATAATGATTGCATACACAAACCTTGCACAATGCTGTAGCTTGTACATGAATTATGTCACTTGTGCTCTACCACACCTTGCTTACTGCTTTTTATGTATGATTTTGAGCTAAACGTAGATGGCAAAAAATGTTGTGTGACTGTTTCAAATATTGCAATTAGAGAGGTGGCTCTGCTCGCCTAGCTCCTCTATTCACATTTATTGTACATCTGAAATGATCTGAGCTATTTTCAGAACGGAAACCTGACTGGAGGGAGCCGTGCATGTGCCACATCTGCTTTCACAGTGGCCACGAAGGGGGAACTCTGCCCAGGTCCTGTGAATATGCCATACATTTACGAAATAAGAATACCCCTTTAACTGTTCAGTTGAAAGCAATGTTTGATGCATGGTCAGCTTCATAAACCTAGAAAAGCATGGAGAAGATATTCCAAAGACATACTGATAGGGAAATTAGATTGTGAGCCCCAATGGTGACAGCGATGAAACTGTCAGAAAGTGAAAAAAAAAATTGTAAAAATATAAAAAAAATAATAATCCACCAAAAATAAAAATATAATGTACCCATCAATAAATATTATTATGAAAAAAATAAATAAAACAATAAATGTACACATATTTGGTATCGCCGCATCCGGAACGACCTGACCTATAAAACTGTCCCACTAGTTAACCCCTTTAGTGAACACGGTAAAAAGAAAATAAAAAACAAAGCAAAAACAATGCTTTATCATCATACCACCAAACAAAAAATGGAATAACACGCGATCAAAAAGACGAATATAAATAAAAATGGTACCGCTGAAAACGTCATCTTGTCCTTCAAAAAACAAGCTGCCATACAGCTCTATGAGCCAAAAAATAAAAAAGTTATAGCTCTCAGAATAAAGCGATGCAAAAAAATATTTTTTTCTATAAAATAGTTTTTATTGTGTAAAAGCGCCAAAACATAGAAAAACGATATAAATGTGGTACCGCTGTAAACCTACTGACCCGAAGAAAAAAGCTGCCTTATCAATTTTACCACACGCGGAACAGCATAAAAAAATAAAAATTCCTGAATTGTTGGTTTTTGTCTCCCAAAAATTGGAATAGAAAGCGATCAAAAAATGTCACGTGCCTGAAAATGGCACCAATAAAAACGTCAACTCATCCCGCAAAAAAAAGCCATCACATGACTCTGTCGGACAAAATATGGAAAACTTATAGCTCTCAAAATACGGCGATGCAAAAACTAGATTTTACAAAAAATGTAGTCTTTTAGTGTGTGACAGCTGTCAATCATAAAAATGATTCTGATACCGCTGTAATCGCACCGACCCGAAGAATAAAGTCGTCTAATCACTTATACCGTACGAGGAACAACGTAAAAAAATAAACTCTAGGGTTAGGGTTGTGCTTGGGTTAGTCTAGGGTTAGGGTTGGTCTAGGGTTAGGGTTGGGTTAGGGTTGGGGTTAGGGTTGGGGCTAGGGTTACAGTTGGGATTAGGGTTGGGTTAAGGGTTGGGCTAGGGTTAGGGTTGGGATTTTTTTCAAAAGTAAAAAAAAAAGATGACGATATGGCGACTAGTGTTGAGCGCAAGTGCTCGCTACTTGAGTTTGCATCGGGTGCTTGGGTATGCACTGAGTATCGCGGGTGGTCAGGTGACATGCTCGAGTCTCCGCCCCACATGCTTCGCGGACAAAAAAACCTTGCCTGCCATGCACGAGCGATCCCCGAATGCTTTTTTGGGTGTCTAATAACTGTGAAACATGTGGGCGGGGACTCTAGCATGTCACTCGAGCACCCGTGATACATGGTGCATACCTGAGTACCCGATGAAAACTCAAGTAGCGAGCACTTGTGCTCAAGACTAATGACAACTTATTCAATATGATGACCTAATGTTATCAAATTCTGTGTCGTACCTCTGGGTTCAAAATGTTCACTATACCGCTTGATAAAATCTTTGAGAGGTGTAGTTTCCAAAATGGGGTCACTTGCGGGGGTTTCCACTGTTTAGGCACATCAGGGGCTCCCCAAACGCAACATGGCGTCCGCTAATTATTCAAGCAAATTTTACATTCAAAAAGTCCAATGGCGCTGCTTCCCTTCCGAACCCTGCCGTGCGCCCAAACAGTGGTTTTTCCCCACATATGGGGTATCTGTGTGCCCAGGGTAAATTGCACAACAAATTTTGGGGTCCATTTTTTCCTGTTACCCCTGCGAAAATAAAAAAATATTGGGTCTAAAGTAACATTTTTGTGAAAAAAGTTAAATGTTAATTTTTTTCTTCCACATTCCAAAAATTCCTGTGAAGCACCTAAAGGGTTAATAAAGTTCTTGAATGTGGATTTGAGCATCTTGAGGGGTGCAGTTTTTATAATGGTGTCACTTTTGGGTATTTTCTGTCATAAAGACCCCTCAAAGTGACTTAAAATGTGATGTGGTACCTAAAAAAATGGTTTTGTAAATTTTGTTGGAAAAATGAGAAATCGCTGGTCAACTTTTTACCCCTATAGCTCCCTAATAAAAAAAAATTGCAAAATTTTTGCCAAATTTTCGCTTTTTTTTTAACAAATAAACGCAAGTAATATCAAAGAAATTTTACCACAATCATGAAGTACAATATGTCATGAAAAAAAACAATCTCAGAATCAGGGGGATCCGTTGAAGCGTTCCAGAGTAATTACCTCATAAAGTGACAGTGGTCAGAATTGTAAAAATTGGCCCGGTCATTAACGTGGAAACCACATTGGGTTGTAAAGGGGTTAAAGGGCAATTATTTCACAGGTAATTTACCAACCCATAACTGTATTCATTCTACAAATCCAAATGACACGTAAGTATGTAATACTCTTACCTTGCAATATTCCTTTTTCCCGCATATCGGAAATGGAATAGGCAAGCCCTATAAAGCAAGAAAGATCACATAAATTATCACAGCTTAATGCCTTGTACACAATAACATCATATATGTAGACAATATATCAAGATTGATAAAATCTTTGATAAAAAGGTGTTGAAAAACGCTTGCTTGGAAAAAATAGTGCATGTCACTTGTTTGAAGTGGATCCTGATTGAACCCACTCCAAACTTGACAATGTCAAATCAAAAGGCTGCAAAATAGACTTTGGAAAAAAAAAACTCTTCCACAACTCTTGAAAACCTCTACAAGAGAAAAAAAACTCTTCCCAAAAATCCCAACAAAAGGAGATTTTCCTTAAGAGGTTTCCACTAGAAAAACCTGTTTTTCAACACCTCAAAAAACTTTGTGTGACCATTGTTGCACAGACAGGTTTTGATCATTATTTGAAAAAAAAACAAAAACAACCTGATATGTTCAATGTCAGGTCCTCATCTTTTATGCAAGCTTAGGAGCTGAGCCTGCATTATATCCAGCAGCTCGGGAGCAGAACTCAGCTTGCTGCAGTTAATCGCTAAAATGCCACTGTCAATATCTGAAAAACGGCATTTAGAGCCCGCTGTCAGGCTGGCGTGCCGTTCCATGAATCCACTGACCCTCCTCCCCTGGAAAAACAATCGCAGATGGGTTGCCATTGCAGCTGGGGGTCTGCTAAAGGCTTCTGTGCCTACCATGACAATACCTCTGTGAAGTACAGCGTGTGGTTAGCCTTTATAGGAGACCGTGATGTTTACTATATACTACAATACTGAAGTGTTGTAGTATATAGTAAAACCAATCAGATGATTGCACTAAGGCACACATGTCGAACTCTGGCCCGCGGGCCAAATCTGGCCTTCAAGGTGATTATATTTGGCCCATTATTCTGTATGGAGAACTATATTATTATTATTTATTTATATAGCGCCATTGATTCCATGGTGCTGTACATAGGAAGGGGTTACATACCAAATACAGATATCACTTACAGCAAACAAACTAACAATGATAGACTGGTACAGGGGGAAGAGGACCCTGCCCTTGCGGGCTTACATTCTACATGAACAGGGAAGGAGACAGTAGGTTGGGGGGGTTGCAGTAGCTCAGGTGTTGTTGAGGTGGCAGCAGGCAAGGTCATGGCAGGCTGTAAGCTTGTTTGAACAGATGGGTGTTCAGGTTCCGTCTGAAGGATCCAAATGTGGAGGCTAATCGGTCGTGTTGAGGCACAGAATTCCATAGGACGGGGGATATTCGGGAGAAATCTTGGAGGAGAGAAGGAGGTCTTGGGAGGAGCGGAGATAACGTAAGGGACTATATCGGGAGATTAGTTCAGAGATGTACGAAGGAGAAAAGTTATGGATGGCTTTGTAAGTCAGTGTTAGTAGTTTGAACTGGATACTCTGGGCAATTGGAAGCCAGTGAAGGGATTTGCAAAGGGGGGGTAACAGAGGAGTAGTGAGGTGAGAGATGAACTAGTCACGCAGCAGACTTAAGGATGGACTGGAGGGGTGCGAGAGTGTTAGCAGGTAGGCCACAGAGGAGGATGTTTCAATAGTTGAGGCAGAAAATAATGAGGGCATGCAAAACCAGTTTAGTAGATTGAGGGCTAAGGAAAGGACGGATTCTGGAAATATTTTTGAGCTGCAGGAGGTAGCGAGAGCTTGGATGTGGGGTTTGAAGGACAGGGCAGAGTCAAGGGGTACTCCAAGGCAGCGGATTTCCAGTACAGGGGAAAGTGTGATGCCATTTATTGTGATAGAACGATCAGGTGGGGAAGATATGCGAGATGGGGGAAAGATGATGAGTTCAGTTTTGTCCACATTGAGCTTGAGGAAGCGAGAGGAGAAGAGGATATGGCTGATAGACATGCTGGCATTCTAGACAACAGGGATGTGACATCTGGGCCAGAGAGGTAGATCTGGGTGTTATCAGCGTACAGATGGTACTGGAAGCCATGGGATTTTATGAGCTATCCCAGGCCAAGGGTATAGATTGAGAAGCGTAGGGGTTCTAGGACAGAGCCTTGAGGGACTAAAACAGAGAGAGGGCGGAGTGAGGAGGTAGTGTGGGAATGGGAGGCGCTAAATGTGGGGTTAGAAAGGTATGAGGAGATCCAAGATAGGGCAAGGTTTTTGACGCCAAAGGAAGAGAGAATCTGTAGTAGGAGGCAGTGGTCAACTGTGTCGAAGGCAGAGGCCAGGTCAAGAACAAGGTGTTATGATCTGCAACAAGTACTAAGGAAAGAAAGGGGAAAGCTATCCCTACAGTAAGACTAAGCTGAATCCCTACGATGTAGCGGGCTGCCTGTTCCTTGCGAACAGACCCGCCTTAGTCCTCAGCTAGTCTGAACGAAGACCTATAGCATAAAGGGGAGGGATCCCTAAAAGAACTAAGGACTGGAACAAAAATGGGACACCTCCTTAACAGAGAAAGTTGTTGCAGAACACAAAAAGATAAACTGACAAAAAGGTACTAGAGGTCCCAGAAGGACCAAGCGAACTGACAGAGATAGGCACAGAAGCACCTGGCTAGCAAAACAGTCAAGCAACACAGAAGTCCAGCACAGCCAAAAGGGCGGAGCTGGAATATAAAGGCTGATGGTCACGTGACCGAAAAACACAAGATGGAAAAAACAAACAGGAGGGTTCTAACAGAAGGAGTACAGAGAATTGTCTGTTAGCTTTGGCTGTAAGTAAGTCATTAGTAATCTTGGTAAAGGCAGATTCGGTGTAATGGTGGGGGCGGATGCCAGATTGTCGGTTGTCGAAGAGAGAGTTAGATGAGAAGTGAGAGGAAAGTTCAGCATGAACATGTTGCTCAAGGAGTTTGGAGGCAAATGGGAGCAGCGATATGGGGCGGTAGTTGGACAAGGCAGTTGGTCGAGGGATGGCTTTTTGAGGATGGGCGTGATTGTGGCATGTTTGAAGGCAGCGGGGAAGGTACCAGAAGTTAGTGATAGGTTGAAGAGATGGCTTAGGGATGGGATGAGTGTGGGGGTGAGGTTGGGGAGGAAATGGGATGTGATGGGGTCGAGTGCACAAGTGGTGAGGTGTGATTTGGAGAGGAGACGAATAAGGTCTCCGTCCGTGATGTTGGGAAGGGAGGTTATGGGGGAAGGGCAATGGTCTGGAAAACAAAGGGGTTGTGGTGGTTGGACAGTAAAGATTTGCCTTGTTTGGTCAATCTTGTTTTTGAAGTGTGTGGCAAACTCCTCAGCAGAGATGACGGAGGTCGGAGGGGGCAGTGGAGGGCGGAGGAGAGAGTTAAAAGTGTTGAATAACTGTTTGGGGTTGTAGGATAAGGAAGATATGAAGGTTGTGAAGTAGGCCTGTTTATCAGAGGTGAGGGCTGAATGCGAGTGTTGCTTGTTTGAATGCAGTGAAGTCATCTTGCGAATGTGTTTTCTTCCAACGCAGCTCCGCAACCCTGGACGCTTGTCAAAGCGGTTTAGTGAGGTTTTTGTGCCAGGGTTGCCTATTGACTCGTCGTGCTCTGCCATGCACAAGAGAGGCAACCGAGTCAATAGCTGATGCGAGAGTGGCATTGTAGAAAGCAGTGGCGCTGTCTGTGTTGTAGAGTGAAGATATGGATGTCAGTGGTAGAATAGGGTCATTGGGGGTCATTGTACTGTATGGATCACTATGTGAGCCCATTATACTGCATGGAGCACTATATGGGGCCATTATACTGTATGGAGGACTATCTCGGCCCATTATACAGTATGGAGGACTATGTGGGGCCCATTATTATTTATGGAGGACTATGTGGAGCTCATTACACTGTATGGAGGACTATTTGGGGCCTATTATACTGTATAGAGGACTATTTGGGGCCCATAATACTGTATGGAGGACTATGTGGGGCCCATAATACTGTATGGAGGACTATGTGGGGCCCATAATACTGTATGGAGGACTATATAGGACCCATTATTCTGTATGGAGGACTATGTGGGCCCATTATTCTGTATAAAGGACTATGTGGGGCCATTATTCTGTATGGAGGACTATGTGCTGCCCATTATTCTGTATGGAGGACTATGTGGGGCCATTATTCTGTATGGAGGACTATGTGGGGCCATTATTCTGTGTGGAGGACTATTTGGGGCGCATTATATTGTCTGGGATCACAGTTGGGGCATCATACTGTGATGGGTCACCATACTTTGCTGGAGGGGTACAGTAGGGTCATCATTCAGTGCGTGTGGAGTGTACTGTGGAAGAATTTACTGTGAGGGTATCATACTGTGTTTGGCATCATACTTTATTATCTGTATTATTTATTAATTCAACATTTTTATCCTTTATTACATATTTAAATTAGGCATATGCTTTTTACTGCTCTTACATAACATATTATTCCACTATGCCACATTTGTCATTATGTTTTAATTTTATTCTAAGATCTATTAATAAAAATGTACTTTGTTCATGTGATAACTAGTGTTGAGCATTCCGATACTGAAATATCGGGTATCGGCCGATATTCGCGGTATCGGAATTCCGATACTTAATTCCGATACTTTTACAATATCGAGTACCGGAATCGGAAGTTCCCATAATGCCTGCGCTCTGCAGTGTCTCTGAAGGATGACAAGCTGGATGGCAGCGCTCAGCTGCGATCCAGCCTGTCATCAGAATGCCATCCCAGCGTGGGAGAATTCTCCTGATTGTTTAAAAGCCGGCGCGCGGTAAAAAGCCGCCGGCTTTTAAACAATCACACAACCCCATACTGCTTCCCCGCAGCCTCCCACCCCGATCCTCCGCTCCCCTCGCCACCTCCCATCCCGATCGTAAGTTAGGACCGGGCGGGGAGTGCAGCACAAAGGAGCGGGGAGCGAAGGACCCGGGCGGGGAAGCCGGCAGTGAAAAGACTTCACCGCCGGCTTTCCCGTTCTGTGCTGCGCTTTCCCGCCGGTTATTTCAAATGAACAGCTGCGGTATCAGGTGATGCTGATCAGCTGTTCATTTGAAGTCGCCGCGGTGCCCTCAGAGGGTTCATGTGAGTTCATGCTTGACTGCATTGCATGAACTCACATGAACTTTCCCACGGCCGCACAGGTCAGCCACACCTCCCAGACCCGTCATGATTGGTGTGTGTGGGTGTCTGTGCGATGTGTGCGGGTGTGCGCGGTGTCTGTGCGATGTCTGCGGGTGTGTGTGGTGTCTGTGCGATGTGTGCGGGTGTGCGCGGTGTCTGTGCGATGTCTGCGGGTGTGTGTGGTGTCTGTGCGATGTGTGCGGGTGTGCGCGGTGTCTGTGCGATGTCTGCGGGTGTGTGCGGTGTCTGTGCGATGTCTGCGGGTGAGCGCGGTGTCTGTGCGATGTGTGCGGGATGTGTGCGGGTGTGTGCGTGCAGGCAGACATAGGCCGATGTGACACTACTACTCCCATCGGCCTATGTCTGTCCCCCGTCCACTCCTGCCAGCAGGATCAGCTCGATGGGAGCAGTAGTTCCCATCAGCCTGATCCTGCTATTTAAATTGCCCTACTGTGTCCCCAATAAATGTTAAATACATGTCATTGGTGGCCAGTGGTTACCTACAATAAATTAGTTCATACATTACCTGTCCCCGCCGATCGCCACCTAAAATAAAGTAAAAAATAAAAAACTACACCTATAATCACCTAGACACCTAATTCCCCGAAGCCATCGATCTCCTGTAATAAAATCTAAAATAATAAACCACAACCTTATCCTTACCCCTCCGTAGTAGTCCACGAGTGTCCCACGAAGATCTCCAGTTCAGAGCAGCCACATAGAATGTGACCGCTCTGAACCGCTGCCACCGCTAGAATGATGGGGCCGTAAAGCAGCCCCGTCATTGCATAAGCGGGTTCGCCGGAGTTCAGGCAGCGCTGCTCCGGTCAGCTCCTTTACGGCCCTGCTGTATCGTGAGAAATTCCCACGGTACAGCAGTGCCGTAAAGGAGGTCTCCGGAGCAGCGCTGACTGAATGCACTCCGGTGACCTCAGTCAGTGGCTCCTGCTGCCGGGAGCGGACGTGTTCCCGGCAGCGTGAGCTTACAGCAGCCATGCACAGCTGTCACCATCTCCAGATGTGACAGCTGTGCATGGGAGATCAGCGCAGGAACGTGGACAGGTAACTATTTTTTTTTAGTAAACTAAGAATTAAATAAAATGGTGTGTTTTATTTCAAATAAATTATTTTTTTCTGGGTGTAGTGTGTTTTTTCTTTTTAACACTTTGTAGGTTAGTAATGGGGGAGTCTTATAGACGCCCATCATTACTAACCTGGGCTTCATGGCAGCTGGCGCTGACATGAACCCCAGCCCTATTACCCCCTGCCACCGCACCAGGGCAGCGTGGAAGAGCGAGGCTAAGTGCCAGAATTGGCGCATCCTATGGATGCGCCATTTCTGGGGCGGCTGACGGCTGGTGTTTCTAGCCTGGGAGGGGGCCAATATTCATGGCACCCTTTTCCTGGGCTATTAATATCAGCCCCCAGCTGTCTGCCTAGCCTTTGCTAGCTATTAAAATAGGGGGGTCCCCACGTCATTTTTTTGGGGGGGTCCCCCATTTTAATAGCTAGTAAAGGCTAGGTATTCAGCTGGGGGCTGATATTAGTAGTCTGGGAAGCTCCGTGGGTATTACCCCCTTCCCAGGCTTCAAACATCTTCCCCAGCCGTCTGCTTAACCTCCGCTAGAGACTAAAATTATGGGGGATCCCACGCCAATTTTTTTTTTAAATAAATCCTTTATTTTAACACTAAATTACATTTGAGGAGTTAATAAAGATGCAGTCCCTAAATTATTATTTATTTTTTAATTAATTTTTCGACGTGGGCTTTGCTATATTTTTGTATGCCAGCCAGGTACAGCATCCAGCTTCTATGAACGCGCCATTTTCCGGGGTGGCTGCGGACTGCAATTTGCAGCGGGGGGGGGGGGGCCCAGAAAGCTTGGGTCTCCCTGCGCTGCGGATTCCAGCCCCCAGCTGCCTAGTTGTACCTGGCTGGACACAAAAATAGGGCGAAGCTCCACGTATTTTTTTTTTTAATTATTTCATGAAATTCATGAAATAATAAAGAAAAAAAGGGCTTCCCTATATTGTTGTGTCCGGCCAGGTACAAATAGGCAGCTGGTGGTTGGGGGCAGCCCGTTCCTGCCTGCTGTACCTGGCTGGACACAAATATAGTGCAAAGCCCCACTTCAATTTTTTTTTAATTATTTCAGGAAATTCATGAAATAATTAAAAAAAAATTGATGTGGGGCTGCGTCCTATATTTGTGTCCAGCCAGGTACAGCAGGCAGGAACGGGCTGCCCCCAACCACCAGCTGCCTATTTGTACCTGGCCGGACACAACAATATAGGGAAGCCCTTTTTTTCTTAATTATTTCATGAATTTCATGAAATAATTAAAAAAAAAAATACGTGGGGCTTCGCCCTATTTTTGTGTCCAGCCAGGTACAGCAGGCAGGAACGGGCTGCCCCCAACAACCAGCTGCCTATTTGTACCTGGCCGGACACAACAATATAGGGAAGCCCTTTTTTTCTTAATTATTTCATGAATTTCATGAAATAATTAAAAAAAAAAATACGTGGGGCTTCGCCATATTTTTGTGTCCAGCCAGGTACAACTAGGCAGCTGGGGGCTGGAATCTGCAGCGCAGGGAGGCCCAAGCTTTCTGGGCCCCACCCGCTGCAAATTGCAGTCCGCAGCCACCCCGGAAAATGGCGCGTTCATAGAAGCGCCATCTTCTGGCGCTGTACCCAACTCATCCAGGGCCCTGGTGCGGTGGCTCACTGGGTAATAAAGGTAATAAAGGGGTTAAGGCCAGCTTGGCATTATCAGCTGGCCCTAAGCCCGAAATTCATGGGGTCACGCCAATATTAGACATGACCACCATGAATTTCTAGTAAAGTATTTAAAAAAAACACAACACCCAGAAAAAAGTCCTTTAATTGAAATAAAGACACAATTCTTTATTGTTCTAAATTAAACTACACTTACCATCACGCCCATTCCAGCTGAAGCCAACGATCTCCTGCAATAAAAGAAAAATAATAAACCAACCTCATCCTTACCTTCCCATGGATCCCACGACAGCTTCAGCTCTGCTACATCGAGATGACAGGCTGGACCGCAACAAAACGCTGCCATCCAGCCTGTCATCCCGCAGACACTGAGAAGCGCAGGCATGCTTGCGCTCCTCAGTGTCTGGCTGTGACGGCATCCAGATGAGCCGAGGTCATGTCCAATGAACTCAGCTCACCTCATGCACGTCACTGACAGCGTGGGAAAATTCTCCTGCACTCAGCGCTTCAGCGTGAGAATTCTCCCACGCTGTCAGTGACGTACATGAAGTGAGCTGAGTTCATTGGACATGAGCTCACCTCATGCACGTCACTGACAGCGTGGGGAAATTCTCACGCTGAAGCGCTGAGTGCAGGAGAATTTTCCCACGCTGTCAGTGACGTGCATGAGGTGAGGTCATGTCCAATGAACTCGGCTCACCTCATGCACGTCACTGACAGCGTGGGAAAATTCTCCTGCACTCAGCGCTTCAGCGTGAGAATTCTCCCACGCTGTCAGTGACGTGCATGAGGTGAGCCGAGTTCATTGTCGGCTCATCTGGATGCCGTCACAGAGAGACACTGAGGAGCGCAAGCAAGCCTGTGCTTCTCAGTGTCTGCGGGATGACAGGCTGGATGGCAGCGTTCTGCTGCGGTCCAGCCTGTCATCTCGATGTAGCAGAGCTGGAGCTGTCCTGGGAACCATGGAAAGGTAAGGATGATGTTGCTTTATTATTTTTCTTTTATTGCAGGGGATCGTTGGCTTCAGCTGGAATGGGCGTGACGGTAAGTATGGTTTAATTTAGAACAATAAAGAATTGTGTGTTTATTTCAATTAAATGACTTTATTCTGGGTGTTTGTGTTTTTTTTTTAACTTTCACTATGGGGTTAGTAATGGGGGTGTCTTATAGACGCCTCTCCATTACTAACCTGGGCTTGATGTCAGCTGGCATTATAAGCTGACATCAACCCCAGCCCTATTACCCCACTGCCACCGCTACAGGGCAGTGGGAAGAGCGAGGCTAAGTGCCAGAATTGGCGCATCCTATGGATGCGCCATTTCTGGGGCGGCTGACGGCTGGTGTTTCTAGCCTGGGAGGGGGCCAATATTCATGGCTCCCTTCCTGGGCTATTAATATCAGCCCCCAGCTGTCTGCCTAGCCTTTGCTAGCTATTAAAATAGGGGGGACCCCACGTCATTTTTTTGGGGGGGTCCCCCATTTTAATAGCTAGTAAAGGCTAGGTATTCAGCTGGGGGCTGATATTAGTAGCCTGGGAAGCTCCGTGGGTATTACCCCCTTCCCAGGCTTCAAACATCTGCCCCAGCTGTCTGCTTAACCTCCGCTAGAGACTAAAATTAAGGGGAACCCCAGGCAAATTTTTTTTAAAATAAATCCTTTATTTTAACACTAAATGACAAGTACAGTAATCAACACTGTCACTGTACTTCATATATATGTGACTGACATGTTTCTATCTATCTAATCTATGTATGATTCTCTATTCCTTCAATTCTAAATTGTCGGGTACAGATGCTGAATTGCCGGCCTGCTTTCTTAAAGAGACGGTGCATGAAAACACTATTATTTTTTTATATAAATCCTTTACACTAAATGACAAGTACAGTAACCAACACTGTCACTGTACTTCATATATATGTGACTGACATGTTTCTATCTATCTAATCTATGTGTGAAGCTCTATTCTGTCTGTTATAAATTGTCGGGTACCGCTGCTGAATTGCCGGCCGGCTTTTTTAAAGAGACGGTGCATGAAAACACTATTATTTTTTTAAATAAATCCTTTACGCTAAATGACAAGTACAATAAGCAACACTGTCACTGTACTTCATATATATGTGACTGACATGTTTCTATCTATCTAATCTATGTGTGAAGCTCTATTCTGTCTGTTATAAATTGTCGGGTACCGCTGCTGAATTGCCGGCCGGCTTTTTTAAAGAGACGGTGCATGAAAACACTATTATTTTTTTAAATAAATCCTTTACACTAAATGACAAGTACAGTAAGCAACACTGTCACTGTACTTCATATATATGTGACTGACATGTTTCTATCTATCTAATCTATGTGTGAAGCTCTATTCTTTCTGTTGTAAATTGTCGGGTACCGGTGTATGCCGCTGATGAATTGCCGGCTTTTCGCATACATTCTGCATTATTCTTAGTTGTTTTACTTCATGTAGAATTAACCTACAAGGAAAGAAAGGGTTTATTTTCATTCCGATATTAGTGTCCCATTGACTTGCATTGGTTACCGGTATCGGAATCGGCGATATCCGATACTTTTTGAGTATCGGTCCGATCCAATCCGATACGATATTTCCTGATATCGGAAGGTATCGCTCAACACTAGTGATAACCCCTTTAAGTTTGTTTCCATATGAAACATTTGATGATAAGGAAAAATGTTCTCAATGGTAGACATTTTTTTAATAAATATTATGGTTGGCCGCCGAAGTTTTTAATTTTGGCCCTCTGTGTATTTGAGTTTGACATCCCTGAACTAAGGAGACTAAGGGCTCTTCCACACGTCCATGTTTTACCAGTACGTGTGGTCACAGTTTCCACACGTACTGGAGACACTGACACACGCAGACCCATTCAAATCTATGGATCTGCGCACATGTCAGTGTACTTCCACAGACCATGTGTCCTCCACACGCTGACATGCCCGCTTTTTTGCAGATACACGGTCCGCAAAATGTCCCACGCTGAACACACACGGATGACATCCGTGTGTCATCAGTGTGACACATACCGATGCCTGGGAATCAGCGGTAGAGTTATTGCTGTTCCCAAGATTAAAATAATAAAATCCATATACTCACCTGTCCTAAGTGTCCCCCGCTGTAATACATGCGACTGATCAGCAGAGGATCCGGGGAGAATGAGCGGCCCCGGAGCTGAGCTCAGGAGCGGTGTCCTGTCACCCACTGAGCGCAGCACTGGGGCCGCTCGCTGGAGCGGCTCATTCTCCCTGGCTCCTCTGCTGATCGTTCACATGGATTACAGCGGGGGACACTTAGGACAGGTGAGTATATGGTTTTATTATTTTAATCTTATTTTTACACAGGGGAACTGTGGGAGCAGAACTGTACTACCCTCATAATTGTCCCTGCTGGTGCTGATCGCAGCGCTGGCAGGGAACCATGATGAGGGCAGCGTTCAGCACTCGGCACTTGGGAACAGCACTAACTGTACACTGTAAACTGATTTCCACGCGCCGGTACATGTGATCCTGATGCGGCACACGGTTGCCACACGGGTATCTCCGGTACTGGTTTTTCTGGTACCGGAAATATACGGACGTGTGAAACCGGCCTAACAAAGTAAGAAAACAAAATGTAAAAATATAAAATCTAATAATTCGAATCATTTTCATTTTCCCTTACTAAAAATAAAGAAATTAAAAAGATAAATATATTTGCTATCACTGCTTCCATTCGGCTAGGGCTACATGGCGACTTTGGCCGTAACACCTGTCACGTGACCAAGGTTCGCTCAGTGCCATGCCTACATCGCAGCAGAGGCACCAAGTGAATCTTGATCGCGCAATAGGTGTCACAGCCAAAAGTCCTATGAAAACTGTAAAAATTAATTAACCAATTGATAGAATTTTCTCTCTTTATGGTGTTTACCAATCAGGTTTTTTTTCTTTCCAATTATAGAATTTTTTGTTATATTACTTATATAAAAAGAAAACTGTACAAGTTTGATATTTCCATAATTGTATTGACCTGGAAAATCCCATTGGTAGGTCAATTAGGTCAATTTTACTGCAAAGTGAATGCTGTAAAAAATAAAAACAAAAAACAAAAAGCACTTCAGGAATTGCGATTTATGCACAATTTCACAGCACTTGAAATCAATTTCCTTTTTTCCAGTACATTAAAATGGTAAAATGAATGGTGTCATTTAAAACAATAACTAGTCTGGCATAAAAAAAAAAGTTCTCGTATTGCCATTTCCATGGAGAGATTAAAAAGTTATGGCTCTTGTAAGAAAGGGAAAAAAAATCACCCAGTCGGGAAAGAATTCATTTCTGACACTGGCTTCAAACACTGTATCAAAACAGCATGTGTGAAAGCATCCAAACAGTGGATCTGTGTTTTATGGACCATTCATCTCACTTTAGTTTATTAGCTTAATAAGTTATGGCAACAGAATAAGCAAAAAAGAAAGTGCAGTGGTAAATTTCATTGTTCAACTTACTCTAGAAGTGTAAGGAAGTTCAGCAGTTCTTGTGGGGACATTTTATTCCAGTAGCTAATCAGAGAATCTGAGAATAACACAAACATTTACGTTAGGATACACAATAGTCAAGTGTGAAATATGGTGCTCATATTATTATGTCTTTTCCCCTACCTCCATATTGAGAAAGTTATTCACATTCAGCTATTTTTTTTTGCAATATTTTTTAATGATTTTTCACCTAAACAGATACAAAAACAAGATTACATAAACAAGAGATAACCCAAAACCCTGTACAGTCACCCACCTGTCACGGTTTCATCACTCACTCTGGCCTAGAAACGCTGTAAGTGACAGCTCAGCCACCCTATAGGATCTGGTTTGTGCTGGACTGTCAGTATTCTGAGTGACAGCCCAGTCCTCCAATCTGAGGCTGGGGCGTGCTGGGCTGTCAGCATGTTGATTGACAACCCTGCTCCTCAATCTGGCCTAGCCTGCGGACGTCCCTCCAGGTGTTTCCCATTCTTGTTCATTTGTTACCTATTTAGCTGCAGGCTATGAGCAGACCATTGTTAGCCCTACCTTTCCTCAGCGATGTGTGTGCTTTCCTCTGTGTCTGATTTCCTGATCTTGGTGCCAGACCTTGGATTTGTCTTGACTATTTGTGTGTGTTATCATTTTTTGCTCTTGAAACTCTCTGACCTCAGGTACTTGACCCCGGACTTGGCCTCTGACTATCAGTTTCTCTTATCCCCTTATCTTGACATACCCTCCTGGCATTTGACCCCGGACTGTTACCTGACCACACCTTTGTCTCACCCCTCTGCACTAAAAGCCCTCCTGGTATCTGACCTCAGACCTCCTGACTACCCTGTCTCATGGCTTGGCCGTGAGTAGTGACTTAGCGTCACACCACCCACCCATACCTATCATTACAATCAGTTGAAAAACACAATAGTAAGAGACATTTAGATGAATAATATACAACATATCTTTAGCACTACAGTATTGCGCATTCATATATGTAAGGAGATAGAAAAGTGAGAAGATGCACACAGTTAATACCTAACAGAGTGGCTACATGCAAACACCGCCATCTGCTGGTCAAAGACGATAGAGAAAGTGAAAGCAGAAAGATTGCATTAGTAGGAACTCATGAGTGAAGTGCATGTTCCCTCGTGGAAGAGATTGGAGGAGACACCAGGTCAGGTGATAGCTGTGGCGCAGTTAGGAATTATAAAAGGCCCAGGAGAGCAGTGAAAGGGAGGAATTGGCGCCTGAACCTGTAGCAGGATGGGCGTGCGGTTAAGCGAGATGGCTTATAGCTGCCATTACGAGAAGCCAGATCCGAGTAAAGGAGTCGAGAGACCAGATCTGAGTAAAGGAGCCAAGAGACCAAAGCCACGTAAAGGAGCCGAAAGACCAGATACAAGTAAAACAATTGAGAGACCAGATCAGAGTAAAACAGTTGAGAGACCAGATCCGAGTAAAGAAGTCGAGAGACCAGATCAGAGTAAAGAAGTCGAGAGACCAGATCCATGTAAAGTAGTTGAAAGAGCAGATCCGAGTAAAGACCTGATAGAGACCAGAGTCGGGAGAGCTGAGCCGAGCGAGCCGAACCAGGCAGAGAGCGAGACGACTGGGCTGCAGTGGAGGGATGTTCATGTCAGTCATCGCTTCCAGTGTAGACGTATGGTACAGGGGCCGTGCTTCTGGGAACAAAGGAGGCCAGTGTGACGAGTGTACCGAGTAACTCATCAATCTGGGCCTTGCGGCCTTGCAGGTAGGATCGTCGACTCACATTAGGACCTGTGTGACGTTTTGTGTTGCCTAGAGAGTGACGACAGTGACAGGCCCTATAGTGATGGTGATGGCCCTTAGGTTGGGGTATTAGGACTAAGACATCACTGACGATAACAGCTAGTTAATGGTAATAATAGAACGATAGTGTGAAAATAGCATTGTGTCAATATTCTGTTCATCTGAATTACTGTATTATTTTTGTAACATAACTTGTTTCATTTTCACCGCTTTCATTATCCCCTGATACTCTGCCTAAGGCACCCTTTTGATTGTTTTAATCGAATAAATAGTTTTTGGTTTCAGTACCACTGTCTCATTGTCTGCACTGTTGCATCCGAGTACCTGTTAACATATACATGACATAACAAGTTTGTTTTAATTTACACGCCCATTATCCCAACATTTGTCATATATGGAAATATCATTCTATCCTATAGCATAGATCTCGTTGCTAATCCTGAAGAATCCAACCAAGGAGACCGCAGCTTTTCATATTTACTATAAGCTCCCCTCTTTTGATATACAGTATAATACGATCGATCACAGGTTAAGATCAAGTTCACCTTGTTAATAAACTCTCTTATCACAGGGGAGAGGGTGGGGGACAGTCAATTCAATTTAATGCAATTAGTTTACGAGCAAGGTATAATAAAGACTAATAGCAATTTTACCAAAGGCATCAATCGTTAATTCTTCAACATAACAAAGTATACAAGACTTAGAGTCTCTGATTATTGTTATATTAACGACGCTATCGCTTTCCTGTACCGCTCCAAGAAGCACTTAGTAGAGGTGTATCTATAATAGATGCAAGGGTTGCAATCGCACCACATGCACAGCTCATTACTAATAAAGATTAGCAATAATTTGGGGCCCAATTGGAGCTTTTGCACGAGCTACAAGTTACGCCATTTGCACTTTGGACATATAGAATCCGACCTACATCCAATTATATGCAGAAATTCTGGAGTCCTATAGACCTTATGTAATATATGTAGCTGTGGAAGGCTAGCACTCTCTCCCAAGGACAATAATGGTACCAACTCAAGAATGTTCACCCATAGCTCATTCGTTATTTCTCCCAGTCATGCATATTTAACAGTAGATGATTGTCTATGTACAGTAGTTGTAGAGCAGAATTTTTTATAATAACCCCTGTCCTATGTCCCTTAGACTAGAGATGAGCGGATCGATTTGTGGGACTCCGGTCCAGCGTCCAGGTCAATTGTACCTGCAGCTAGAAGGGAGTCCAGTGAATCTCTTACCTTCCGGCGTCCCCTGGGTCACTTTTGATTAGCCAGGGCTGGCACAATGTCATGTGTGCATCACGATGCACAGATAACATTGCATCAGCCCTGACAAATCAAATGTTGCATCGTGAAAACTGGAAGGTAAGAGATTCGCTGGACTCCCATCAAGCCGCAGGCACCATTGACCTGGACGCTGGACCGGAGTCCCAAAAATCGATCCGCTCATCTCTACTTTAGACGTTATGAGAGAGAGCATGACATTCCTTTGTATTTATACAGGTTTATTTCTATGCTGAATTTAAAAGGCATAACCACCCTGTAAGTACTGATAGAAGGTTATATTTGGTAGACGAAACTCTCTCTGTAGTTGACTTAATGATTTAAAGGTGTTACTTGGCAAAAATTTAGATGTTTTGATGACGCCTTTAGCGTCTCAACTCACTAGACCTCCCAGATTAATAAACTCCACATAGTTGTGGTTTTGCCAAATTGGTGTGTATTCTGTACAATCTACTACGCCCCTAATTTGTTTAATCTTCTCCCACGTACTGCATATATAATCAATTATGGGTGGTTAGTTCCTACAGTGGGTACGGAAAGTATTCAGACCCCTTTAAATTTTTCACTCTGTTTCATTGCAGCCATTTGGTAAATTCTAAAGAGTTCATTTTTTTTCTCATTAAAGTCCACTCTGCAACCCATCTTGACTGAAAAAAACAGAAATGTAGAAATTTTTGCTAATTTATTAAAAAAGAAAAACTGAAATATCACATGGTCATAAGTATTCAGACCCTTTGCTCAGACACTCATATTTAAGTAACATGCTGTCCATTTCCTTGTGATCCTACTTGAGATGGTTCTACTCCTTCATTGGAGTCCAGCTGTGTTTAATTAAACTGATAGGACTTGATTTGGAAAGGCACACACCTGTCTATATAAGACCTCACAGCTCACAGTGCATGTCAGACCAAATGAGAATCATGAGCTCAAAGGAACTGCCCAAGGAGCTCAGAGACAGAATTGTGGCAAGGCACAGATATGGCCAAGGTTACAAAAGAATTTCTGCATTACTCAAGGTACCTAAGAGCACAGTGGCCTCTATAAGAAGTTTGGGACCACCAGAAGTCTTCCTAGACCTGGCCGTCCAGCCAAACTGAGCAATTGCGAGAGAAGAGCCTTGGTGAGAGAGGTAAAGAAGAACCCCAAGATTACTGTGGCTGAGCTCCAGAGATGCAGTAGGGGGATGGGAGAAAGTTCCACAAAGTCAACTATCACTGCAGCCCTCCACCAGTCGGGCCTTTATGGCAGAGTGGCCCGACAGATGCCTCTCCTCAGTGCAAGACATAGAGTTTGCCCAAAAACACATGAAGGACTCCCAGACTATGAGAAATAAGATTCTGTGGTCTGACGAGACTAAGAACTGTTTGGTGATAATCCTAAGTGTTATGTGTGGAGAAAACCAGGCACTGCTCATCACCTGCCCAATACAATCCTAACAGTGAAACATGGTGGTGGCAGCATCATGCTATGGGGGTGTTTTCAGCTGCAGGGACATGACGACTGGTTGCAATTGAAGGAAACATGAATGCGGCCAAGTACAGAGATATCCTGGATGAAAACCTCTTCCAGAGTGCTCTGGACCTCAGACTTGGCCGAAAGTTCACTTTCCAACAAGACAATGACCTTAAGAACACAGCTAAAATAACAAAGGAGTGGCTTCAGAACAACTCTGTGACCATTCTTGAGTGGCCCAGCCAGAGCCCTGACCTAAACCCAATTGAGCATCTCTGGAGAGACCTGAAAATGGCTGTCCACCAACGTTCACCATCCAACCTGATGGAACTGGAGAGGATCTGCAAGGAAGAATGGCAGAGAATCCTCAAATCCAGGTGTGAAAAACTTGTTGCATCATTCCCAAGAAGACTCATGGCTGTACTAGCTCAAAAGGGTGCTTCTACTCAATACTGAGCAAAAGGTCTGAATACTTATGACAATGTCATATTTCAGTTTTTCTTTTTTAATAAATTTGCAAAAATGTTTACATTTCTGTTTTTTTTCAGTCAAGATGGGGTGCAGAGTGTACTTTAATGACAAAAAAAAATGAACTTTTTAGAATTTACCAAATGGCTGCAATGAAACAAAGAGTGAAAAATTGAAAGGGGTCTGAATACTTTCCGTACCCACTGTATTTGATCTCAGACACCTAGTTTCCAGGGAAGCTAACAAATTGCCGCTTCCAAGATACTAATTTAACATATTCACTGTGATACCTTAATATTTTTTTCATCCCATTCTTTGAGATGTTGGCGCTGTGCAGCCAAAAAGTATAGCCAGGATTCACAAGTGCTAAACCCCCATCTTCTTTGGTTTGCTGCAGTATTTCCAACTTCAAATGAGGGTGACCTTTCTTCCATATAAGAAGCATTTATAAAGCATATAAAGCATTTATCTGCTTGTATATACACTTGGTAAGTGATCCAGCTTTCCCGTGCTGACCTCTCCCTTCCTCTGCTTCTATATACACTTGGTACATTCTTCAAATAACTACTACCCCCCACTCTTTTTTATGACGTTGTTTACTTGGCCCTTGAATACCCTATATCTGGCTTAGCCTTAATCAGCTGATCAAGATGAGCACAGATCACTCCCCTTTGGTTCACACCAGAATGCATTCTGTAGCCCATATATTGTGAGCAAGGAGTCTGCTAAAGACATAGTCTGCAGTCCATCACCTTAAATGTCCCATTGCTTAAGTATGAGATCTGAATTATACCTAAATTGAACCTGCAGGGAACTGAATACTTGGACACTGTAAACAATGTTTGTCTTTGTTTTCACTCTCTCTTCTATAATCCTTCACTTTTTACAACCACCCCTAATCCCTACACCCAGCAACGAACTCTTCATATCTCCCTCCATCCTCCACATTCATCTCACCTCCTCCTCATATCTGTTCCTCAACATTCAATCCTGTGTCTCTAAGCACATACAGCCACCTCATGCTCTCTCCTGCTCCCACCTACTAACACTTTCTCTTCTCCTCCTCACTGCTGGCGACATCTCCCCAAATCTTGGCCCTCCTCACCACATCCCCACAGTCACTTCCACCTCCTATCCACGATCTATCAGAAACTCTCACAGCCCTTCTAACCTCATACACATCTGCCCAGCCCCCGCTTCCCCAGTCGCACTAACAGGAGCTCTATCTCTCTCGCTCCTTATGTAACAAACTTTCCAACATCCATGATCTTTTCACCACTAGCAAACTATCCTTCCTCGGCATCACTGAAACCTGGCTCACCCCTTCTGACACTGTCTCTCCAGCTGCACTTTCATACGGTGGATTCCACCTTTCCCACACCCCCCGCCCCAATGGCAAGCATGGTGGAGGAGTAGGTTTTTTCCTATCAGACAACTGCTTCTTCACTCAAATCCCACTGCCACCCTCCGTTACTCTCCCCTCTTTTGAGGTGCACTGTGTGCGCATCTACTCCCCCTCCAACCTCCAACTGGCCGTCATCTACCGTCCCCCAGAACCAGCCACCACCTTCTTAGACCATTTCACCACCTGGCTACTTCATTTCCTTTCTGCTGACATCCCCACCATCATCATGCGTGACTTCATCATCCCTATTGACACTTCCCTCTCAGCTGCCTCTAAGCTTCTATTCCTCGCTTCTTCCTTCGGCCTTGCTCAATGGTCTTCTGCCCCCACTCACAAAGATGGCCACACACTGGACCTCATCTTCACCCGCCTCTGTTCCCTATCTAACCTCTCTACCTCACCTCTCCCTCTTTCTGACCACAACCTACTCACATTCTCTACCCTCTCCTCTCCAGGTGCTCAAGCCCCACTCCACAAACTTGCACATGCTCGCAGAAATCTTAAACACCTTGATCTACACTCACTCTCTGAATCCCTCCTCCCTCTTACAGACATCAGTTCCTTACATGACGCAGATGTTGCTGCCGCTTTATATAACAACAGCTGCAGCCCTCAATTCGGTCGCCCCCCTCACACATACCAAAGTTCTCACAATCAACAATCAACCCTGGCACACCAGCCTAACCAAAGAGCTGCGACGCGCCTCCAGGCTTGCTGAGCGTAGATGGAAAAGGTCCCACTCCAATGAGCACTTCATCGCATTCAAACAGTCCCTCATTACCTTCAAGTCCACACTCACTGTTGCAAAACAAACATACTTCTCATCTCTCATATCTGTCACACAACCCCAAACAACTATTCAACTCCTTCAGTTCTCTCCTCCGCCCCCCAGCGCCTCCTCCCTCTCCTCTCATCTCAGCCAAAGACTTTGCCTCATTCTTCAAGCAGAAGATAGACACCATTAGACAAAGCTTTTGCCTAAAGTCCCCCCAGACCCTCCTCACACCTACTCAATCCTCCTCCAAAACCAGCTTCTCCACCATTATGAAAGATCAACTTTCCTCTTTACTCTCCAAATCACACCTCACCACCTGTGAACTTGACCCAATCCTGTCCCACCTCATCCCTAACCTCACCACAGTCTTCATCCCAACCCTAACCCACCTTTTCAACCTGTCACTAACAACTGGTGTCTTCCCCTCATGCTTCAAACATGCCTCGATCACACCCATCCTCAAAAAGCCATCCCTCGACCTATCCTCTCTGTTTAGCTATCGCCCCATATCACTCCTGCCCTACGCCTTAAAACTTCTGGAACAACATGTCCACTTTGAACTGTCCTCCCACCTCTCTTCCTGCTTTCTCTTTGACCGCCTCCAATCTGGCTTCTGACCACACCATTCTACTGAAACTTCCCTTACTAAAGTAACCAACAACCTACTAACCGCCAAATCCAAGCGACACTACTCTGTCCTCCTCCTCCTAGACCTGTCATCTGCCTTCGACACAGTTGGCCATTCCCTCTTACTACAGATTCTCTCATCTCTTGGCATCAAAGACTTGGCCCTATCTTGGATCTCCTCATATTTAACAGACAGGACATTCAGTGTCTCCCACTCACAGACCACCTCCTCATCTCGCCCCCTATCTGTCGGTGTCCCCCAAGGTTCAGTCCTAAGACTCCTGCTCTTCTCCATCTACACCTTTTGGTCTGGGACACTCAGAGTCTCACAGCTTTCAGTACCACCTCTATGCTGACGACACACAGATCTACCTCTCTGGACCCAATATCTCCTTCCTACTAACCAAAATTCCACAATGTCTGTCCTTAACATGGATAAAACAGAACTCATTGTCTTTCCATCATCGCATTCATCCCCCCCACCTGACCTATCTATCAATGTCAATGGCTGTTCACTCTCCCCAGTCCCACAAGCTCGCTGCCTTGTGGTAATCCTGGACTTTGACATCTCCTTCAAACCACATATCCAAGCCCTTTCTACTTCCTGTCGACTCCAACTCAAAAATATCTCCGGATCCAAACATTGCTCAACCACGAATCTGCAAAAACACTAGTGCACGCCCTCTTCATTTCCCGCCTCGACTACAGCAACCTCCTTCTCTGTGGCCTCCCCTCTAACACTCTCGCACCCCTCCAATCTATCATAAACTCTGCTGCCCGACTAATCCACCTGTCCCCACGCTATTCCCCGGCCTCTCCTCTCTGTCAATCCCTTCACTGCCTCCCCATTGCCCACAGACTCCAGTTCAAAACCCTAACCATGACATACAAAGCCATCCACAACCTGTCTCCTCCATATAGCTGTGACCTAGTCTCCAGATATATACCTACATGCAACCTCCGATCCTCACAAGATCTCCTGCTCTACTCCCCTCTTATCTCCTCTTCCCACAATCGCATACAAGATTTCTCCCATGCATCCCCCCTACTCTGGAACTCTCTACCCCAGAATATCAGAGTCTTGCCTGCCATGGAAACCTTCAAAAAGAACCTGAAGACTCACCTCTTCCGACAAGCCTATAACCTGCTGTAACCCTCGCTCCACCATACCGTTGCACGACCAGCTGTACCCTCACCTACTGTATCCTCACCCATTCCCTGTAGATTGTGAGCTCTCCCGGGCAAGGTCCTCGCTCCTCCTGTACCAGTCACAGTCACGTTTTGTTAGATCATTGTAATTGTTCATGTATGTATACCCCTTTTTTCACATGTAAAGCGCCATGGAATAAATGGCGCTATAATAATAAATAACAATAATAATTTATATAATGGAATCTAATGAGTGGTATCCAGACTGGGGCATTGTGTAACACATATGATAGTTGTGGCAAAAGTATCATTTTTATAAGATTTAACCTGTATACAATACATAGGAATAGATTGCACTGTGCTATCATTTTCTGTATAAATATAACAAGTGGAGGTGCTAAGTTTAGATCTACAAATGTGTCAGTGTTTGGAAAAATATTGATACCTATTAATGGCTAACTGAAAAGATGGTAACAAGTTGCAAGCTTTCGAGATTACTCAGGCCTCTTCATCAGGCATATATAACACAAAATCTGAAGTCACATATTTATACACAATAGGACACAGAAATAATGCAATAGATGAGACAGGTGACGTAAAGCAGAGCTACTACTATGGGAGAGAGATAAACAGTTCTGGCTGTAAATATTTTAGCAGTTCATAGATAAGGAGTGTGAAAGTTTTATTGTCCTGTGACTGAGGTCTGGTCCAGGGTTGTGATGACCACATTCCATAGTTGATGTAGAATGACATAAATCCATGCGACACATTCAAAGGTCACCATGAGTTTATATTCCCAAACTTTTCTGTCTCTCTGAGATTTGAAATTACCTTTTAATACCAATCTCAATCCTTAAATACCTAAACAGATTTACACAAGTAATGGTCACATTACAAGTAATGGTCACATTACTAAACATCAAGGGTACATGAACGCGATATATGAGCATTGGAACTGATTTATGCCAGTTAATTGTGAGGCCAGACAAGGATCAAAATTTGTTAAATAAGGACATAACTGTTGCTAAAGAAGGGCTTGTGTCCCATAAGAAAAGTAGGGTATCATTAGAATACAGTGCACACATTCAGCTATTTAATCATATTAACATAAGTGATCTTAAAAGAGTTTTCCAACAGTTTGTAAGACACAACTCTAAACTGTTGCCGAATGTCAGCCATACTTATGACGTTACTGTTTGGTAACTGCTTAGTTACAGCAGCACTGGGTTAGTATAAAGGGTGACATCTCACAAAAACAAGCAAAATCTTGCATATATATGTAACATACCTGGCGGCGTCCTTGCATGGTGGTCCATCTCCCACTGTGCAAGAGGGCGCACTTGATCTCCTGTCCAGAATGTCTCTCTGGCTTCCCTCCATGCTGTCTGTTTGTGTCTGTTTCTGCTGCTTAAGGGCGGCGCCCGATCACTTCCTGCCTTTTGTACCTGCTGTGGGTCACACCCCTTGTGCGTCCTCAGCCTATTGCTGTCTGTCACTTGGTATATAGCTCAGCAGCTCCCTTCTATCCCTGCCTGAGCATAGTGTTTCCTTCAGTGTGTGCTTGCACTCTGAAGGTGCCAGGTCCCGTCTCTTGTCTCCTGCTTTTTGTATCAGTTCCCGTGTCTGAACTGAGTCCTGTATGTCTCCTGCTTTGCGGTATCAGCTCCCGTGTCTGAACTGTGTCCTGTATGTCTCCTGCTTTGCGGTATCAGCTCCCGTGTCTGAACTGAGTCCTGTATGTCTCCTGCTTTGCGGTATCAGCTCCCGTGTCTGAACTGTGTCCTTTTTGTGTTCTCTGGTCTGTCCTGTCTGAACACGCTCCTTGCCTGTTCGTTCCGCCTTCTAGTGGCCGATTTCCTAGACCCGCTCCTGCGTCTGGTCTGTCCTGTCTGAACACGCTCCTTGCCTGTTCGTTCCGCCTCTCTGGGGGCCGTATTCCCAGACCCGCTCCTGTATCCCTCTGCAGTGTCGGTCTCCTCCGTACACTCAGTTCCAGTCTGAACTCTCTCCTGTCCTTTACCTGTTTTGCCTCTATGTCCGTTCCCTTCCTTTTTCTGCAGAGTCTGAACTCGTACCTAACTCCTGCTTGTTGTCTCTGCAAGTACTGTGTGAGTATCTGGCTCTGTCTTTCCCTTCCTGTCTGTTCCGTGTGAACAGAGCCCTGTCCTCCCTGCTCAGCCTTGTCTGCACTCTAGCTGTGCTTGCCTGTAACCCTCTGCCTGTATTGTTCCTGAGTCCCGGTGTGTACTGGGTCCTATCCCGCCTGTGTTCCTACCTGCTAGTGCCTCCCTGTCTGCACTCTAGCTGTGCTTGCCTTTACCCCCCTGCCTGCATACCCGCCTGCCTGCATACTAGTCGTGCCTGCCTATACCCTCCAGTCTGTGTGCCAGCCTACCAGCCTGTTCCTGTATTCCCCTGTGTGGGTCAACAGCCGTGTCCGGGGTCTGTCCTGGAGTAGCACCTGGTCCCTCTGCTCGGTTCCTCCTTGGTGCACTGGCGTCGTATGCCGTCGTGCGACCCTGGTCGGATCGGGTGAATACTTAGTCACGCCCCTCCAGGCATTCACTCTCCGGCACGGTCCAGTGGAATCACTACCAATCACACGCACACGCCGCTTAGCCCGGGCGTGTGCATAACAGCATGCTCAGGCCATGGTTCCCGTTGAGCCCCACGGCCTTCGCTCTTTGAGAAGTTTTTCCAGCGAATACATGCATTAAAATAAAATAAATAAATTTTTTTTCCCCCTTTAGCTGAGTTCCAGGCGAGTTACGCACCCGTCCAGATGGATCTATCAGCCCTCGTTCCTGCGGATCCGCCACGTTACTATGGGGATCCAAGACAGTGTCGTGCATTTGTGGAGCAATGCATGCTACACTTTAAGGCCTACCCTCTCTATTTTCCTTCCGATTGGGCTAAAGTGGCCTTTATGATTGACTACCTAGCGGGTGATGCCTTGAAATGGGTCACCCCCCTATGGGAAGCATGGGATCCTGTCATCCTTGACCTGCAGGCCTTCCTGGTGGCCTTTCGTATGGTCTTCGAGGACCCTAACTCTGAAGCCCCTGCTGAAGCTTCACTTCCCAATATCCCGGAGCAGCCCCGACGGGTAATGTGTGTGGGTAGCGCAATAGTCCTCCAGCCCAATGAGACTACTGCCCACCCAGAATCCTCACAGGGTGACTACGCTTTCCGGAATACTTCTCTCAACCTCAAGAGGCAGTCCAGACGTGCTAGACTTAGAGGCAAGCCGTCACGCCAGGGTCTGTCCTCCCTGAGACCTCCTGACCCCAACCTTGAAGTCCCTACTGAAGCTTCATCTCCCTGTATCCCGGAGAAACCCCAATGGGTAATGTGCGTGGGTAGTGCACCAGTTCTCCTGGCCGAAGAGACTTCTGCCCATCCAGACTCCACACAGGAGAACTTCCTGCACCCGGCATCAGATGCTTCTTTCTCTTTAACCGGTGTGCATGTCCAAGGATGCTCCAAAGCTGTGGTTACCTCAGAGTCTGTGCACCTCTACTACCTGGCGGAGGATCCCCTGTTGCCTCCTGAACCCTCCGGGATACCACTCGATGACAAATGGAGAGAGACTTCTCTACACCCGGTACTCAATACTTTGTCCGCTTCGTCCTGTGAGCCTGACAATGGGTACCCCAAAGTGGTAGTTACCTCCGAGTCTCTACACCCCTCCGACCAGGCGGAGGACCTCCAGTTGTCTCCTGAACCCTTCGGGGTGCTACCTGGTAGCGAAAGGACAGAGACTCTCCTATACTCTGTACCTGATACCTCGCTCGCTTCGTCCAGTGAGTCCAACTTAGTGTACTCCGAAGCAGAGGTTACTCCTGAGTCTCTACACCCCTCCGACCAGGCGGAGGACCTCCAGTTGTGTTCAGAATCCTTCGGGGTGCCACCTGGTGGTGAATGGACAGAGACTTTCCTATATCCTGGATCTGATACCTCGCTTGCTTCGTCCAGTGAGTCCGACCTAGTGTACTCTGAAGCAGAGGTTACCCGTGAGTCTCTACACCCCTCTGACCAGGCGGAGGACCGCCAGCTGTCTCCAGAACCCTTCGGGGTGCCACCTGGTGGTGAATGGACAGAGACTTTCCTATACTCGGTACCCGATACCTCGTCTGCTTCCTCCAGTGAGTCCGACCTAGTGTACTCTGAAGCAGAGGTTACCCGTGAGTCTCTACACCCCTCTGACCAGGCGGAGGACCGCCAGCTGTCTCCAGAACCCTTCGGGGTGCCACCTGGTGGTGAATGGACAGAGACTTTCCGATACTCGGTACCCGATACCTCGCCTGCTTCCTCCAGTGAGTCCGACCTAGTGTACTCTGAAGCAGTTGTTTTCTCTGAGCCTCTGCACTCTTCTGACCCGGCGGAGGACCTCCAGTTGTTTCCTGAATCCTCCGGGATATCACCAGATAACAAAGAGACAGTGACTTTTCCTCATTATGTACCTGATAACCCGTCTATTTCTTCCTGTGAGCTTGACAAGATGTACCTCGAAGCAGAGATTACCCTTAAGTCTCTGTCCCCCTCCAACCCAGTGAACGACTGGCCCTCGAATTCCCTGCGGAAGATTCTGGCAGGCCTGAAGAAGAGGGGGCGTAAGGGGGGAGGTGCTGTAACATACCTGGCGGCGTCCTTGCATGGTGGTCCATCTCCCACTGTGCAAGAGGGCGCACTTGATCTCCTGTCCAGAATGTCTCTCTGGCTTCCCTCCATGCTGTCTGTTTGTGTCTGTTTCTGCTGCTTAAGGGCGGCGCCCGATCACTTCCTGCCTTTTGTACCTGCTGTGGGTCACACCCCTTGTGCGTCCTCAGCCTATTGCTGTCTGTCACTTGGTATATAGCTCAGCAGCTCCCTTCTATCCCTGCCTGAGCATAGTGTTTCCTTCAGTGTGTGCTTGCACTCTGAAGGTGCCAGGTCCCGTCTCTTGTCTCCTGCTTTTTGTATCAGTTCCCGTGTCTGAACTGAGTCCTGTATGTCTCCTGCTTTGCGGTATCAGCTCCCGTGTCTGAACTGTGTCCTGTATGTCTCCTGCTTTGCGGTATCAGCTCCCGTGTCTGAACTGAGTCCTGTATGTCTCCTGCTTTGCGGTATCAGCTCCCGTGTCTGAACTGTGTCCTTTTTGTGTTCTCTGGTCTGTCCTGTCTGAACACGCTCCTTGCCTGTTCGTTCCGCCTTCTAGTGGCCGATTTCCTAGACCCGCTCCTGCGTCTGGTCTGTCCTGTCTGAACACGCTCCTTGCCTGTTCGTTCCGCCTCTCTGGGGGCCGTATTCCCAGACCCGCTCCTGTATCCCTCTGCAGTGTCGGTCTCCTCCGTACACTCAGTTCCAGTCTGAACTCTCTCCTGTCCTTTACCTGTTTTGCCTCTATGTCCGTTCCCTTCCTTTTTCTGCAGAGTCTGAACTCGTACCTAACTCCTGCTTGTTGTCTCTGCAAGTACTGTGTGAGTATCTGGCTCTGTCTTTCCCTTCCTGTCTGTTCCGTGTGAACAGAGCCCTGTCCTCCCTGCTCAGCCTTGTCTGCACTCTAGCTGTGCTTGCCTGTAACCCTCTGCCTGTATTGTTCCTGAGTCCCGGTGTGTACTGGGTCCTATCCCGCCTGTGTTCCTACCTGCTAGTGCCTCCCTGTCTGCACTCTAGCTGTGCTTGCCTTTACCCCCCTGCCTGCATACCCGCCTGCCTGCATACTAGTCGTGCCTGCCTATACCCTCCAGTCTGTGTGCCAGCCTACCAGCCTGTTCCTGTATTCCCCTGTGTGGGTCAACAGCCGTGTCCGGGGTCTGTCCTGGAGTAGCACCTGGTCCCTCTGCTCGGTTCCTCCTTGGTGCACTGGCGTCGTATGCCGTCGTGCGACCCTGGTCGGATCGGGTGAATACTTAGTCAAGCCCCTCCAGGCATTCACTCTCCGGCACGGTCCAGTGGAATCACTACCAATCACACGCACACGCCGCTTAGCCCGGGCGTGTGCATAACAATATAGAGTTTCTGATTGACCACTTTCTTCCATGGTACAAAAAGAAGAACGATGCCATCCATAGCAAAATTATCTTCATACTGACAATGCACCATGTCATGCTGCAAAGAATATCTCTGAGTCATTGGCTGCTATGGGCATAAAAGGAGAGAAATGTATAGTGTGGCCACCATCCTCCCCTAAACTCAAACCTATTGAGAACCTTTGGAGAATCCTCAAGCAAAAGATCTGTGAGGGTGAGGGGCTGTTTGCATCAAAACAGCAGCTCTGGGGGCTATTCTGACATCTAGCAAAGAAACCCAAGCAGAAACTCTCAAGATCAATGGATGCATCAATTGTGAAGGTGACATCAAAGAAGAGGTCCTATGTTAACATGTAACTTGGCCTGTTAAGATATTTTTGATTGAAAATGCTTTTGATTTCAGTAAATGTGATCTCTTAATGCTGCAAATTCAATAAATGACCATTTTCAGTTCTTTACAACCAATAAAATGTTTTGAAACTGTTGTGCATAATAATTTGGAACAGTGCATTTTGAGGTTTTTTTACTTTTGAAAACAATACTGTGAGCTTTGATAAATTTGTCCAAAAAAAATGATTTATACTCTAAATTTATGATTTTAACATAATACTGACTCAATTGTATCAACCATTTAGGAAAATCAGAGAAAAATAGCATTTGTATAATAATTTTCAACACGGTGTAGTTACACTGAGCTTGTAAGCTTTGCCCCTGACGCTGGCTGGGATTGCTATATTACTAGAATATAAGGAGATGCTGCGGGTTAGAGCAGCTGCAAGGCAACGTGACAGGAGCAGAAAGCCATCTGTGCTCACTATCTCTGGGGATAAGCTGCAGAAGGAGATTGTTCTTATAAGGCCGGGGTCACACAAACGTATGTTCTCTCATGAGAGAATCGGCTTTATTATGCTAATGTCACTCTGATCAAACTGAGATAGAGTTTGAGCCGAGTGTCAGTTCACTTCGATCCCATTCTCTCGCTTGCAAGGATCAGAGCACAGGTGTGGAAGATGGATATGGATACCTTAATTTTTCCATCTTCTCCATTGTCTGAGTCCGCGAATGTCAGACTGCACTTGGAGGACATCCAAGTGCAGTACGATGTTTCACAGGCACCCACAGACTTGAATGGGAGCACATAATCCGAATTCTGGAGCCGTTCGCAGCATGCTGCAATTTTTTTCTCATATCAAATAGGCATGAGACAAAAATTAGCAGATCTGCACTGCCCCACAGTATACACACGTGGTCAAAATTGTTGGTACCCCTCGTTTAATGAAAGAAAAACCCACAATGGTCACAGAAATAACTTGAATCTGACAAAAGTAATAATTAATTAAAAATCTATGAAAATGAACAAATGAAAGTCAGACATTGCTTTTCAACCCTGCTGCCACAGAATTTAAAAAAAATTAAACTCATGAAATAGGCCTAGACAGAAATGATGGTTCCCCTGAAAATAATGTGACAAAAGGGACATGTTAAATCAAGTTGTGTCCACTAATTAGCATCACAGGTGTCTACAATCTTGTAATCAGTCAGTGGGCCTGTATATAGGGCTACAAATACTCACTGTGCTGTTTGGTGACATGGTGTATACCACACTCAACGTGGACCAGAGGAAGCAAAGGAAAGAGTTGTCTCAGGAGATTATAAAGACAATTATAGACAAGCATGTTAAAGGTAAAGGTTATAAGACCATCTCCAAGCAGCTTGATGTTCCTGTGACTACAATTGCACATATTATTCAGAAATTTAAGATCCATGGGACTGTAGCCAACCTCCCTGGACGTGGCCACAGGATGAAAATTGATGACAAATCAAAGAGACGAATAATACGAATGGTAACAAAAGAGCCCAGGATAACTTCTAAAGAGATTAAAGGTGAACTTCAAGCTCAAGGAACATCAGCGTCAAATCGCACCATCCATCGATGTTTTATCCAAAGTGGACTTCATGGGAGAACACCATTGTTGAAAAAAAATCATAGAAAAGCCAGACTGGAATTTGCCAAACTACATGTTGACAAGACACAAAGCTTCTGGGAGAATGTCCTATGGACAGATGAGACAAAAATGGAAGTTTTTGGCAAGGCACATCAGCTCTATGTTCACAGACGGAAAAATGAAGCATATCAAGAAAAGAACACTGTCCCTACTGTGAAACATGGAGGAGGCTCTGTTATGTTCTGGGGCTGCTTTGCTGCATCTGGCACAGGGTGTCCTGATTCCGTGCAGGGTACAATGAAATCTCAAGACTATCAAGGGATTCTAGAGAGAAATGTGCTTCCCAGTGTCAGAAAGCTTGGTCTCAGTCGCAGGTCATGGGTCTTGCAACAGGACAATGACCCAAAACACACAGCTAAAAACACCCAAGAATGTCTAAGAGGAAAACATTGGACTATTCTGAAGTGGCCTTCTATGAGCCCTGACCTAAATCCTGTTGAGCATCTTTGGAAAGAGCTGAAACATGCCGTCTGGAAAAGGCAACCTTCACACACGAGAAAACTAGAGCTGTTTGCTCATGAGGAGTGGGCCAAAATACCTGTCAAGAGGTGCAGAAGTCTCATTGACAGTTACAGGAATCGTTTGATTGCAGTGATTGCCTCAAAAGGTTGTTCAACAAAATATTAAGTTAAGAAGTGTACCATCATTTCTGTCCAGGCCTATTTCATGAGTATCATTTTTTTTTAAATTCTGTGGAAGCAGGGATGAAAAGCAATGTCTGACTTTCATTTGTTCATTTTCATAGATTTTTAATTTATTTTTACTTTTGTCAGATTCAAGTTATTTCTGTGACCATTGTGGGTTTTTCTTTCATTAAACGAGGGGTACCAACTATTTTGACCACGTGTGTAACACTTGGCCATATTATATGCTCGTGTGAGCCAGGGCCCCACTATCAGTATTTGGTCAGTATTCGGTCAGTATTTTATCTCATGAGTGAGAGCCAAAACCAGGTGAGGAACAATCAGAGAGAAGGTATAATAGAAATAAATCACCAATTCTGCATTTATCACCCGCTCCTGGTTTTGTCTCCCACTCCTGAGAAAAAATACTGAACAAATACTCATAGTGAGGCCGTTGCCTTAGGCTAACATCACAATATCTTTAATGTATTCAATTAACCGAATGGATTGTGTTCTCTGTAAATGTCAGTGCTATTTAGTATGGGTGAGTGTATTCCATGTCCTGCCCTCAGTTAACCTTCAGGAGATTGTTCAGTCTTCTGAAATATATTTCCTTCTGCATTTATCACCCACTCCTGGTTTTGGCTCCCACTCCTGAGAAAAAATACTGACCGAATACTGACCAAATACTGATAGTGGGGTCGTGGCCTAAGCATAAGAAGATGGGTGTTGACAATTTCACTGCCATCATCAATACTCCAAATGAGTACACTCTGATATCAATGCAGAAAAATGAATCAAATATACTAGTGAAAAGTAGCCGTTTGGAAGCCAATTTCCTGTACTTTTTACAGTAATAAAGTTTCATAAAAAATAATAAATAAAAATGTAGTTAAACTTTAAACTGGCGGATAACTATAGAGCAGTATTGTCAAGAGTCTTCTAAGAATTTGGAACTGAAATGCTCTCTGTGGACATTAGTTCATGTTCCAGCCAGAGTGCACTTCCTATGCAGATTTCTTGCTGCTCACTTGCCAGGTGTTGGAGTCTAGTAAGAGAGTAGAGTAAATTCTTAAAACATCTAATAATGCTCTAAGTATTTTGGAGATGTCCAACTTTAATCCAAATAATTCAATGAATTCAAGTCCTGAGTATCACTTTACATGCACTTTCAAGATTTTGCGTAACTTACTAGAAACTTTCAGCCTGTGAACCAGGTTTTGTCATCTCTTGATATTTTTCAGTAGGTGCTAAATTATCAAAACTTAACTTTGAATGTATAACATTTGTAAATAACATGCCTTATACAAGAACGCTTACCTTCTGAAATAACTTTGACTATGTACAGATAGCAGATGAGCAGGCTCTTAATTTCATATGAATCCAATCGGGTATAAGGAGACACGGTGCTCTTTGTGGAGCTTCTACGCATCTGAAGAGGTCAGAAAAAAAAGAACCATTAAAGTGAATCTGTCAGAAGGTTTTTGGTATGTAATTGGAGAGCAGCATGATGTAGAGAAGAGTCTGATTACATTGATGTGTCACTTACAAGGCTGTGTGTTGCTGTTTCAATAAAATAAGTGTTTTATCAGCAGGAGGTTATCACTACAGGACTAGGTGTCTAGTGCTTCCTAGTCAACTGCTCTGTGTAACCCTGTCCCCACCACTGACTGGCAGCTTTCTGTCAATGTTCAGTGCACACAGAAAGCTGCCAATCAGTGGTGTGGGCGGGGTTAAACAGGGATCAGCATTCTGAGCACTGATAGACCTGCAGCAGAGAAAACTGTGATGGTCTCAAAATGACAGCAAGCAGACCAACAAGTGGCACACTGCAGGAATCAGGGTCTCTGTCCCAACATCATGCTGCTCTCAGATTACATAGCAAAAATCTACTGACAGATTCCCTTTTGACCGACAAACAGGCAGTTCTTTGATATAATTTGCAAATTACTCAGCTAACATAATATAATAAGCTAATGGTTTATTATATCCTGTCACTACTGTCTGCAGTACTACACTTCTTCTATGGGACACCCATTCTATGGAATTCATTGTGCTGGCTATTATACAAGTTCATAACATTCCCACATTTAAACATGCCTTATCATGTAACCATAGTCCTCATCTCAGACACAAATTAGCTTGGCCATGTTATCTGCTTCTAATATATCAAACACTCGATACACGATGGGTTTTGCTACTCTATGTACGTATATTCTCTTTCCAACACAAGAGGCTGGTGCCCTGTATAAAATTAACACCATATATAGTAAGTTCTTAAAGACAGGTACTTTTCTCTTTTTATCTCATTGGGTGCTGATTTATTTTGAAGTGATTTGATGTTATATACCGTAAATAAAATATTCTATTATTACACTGAATGAAGTTTCCAACAACACACAACTTCCTTTTAAAGTTTCCAGAGCAAGGAAACTATGTCTTATCTTTTAAAGCATTACAAAAAAAAACAGAGATAATTCATGAATGCAGAAAAGGAAAGTGTATCACCTCCAAAACATGGAATATAATTTATCAAAATAAACAAACTAATCAATAGTCACTTTAACCCCTTAAGAACCTAGCCTCATTTTTTAAATCTGCCCACTGTCACTTTATGTGGTAATAAATTTGGAACGCTTCAACAGATCCCAGTGATTCTGAGACTGTTTTTTCATGACACATTGTACTTCATGATATTGGTAAAATTTGTTCAAGTTGAGTTTATTTGTGAAAATATCAGAAATTTGGCAAAAATTTAGAAAATTTCACAATTTTCAAAATTTTAATACTTATGCCCTTAAACCAGAGTTATGTCACACAAAATAGTTAATAAATAACATTTCCCACATGTCTAATTTACATCAGCACAATTTTTGAAACATAATTTTTTTTTTGTTAGGACGTTATAAGGGTTAAAAGTTGATCAGCAATTTCTCATTTTTACAACAAAATTTACAAAAATATTTATTTAGTGACCACATCACATTTGAAGTGACTTTGAGGGGTCTATATGACAGAAAATACCCAAAAGTGACACCATTCTAAAAACTGCATCCCTCAAGGTGCTCAAAACCACATTCAAGAAGTTTATTAACCCATCAGGTGCTTCACAGAAATTAATTGAATGTGGAAGGAAAAAATGAACATTTTACTTGTTTTTACAAAAAGTTTACTTTAGACTCAATTTTTTTTATTTTCATAAGTGTAACAGGAGAAAATGAACCACAACATTTGCTGTACTATTTCTCCTGAGTACACCGATACCCCATATGTGGGTGAAAACCACTGTTTGGGTGCATGGCAGGGCTCAGAAGGGAAGGAGCCCCATTTGTCTTTTTGAATGCAAAATTTGCTGGAATTGTTAGCAGACGCCATGTCAAGTTTGGAGAGCCCCTGATGTGCCTAAACATTGGAAACCTCACACAAGTGACCCCATATTAGAAACTAGACCCCTCAAGGAATGTATCTAGATGTGTAGTGAGCACCTTGAACCCACAGGTGCTTCACAGAAGTTTATAACGTAGAGACGTGAAAATAAAAAAATCACATTTTTCCCACAAAAAAAATGTTTTAGCCCCACATTTTTTATTTTCACAAGGGTAACAGGAGAAAATGGACACCAAAATTTGCTGTGCACTTTTTCCTGAGTGTGCCAATACCGTGTATGTGGTCGAAAACTACTTTTGAGGCACAGTGCGAAGCTTAGAAAGGAAGAAGCGCCATATTGGAATTCAGATTTTGTTGGAATGGTTTGAGGGTGCCATGTCACATTGGCAGAGTCCCTGAGGAGCCAGAACAGCAGAAACCCCCCAAAAGTGACCTCATTTTACAAACTCCACCTCTCATCTATGGGTGCAGTGAGCATGTTGACACCACATGTGCATCACAGAAATTTATACCATTGGGTGGTGAAGAAAGAATAATTACATTTGTTTTAGAACCAAATTTGAAATTTTTATGAGGGCTAATTGAAAAAAATGGACCTCACGGTTTGTTGTGCAATTTCTCCTGAGTGCGCAAATACCCTACATGTAATCGGGAACTACTTTTGAGGCACAGTGCAAAGCTCAGAAGGGAAGGAGCGCCATATCATAGTGCAGATTTAACTCTTATGGTTTGCGGGTACCATAACCTACTGGTAGAGCCCCTAAGGTGCCAGAACAGCAGAATCCCCCCCATAAGTGACCATTTTCGGGCACATGACATTTTTTGATCGCTTTCCATTCTGGGCAGAATAAACAAAAAACAGTAATTCAGGAATTGTTTTTTGTTTTTGTTTTTATGTTGTTCCGCGTGTGGTAAAATTGATAAGGCAGCTTTATTCTTCGGGTCAGTACGATTACAGTGATGCCACATTTATATTGTTTTTTTTTTTAATGTTTTTGAACTTTGACATAATATAAACTTTTATAGAAAAAATAATTATTTTTGCATCGCTGTATGCCGAGAGCTGTAACTTTTTGAGGTACAAGAGGCCGGTTTCAGCGGTACAATTTTTATTTACATTTGCCTCTTTGATCGCGTTTTGTTTCACTTTTTTCCAGCAGTATGATGAAAAAGCATAGTTTCCCATGTTTTTTTTTTTTTTACGGCATTCACTAAAGGGGTTAACTAGTGTGACACGTTTATAGATCGGGTTGTTCCGGACGCAGCAATACCAAACGTGTACTTTTTTCGTTTATTTTTATACATAAAAATGTTTATTTATTAGTGTAATATTTTTTATTATTTCTTTTTAGATTTTTAAATTTTTCTTTTTTTTTAACTTTTTACGCAGTCCTTCAATGGGACTTTCACTTTTTTCATAGGTATAATGCATTGCAATGCACTAGCTTTGAGTATGGTCTCAGAAGCATTCCGTAGCTTGGTGACCCGGGGGTCATCATGGCAACGATCGAGTCCCATCACGGGGACCTTGATCTGGAGGCAGAGGGAGCTCGCGTCCTTCTGCCTGGCTCCTTGCGATCGCTCGTAATCGCAGCATTTAGTGGGTTAACAGCCAGGGGCGGTGCTGGCTGCTAGTGCTAGTGCCACTGGCAGCGCTGAGCTCCTGCTCTGATAGGGCAAGAGAAGCTGATATTTCAGCACCTCCTGTGCGATCATGCTGTGATTGGTCAGTCAGATTGATTGACCGATCACAGCGATCTGGGTGCGGGGACAGACGGCATGGATCCCTGCAGCTCTTCCTGTGCCACTCAGCTGTCACTGACATCTGTAAGCACTGACCTGTCACTGTCACTGACAGTTCAAAGTCATGACAGGCATAGCACATCATGGTGCGGGAACTGACACCCACTCAAGAAGTGCTATGTCTGTCATTAGACATTAAGGGGTTAATGGTAAATTGATAATATTATTGGTAATTTTTCAATAATACATAGGAATGGAAGTAGTGTGCAACTGTGACCTGCCTGCTGTTCTGTTAACAGCCAAATCACAGTTTTTAATAGTAATACAGCAGCAAGTTGCTGACAGTCACATTGCAGCTATTGGACACAAAACCAAAGTCAATGTGTAGCTTTGGTTTTGATCATTTTTTTGTCCGTATAAGGGCTCGCTCACACTACCGTATTTTCGGTCTGAGTGCTTTCCAGGAGAAAAATGGAACGCATTTGGGCGAATTTAATTCCATGAAGCACTGCAGATGAGCGATTGTTTTTCACTGACCGAATCTGTGTGTGAAAAAAAATCGCAGCGTGCATTAGTTTCTTCCGTAAATCAGATGAGACTCACCCGTTCAAGTCTATAAGTGCGTGTAAAAAAATTGGATGCCATACAGAGCCATAGTACAGCATCTGATTTTTACAGATACACTGCAATTCTGTAACATAGGAAACAGTCAATGGTCTTGTAAATGATTAATAGCTGCTGCTGTAAAAAACGGATTACATACGAATGGCAAGTGAGAAAAAAATCGTCCCACTTTTCTGGATGAAACTCTGAACGATATTTTCTATGTTCGTGTGAACCTACGTTAACAAGGAGTAAAATTCAGAGGGATGACGGAACGCGACTGAGGATTTCTGAAATTACCAATAAACTAATACAGTATCAGCAAAAAAACTGACATGAATGAGTTAGGAAGTGGGTTATTTTTTGATCTGCACTTATTTTGTATGGAAAGAAATGGACAACTAGAATAAATTTGCATCTGCAAGGAGTTTGTATGTTCTCCCCGTGTTTGTGTGGGTTTCCTCCGGGGTCTCCGGTTTCCTCCCACACTCCAAAGACATACTGATAGGGAATGTACTGTAGATTGTGAGCCCCAATGGGGAGAGTGCCCATAATGTCTATAAATCATCTGAATTGTAAAGCTCTGCGGAATATATTGGCGCTATATAAATAAAAAGATTATTATTATTATAAATTTGTTTCTAAGCGTTATAATTAGTGTTGAGTGAATTTGTTCGGCATTGCATGACAGCGCGTGACAGTATGGCAAATCAGGGATGTTCGTGGGCAGAGCCGATTTTTTGGCGCAAACAAGCCGGCACCCCGAACACAAACATGAATTTGAAATGTCGAACAAATTCACTCATCTCTAGTTATAATCAATGCTCAGAAGCATCAACATCTTTATAACATTCAGAGAAGACTGGGTGGCTCAAGAAGAGATGCAACCAAGTCTTCTAATTTGTAATTTCCTCTCTACTTTTTGCTTTAAAGGGATTTCAGAAAACTCCTGCTCCCTGGCTGCAGTTTGTTATATATGAACAAACTGTGCTTTATTCACCCTCCCTGGGTCCACTGCTGGGTCTCCACCACTGCTATAGGTATCTGACATTGTCTGCATAGCTGATGTTAAGTTAATAACATTGCAGCCCATCAGTGAGCTCAGCGGGGCGTGCCGTCTACTCGGGCAGAGCCGTTGAGCTCAGTTATTGGCTGCAGCGCTGTCAACATGACATCATCACTGCAGAACATAACAGTCACCGGGAGTAGTGACAGAGATGCAGCACTGGACCTGGAGAGGGAAAGTAAAACACATGGTTTTGAAAAAAAAAATACTTTAATTTTTGACTTCTCTAATATGAAACATACTGTGGACAACTGTCAGACAATCAGATGCTGACCCATAGGAATTTTGTGATAAAGACAGCTTTTAGTGACGTAAAAACCTACATTTTCCCCATTCATGTGCTCCATTGTCACATCCGTGTTGATAGATCCACGTGAGTCCTCTCTGTTCATGATGCAACCATTTGAGAATGAGGAGATGTAACCTTCAATCAGAACAAAGGACATGTTATTAAATTACATTCCAATAAATCACTTTGAACATTTGTGCAGAGCTCCACGTGTGGCTGTTAGAAGCAGATGATGGCTGAATAACACAGTCATCATCTGCCAGAAAAGATGCAAACTCAGTTCCTGAGCCTGCATCAAAGTCATTGAGCAGAGATGTGACGTGCCAGTATGTCATATGTTGCAAAGGGGTTAATAACCTCATTTATAAAATGCCAAAGTGTGAAAGAGCGTGTTTTCCTGCAAGAGACGCTCATACTCGATACTGAATAAATCAAGATATTTAGAAAATTTTGTTTCCATTTTTTCATCATTTGCAAATGTCTATGCATCCTGTGATTTCCATAATTCCACCACATCTCCCCGCACCGCCACGGTATAAATATTACATTTTAAGAAATTCACTGCAGCTTTACAGACTGGTACAACCTGACATTTTGATCATTTGCTATGAGAAGAAAAATGTTGATATACAGAACGGTTGCATGATTTTCGGCATTGTTGCCGTTATTGCTAGAAATGAAATGGTAACTGAAAATTTACGTCTGTTTTTTTTCCTGCTGTTAATTTCATTTATTAAACAAACTGAGTAAGTGGTACAATGTATCATGAATGATGTCAAAGTTTCCTAATATAAATGTTCATGACTGCCACGTTTACAATATTGTTGTAACACTTACTGATTTGTTATAACAGTAAACAGGGACTCGCTGTATATCAGGATTAAAGGGAATTTATAACCAGAGGTTATACTTTCATGGTACAACTCCTTTAAGAGACAATTCCTTAATGAAAACTCGCTTGTACTACTAGAGGCCTATATAAAGCAGGGAGGAAAAGGATGGAAAGATAACATTAAGACTTTATAAAAAATATTATTATTATTATTATTACTAACCAGTTGAATACCAGGCCATTTACTCCTGTCCTGACCAGGCACATGTTAGTTTTTTTTTTTCGTACATGTGGTTTAAAGCGCTGAAAATTATTTTCTTGATATTCAAATAATTTTTGCATCTTTTTTTCGTGATTTGTGGGGCCTAATTTTTAAGTTATTTTCATTTTTTTCCCCTCAATATTGGCCATATTGGTGGGATTATGAAGGAAAACGTTTTCACAGTTTTTTTATGACCACTAATATACATTTTAGATTGTGTTCTTTTCTCTGTAAAAAATTTTTTTTTTAGATATCATTCATTGTTTTTTTTCCCTCTACCGAAACAGCTAGTGATAAAGCTATGGTTGCATAACAGAGCTCTGTTATGACTGGGTCTCCTAGGAACCGGCAGATCCTGCTCCCCCTCTAAACCAAGTGATCATATGACCGCTGGGTCCGGAGATAGAAGCACTGTCAGCTTTTCCTATTCTGTATACACAGCGCTTGTTCAGCACTGTATACAGTGAACGGAAATGCAGATATGGTAATAAACCAACTCTGCCTTCTATATTGCAGTCCAGCTGTGTTTGACAGCTGGTTTCCTGCTCATGCAGGTGCACAATCTTCTGCAGCTGCTCTAAAGTGCTGTGACGTTTTAGAAAGTCACTACAGAGTATAATGCTTCAGGCTGGGGCTTCAGGCAGCTTTTGGTCTGCAGATGGCTACAATGTTTTCCCATTGGGAAAAAAGTTGTGGGTGTAATAAAGGCTATCTCCTTTTGGGGAAAAACTGATGTTTCACTTATCGCAGACGTGATTTAAATACACTACATACTGTAGATAAGATTTTTTGTCTATTTTTTACAGAGATCATGACAGTCTATGTCTGTAGTGCATTACACGGGCTGTTATAGTCTGCCCTGTAGGCTATTATGGATTCAGTCCCTCCTGTAAAAGAGACATTCTTAAAGTGTTCTCGAATAATATAGCAACCCATTCCATTATCTACTGTAATCTAAAGTAACATTTTTTGTGTTTTTTTTTTTTAATTGACAAGTTATTACTCACCAGCATCTTTGTCTATGATCAAACTTGATCTGTTGGAAGGAGAAGAAAAGCTGCACATAAATGTGTCCCTGGACGCCTGCAAAAAAATAATGTAGTGTAAGTAAGTGACGATCATTTAATGGGAACCGGTTCATTATTCATGCTGCCAATACCTCAGACAGTATAAAATACAAACAGGCTCTTTGGTTTCTGACAGCTTTGTTTTACTCTAAAACTCTGCGAAACTCTGCTGGTTTGTCGTGACTCCAGACAGCGCAAAACCACTTCCGTTCCCGGCATCTATTTCTGACATATCCCTAGGAATGGGCAGCATCTGGATGCCAAGCTTAATAGGTGTTGTGTATCACACAACCCTCTTAGGTGAGCAGTTCTATTAGTTCTTTACCAATTACTTAGAAGGGTCAGCTTTATTCTCATTTGCACAAAGAAAGTCTAGAAGCAAAGGGATGAAATTGAATGGGAGAAGATACAGATTAGATATTAGAAAACACTTTTTGACAGTGAGGGTGATCAATGAGTGGAACAGGCGGCCAGGAGAGGTGGCGAGTTCTCCTTCCCTGGAAGTCTTCATAGGCTGGACAGACATCTGTCTGAGATGGTTTAGTGAATCCTGCATTGAGCAGGGGTCGGACACTATGACCCTGGAGGTCCCCTCGAACTCTAACATTCTAGGATTCTATAAGTGGGACAAGACTCGTTGTTATTTATTTCTTTAATTTTTTTTGTATGTGCAAACAATCGATTTGCTAAGAAAGTACATGTGAAAAGGCACAATGATTGTGTCCTCTGTTATTCAACTTATTTATTAATTATATAGAAGAAGGGATTAATAGTGCTGTCTGTATTTTTTGCAGATGAGACGAAACTAAGTAGTATAGTGCAGTGTGCAGTCTATAGAAGATCTTCATAAATTGCAGGCTAACTTGGACAAACTGAGTGGTTGGGTATCCACTTGGCAGATGAGGTTCAATGTTGAGGAATATAAAGTTATGCATCTGGCCACTGATAACCTGCACGCATCATATGTTCTAGAGGCAGTAAAACTAGGAGTATAACTTTTGGAGAAGGATCTGGGTGTACTTGTAGATTGCAGATTAAATAAGGATAGTGTCATGTGTTAAAAGAAGTATGAACTTAAGGACATAATACTACCACTTTACAAATAGTGCAATCTCATCTGGAATATTCAGTTCAGTTCTGGGCGTTAGTTCAGTGAAAGAATGCCCTGAAGTTAGAAAAAGTACAAAGAAGAGCCACAAAACTGATAAGGGGCATAGTTATGAAGAAAAATGAATCATTTAATATTCAGAAGAAATGTATAGGGGTGGATTTGATTAACAAGTACATAAATGGCCCATACCAAAAGTATGTTTCATGTAAATCCCACTCAAAAGTCAAGGGGCATTTCCTCTGTCTGGAGTAAGAAAGATTCAATTTCCAGAGGAGAAAAGGCTTCTTTACCATAAAAATTATTAATCTGTGGAATAGTCACCCTCAAAAGCTGGTCTGAGCGGGAACCGTTGATGGTTTCAAAAAGTACTTGGATGCTTTTTTTTTAGAAGAAAATAACAGGTGTTTATACATATTAGATGACCAGTAGCTATCTCACCCAACTCTCCTATACACAGGAGTGCTTGTTCAGCCGAATGCTCCGGTGTTCTCTTTGATCTCAAGGAGAACAAAAGGGTCGGCAGTCAAAAATCAGACATGCCGGATCCTTAACTCCCCAACAACCAATTGTCCGGAGCTTCCATACTTATTACTTTCTCATTTTCACAGAATGTAATCCTGCAATGTTTACGACTAATTGCAGGCGCTGGCACGTTGGAACCCTTAGCATTATGTTTAGTCTCTTAGTTTATACAATATGATGTACAGTGGGTGCAGAAAGTATTCAGACCCCTTTAAAATTTTCACTCTTTTTTTCATTGCAGCCATTTGGTAAATTCTAAATAGTTCATTTTTTTTTCTCATTAAAGTACACTCTGCACCCCATCTTGACTGAAAAAAAAACAGAAATGTAGAAATTTATGCAAATTTATTAAAAAAGAAAAACTGAAATAACACATGGTCATAAGTATTCAGACCCTTTGCTCAGACACTCATATTTAAGTCACATGCTGTTCATTTCCTTGTGATCTTCCTTGAGATGGTTCTACTCCTTCCTTAGAGTCCAGCTGTGTTTAATTAAACTGATAGGACTTGATTTGGAAAGGCACACACCTGTCTATATAAGACCTCACAGCTCACAGTGCATGTCAGGCCAAATGAGAATCATGAGCTCAAAGGAACTGCCCAAGGAGCTCAGAGACAGAACTGTGGCAAGGCACAGATCTGGCCAAGGTTACAAAAGAATTTCTGCATTACTCAAGGTTCCAGAGAGTACAGTGACCTCCATAATCCTTAAATGGAAGAAGTTTGGGACCATCAGAAGTCTTCCTAGACCTGGCCGTCCAGCCAAACTGAGCAATCGTGGGAGAAGAGCCTTGGTGAGAGAGGTAAAGAAGAACCCCAAGATCACTGTGGCTGAGCTCCAGAGATGAAGTAGGGAGATGGGAGAAAGTTCCACAAAGTCAACTATCACTGCAGCCCTCCACCAGTCGGGCCTTTATGGCAGAGAAGCCCGACGAAAGCCTCTCCTCAGAGCAAGACATATGAAAGCCTGCATAGAGTTTGCTCAAAAACACATGAAGGACTCCCAGACTATGAGAAATAAGATTCTCTGGTCTGATGAGACGAAGATAGAACTTTTTGGTGATAATTCTAAGCGGTATGTGTGGAGAAAACCAGGCACTGCTCATCGCCTGCCCAATACAATCCCAACAGTGAAACAAGGTGGTGGCAGCATCATGATATGGGTGTGTTTTTCAGCTGCAGGGACAGGACAACTGGATGCAATTGAAGGAAACATGAATGCGGCCAAATACAGAGATATCCTGGATGAAAACCTCTTCCAGAGTGCTCTGGACCTCAGACTTAGCCGAAGGTTCACCTTCCCACAAGACAATGACCCTAAGCACACAGCTAAAATAACAAAGGAGTGGCTTCAGAACAACTCTGTGACCATTCTTGACTGGCCCAGCCAGAGCCCTGACCTAAACCCAATTGAGCATCTCTGATATTTCAGATTTTCTTTTTTAATAAATTTGCAAAAATTTCTACATTTCTGTATTTTCAGTCAAGATGGGGTGCAGAGTGTACTTTAGTTAGAAAAAAAATTAACTTTTTGGAATTTACCAGATGGCTGCAATGAAACAACGAGTGAATAATTTAAAGGGGTCTGAATACTTTCCGTACCCACTGTATAATGTCATAATAAGAAATTACTCTATGATTCTGTTATTCCACAATTGTAGCAATATAATATCCAAATTTTAGTTAGGAAAAAATACTTACTGAGGTGGATATAGCAGTGCAGTTATACAGTGTGTCTTTGCTAGCAAACCGGGAGACATTCTCTAGCAACATCCCCACCAAGGGAAGATAAAGCTGGGCTATTTTTGCTTGCTGATTCTGCAAAACAGCCATTAATAAGTGACATAATAATTACTTTGATAAAATCATTCTGATGTATAAATAATATATTATAATGTACACGCCGGGATGTAATCAAATTCTAAAGGATAGACTGGCACCACTGTTCATGAAGTATGCCTGATCAAGGAAAGGATCGAAGTCCTGGTTCAATGTAGACAGAAACCTCGGCATCCAAAAAGATGAGAGAACTTCTTATGAGTGAGTATTGTTTTATTTTGATCCAGCAAAAAATGGTCCAACATTTGAACCAACAACAGTCTTTATCGGGGACATCTGTGGGCCCACAGCTAGCGCTTAGCCGCATCTACCTTATACTCGGATACTCGGCTCTCCCCACATACAGATGTCCTTGACAAAAACAGTTGTAGGTCAAAAATGTTGGACCATTTCTTGCCGGATCAAAATAAAACAATACTCGCTTACTGCATCAAGAAATTCTCTCTCTCATTCTTTTCGGTGCTGAAGTTTCTGTCTACATTGATGTAATCAAATGTCTTGTAAATGAAAAACGGGCATTTTTTTAAGTGTTCTGGATTTATTTTTAGCTTGTGCATCAGTGTTTATGATCTGCGCATCATCACTTTTTCTCGTACATAACAAACAGTGAGGCAGGGTAGTCAAGAGGTCCAGGGTCAGAAATCAAGAGAGCTCATCATAAATAGAGGGGTGAGAAAAAGGCTTAGTCAGGTCACAGTCCGGGGTCAGAATTCCAAGAACAAGAGCTAGACAAATGGATGGTCAAAGGCAAGGTTCTAGGTTGGGCAACAAAGATCAGAAAACAGGAACTTAGAGCACAGAGCAAATGCACACCACTTGAGCTAAGCTAAAACTGGCAAGGTCTGCTAATAGTTAGCAAGTTAAATAGCCAGTTAATCACCCAGAATGGGTGACACCTGGAAGACAGTGCAGGCTCGGCCAGACTGGGCAGCTGGACATTCAATCACAATACTGGCAGCCGAGCAAGCACCTGCCTCAGATTGGGTGATTGGGCTGTCACTCACAATACTGACAGCTCAGCACGCCCTTATCCAAAAGAGTGGCTTAGCAGTAACTCACAGCGTGGTGGAATTGTGACCCAATGCTTCTGCTACCAACTACTCAGTGATCAATTCCAGTGGTTTGCTGGACAACCTACCAGTCTGCGCAAGAGGAGAAATACACACAGCTTTTAAAATGCAATGCAAATACTAATTATATTACACGCATGTCGTCAATATGGTGAAGTTAAGCTTTACAGTGTGTGTGTATGTGCGTACATATATACATATATACAGTACAGACCAAAAGTTTGGACACGCTTTCTCATTTAAAGAAATTTCTGTATTTTCATGACTATGAAAATTGTACATTCACACTGAAGGCATCAAAACTATGAATTAACACATGTGGAATTATATACTTAACAAAAAAGTGTGAAACAACTGAAAATATGTCTTATATTCTAGGTTCTTCAAAGTAGCCACCTTTTGCTTTGATGACTACTTTGCACACTCTTGGCATTCTCTTGATGAGCGTCAAGAGGTAGTCACCAGAAATGGTCTTCCAACAATCTTGAAGGAGTTCCCAGAGATGCTTAGCACTTGTTGGCACTTTTGCCTTCACTCTGCGGTCCAGCTCACCCCAAACCATCTCGATTGGGTTCAGGTCTGGTGACTGTGGAGGCCAGGTATCTTGCGTAGCACCCCATCACTCTCCTTCCTGGTCAAATAGCCCTTACACAGCCTGGAGGTGTGTTTGGGGTCATTGTCCTGTTGAAAAATAAATGATGGTCCAACTAAACGCAAACCGGATGGAATAGTATGCCGCTGCAAGATGCTGTGGTAGCCATGCTGGTTCAGTATGCCTTCAATTTTGAATAAATCCCCAACAGTGTCACCAGCAAAGCACCCCCACACCATCACACCTCCTCCTCCATGCTTCACGGTGGGAACCAGGCATGTAGAGTCCATCCGTTCACCTTTTCTGTGTCGCACAAAGAAACGGTGGTTGGAACCAAAGATCTCAAATTTGGACTCATCAGACCAAAGCACAGATTTCCACTGGTCTAATGTCCATTCCTTGTGTTCTTTAGCCAAAACAAGTCTCTTCTGCTTGTTGCCTGTCCTTAGCAGTGGTTTCCTAGCAGCTATTTTACCATGAAGGCCTGCTGCACAAAGTCTCCTCTTAACAGTTGTTGCAGAGATGTGTCTGCTGCTAGAACTCTGTGTGGCATTGACCTGGTCTCTAATCTGAGCTGCTGTTAACCTGCGATTTCTGAGGCTGAGGCTGGTGACTGGGATAAACTTATCCTCAGAAGCAGAGGTGACTCTTGGTCTTCCTTTCCTGGGGCGGTCCTCATGTGAGCCAGTTTCTTTGTAGCACTTGATAGTTTTCGCAACTGCACTTGGGGACGCTTTCAAAGTTTTCCCAATTTTTCGGACTGACTGACCTTCATTTCTTAAAGTAATGATGGTCACTCGTTTTTCTTTACTTAGCTGCTTTTTTCTTGCCATAATACAAATTCTAATAGTCTATTCAGTAGGACTATCAGCTGTGTATCCACCTGACTTCTGCACAACACAACTGATGGTCCCAACCCCATTTATAAGGCAAGAAATCCCACTTATTAAACCTGACAGGGCACACCTGTGAAGTGAAAACCATTTCCGGTGACTACCTCTTGAAGCTCATTAAGAGAATGCCAAGAGTGTGCAAAGCAGTCATCAAAGCAAAAGGTGGCCACTTTGAAGAACCTAGAATATAAGACATATTTTCAGTTGTTTCACACTTTTTTGCTAAGTATATAATTCCACATGTGAAGATTCATAGTTTTGATGCCTTCAGTGTGAATGTACAATTTTCATAGTCATGAAAATACAGAAAAATCTTTAAATGAGAAGGTGTGTCCAAACTGTTGGTCTGTTCTGTATACATACATATATATATATATATATATATATATATATATATATATATATATATATATACACACTGCTCAAAAAAATAAAGGGAACACTCAAATAACACATCCTAGATCTGAATGAATGAAATATTCTCATTGAATACTTTGTTCTGTACAAAGTTGAATGTGCTGACAACAAAATCACACAAAAATCATCAATGGAAATCAAATTTATTAACCAATGGAGGCCTGGATTTGGAGTCACCCCCAAAATTAAAGTGGAAAAACACACTACAGGCTGATCCAACTTTGATGTAATGTCCTTAGAACAAGTCAAAATGAGGCTCAGTATTGTGTGTGGCCTCCATGTGCCTGTGTGACCTCCCTACAACGCCTGGGCATGCTCCTGATGAGGTTGCGGATGGTCTCCTGTGGGATCTCCTCCCAGACTTGGACTAAAGCATCCGTCAACTCCTGGACAGTCTGTGGTGCAACGTGATGTTGGTGGATGGAGCGAGACATGATGTCCCAGATGTGCTCAATCGGATTCAGGTCTGGGGAACTGGCGGGCCAGTCCATAGCTTCAATGCCTTCATCTTGCAGGAACTGCTGATACACTCCAGCCACATGAGGTCTGGCATTGTCCTGCATTAGGAGGAACCCAGGGCCAACCGCACAAGCATATGGTCTCAAAGGGGGTCTGAGGATCTCATCTCGGGAAGCAGTCAGGCTACCTATGGCGAGCAGCCCTCCAAAGAAATGCCACCCCACACCATTACTGACCAACTGCCAAACCGGTCATGCTGAAGGATGTTGCAGGCAGCAGATCGCTCTCCACGGCGTCTCCAGACTCTGTCACGTCTGTCACATGTGCTCAGTGTGAACCTGCTTTCATCTGTGAAGAGCACAGGGCGCCAGTGGCAATTTTGCCAATCCTGGTGTTCTGTGGCAAATGCCAAGCGTCCTGCACGGTGTTGGGCTGTGAGCACAACCCCAATCTGTGGACATCGGGCCCTCATACCACCCTCACGGAGTCGGTTTCTAACAGTTTGTGCAGACACATGCACATTTGTGGCCGGCTGGAGGTCATTTTGCAGGGCTCTGGCAGTGCTCCTCCTGTTCCTCCGTGCACAAAGGCAAAGGTAGCGGTCCAGCTGCTGGGTTGTTGCCCTCCTACGGCCCCCTCCACGTCTCCTGGTGTACTGGCCAGTCTCCTGGTAGTGCCTCCAGCCTCTGGACACTATGCTGACAGACACAGCAAACCTTCTTGCCACAGCTCGCATTGATGTGCCATCCTGGATGAGCTGCACTACCTGAGCAACTTCTGTGGATTGTAGAGTCCGTCTCATGCTACCACGAGTGTGAAAGCACAACCAACATTCAAAAGTGACCAAAACATCAGCCAGAAAGCATTGGTACTGAGATGTGCTCTGTGGTCCCCACCTGCAGAACCACTCCTTTATTGAGGGTGTCTTGATAATTGCCAATAATTTCCATCTATTGTCTATTTCATTTGCACAACAGCATGTGAAATTGATTGTCAATCAGTGTTGCTTCCTAAGTGGACAGTTTGATTTCACAGAAGTTTGATTTACTTGGAGTTATATTCTGTTGTTTAAGTGTTACCTCTATTTTTTTGAGCAGTGTATATATATATATATATATATATATATATATATATATGTATATATATATATATATATAAATACACACACACACACATATACATATATTTTTTTTTGCTTAAACCAGTAATTCACGTAATTATGCAACTCTTTGGTATATATTGTAGCAAGGAAACCTGACACCTTCCAGTAGCATGTGGCTCTCTCCTTTATTGGCCCATACAAATTGTTATTGAAAATTTCCATGGCGATTTTGAGACTTAGCCAAGTTTCATGCACGTATCAAACCAGCCTAATGCTCTAAAAGGGAAAGGGGATAAGGGACAGAAGCAGGGACAGACATTGTAACTGGCATGGAGCGCACAAACTTCATCAGTTGTACATCAGAATGAGTACAGTACATGTCCACTTCTCACATAGTTATTAAAAAAAAATAAAGAAATCATGGAGAGTGAAGGAAAAGACCCAAAATATGATGGTAAGATAAAATATTTCTGTTTTCACTATATCTACCAGGCTGTATATGCTGCCATAGGCGCTGTGAGTACTCATATTCCCTATTAGTAGGTCAGGCTAAAGCTGCCCATACATTTTGGATAACTGTAGGCCAAAGGCTTGCGAGGCGAACAGCTGCCCCTTGCACCAATCCCTCTTCATACACAAATACACTTGGCTGGGAGTGGATGGGTTTTCAGAGGAAAATTTAAAAAAATTGCTGTTCAATATCTTTCCCTCTCTTCAATATCTTTCCCTTATTAGCATACCTTTTTGAAGTGGAAATGGTTAAAAAACTACTATAAGGCTGTGTGCCCACGATGCGTTTTTAATGCGTTTCCGCAGCGTTTTTGCAGCTGCGGAAACGCATTAAAAACGCTTGGTAGAAGGGCAACAATGTTCCCCAATGATAATCCTCATGTGCTGTGCACATGCTGCGGAAATTTCCGCTGCGGATTATCATTGCGGAAAAAAAAGCAGCACTACCAATTATTTTGCGGAAGTGCTGCGTTTTCGCCGCCATTGACTTGCATTAGAACGCGCCAATTCCACAAGACTACATCTGTACTTGCGTAATTGGCGCGTTCTAATGTGCGGATGGTACCCGAGTGTGGAGAAGAGAAGACGCTCATCCACACCCAGGTACCATAGAAAACTGTAAAAAAAAGAATAAAGTAAAAAATAAAGATTATATTCACCTTCTGACGGCCCCTGGACTCCTTCCCTGCGCTTGCGGGCAGGACTGAAGGACCTGCGGTGACGTCACAGTCATGTGACGGCAGGTCTTTCAGTGCAGTGTCCCGCGATCAGCTGGCAGCCAGGAACGAGCGCAGCAACACACGCCGGGCCATCGGAAGGTAAGTATAGCTTTATTTTTTTATTTTTAACCATTCTAAAGGTCACACTATATAAATCCATGCTGTTTGCATGGATTTATATAGTGTGACCTAGTTGTCAAGCACTTTCCAAGTGATGCTAAAATCGCTTTGAAAGCGCTTGTCAATCCGCATGTATTTCGCAGGAAAAACACATGTACAATCCGCATGCGTTTTTTCTGCCAGGGAGATGCAGAAATGCTGCAGAAATTTTCTGCTTCATTTCTGCATCGTGGGCACATAGCCTAAATAAACAAACTGGCACCATTGTATACAAAGAGACGGGGGCTGGTTTAGCTATTGAAATAAGATGCTCCCGTCATGTGCTGACACATGAAACGCTGTTGAGAACAGAACAAGAAGCAAAGACGTCCAAGATGAAGCAGCTAACAGAGGAATGGGATACCAGGGATAATATTAGTACGTTAATTAACATACTATATAAACACCCTTTATTTTTATTTTTGCTCTGTTGGAAATCCCCTAAATAAATCGATACTTTTCCGACACATTTTTATTAAGCATTATTTCAATGAATCTCTGAGAAGTCCTACTGTACGATCATCAAAAAATCAATTACCTTGTGTTGATATCGGTTGTCAAATGCGTGTTTGATTAGCAGGTGTTTTAGACTGGAGATGGCAGCGAATCTGATGTCGCAGTTCTCCTGCATGGCCAGTAATATTTCTCTCAACAAGAGACCGACGAGAAAATGATTTTTGCAATAATCATCTGTTAAACCGTATTCAAGATTTATATCTGCAAACAAAGAGAAACAAGAATTAATTCTGTGCTTTAAAAGAAAAAAAAAAGGACATTTAGAAATCAGCTAGTAATGTTCCATAGGCAAGATATAGCATTTTAGCAAATACTATAGGAATCACATGAAAGGACATTTGCAGGTTCTGATAAGAACTTAGGCATATGCTAGAAGGCATTAAAACATTATCACATATGCTTTTATGCGGTGCAATATAGAGAAAATATTTTTACAGCTGTCTACAAATGGATCTTTCTCCACTGATACCTATGAACTGTGAATATCCTTGCCCAGATAGTACAGACACATATATTAATGTATCAAGACTTTGCAATAAAACTGTTAGATATAATAGTTTCTGTAGATCAGAAGAATGGATCAGTAACTCCTTGTACTTCATCATATCAGGTCAAAACATTGCACAGTGACATATTGAAGGACATATTTTTTTTTCTTTTTACATAACCGATGTGTTTTGGGCTAATACTAATTTTTGCAATTGGGTTTTACTAAACATTTTGCACTGTTTGGCTTTTACAGGCTCTTTGATTTCCCTGCACATTGCAATTTTGAAGGAGCTTCTGTTTCAGTTAATGGCTATGTTTTAACTAACAACCTACATATGAAAAAAATGATCATAACTGTTTGTTATAACTGATTACTCATACACCGGACTATAAACTTTAATTGTAAAAAATCTCTGACTTTATGCAAGTGTATTTAGAAGAATTGATGCTGTTTTGAAGACAAAGGGAGGTCACATCAAATATTGATTTGATTTAGATTTCACCTTTGTAGGTTCACTTTGCTAATTGCTAAAAAATAAACTATCAATATTTCTATTTTCGAAAGAATTATTACTTTGTGGATTTTTTTCCACACCTAAGGCATTTGCACAGTAAAAGTCATATACATTGTGGTAGACTGGCTCACTTGGTTGCACATAGAGGTACACAGGGACACTGTCTCTTTAAATTCTCCCTAGATTTATTAGGCAGCATAAATCTGGGGAAGTAAAACAAACACGGCAAAAACAGGAAAACAAAACAAAGTGGTGATACCAAACACAGTCCTTGTGCTAGCGGGGATCCACCCGCTCAGAGTCCAGCAAACACAGAACACACGTCTCCTCTCTGGAGTATGCCTCTCCAGACACTGAACACTGAATGCCTCAGCCGGCAGAGTATTTAAATCTCAGATCACACCCTGAGGTGGAGATATGGTGAATGACCTCCAGCCCTTCACAATGGCCATTCACAAAAAACACTCCCTTTTAAAATCGAGGTTTAACTCTCTCAGCAAATAATATGCTGGAGCAAACTTAATGGTTTCAATTCACGGAAGCTAAAAGCCTCCGTGAAACATATCTTCTCTCTATCACTTTACCAGTGACTTTGTCACATATCCTCCCCGTGCCCAAAGCCGGGGGTTTTTGTACCTTCACTCGCTAAGCAGGGAAGTCTGGACAGGGCATCTGCATTACTATGTAGTTTCCCTGGCCTGTGCTCCACATGAAAATTAAAGTCTTGGAGTGCTAGAAACCACCTAGTCACCCGGGGATTCTTCCCCTTCCTTTCCCTCATCCATCTCAGGGGCGCATGATCTGATACTAGCCTGAACTTTTTGCCTAACAGGTAATATCTTAGAGTCTAAATTGCCCATTTGATGGCCAAGCACCCTTTCTCTATGATGGCATAGTTCTTTTCACAGGAGGAGTTTTCTACTCAGGAATAGGACTGGATGTTCGACCCCATCTATTTCCTGGAACAACACAGCTCTCAAACCGACCTCGGAGTAGTCAGTCTGAACCACAAACTCCTTAGTTTAGTCAGGTGCTACTAGGACTGGCTGTTTATATAGGGCAAGCTTTTACTCCTGGAATGCCATCTCCGCTTCAAGGGACCACTTGGCCATCGATGTCTTCGTGCCCTTAAGAAGATCAGTCAGGAAGGCGGCTATCATGGTGAAATTTAGGATGAATCGCCGATAATACCCCACACTTCCTAGAAACGCCAGGACTTGCATCCTGGAGTTCGGCTGCGGACAATTTCGGATAGCCTCCACCTTATTTACTTGCAGCTTTATTTCACCTCTTCCGACGATGTAGACCAAGTATTTTGCCTTTTCTTTCCCCATGGGTTTATCGTAAACCCAGCCTTCCTTAGAGCATCCAGTACCGCCTGGACCTTCTGTAAATTACTTCCCCAATCCAGGCTGAATATTACAATGTCATCCAGGTAAGCTGCGGCATACTTTTTGTGAGAAGCTAGGATCCAGTCCATGGCCCTCTGGAAGGTAGCTGGGGCTCCCTGCAGACTGAACGGCATCCTGGTGTACTGAAAGCACCCGTCAGGAGTAGAGAAGTCCGTCTTCTCCTTAGCACTTGGGGACAAGAGAATCTGCCAGTACCCTTTTGTTAGGTCCAGAAAGGTGATATATCTGGCTGACCCTAGCCTCTCAATGCGCTCATTAATGTGGAGCATCGGATTCGTGACGAACTTTGACACCTCATTCAGTTTCCTGTAGTCATTACAGAACCGTCATTCTCCATCCGGCTTCGGCACCAGGGCAATGGGATTGTACCAGCTGCTCTTTGACTCCTCAATGACGCACAGGCTCAACATTCTCCTCACCTCTTTGGAGATCACCTCACGGCAGGCTTCAGGAATCTGATACGGCCTTTGATTCACCCTCACATGTGTCTCCGTCAAGATTTCATGCTTGACCACCTGCATACAACCTGGCAGCTCTGAAAATAGGCCAGCTGAAGCAGCTCTCGGCACTGTTACACCTGGCCACTGACAGTGTCTCTCCCACTGTGACATCATTGACTCTGGCTTCAGGAAGGGCCCCTAGGCACGTAGCTTCCACCGGCTTCCTGTCTCACCAAGGTTTGAGCAGGTTAACGTGGCACACCTGATACGGCTTTCTTCTTCCTGGTTGGTGGACATTGTAGTTGACGTCACTCAACTTTTCGACCACTTCATATGGCCCTTTCCATTTGTTGGTCTCCAGGGCTAAACTGCCTCAGTCTCGCTGCCCGATTGCATACCCTTGCCTGGACCTCTTGTGCTTGAGGGAGGCTCTCTCTTACAATCGGCATCACCCTTGTGAACCGGTCTTGCAGCTGGGCCACATGCTCGATGACGCTCGGGTGGGGTGTTACCTCGGCTTCCCAGGTCTCCTTCGCAATGTCCAACAATCCCAGAGGGTGCCGTCTGTAAAGCAACTCAAAGGGTGAGAACCCCGTAGAGGCCTGGGGAACTTCCCTAATGGAGAATAGCAGGTAGGGGAGTAGGCAATCCCAGTCTCGTCCATCCTTCTCCACGACCTTTGTAAGCATGGACTTTAGGATCTTGTTGAACCTCTCCACCAGGCCGTCCGTCTGCAGATGGTACACTGACGTCCTGAGTTGTGCAATCTGGAGAGCCTTACACAACTCCTTCATCACCTTCGACATGAAAGGAGTTCCCTGGTCTGTCAGGATCTCCTTTGGCAGGTCCGTCCAGGAGAAGATGTGTACCAGCTCTCGGCCTATGCTCCTGGCAGAGGAGTTTCTCAATGGTACCGCCTCTGGGTACCGTGTTGCATAGTCCAGCACAACCAGTATGTATTGGTGACCGGGGCGGACTTAACTAAGGGCCCTACAAAATTGGCAATTCGGTCAAACGGGACCTCTATAATGGGTAACGGAACCAGGGGACACCGGAAGTGGGACATGGGAGCAGTTACCTGACGTGTAGTGTAAGACCGGCAGAAATTAGCAAAGTCTTGGTGACACCCAGGCCAGTAGAACTTCTTCAAGACCCGCTCTTGGGTTTTGTCTACTCCCAGATGCCCCACTAAAACATGCAAATGGGCCAAATCTAATACCCTGTGTCTATAGGGACTCGGCACCAACAACTGATCTATCACTTCCCCTCTTGGTTTAGTGACCCGATAGAGCAGCTCCTCATTTAAGGTGAAATATGGGAACCTGGTGTCAGCCCCCGGCTCTTGAGCAACCCCATTTATTACAGTCACATTGTCAAATGCACCTTTCAACGTAAGATCCTGCAATTGTGCCGTACCAAAATTCCCCCCAGAAACACCCAGTTCAGGAATCTCATCCTCATGGGTCCCTGTCTCGCCTACTTCGCCAGCAAGGACACACAGGGAGAACTCATCTGCCTCTGGCTGTAATGGGAATTCTTCATGGACGAACCGAATCCGGTCTGAGCTTGTGGGAACCTCCGCCTTCCCCATAAGTCCTAGAACAGCCGGAAGTCCAGCCCGATTACAATGGGTGTAACAAGCCCTCAACCACCCCGACCTCATGGGATTCAGCCCCACAGTTAGTTTTGTCACTCGGGCGACGGGGTAGTCCTTGGCGTCCCCGTGAATACAGCGGACGCCCACGTACTTCCCTGGGATCAACTGGTGGGGAAGTGTGGCCTTTACCAGGGTCACCAAACTTCCTGATTCCAGGAGTCCTGACGACACTAACACTCCATTTATGGTCACGGAACATGACTGTGGCCCCTCACAGGGCTGATAGTCCACACTGAAGGCGGGGTAGGCATAGTATGAACAGCGTTTTCCTACACTGCAGTCCATCTGTTCGGAGGACATAGGACAACGGGCGGCTATGTGTCCAGGACCGTGACACCTCCAGCAGATCAAGTCTTTCCCAGCAGCTTTTGGCATACCCTCAGTGACCCCTTGGGACCTCGGACTACCCCCAGCGGTGGCTTCAATACCCCTCTTTCGGGACTCGGGCTCCCTCTGGGTTCCCCAGTAAGGGGATGCAGCACCTCCCAGCTTCCTTAGGGACCTCTCGACCACCTGGTACCTTTCTACGAGGCAGACCAGGTCGTCCGCATTCTGGGGGTCTCCATGCGCAACCCAAGTCTGCACCGGCCTAGGTATAGAGTGAACAAATCTGTCCATGACAACCCGCTCGAACATCTGGGCTGCAGTGGAAGACTCCGGCTCCATCCACTTCTGTACAAGATGCAGAAGGTCGAACATTTGGGAGCGAGGGGGTTTATCACCATAATACGCCCAGTGTTGAACGGTTTGGGCTCTGACTGGCATAGTCACTCCAGCACAAGCCAGTATCTCAGTTTTAAGTTTAACAAACTCTTGGGCATCTTGCGAGGCCTGGTTGTAATAAGCCTTCTGGGGATCATCCAGTCCCTTAGGGGGCCAGCACCTCCGACCACTGCTCCGGCAGTAGCTTCTCTCGCTCTGCCATCCGCTCAAACACAGTTAAAAATGCCTCCACATCATCCCCCGGGGTCATTTTTTGCATGGCTCGTCTTACCGCTTATTGGACGTATGAGTCATCACCTGGAGTTGGGGAAGGAGCTGCTGGCCTCGCACAAACAGCCTCTGCAAGCAACTCCATCTGCTGTTGCTGCTGTCTGAGCTGGTCTTGTTGGTGTTGCTGCTGTTGGTGGATCTGTTGCAATAGCAGCTTGATTGTCTCCTGCTGGGCTAAAATGCTTGACCAAGTCCTCCATATTGTCTGACTTAGTTTCCTGGCTTATGGCCACCTTTACCCAGGACATGCGGTTTGTCCTCAGCTGCTACACGTGCCTCCTGAGAATGTTGTCCGCACTTCTACCGCCACCTTTCATCAGCTCACTTGGTTGCACATAGAGGTACACAGGAACACTGTCTCTTTAAATTCTGCCCAGATTTATTAGGCAGCATAAATCGTGGGGAAGTAAAACAAACACGGCCTTTGGGCAAAAACAGGAAAACAAAGCAAAGTGGTGATACCAAACACAGTCCTTGTGCTAGCGGGGATCCACCCGCTCAGAGTCCAGCAAACACAGAGTTCAGATTAGCACAGAACACACGTCTCCTCTCTGAAGTATGCCTCTCCAGACACTGAACACTGAATGCCTCAGCAGGCAAAGTATTTAAACTCCAAACCACACCCAGAGGTGGAGAAATGGTGAATGGCCTCCTGCCCTTCACAATGGCCATTCACAAAAAACACTCCCTTTTAAAATGGAGGTTTAACCCTCTCAGCAAATAACATGCTGGAGCAAACTCCACGGTTTCAATTCACGGAAGCTAATAGCCTCCGTGAAACATATCTTCACTCTATCACTTTACCAGTGACTTTGTCACTATATATATATATATATATATATATATATATATATATATATATATATATATATATATATATATATATACAGTGCCTACAAGTAGTATTCAACCCCCTGCAGATTTAGCTGGTTGACACATGCGGAATTAACTTGGCATTGTGACATTTGTACTGTAGATCAGCCTGGAAGTGGGAAATGCACTGCAGCAAATTTTTTTTTTTTTTTTTAAAAGTTAATTCAGAGTGTCATTTATTATTCAACCCCTCAAACCACAAGAATTCTGTTTGGTCCCCCTAAAGTATTAAGAAGTAGTTCAGGCACCAAGAATAATGAGCTTCACATGTGTGGATTAAAGATCTCTTTTGCCAGCCTTTTCTGACTATTTAAGACCCTCCCCAAACTTGTGAACAGCACTCAGACATGGTCAACATGGGAAAGACAAAGGAGCATTCCAAGGCCATCAGAGACAAGATCGTGGAGGGTCACAAGGCTGGCAAGGGGTACAAAACCCTTTCCAAGTAGTTGGGCCTACCTGTCTCCACTGTTGGGAGCATCATCCGTAAGTGGAAGGCTTATGGAACTACTGTTAGCCTTCCACGGCCAGGACAGCCTTTGAAAGTGTCCTCCCGTGCCGAGGCCAGGCTTGTCCGAAGAGTCAAGGCTAACCCAGGGACAACAAGGAAGGAGCTCCGGGAAGATCTCATGGCAGTGGGGACATTGGTTTCAGTCAATACCATAAGTAACGTACTCCACCGCAATGGTCTCCGTTCCAGACGAGCCCATAAGGTACCTTTACTTTCAAAGCGTCATGTCAAGGCTCGTCTACAGTTTGCTCATGATCACTTGGAGGACTCTGAGACAGACTGGTTCAAGGTTCTATGGTCTGATGAGACCAAGATCGAGATCTTTGGTGCCAACCACACACATGACGTTTGGAGACTGGATGGCACTGCATACGACCCCAAGAATACCATCCCTACAGTCAAGCATGGTGGTGGCAGCATCATGCTGTGGGGCTGTTTCTCTGCCAAGGGGCCTGGCCATCTGGTCCGCATCCATGGGAAGATGAAGAGCACAGCCTACCTGGAGATTTTGGCCAAGAACCTCCGCTCCTCCATCAAGGATCTTAAGATGGGTCGTAATTTCATCTTCCAACAAGACAACGACCCAAAGCACACAGCCAAGAAAACCAAGGCCTGGTTCAATAGGGAAAAAGTCAAGGTGTTGGAGTGGCCTAGTCAGTCTCCTGACCTTAACCCAATTGAAAACTTGTGGAAGGAGCTCAAGAATAAAGTCCACATGAGACACCCAAAGAACCTAGATAACTTGGAGAAGATCTGCATGGAGGAGTGGGCCAAGATAACTCCACAGACCTGTGCCGGCCTGATCAGGTCTTATAAAAGACGATTATTAGCTGTAATTGCAAACAAGGGTTATTCCACAAAATATTAAACATAGGGGTTGAATAATAATTGACCCACACTTTTATGTTTAAAATTTAATAAAATTCAACTGAGCAACATAACTTTTTGGTTTGTAAGATTTATGCTTCTGTTCATAAAACCTACTCTCGTTTGCAGTTTGAAGGCTCTAACTTATTTGCATCTTATCAAACCAGCTAAATCTGCAGGGGGTTGAATACTACTCGTAGGCACTGTATATGAAAAAGTTTGGGCACCCCTATTAATCTTAAGCTTAATGTTTTATAAAAATTGGTGTTTTTGCAACAGCTATTTCAGTTTCATATATGTAATAACTGTTGGACACAGTAATGTTTCTGCCTTGAAATGAGGTTTATTGTACTAACAGAAAATGTGCAATCTGCATTCAAACAAAATTTGACAGGTGCATAAGTATGGGCACCCTTATCATTTTCTTGTTTTAAATACTCCTATCTACTTTTAACTGACTTACTAAAGCACTTTTTTGGGTTTTGTAACCTCATTGAGCTTTGAACTTCATAGCCAGGTGTATGCAATCATGAGAAAAGCTACTTAATGTGGCCACTTGCAAGTTGTTCTCCTGTTTGAATCTCCTCTGAAGAGTGGCATCATGGGCTCCTCAAAACAACTGTCAAATGATCTGAAAACAAAGATTATTCAACATAGTTGTTCAGGGGAAGGATACAAAAAGCTGTCTCAGAGATTTAACCAGTCAGTTTCCACTGTGAGGAACATAGTAAGGAAATGGAAGAACACAGGGACAGTTCTTGTTAAGGCCAGAAGTGGCAGGCCAAGAAAAACATCAGAAAGGCAGAGAAGAAGAATGGTGAGATCAGTCAAGGACAATCCTCAGACTACCTCCAGAGAGCTGCAGCATCAACTTGCTGCAGATGGTGTCACTGTGCATCGGTCAACTATACAACGCACTTTGCACAAGGAGAAGCTGTATGGGAGAGTGATGCGAAAGAAGCCGTTTCTGCAAGCATGCCACAAACAGAGTCGGCTGAGGTATGCAAAAGCACATTTGGAGAAGCCAATTTCTTTTTGGAAGAAGGTCCTGTGGACTGATGAAACCAAGATTGAGTTGTTTGGTCATACAAAAAGGAGTTATGCATGGCGGCAAAAAAACACAGCATTCCAAGAAAAACACTTGCTACCCATAGTAAAATTTGGTGGAGGTTCCATCATGCTTTGGGGCTGTGTGGCCAATGCCGGCACCGGGAATCTCGTTAAAGTTGAAGGACGCATGGATTCCACTCAGTATCAGCAGATTCTTGACAATAATGTTTAAGAATCAGTGACAAAGTTGAAGTTACGCAGGGGATGGATCTTTCAGCAAGACAATGATCCAAAACACTGCTCCAAATCTACTCAGGCATTCATGCAGAGGAACAATTACAATGTTCTGGAATGGCCATCCCAGTCCCCAGACTTGAATATCATTGAACATCTGTGGGATCATTTGAAGAGGGCTGTCCATGCTCGGCGACCATCAAACTTAACTGAACTGGAATTGTTTTGCAAAGAGGAATGGTCAAAAATACCTTCATCCAGGATCCAGGAAATCATTAAAAGCTACAGGAAGCGACTAGAGGCTGTTATTTTTGCAAAAGGAGGATCTACTAAATATTAATGTCACTTTTCTGGTGAGGTGCCCATACTTATGCACCTGTCAAATTTTGTTTGAATGCAGATTGCACATTTTCTGTTACTACAATAAACCTCTTTTCAAGGCAGAAACATTACTGTGTCCAACAGTTATTACATATATGAAACTGAAATAGCTGTTGCAAAAACACCAATTTTTATAAAACATTAAGCTTAAGATTAATAGGGATGCCCAAACTTTTTCATATAACTGTATATACAGTGCCTACAAGTAGTATTCAACCCCCTGCAGATTTTGGTGGTTGACACATGCGGAATTAACTTGGCATTGTGACATTTGTACTGTAGATCAGCCTGGAAGTGGGAAATGCACTGCAGCAAATATTGTTTTTTTTTGTTTGTTTGTTTGTTTGTTTGTTTTTTTTAAACGTTAAAAGTTAATTCAGAGTGTCATTTATTATTCAACCCCTCAAACCACAAGAATTCTGTTTGGTCCCCCTAAAGTATTAAGAAGTAGTTCAGGCACCAAGAATAATGAGCTTCACATGTGTGGATTAAAGATCTCTTTTGCCAGCCTTTTCTGACTATTTAAGACCCTCCCCAAACTTGTGAACAGCACTCAGACATGGTCAACATGGGAAAGACAAAGGAGCATTCCAAGGCCATCAGAGACAAGATCGTGGAGGGTCACAAGGCTGGCAAGGGGGTACAAAACCCTTTCCAAGTAGTTGGGCCTACCTGTCTCCACTGTTGGGAGCATCATCCGTAAGTGGAAGGCTTATGGAACTACTGTTAGCCTTCCACGGCCTGGACAGCCTTTGAAAGTGTCCTCCCGTGCCGAAGCCAGGCTTGTCCGAAGAGTCAAGGCTAACCCAAGGACAACAAGGAAGGAGCTCCGGGAAGATCTCATGGCAGTGGGGACATTGGTTTCAGTCAATACCATAAGTAACGTACTCCACCGCAATGGTCTCCATTCCAGACGAGCCCGTAAGGTACCTTTACTTTCAAAGCGTCATGTCAAGGCTCGTCTACAGTTTGCTCATGATCACTTGGAGGACTCTGAGACAGACTGGTTCAAGGTTCTATGGTCTGATGAGACCAAGATCGAGACCTTTGGTGCCAACCACACACGTGACGTTTGGAGACTGGATGGCACTGCATACGACCCCAAGAATACCATCCCTACAGTCAAGCATGGTGGTGGCAGCATCATGCTGTGGGGCTGTTTCTCAGCCAAGGGGCCTGGCCATCTGGTCCGCATCCATGGGAAGATGGATAGCACGGCCTACCTGGAGATTTTGGCCAAGAACCTCCGCTCCTCCATCAAGGATCTTAGGATGGGTCGTAATTTCATCTTCCAACAAGACAACGACCCAAAGCACACAGCCAAGAAAACCAAGGCCTGGTTCAAGAGGGAAAAAGTCAAGGTGTTGGAGTGGCCTAGTCAGTCTCTTGACCTTAACCCAATTGAAAACTTGTGGAAGGAGCTCAAGAATAAAGTCCACATGAGACACCCAAAGAACCTAGATAACTTGGAGAAGATCTGCATGGAGGAATGGGCCAAGATAACTCCACAGACCTGTGCCGGCCTGATCAGGTCTTATAAAAGACGATTATTAGCTGTAATTGCAAACAAGGGTTATTCCACAAAATATTAAACATAGGGGTTGTATAATAATTGACCCACACTTTTAGGTTTAAAATTTATTAAAATTCAACTGAGCAACATAACTTTTTGGTTTGTAAGATTTATGCTTCTGTTCATAAATCCTACTCTCGTTTGCAGTTTGAAGGCTCTAACTTATTTGCATCTTATCAATCCAGCTAAATCTGCAGGGGGTTGAATACTACTTGTAGGCACTGTATATATATTTATTGTGACAAAGTATGAAATGATGCCCTCTTCGACCTACGATATTGCTCCAAACGGCTGCATGTGATGAGTCATCAGCACTTTAGTGAAGACAACCCAAGTGAATACTTATTTGAAACATTGTATATAATTATTTAGGAATGATTTATTGGAAATATTCTATTCAATTCTCATGTACATCTTATATGTTCTTCTTAGAGATGATATACATCTTTTCTATATATATGCCCATGTGCCTTACATCATCGGCAGCATTAATAAGCGTGTCAGGGATTACGTTATCTGTTTGATGACTGCCTGAGTTTCCTGCCATGCACGGGTAAGATGTGTTGTTAGTAGTAGCATGCTTACTACAGCCACTTGGCATGAGACATTGCATTATGCATGCCGCTGGGGTTTTTCTGTGCCTATAAGTAATTTCACCTTTGGATTTTCTATTGCCTGGCAAACTAAGCATCTCCCTGTGCATTGGTTAAGTATTCCCCTTTAAGTAGCATACTATTTATACCATTTGATCCTAAGACACCTGTTGATACATGTTTGTTGAGGTTGTCTATACTTATGGGGAATTATTAATTTTCGAAGACTCCTGTTTGTCAAATTGTTTGTTTGTCTTCTCTATAAATTTTAAACAAACTGGCTAATTTTCCTATTAATAAAAATTTACTATTTAACCATTATACTCCATATTCTCCTGTTTTACCTGGTAACGAGTGGGTAACTATCACTTGGTCGCTCGTTTGGATCTCTGCAGTACAAGCACTTCCCCTTCTTAGGTGGACGATGCTCCTGGCTCTTTTACCATAATCTACTGCAGGAGATATGTAAGAATTCTCTAGCGGAGAAGGAGGCACTGGCATAATAAACTGAAGACAGGTCACATGAAGCCAAACAAGCTGGGTGGTGGAGGTTATGGAAGTCTCTTCTGGTGCAATAGGGGTAGAAACTGGCAGGACTGGAACTTCCAGGGGTATACAAGCCTTGATCCGGCTACGATGGACCACCTTTTCTTGCTGAGTGTCCTCTCTGGCAATTCTGTACGCTTCCACCCCTGGGAACGGGATACTGGTGATGATGTAAGGGCAGGATTCCCACTGGTCATCCAGCTTGTGGGAGCGGTGATTCTTTTTAGCCCAAACTGTGTCTCCAACTTGTGAGGGTTTGGCCTTGGCTCTCGTATTGAAATCATCCTTTGGCCTTTGGCGGACAGCTTTCATTCGGTCTTCAACGATTTTGTTAGCTTCTTGCCGACGTTTTTGGAGGTCTGCAACCCAATCTGTCTGAGGTAGGGGATTAAAATGATCTTCCACTTTACAGTTAGCTGAAGGTCTGCAGGCAGTTTCCCTGAACAGCCAAACATCAACTAATAAATAAGGAATGTAACCAGTGGAGAAGTGGGTGGTATTGTTGTACAGGAAAGTTAACTCTTGGAGCAACTCAGGCCATTCTTTTCTTTCTGGGAATGGAACATTCTTTAACATGTCAATCAAAGTTTTATTCATCTTTTCACATAGGCCATTGCATTAGAGATTCTATGCGGTTGTGTAAAGTTTCTTGCAGCCGTAGAGTGCACACAGTTCTTGGAATAACTCAGACTCAAATGCGGGACCTTGATCTGTCAGAATCTGCTCAGGGTATCCATAAGGCCTCACAAAATGTTTCAAAAATACTGTGGCAGTGGTCCGGACAGTCTGATCTCTGGCTGGCACAGCCACAACAAATTTAGTGTAATGGTCGATAATGGTCAGAGCACAGAGGTATTCAGTAAAGATGGTTTGTAGCTTCACATGATCAAGAGCAACAAGCTCCAAATGATGGTGAGTTACAATGGGATGCAGTAGGGCTCTTTGCTCTATACCTTCTTGGCTACTTAGAGTACATGAGACACATTCTCTGCACCATTTCTCAATCTTATTCAATAGAAGCGTTCTCTGATGGTCATCTCAGTCTTTTGGCAGCCAAAGTGTCCTGATTGGTTGTGATAGGCCTCTACGATGAGGCTGGAATCTTGTCTGGGTACAACTATTTGAAACACTCTCTCGTGAGGGTGGGGTTCACGATGCATCAATCTAACACTCCTTTGTAGAACTGCAGACATATTTTCTGACGCCATAATCGGCAAAGTTCTGGGTCAGATTGTCTATAGCCCATGGGGAGTTTTGGGGGTCTAGATTCTAGCAACTTCCATAGGGTTCTGAAGGTTCTGCTCTCTTTCTTCACTTCAGCCCAATCTCACGGGTCACCATGGATCTGGGGCTAGGTTCTGAAATAGCTTTTTTTTAGACTCTCTGCACATTCTAGGAGTAGAAGGTGGACATTTCTACTTCTTCTCACTCATCTTCGTCATAACGGGTTGTTTCTGTTGTGCGTAACCTGAACATGACATCAGCATTGGCATTCGATCGGCCTTCAGGATAAATTGGTAGCTGGCCAGGTGGGAGGCCCATCTCTGCTAAAGGGCTCCAAGTTTGGCAGTCTGTAAACGGGACAATGGATTGTTGTCGGTGAAAACGATGAAGGGGGTTGCAGCCAAGTAATACTTACATTTTTCGGTGATGGCCCACAATAATGCAAGGAATTCCAACTTAAACGAACTGTAATTCTGATCATTTTTTTCCACTGGCTGGAGGGATGTGATAGAGTAATCTATAACTCTTTCTTTGTCATCTTTGACCTGGGCTAGCACTGCACCTAGTCCCATATGGCTGGACTCTGTATACAGGTGGAAAGGGACATTGTAGTCCGGATAAGCAAGGACCGGAGATTCGGTTAACTTCATTAAGTTCTTGGAAGGACTGTTCTAGTTCTGGAGTCCATTGAATGAAGGGACTTTTGTACATCTTTTGGCGCAGTTGTCCTTTTATGATCTATTGGAAGGGGGCAGCAATCCGAGTAAAGTTCATGATAAATCTCCTGTAGTAGCTGGCAAATCCGAGGAATCTGTGGACTCCTTTAATAGTAGTTGGGATAGGCCAGTCTTCTACCATGGCAATTTTGTCAGGATTCGAATAACTCCTTCTGCACTAACTACGTGCCCTAGGTATTGGGCCTTGGGTTTTAGTAGATGGCACTTGGACAGTTTGACTTTCAGGCCTTGTTTGGCTAGGACTTCAAAGACCTCAACAAGATGTCGGAGATGTTCTTTGTAGGTTTTGGAGTAGATGACTACGTCATCTAAATACAGTAGCACAGTTTCAAAATTCTTGTAACCCAAGCAGTATTCCATGAGTCTCTGGAAGGTTCCTGGAGCATTGCATAGGCCGAAGGGCATGCAATTAAATTCAAACAAGCCCGTGGGTGTAATGAATGCGGTCTTCTCTTGGTCCTGTGGGGCCATTGGTACTTGCCAGTACCCACTGGTGAGATCTACGGTGGAGAAATAGGCTGCTGATTTCATGGCAGTCAATGATTCTTCAATTCTGGGCAGGGGGTATGCATCTTTGTGGGTAATGTTAAGTTTGCGATAATTCCCACAAAAGCGAATACTCCCATCCTTGTTTTTGATGAGAACAATTGGTGCGGCCCAAGGACTGCGATTGTCCTTAATCACATCAGCATCTTTCATTTCTTGTATCATCTTCTTCACTGGCTGGTAGATGGATGGAGGTATAAGCTGGTACTTCTATTTGATTGAAGGATTGGAACCAGTGGAAATGGGGTGTTTGATTGTACCGACCCTTCCAAAGTAAAAGGCAAACTTGTTGAATATACAGTGGGTACAGAAAGTATTAAGACCCCTTTCAATTTTTCACTCTTTGTTTCATTGCAGCCATTTGGTAAATTCTAAAAAGTGCATTTTTTTCTCATTAAAGTACACTCTGCACCCCATCTTGCCTGAAAAAAAAACAGAAATGTAGAATTTTTTGCAAATTTATTAAAAAAGAAAAACTAAAATATCACATGGTCATAAGTATTCAGACCCTTTGCTCAGTATTGAGTAGAAGCACCCTTTTGAGCTAGTACAGCCATGAGTCTTCTTGGGAATGATGCAACAAGTTTTTCACACCTTGATTTGGGGATCCTCTGCCATTCTTCCTTGCAGATCCTCTCCAGTTCCATCAGGTTGGATGGTGAACGTTGGTGGACAGTCATTTTCAGGTCTCTCCAGAGATGCTCAATTGGGTTTAGTTCAGGGCTCTGGCTGGGCCAGTCAAGAATGGTAACAGTTGTTCTGAAGCCACTCCTTTGTTATTTTAGCTGTGTGCTTAAGGTCATTGTCTTGTTGGAAGGTGAACCTTCGGCTAAGTCTGAGGTCCAGAGCGCTCTGGAAGAGGTTTTCATCCAGGATATCTCTGTACTTGGCCGCATTCATGTTTCCTTCAATTGCAACCAGTCATCCTGTCCCTGCAGCTGAAAAACACCCCCATAGCATGATGCTTCCACCACCATGTTTCACTGTTGGGATTGTATTGGGCAGGTGATGAGCAGTGCCTGGTTTTCTCCACACATACCGCTTAGTATTATCACCAAAAAGTTCTATCTTTGTCTCATCAGACCAGAGAATCTTATTTCTCATAGTCTGGGAGTCCTTCATGTGTTTTTGAGCAAACTCTATGCAGGCTTTCATATGTCTTGCACTGAGGAGAGGCTTCTGTTGAGCCACTCTGCCATAAAGGCCTGACTGGTGGAGGGCTGCAGTGATAGTTGACTTTGTGGAACTTTCTCCCATCTCCCTACTTCATCTCTGGAGCTCAGCCACAGTGATCTTGGCGTTCTTCTTTACATCTCTCACCAAGGCTCTTCTCCCATGATTGCTCAGTTTGGCTGGACGGCCAGGTCTAGGAAGACTTCTGGTGGTCCCAAACTTCTTCCATTTAAGGATTATGGAGGCCACTGTGCTCTTAGGTACCTTGAGTAATGCAGAAATTCTTTTGTAACCTTGGCCAGATCTGTGCCTTGCCACAATTCTGTCTCTGAGCTCCTTAGGCAGTTCCTTTGAGCTCATGATTCTCATTTGGTCTGACATGCACTGTGAGCTGTGAGGTCTTCTATAGACAGGTGTGTGCCTTTCCAAATCAAGTCCTATCAGTTTAATTGAACACAGCTGGACTCCAATGAAGGAGTAGAACCATCTCAAGGAAGATCACAAGGAAATGGACAACATGTGACAGGGTTTAAATACTTATGACCATGTGATATTTCAGTTTTTCTTTTTTAATAAATTTGCAAAAATTTCTACATTTCTGGGTTTTTTTCAGTCAAGATGGGGGTTAATGAGAAAAAAAATAAACTTTTTAGAATTTACCAAATGGCTGCAATGAAACAAAGAGTGAAAAATTTAAAGGGGTCTGAATACTTTCTGTACCCACTGTATATTGGTAATCTTTGGCAACTCTAAGCGCTCCATCTTTTTGCGCGAGGGAGGTCTCTTCAGTGCCAATGTGGAGTTCATGTCTACTCACTTTAGCTACAGTAGTATATTTACACAAGGTCACAGCAATTTATGAAATGTACCAGTACTTGACCGTGAGTTACAGTAGCCAAACTTGCAGCTATCATGACTGTATCTTATTTGTGTTCATTTGGTGCGACTAGGACTTCATCCTGACCCTGTAGACCCATCTTGGTTTTGCAACACACCATAGTTTCTGTACGAGGTTTCAGGACTACAGGCGTGGAGTCCATAATTCTGGCAGGGCCAATCTCCCCTCTTGAATTAGTGAATTTCTGATGACTAGCGAGTATGCAAAGCGTTTTCTGAATGGTTCCCACTTTGTGGGGGACACAGCATTAAGCGCTTAAGTCATGCCTTCAGTCAGTTCGTCAAAACAATTTTGTAGTAGGTTCATCCCTAAAACTACAGGAGGTTAATCGTCTTCTACTGTATTGACTACAATAAGGCTTTGGTCAGCTAACTCAGTTCTGCTTAGTATGCAGAAGTTTCTGGAACAAATGCCCCTGGGCAGTCAGCCAATGACTGCAGCTGTAAGAGTCACATGAGAGTGGGAGGAGCTAAATCCTGTGAGGTAGTTAAGAACTGAGGTAGCAGCTGAGGGTCAGACATTTTGTGAGAGGAATAAGAGGAAGCCATTTTATAGAAAAAGGAGATTCCTCCCCCTTACTGCTGGGTCAAAAAAGGGACTAATAAATTAAGAGAAGCTGACAGCCTTTGTATTAGGAAAATTACTATTGCACGTCTAGAGAGAAAATTATCTTGGGGCAGAAGCTCAGCTCTAAGGAAGAAATCTTCTGATTTGATGAAACAAGTGTCCCACAAAGATCTGCCTGTCTGCAGGTATAAGCCAATCTTCAACTGTGAGTGTAAACCTGAACAATTCCCTACTGTTTGTATATAATTATTTGCCCCTTTATCATTAGTAAAGAGACTGTTCTGTTTAAATTCACACGGCTTCTTCATGATTGGGGCTTAGTTGCACAAACTACTACCACCACCATCAGGGTCGGACTGGGCTGGCGGGATACCGGGAATTTTCCCGGTGGGCCCCGCCCCCTGCTGCAGAGGAGAGGGGGAGAAGAGAACAAAAAAAAAATCCTTCGGTTTTAAGGGGCATGGGCCCTTTAAAAGCGCAGGCACAGTGTATGCAGGGACGCGCACACGCGGCGTTCATTACCTGAACCACCGTGGCGCACGTCCCAGTGAAGCAGCTGAAGCTGCGGGTCTCCCTTCGCCGGCCGGCGTATGACGTCATCGTCATGTGCCTGCTGTGAAGGAGGCACGCAACTCAGCCGCCGGAGAAGGAGGACACCGCACGGGAGCGCAGGAAGGTAAGAGTTGTGTGTGTGTGTATGTAATGGTCTGGGCCCCTGGCTGGGCACACAAGGGGGGGGGGCCCAGCTGGACACACAAGGGGGAGCCCATCTGGACACACAAGGGGGGGCCCAGCTGGCCAGACACACAAGGGGGTAGCCTGACTGGACACATAAGGGGGGAGCCGACTGGACACAAAAGGGGGGGTCCTGGATGGACACACAAGGGGGGAACCCTGGCTGGACACACAAGGGGGGACCAGCTGGACACACAAGGGGGTAGCCTGGCTGGACACACAAGGGGGGAGCCAACTGGACACAAAAGGGGGGGTCCTGACTGGACACACAAGGGGGGAACCCTGGATGGACACACAAGGGGGAACCCTGGCTGGACACACAAGGGGGGGCCCAGCTGGACACACAAGGGGGGGAGCTGACCGGACACACAAGGGGGGGCCCTGGCTGTACACACAAGGGGGAACCCTGGCTGGACACACAAGGGGGGGCCCTGGATGGACACACAAGGGGGAACCCTGTCTGGACACACAAGGGGGAACCCTGGCTGGACCCAGGCAAAGGGGGGGGGCAGGATGGGTATATGGGGGGCAGGCTGGACACATGGAGTCCAGGATGGATATATGGGGGGGCAGGCTGGAAACATGGAGGCAAGGATGGATATGTGGGGGGGCAGGCTGGCCACATGGGGGGCTAGGATGGGTATATGGGAGGGGGCAGGCTCGATACATGTGTGCTAGGATAAATATATGGAGGGGTCACACTGGATAAATGGGGGCCAGAAGGGATATATGCAGGGGGGTGTCAGGATGGATATATGCAGGGGAGGGGGGCAGGATGGATATATGGGGGGGAGGGCAGGCTCAATAAACGTGGGCTAGGATAAATATATGGAGAGGCCACCCTGGACATATGGGGGCCAGAAGGGACATATGGGGGTGCCTGGCTGGTCAAGGAACTTAATTACCGTTTGGGGGCCAGATTGAGGAACATACTTTATTAGTTTATGTTGGCCAGTGGGGAACATTATTACTTTAGATTCCAATTATTATTATTACATTATTACTTCTGTAATATAATTTACTTTTTAGGAAATTGTTTGCCATGGGATGGGACAAAAGAGGGCTCCTGTTACTGTGTAGGATGGCACTATGTTGCTTTTTTTCTTCAGCTGGTGTAGTGTAGAAGTCGGGGGGGAAAAGTGGGAATATTCTCTAGAAGAGATCAGTTATTGACGACTGTGTGTTTTTTTCTGCAGAGATGATTCCTGGCTGGAAGAAGTAATGGCTGTCTGTGCCGGATGAAGAAGAAAAGCGAAGATGAAGGACTTCACCTAGAAACGTCACTGGTGAGTCAGTGTATTACATGTACACTTACACTACACACGTGGTCAAAATTGTTGGTACTCCTCGTTTACTGAAAGAAAAACCCACAATGGTCACAGATATAACTTGAATCTGACAAAAGTAATAATAAATTACAAATTTTTGAAAATGAACAAATGAAAGTCAGACATTGCTTTTCTGCTTCCACAGAATTTTAAAAAAAATTAACCTCATGAAATAGGCCTGGACAGAAGTGATAGTTCTCTTCTTAACTTAATATTTTGTTGAAGAACCTTTTGAGGCAATCACTGCAATCAGACGATTCCTGTAACTGTCAATGAGACTTCTGCACCTCTCGACAGCTATTTTGGCCCACTCCTCATGAGCAAACTGCTCCAGTTGACTCGTGTTTGAAGGTTGCCTTTCCAGACAGCATGTTTCAGCTCTTTTCAAAGATGCTCAATAGGATTTAGGTCAGGGCTCATAGAAGCCACTTCAGAATAGTCCAACGGTTTCCTCTTAGCCATTCTTGAGTCATTATCCTGTTGCAAGACCCATGACCTGCGACTGAGACCAAGCTTTCTGACACTGAGCAGCACATTTCTCTCTAGAATCCCTTGATAGTCTTGAGATTTCATTGTACCCTGCACAGATTCAAGACACCTTGTGCCAGATGCAGCAGAGCAGCCCCAGAACATAACAGAGCCTCCTCCATGTTTCACAGTAGGGACAGTGTTCTTTTCATGATATGCTTCCTTTTTCCATCTGTGAACATAGAGCTGATGTGCCTTGCCAGAAACTTCCATTTTTGTCTCATCTGTCCATAGTACATTCTCCCAGAAGCTTTGTGGCTTGTCAACATGTAGTTTGGCAAATTCCAGTCTGGCGCTTTTTTATTATTTTTTTTTTTCAACAACAGTGTTCTCCTTGGTCGTCCCCCATGAAGTCCACTTTGGATCAAACAACGATGGATAGTACGATCTGACACTGATGTTCCTTGAGCTTAAAGTTCACCTTTAATCTCTTTAGAAGCTATCCTGGGTTCTTTTGTTACCATTCATATTATCCCTCTCTTTGATTTGTCATCAATTTTCCTATTTTCCTCCTGCGGCCACGTCCAGAGAGGTTGGCTACAGTCCCATGGATGTTAAATTTCTGAATAATATGTGCACCTGTAGTCACAGGAACATCAAGCAGCTTGGAGATGGTCTTATAACCTTTACCTTTAACATGCTTTTCTATAATTTTCTTTCTAATCTCCTGAGCCAACTCTTTCCTTTGCTTCCTCTGGTCCATGTTGAGTGTGGTACACACCATGTCACCAAACAACACAGTGAGTATCTGTAGCCCTATATACAGGCCCACTGACTGATTACAAGATTGTAGACACCTGTGATGCTAATTAGTGGACACAACTTGATTTAACATGTCCCTTTTGTCACATTATTTTCAGGGGTACCATAATTTCCTTCCAGGCCTATTTCATGAGTTTAATTTTTTTTTTTATTCTGTGGAAACAGAAAAGCAATGTCTGACTTTCATTTGTTCATTTTCATAGATTTTTAATGTATTATTACTTTTGTCAGATTCAAGTTATTTCTGTGACCATTGTGGGTTTTTCTTTCATTAAACGAGGGGTACCAACAATTCTGACCACGTGTGTATATAGTATATACAGAGTTCCTGTGTATGTCACTGGTGATCACTGTATTACGTATACACTATATACAGAGCTTCTGTGTATAATGTCACTGGTGACCACTGTATTACCTATACACTATATACAGAGCTGCTGTTTATAATGTCACTGGTGATCACTGTGTTACCTGTACACTGACACTATATACAGAGCTCCTGTGTATAATGTCGCTGGTGGTAATAACAGTGTTGTTAGTATTGTGGTTTGTATTCATGATCAGTATTGTAGTATTTGGTCACTTTGGGGTGGTAATATGTGGTCTAGTCATGGTGTGGCCATATTTGTTCCTTCTATGTGGTATTATTCGGTCACTATGTGGTGGTAATATGTGATCTAGTCATGGTGTGGCGATATTTGTCCCTTTTGTATGTGGTATTATTGGTGTTGATATAGTGAACTGTGTTGTATATGGCGGTCATTTTGTTCTTGCTGATATTAACTAGGAAAAGATTTTTTTCCATTAGGCCACAGCCCCACCATTAGTATTTGGTTAGTATTTTTTCTCAGGAGTTGCTGCCAAAACAAGGAGTGGGTGATAAATGCAGAATTGGTGACTTGTTTCTATTATACCTTTTCTCTGATTGTTCCTCACCTGGTTTTGGCTCCCACTCCTGAGAAAAAATACTGACTGAATACTGACCAAATACTGATAGTGGGGCCGTGGCCTTAGAGATTAAATACATGGACCAGAGCAGCAGAGATGCACTTACAGGGGTTCTCTGGTGAAAACAAGTAATCACCTCTTCACAGGATCAGTGATAATATTGATTGGTGGGGGCCTGACTGCTGGGACACAATCGGCAGAATGTGGAGCTTTTCTCCCCATTAGACTGGAGCGGCATGTGAGATGCGACCACTGATCCATTCATTCCCTCAGTGGCTGTGAGCGCTGCTCTTTTTTGGAAGCCCCCCAAGAGAATGAATAGAGCAGCGGTCAAACGTCCCAGCTGTCGCTGCATTTTAAATGGGGATAAGTGTCCTGTCAGGGATAAAACTTCCCCATTCTTCCGATAGGTGCATTTTTCAATGTTCAGACCCAAAAGATCAATAAGTGATCACCTATACTGTGGAGCCCAAGGATCGGTGATAACTTGTTTTAACCAAAGAACCCCTTTAATGCAAACTACAATAATTGTACATCCCAGTTAGTGTCGCACAGTAGATGTGCAGGAGCCGCCAGTCAATGCTCCACTATAACAGGGATAGCGGATAACAGATATTTGCATATGGCTGTAGGTGGGCTCCTAGAGTCAGTTCTCCCTGTGGGCCCCAGACACCCCAGTCCGACCCTGACCACCATCATCCTCTACTAAAGAGGTACCTACTGTGAAAACCTTATATTGTGGAACATTGTGGTGTGTAACTTGAGAGGGGAAGAGGCTCATCGTGACAAAAAGCTTGGCCACCATGAGGTACATTATAAAGATGGAACACGCTATACAACCGGTATCCCATGGATATATATATACATACATAGTGGGGAAAATAAGTATTTAATACACTGTCGATCAAAGAATGGAGAGGTCTGTAATCTAAAATTAAAATCCATAAAATCACATTGTATGATTTTTAAATAGTTTAATTGGATTTTATTGCATGAAATAAGTACTTGATCACCTACCAACCAGCAAGAATTCTGGCTCTTACAAACCTGTTAGTTTTTCTTTAAGAAGCCCTCCTAATCTGCACTAATGACCTGTATTAATTGCACCTGTTTGAACTCGTTATCTGTATAAAAGACACCTGTCCATACACTCAATCAATCACACTGCAACCTCTCCACCATGGCCAAGACCAAAGAGCTGTCTAAAGACAGTTTAAGGACAGTAAAGTGCTATGATGAAGATTGCAGACCTTCATGCCTGATATATAGCATATAGATCTCCCAGAATGTTATTGTACCGCCTCAAAGAGTATTATTTTTCTGCCCATTTATTCACACTAAATGAGGTGGGATCCAGCCTAGAGGGTGAGCGCCACACTCTAGGCGGGATCCCACCTCATTACAGGTATGACTATTTTTTGTCACATTTTTGGCCATCACAATTGTTTTGTATGAATCAACGGGGAGTGCAATAATACTCTTTGAGGCGGTGCAACAACATTCTGGGAGATCTATATGCCATATATCACGCATTAGGGTCTGCAATCTTCATCATAGCACTTTACTTAATAAATGATACATGAATTAAGCATTTCCCTTGCCTTCCAGCACATTAATATTCACAGTAAGTCTGTCACTAGTATGACATCATAACCTCTTTCTAGCACTCCCAGAACTTTAGATTCCTATCTGCCCATACTTATTTTGTGGCACTGTTTATCCTAATCAGATTATCCTTAGGCAAGTTATCTTTATAACACCATTAGCTGACTTTGAGTAACTCAGGCATGTTATTCTCATAACATCATTACCTGACTAACATTGCTATTACATGGTGTGGGGTCTTCAGCAATGATTTTATTGTATTGTATTTTGTTACTGTATATAATTTTTTATCTTGTTGTGTGTGCGCTCCTTCTTTTTGCAACCACATACCCACTTGTATTATAAATAAAGGTTTTTTATTCTATCCATCTATGTTCAGACCACTTATTCGGGTTAAGTTATATTGGTTTGGTGTTCTTTCCGATTGGTCTGTTCAATCTTTCCAGCAGACATACATTGTAAATATGGCTACATGCTATCATCATGCAGGTGATAACACTAAGGAATTATAGACATAAATATACGTGTCTGTTATCTGCTTGTCCTCTACCTCATTTGTTTAATAAATATATAGGTCAGGTAAGAAAATACTTTCATTACCCTAGACCACCAAGAAAAAAAAAACCTCTATACTCCATCTTACCATCATGAACGTTGAAAATAACCTCCTCCAGCACTCAAGGCCACCAACGAAGCAGACATTTACATCTCACTAAGCTAGACCACCAGACCTTGTATCAGTAACCCATCCTAGATCCTAGACCCTTGGTTCTCAACCTGCAGTACAAATATCCCAAGGAGTACACATAATGTTTCTAAGGGGTACTAATATTGTCCTTATGCTGTACTCTTGAACTTTTACAAAGGTTTTTAGCAACATTGCTTTAGATCATACATGCCAAACTCTGGCCTGTGGGCCAAATCTGGCCCGCAAGGTGGTTATATTTGACCCGCGACACCAAAACCACCACCCGAATGTGGGGCCCATTATTCTGCGTGGAGGACTATATGAGACCCATTGTACTGTATGGAGGACTATGTGAGGCCCATTATACTGTATGGAGAACTATGTGAGGCCCATTATTCTGTATGGCAAACTATTTGAGGCCCATTATTTTGCATGGAGGACTAGGTGAGGTTCATTATTCTGTATAGAGGACTATGTGGGGCCCATTATACTGTATGGGGGACTATGTGGTGCCCATTATACTGTATGGAGAACTATGTGGGACCTATTATTCTGTATGGAGGACTACGTGGGGCCATTATTTTGTTTGGAGGACTATGTGGGGCTCATTATTCTGTATGGAGAACTATGTGGGACCTATTATTCTGTATGGAGGACTACGTGGGGCCATTATTTAGTATGGAGGACTATGTGGTGCCCATTATACTGTATGGAGAACTATGTGGGACCTATTATTCTGTATGGAGGACTACGTGGGGCCATTATTTTGTATGGAGGACTATGTGGGGCTCATTATTCTGTATGGAGAACTATGTGGGACCTATTATTCTGTATGGAGGACTACGTGGGGCCATTATTTTGTATGGAGGACTACGTGGGGCCATTATTCTGTATGGAGGACTATGTGGTGCCCATTATACTTTATGGAGCACTATGTGAGACCTATTATTCTGTATGGAGGACTATGGAGGGCCCATTATTCTGTATGGAGGACTATGTGAGGCCCATTATACTGCATGGAGGACTATGTGAGGCCTATTATTCTGTATGGAGGACTATGTGGGGCCCATTATTCTGTATGGAAGACTATGTGGGGCCCATTATTCTGTATGGAAGACTATGTGAGGCCCATTATTCTGCATGGAGGACTATGTGGGGCCCATTATACTGTATACTGGTTGGCCCGCGACTTTATCCAAGTTTTTAATTTTGGCCCTCTGTGTGTTTAAGTTTGACATCCTTGCTTTAGATTAACTGAATATCTGAACACAAATTATTATTGAACTAAGCTATACACACAATACAATCTTGAAAAAGTAATTCTTTCTGCAGTAATGTAAACTTAAAAAGTATGTATCCTAAACTATTGGATTCTTTCTATGCAACAGCCACTTCAACAGTAAATTTCCTTTGCAAATGCAGGAATATTTGAAAGTTGAAAGTTGGTTCTGAAGTGCATTTCACTTTACATACTACATTTAAAGGGAGACAGTTGTTCCACATGTCTCTCTTTATTTATTATGACAAAGGACACTTAACACATAGTGCACCCTAAAAACAACAAATGTGAATATATCTGCAAAGGAGCGATGCAGCGCAAAACAGAAAAAAAGCATCAGAATCAGGGGAGCTCAGTGATTTTTACACGGTATTTCACTCAATTTATTTGAGCGCCAAAAAAATGTTGTCCGATATTCTGCCATGTTATTATAGAACAAGAGGAGATGAACAAATCGATAAATAGTTTTTGTTGCAAAGTTTTTTTGCATAATTTGCACTTTAATAATTTAGATCTCTGCTCATTCTTGGTTCAGAGGTCGAGTGGCCGATCTATTAGTGACTGACAGCCTTCCCTGTAGAGCATGCATAAATATAGATAGCTGTCAGTCACTGATAAAGTAGCCTCCTGGATGTCTGAGCCAAGAAAAAAGATCTAAGGCTATGTTCACGTGTCTAGTAGTTATTTCCATGTTGAGATCAGTTTTGGGATGACAAAAACAAACATAAAATATTTAATTACAGGATCATTTATTTGAATGAGGAAGGAAATATCCTAAAGTGTCTTCCGTTTCATTACAATCTACTTTTTTCATTGTAACAAAAAATGGACTCTGCATAACTTTTTTGTATAGCCCAAAAAATTAATAGCAACTGATCTGTTTTTTTTTTATAAATAATAAAGTCTATAGGAAACAGATCATAACAGATGGTCATCTGTTATGTTATCCTTAATAAATCAATTTTTTAAAGAGGTACCATCGCTTTAATTTCTATTCTATAAATCAATAGTACACATGAAAATAAGAACATTTGTAATATATCTTATCAGAGAAATTTGCTTCTTTACCAGCTGGGACTGTTCTTTAATTTTCAAAATTCTCATTTCCAGGTAAAATCTGTATCCAGTGAAGATGCATTTCTACATTGCTGAGATATTAAATAGCAGTTGATACTGATAAGATTCTATGTGGATAGGAGGTGCAGGGAGGGAGGAGCTAGAGGCAGAGCTCCTCCTCCCTCCCTTCTATATAGAATTCTATATAGCTGCCATTTCCTATCTCAGTAATGTAAAAATCAGTCTTCACTGAATACAGATTTTACTTGGAAATGAGAATTTTGAAAAACAGTACTAGCGGGAAAAGGAGCAGATTTCTTTGATAAGATATATTATAGAATCTCTTGTTTTCATGTATACGTACTATTGATTTATTAAATAAAAATTAAAATGATGGTTTCCCTTTAAAGGGAAACTATCAGCAGGTTTTGCTATGTAATATGAGAGCAGCACAATGTAGGTGCTGAGAGCCTGATTCCAGCAATGTGTCACTTACTGAACTGCTGGGTGCAGTTTTTATAGAATCCATGTTTTCTCTGTTGCAGATGTAGTAGTAGCCAGAATGCTGAGCTCTGTTATACCACTCCCACACCACTGAATGGCAGCATCCTGTGTGCATTGTGAGCAAGCTGCCAATCAGTGGAGGGTGCGGTGTTACACAGATTAGCCTGACTAGCCTGCATGTGAGACCTAGTCAGGCAGTGATAATCTGCTAATAAAACACTGATTGGATTGAAACTTCAACACACAACCTAGTAAATGACACATTGCTGTATCAGGCTTTCTTGCTCTACATTATGCTGCTCTCAGATTAAATTGCAAAAACCTGCTGACAGATTCCTTTTAAATACTGTACATGCACATAACACTAGGGGGGTTCAGAAAAACATCTAATAAAAATGAATCTGTTACAAATGGGAAGCAGAATCCAAAGTGTGCTTCAGTTTTTGCTTGGTTTGTAATTGATCCATTTGTTTTATTATTACTGGATTGGTTACAAACGTACAACTGGACATGTGAACAGTGCCTTACTGAATATAAGACAAAAATCTTTTCCTATAAACCTCTATATCAATCTGCTCATCTCCTCCTGCCCTATACAAAGATGCTGACAGATCAGACTGCTTGGTCAATGAGACAGATTCCCTTTGCTCGAAACTATGCACTTTCAGCAGCAAAATCAGCAGCCAGCTTGTCATTTTTCTCAGCTGTTTAGCCATGTTAGTAATAAGAGAAGCCATCTGTTTGCCATAATGTTAGTGAGAATTAGTGAGTGGAACGTGGATCAGCAAATATGGAATAATTTCATTATGGATGTGAATTAACATTACCAACCTACCTACAGATGTGAACCGCTCCACAGCATATGATAACAAATCTAATGGTTTTGTGAAAACAAAAAGTATAAAATAATTTAATGATACAGTAATATAGGGAAAATATATATTCTTGTACCGTGTTAGCCAGTAGATAGAAAAATATTTAGGTTTGAGAGTCCTCAGTGGTTGATACCTTTTAATGGCTAGCTGAAAAGATGGTAACAAATTGCAAGCTTTCGAGACTACTCAGGTCTCTTCATCAGGCTAGTATAACACAAAATCTGAAGAGTCACATATTTATACACAATAAGACACAAAAATAATGCAATAGATAAGACAGGTGATGGAAAGCAGAGTTATGATGGAAGAGATAAACAGTTCTGGCTATAAATATTTTAGCAGTTAATAGATAAGGAGTGTGAAGGTTTTATTGTCCTGTGACTAGGTCCAGTGTCATGATGGCCTCACAAGTCTGAGGAGCACATTCCTTAGTTGATGTTGAATGACATAAATCCATGCGACAAGTTTATTCCTGCTCTGAAAGTGTCAAAGGTCATCATCAGTTTATATTCTGAGATTCTTCTTTCTGTTTGAGATTTGAAGTTACCCTTTAATACCAGTAATTTCATGTCTTTTATGCTGTGATCAGGGGAACAAAAATGCTTGGCTACAGGTAGATCTATTATTTTTTCTTTTATTGTGTGGTGATGATGATTCATTCTTGTCCTAAGTTTTTGCCCTGTCTCCCCTACATAAAGACCCCCCGCTGGACATTTGGTACATATAATTAAGTACACTACGTTAGATGTGATACAGCTGAACGTACCTGGGATCTTGTAGTCCTGATGTGCATTGGGGATCTTTATCTTGTCTGGGGTCGTTATAAACGGACAGGTTTTACATTTTTTCTGGTTGCAAGGAAAGGTACCTGTAGCTGGTGGAGATGACAGGGAGCTTCTGACAATGATGCTTCTTAGATTTGGGGGCTGCCTGAAACACAGAAGTGGGGGGTCTGGAAATATGGATTGTAATCGGGCATCTTTTTGTAGTAAGGGTTGTAGTTTCCATGCAGCTCTCCTTAGCGCCTCCAGATTTGGATTGTAGGTGACTACTAGAGGCACCCGGTTGCTTTCTTGTTTAGTTTTGTAATGTAGGAGATGATTCCTTGATATTCTGGTGGCTCTTGTAATCTGGTTCTCAATTGTTCTTGGATGGTAGCCCTGATTTAAAAAGGTCTTTCTGAGGCCATGAAGGTGTTTGTCTCTATCCATAGGGTTGTAACATATCTGATGGCTTGGCTGTAAACAATAGAGTTTTTTATGTGTTTTGGATGGAAACTGTCCATTTAAGGTATGTAGGACGGCCGATTGGTTTCCGGTACATGGATGTCTCTATTTCATTGTTCTGTAGCTTGATGATGGTGTCCAAAAAGTTAATTTAAGTACAGGAGTAGTTGAGTGTTAGGTTGATGGTGGGATGAAGTCGATTAAAGTGTTCATGGAACGTCTTCAGCTGTTGCTCAGACCCCGTCCAGATGATTAAAATATCGTCAATGAAACGATAGTAGGCCAGAGGCCTGATGGGACATGAGGACAAAAAGTCACTTTCAAGCTTGGCCATGAAAAGATATGCGTACTGTGGAGCCATTTTACTTCCCATCGCTGTACCAGTCTCCTGTAGATATAAGTTGTTATCAAATTCAAAGTAATTGTGGGTGAGGATGAATTCTGTTTGTTTGACCACAAAATAAGCATCAATTCCTGTATTTTCCATGAAGATTTTGCAGGCATTTAATCCATCCTGGTGTGGGATATAAGAGTACAAAGATTCCACATCCATGGTGGCCAGGATGGTTGCTTCTGGTAGAGGACCTATTGCTGCTAGTTTATTCAGTAGGTCTGTCGTGTCCTGAATGTAGCTGGGTGTACTCTTTACCAGTGGTTTAAGAACACACTCTACCCATCCAGAAACTTGCTCAGTGAGGGTGCCCACACATGAAATAATTGGTCTTCCTGGATTTCCAGATTTGTGGATTTTGGGGAGCATATAGAATGTCCCTATTCTTGGACTCTCTGGTATCTAGTAGCCACCTACAATCCAGATCTGGAGGCGCTAAGGAGAGCTGCACGGAAACTACATCCCTTACTACAAAAAGATGCCCGATTACAATCCATATTTCCAGACCCCCCACTTCTGAGTTTTAGGCAGCCCCCAAATCTAAGAAGCATCATTGTCAGAAGCTTTCTGTCATCTCCTCCAGCTACAGGTACCTTTCCTTGCAACCAAAAAAAATGTAAAACCTGTCCGTTTCTAACGACCACAGACAAGATAAAGATCCCTAATTCACATCAGGACTATAAGATCCCAGGTACTTTCAGCTGTATCACATCTAACGTAGTGTACTTAATTATATGTACCAAATGTCCAGCTGGGGGTCTTTATGTAGGGGAGACAAAGCAAAAACTTAGGACAAGGATGAATCATCATCGCCACACAATAAAAGAAAAAATAATAGATCTACCAAGCATTTTTGTTCCCTTGACCACAGCATAAAATACATGAAATTACTGGCATTAAAGGGTAACTTCAAGTCTCAAACAGAAAGAAGAATCTCAGAATATAAACTGATGATGACCTTTGACACGTTCAGAGCAGGAATGAATGTGTCGCATGGATTTATGTCATTCTACATCAAATAAAGAATGTGCCCCTCAGACTTGTGAGGCCATCATAACACTGGACTTAGTCACAGGACAATAAAACCTTCACACTCCTTATCTATTAACAGCTAAAATATTTATAGCCAGAACAGTTTATCTCTTCCATAATAACTCTCCTTTCCATCACCTGTCTTATCTATTGCATTATTTTTGTGTCTTATTGTGTATAAATATGTGACTCTTCAGATTTTGTGTTATACTAGCCTGATGAAGAGAGCTGCGTAGTCTCGAAAGCTTGCAATTTGTTACCATCTTTTCAGTTAGCCATTAAAAGGTATCAACCACTGAGGACTCTCAAATCTAAATATGATACAGTAAATAATTGGATACAATATCTTTATCAGCAGGACTGGTACAAGACCCAGAAGAAACAATGAACTTAGTCAATTTTGGATCAGGAAAGAAGTGACCGTGTTTGTAACCCCTCGATAAACTACCTATCAACCTAAACAGAATTGAAAGTCTTGGATAAGTGAGAAAAGAGAGACAAGAATCTGTGGCAGGTGACAGACTAGAATATAAATTTAAGCAAACAAACGGGTAAAACTGATTTTCTTCAGCCTGTATTGCAGACAGAGAAATAAGGAACAGTTTCTGCTGCAGCATGCTGCCTCCCACCTACACTATAAGTGCTGTACTTAAAATCCTTAAAATCTTTAAAACTCGGTCATCAATAGGCTACCTAATACAGGTGGCTAAGAATGTCATTCCACGACACTGGAAAAGCAGAGACCCACCCACTGTGGAGGAATGGTTTGCGGAGATTTCTCTCCTTAATAGGATGGAGCATCTAATTGCCATCTCACCGGCTGATGTTGATAGATACTGTGTGATTTGGAGGGATTGGATGGATTTCCAAAACTCTGACGCCTACCATCTAGCCCCCAACTAAAGTTATCCGGGATGTCGTCACAACAATGATCATAATCGCACTCTATTGATTGGTGGTCTGCCGTGGTCCGCTCCCTCTCTCTCTATCTTTCATATGGAAAAATACATGCTTGATCTGGATATTGATGGAAAACCCTCCCTGTACCCCCCAATGTACTGTAGTTATGCATAGATTTATAGTTACGCTACCCCTTTTACTATGTATATTGTATTTTCTTGTACTTTTTCAACACAAAAAATAAAAAAAAACTTGAATTTGAAAATCTTTAAAACTCACGGTTATCTATTATATGATAAGGGATTGGAAAGAACGCCGAGGCAAATTATTTTAATATTCCTGTATTGTTTTTTTGCTTATGCTGTAACTTTAGTATTCTTTTAAAGAGGTTGTTTCACCAGTTTTATTGCACAGATATTAGTTTATAACGTTTAGGTTATAATCTATGATTCTTCTCTGGGGGGGGGGGGAGGAACCTTTTTCCACCATATGAGGTAAACCAATCATAAGCAGGCAGCAACATACAAGAGAAAGAAGTACATGTTACAACAATAGCTTAGAGCAGGTTTCTCCTGTGTGAGACATATAATAACAGACAGTTTGCTCTTCTCACTGGTCTCACTGCAGAGAAGTATGTTGTTAGAAAGTGCTGGGAGATGAGCAGAAATGAGTGTGATTACACACACCCTTCAGCTTTCATCTCACGGCAGCCAGTGTGGTAGAAGGGGAGTACAGAAGAGCTGACAGCACTGAGAGTAGATTTGCTACTGTAGAGGTATTTGTAATGACACAAAACTCAGCTTTGCTGCACTCTCCCTCCCCAAGTATTGTCTACTGTGAGATGAAAGGTGTATGTAATTGCACTCATCTCTACTCCACTGCCAGTACTTTGTAATCCCCCAGCTCTGCAGAGAGATTACTGAGGAGTCCCGACTGTCTATCATTATGTCTCATACAGGAGAAAGCCTGTCCTAAGCTATTGTGTGGGAATGCTCTATTTTTCCCCCAGTATGTTGTGCCTGCTTATGATTGGCCAATGTCGTGTAGAGGAAGAAGTACACACGCCCTGCGAAAAATCTCTGGTAATGCTCCTTTGGTCTTGAAGGGAATCTGCCAGCAGGATTTCACAACCAAACTATTTATATATGTATGTAGCTCTTTCAAAGACAAGTACAGAAATACCTTTACATGGCCAATCCGTTCCTCCATTACTGAGAAATTAGTGTTTGAATTGATATGCAAATGGGGCTGAGCTACTGTAGATCTGAAGCCTCGGTCACTCCAGCTCTATTCCACGCCCAGCTCCACTTCATCCTGCTTGACTGACAGCCTCTATGCTGTGTGACATCAGGCAAAGGAGCCATCTGTCAAATAGAAGGAGACGGCACTGTGAGGAGAATAGAGCTGGAGTGACAGAGGCTTCATATCTACAGCCTCAATTGCATAACAATACGAAAACTGAATTCTTAGTAACGGAGGAACAGTCTGGCCATGTAAAGTATTGCTGGATTTGTCCTTCAAAGAGCTACATGTGCACATAAATAGTTTGGAAGGTGAAATCCTGCTGACAGATTCCCTTAAACAAAAGTTTACAAGCTGATATCTCCGCAAAAGAGAGAACTTAAATAATAACAGAGATGTTTTTATAAGCTCTACAGCTGCTATTCCATGATGTGGCCAGTTTAACATGCTCAAACTGGTGAAAGGTCCTGTTTATGAAAACAATTATTGAAGAAAAATTCCATAGAATGTTGTCCAAAACTAAAATAATTAATAAGTAAATACAAATAAAAAAAAATACAAATAGACACTAGATCTGTCACTTGTGTATTTACCATATGATACATTTTGTTGACACAGTAAAGCCATAGCTACCAATATAGTGGCGCTTTACAAGGGTCAATATCAGATCAGAAGGGCTCCAACTCTTGGCTTCCCTGCTGATTAGCAGTTTGAAGGGGCCATGGCACTTTTGCATGCATTGCGCCCTCTTCAATGTTTATTAGTTAATAGCGGTGGTGTAGGATATTGCAGCATTACCTTACTCAAGAATAAGGGAAATTAATCTATTTTATTGCATAGATACTTCAAAATGTAAAGATATCTATCTGTAAAACTTTAATTACATTTAGCATTTTAATATAACGCTTACACAAAAAAAGATAGCCTTTTTTACGTGGGACTGTGTTTTCTGTTCCAGCTTAGACCGTTTGAAGTAAATGAAATACCAGACACAGCGCATGACATTGTTTCTAGAAAAAAGCACATCATTTTTCTAATCAACTTGTTTAAAAGGGGTTGCTATCTCCTAATCTAAAATGGGTAAAATTACAAAGTGCTTGTAAAAACAAACAACCTTGCAATCTACCTCTTATTTAATATTCTCTCCATTCTCAAGAACAGAGGGATTTTTATTTCTATACTTTACTGCTCTCTGCCTAGGTTACTGCAACTTTTGCAGTCTTACCAGAGATGTCCAGTTTCCTAGACAAGGAGGACAAGCTTGCAAGACCTTTGCTTTAGAGATTGCTCGCACCACTCCGAAGCTGACCAGATTGCCAGATCTGGCAAGCTTCATTGCCCATGCGCTCCTGCGATGCTGCAGAGGCAACGTTTTATCTGCTGGCACAGAGATTGCACGTTACGGGCTGGTGGCTCAGCTATACCGCCGGCCTAGACTTCCAGTCAACAGGAGCGCACTGCTTCCCTACATCCCGGCTTTCCTTTTCCTGGGAGGGTGGGGTGCTACTGATTATTGGCAGTTTGGACGATGAGAGAACACAGAAGGGAGACCCTGTGCAAGAACAATTATGGGCCCTATGCAGTCCAATAGATCATCATAATGCACAAATCCCCCTGCATTAGAGGTAGAATTGGGATTGGGTTCCTTTACGTTTTTTGGCCCCTGTGCACTTGCACAGACTGCACCAAAGGTATGTTTGCACATGGTTTGGGGTGTCATCAAGGCTGAGCCACCGTCCAAAATGTGTGTTTCCTTATGCTCCTGAAAACACATATTGTAAGGCTAAGTGCCCACAATGCAGAAATGCTGCGGAGCGTTTCTGCATCTCCCTGGCAGAAAAAACGCATGCGGATTTTACATGCGTTTTTTCTGCCTGGCAGAAGCATTTGTAAAGCGTTTTGAGCATGCGATTTCGCATGTGGGTTGTCAAGCGCTTTTCCAAGTGATTTTAGCATCACTTGGAAAGTGCTTGACAACTTGGTCACACTATATAAATCCATGCAACCGGCATGGATTTATGTTGTGTGACCAAGTTACGATGCTGCAAATGCAGCATCAATAGTAAAAAAAAAAATAATAAAAATGTTGAAAAATAAAAAAAATATTATACTTACCTTCCGATGGCCCCCGGTCTCCTGTACGGTGCGTCCGGTGTCTTCGGCGGCTCGCGTTGCTCTAAAAAGGACCTTCCATGACATCATTTAGTCATGTGACAGGTCACATGACTAAATGACATCATGGAAGGTCCTTTTACACCACCGCGAGCAGCCAAAGAGCCTGCAGCGCCGCCGGAAGCAGACAGGGGGCCATCAGAAGGTAAGTATTTTTTTTATTTTAATTCTTTTTTAACTACAGGTACTATGGTACCCGGGTCTGGAGGAGAGTCTCCTCTTCTCCAGACCCGGGTACCATAAGCGCATTGAATCGCATAATATCCGCATGTGTACGTGTAGTCATGCGGATGTTATGCGGTCCAAGGCAAGTCATGGCAGCAATTCCGCAAAATCAATGGTTGTGCTGCGTATTTTTCCGAAATGATAATCTGCAGCGGAAATTTCCACAGCATGTGCACAGCACATACGGATTATCATTGGGAAACATGGCAGACAACTTAACAAGATTTTTTTAATGCGTTTTCGCAACGGAAATATCGCCGCGGAAACTCATTAAATCCGCATCGTAGGCACGCAGCCTAAGTATAAATGGTTTGTACCAAGATATGAAGTTATCAGAAGTGGGAGCCACATCTATTAGACATGGATATGGTATAATAAGTCATAAATGAGACAAACCCCTTAAGCTACATTTACACTTTGTGTTTCATAACACAAGTGCATAGTGTACATATAGAGTGCATAAATGCAGATTTTGGACATATAACAAGCTGAAGAGAAGTGAACAAGCCCATGCTCAAGCACTTTTTTTTCCACATTCATACTGTATAACATAAAAATATCCCTTAAACCTCAAGAAAAATAATTAATGTAATGATTAGGGCTGCGTAGTATTGCAGAGTTTTTCCCCACTACTGTGCCCATGATGTATAGGCTTAACCAAGTTTGGACACAAAATAGAAAACACCCCAAAAATGTAGGCACCAATGGCAATATGCTATGCTTCTTGGCATCCTAACTCCTGGGATTTATCCTCTCCTGAGCTAATACCAGCACAATAATAATATCAATGCAGATCTGGCATTCAGATTTTTATACACAGATAGTATAAAGTCCAACAGCATAGTAATGGCACAGAAAATTAGCTGTCGATATGAGTGTGTCAGTCAGAGCAGTGCACATAATCAGTGAATATGAATAGCGGTACCAGAGCGCCAATAACAGGGCAAAAATATTAAAAGGACTGATTTATTAATATACACATAACGCGTTTCGGTGGACACCGCCACCTTCATCAGGTGTGACAAGCAGCAAACAATTGATCCTTATATACATTTGACTAGGTATACAATTACTACAAAGGGGCGGGGCCAGATACAGAGTAATACCTCTATATTAACCCCTTGAGTATACCTAGTCAAATGTATATAAGGATCAATTGTTTGCTGCTTGTCACACCTGATGAAGGTGGCTGTGTCCACCGAAACGCATTGTGTGTATTAATAAATCAGTCCTTTTAATATTTTTGCCCTGTTATTGGCGCTCTGGTACCGCTATTCATATTCACTGATTGTCCCTTTCCCCCTGTTGGGGTGCGGTAGAGCTGCCTTTAATTTATTGTTCTTTCACCTGTGGGAGGAATTTAATTAGAATTACTACCCTGGTTTTCCAAGCTGCGCTGCCCTAACCCCTCCGGAACGCTGCCGGGGGTGTTAGTGAAGCTGGGCGTCCATCTCGGCGTTACATGCTACTAACCTGACCACGTGATCCACCACCGAGAGATCAGGATCTGTGAACGCCGCTGGAAATAGATGACAGCCCCCAACAGAGCAGAGCTTGTGGAGCTTTACACTGGGGGTGTGCAGAGGTGCACAACTTCATAAGGTTAGTAGCCATCCCAACACCCCTCTAACAATTGCAATACTGAGTCACCCATTGCGCCTTGTTCTCTCCTCTCTTTACATATTGAGAGCAGCGCACATACACATTTGACAGAAAATGTGCCCCTACAATGAGATCTACTCCACCAAAAGGATGAACAGTATTCAACAGGAACTTACGATATGTTTGAGCGCTCATTTAAATGGGTTTATCAGGTTTAAGTATTTTTTTAGTCTGCTCTAACTAGAAATAGGAAAATGAGCCTTACTTACCCCCCACAACTCCAGCACTGCCTCTCTGCCGCTGCCTGTCCTCATTGACATGACTACAGCAATGACATCACGACTATGGCACAATCACTGAGCTCAATGGTCATGACTAGTGATGAGCGAGCATTAAAATGCTCGGGTGCTCGAAGCTCGGGTCGAACACATTGGAATACTCGGGTGCTTGACCCGAGCAACGAGCCCAATGTAAGTCTATGGGGAAACTCGAGCATTTTTCTGTTGGTCCCCCCCCCGCGGTCTGCAGAAGGTCAAAAATTGCCAAATCGATGGGAACGGTGCTCAATTAAACGTCAGGCAAGCAGAATATATAGGCAGACAGGCAGGCAGGGTATATAGGAGGGTGCATGAAAAACATAGCAGGGCACTTGGAACACACTAGTGCCCTCCGATTTTCATGCACCCGTCTCTTTAAAAAAGCCGGCCAGCAATTCATCAGCGGCATACACCGGTACCGAACAATTTAAAACAGAAAGAATAGAGGATCACACATAGATTAGATAGATAGAAACATGTCAGTCACATATATAATAAGTACAGTGACAGTGTTGGTTACTGTACTTGTTATTTAATGTTAAAATAAAGGATTTATTAAAAAAAAATAATAGTGTTTTTGTCTCTTTAAAAAAGCCGGCCGGCAATTCATCAGCAGCATACACAGGTACCAGACAATTTAGAACAGAAAGAATAGAGCATCACACATAGATTAGATAGATAGAAACATGTCAGTCACATATATAATAAGAACAGTGATAGTGTTGATTACTGTACTTGTCATTTAGTGTTAAAATAAAGGATTTATTAAAAAAAAAATTGGCGTGGGGTTCCCTGTAATTTTACTCTCTAGCGGAGGTTAAGCAGAAGGCTGGGGCAGATGTTTGAAGCCTGGGAAGGGGGTAATACCCACGGAGATTCCCAGGCTACTAATATCAGCCCCCAGCTGAATACCTAGCCTTTACTAGCTATTAAAATGGGGGACCCTCCTATTTTAAGCGCAGGAGAATCCTCTCACGCTCACTGCAAGCGCAGGAGAATTTTCCCACGCTGTCAGTGACGTGCATGAGGTGAGCTGAGTTCATTGGACATGAACTTGGCTCATCTAGATGCCGTCACAACCAGACACTGAGGAGCGAAAGCATGCCTGCGCTTCTCAGTGTCTGCGGCATGGCAAGCTGGATGGCAGCTTTCGGCTGCAATCCAGCCTGTCATGTGAATGTAGCAGAGCTGAAGCTGTCCTGGGAACCATGGAAAGGTAAGGATTAGTGTTGAGCGAGCATGCTCGACACTGCTCGGTACTCGCCCAAGCATCACGCTACTCGGGATGTTCGGCGAGCACCGAGCATTTCCGGGTTACTCGGACGGGAGCTCGGGTCTCCGCCCTGCATGTTTGGCGCTCTTTACAGAGCCAATGAACATGCAGGGATTGCCAGCCAGTCACTGTAATGCCGCAGCCATGTTGTTTGTGGGCATTACAGTGATTGGCTGGCCGCACAGCGTCACCTCGAGTATTTAAAACCGGGCGCCGCCATCTTGGATACAGTTGCTCCGGATCAGACAGTGTAGGGACAGCGCTGCTGATTTAGGGAGAGATATATCCTGCGAAATAGTTAGTGTAGGGTCTGTAAAGACTGCCAGATCAAACAAACAGTCCTTCTCAGGACTAATATCCATCCCAGATATCAGGCAGGCAGGTTGTATAGGAGACGCAGTGGTTATACCAGCAAAAGCTGCATTACAGTCCTGTGTGCTCCTGTTGCTGAAATTGCTGGACTTAGCCTCCAGCTCTCGGGGACCAGGAAAAATCCTTTTTTTTTCATCTAAATCCTCTTTTTTTTTTCTTCCTTCACACTGTACAAATACCCGTCTTATTAACCTTTTGGTGTCCCCCCCCCCCCCCCCAAAAAAAAGTGTGTCTCTGATTTTTCAGACACAAATATATCTGTTGAAAATAGTCTGGTGTAGGCCAGAGAGACAGAAGTGTGCTTTTGCTGTTACACGGTAAAAAATCTCTATTATCCTGCTTTTTGCATTTTTTGCCGAAAAAAAAAAATAATAGTGTCTCCCTGATTTTTCAGACACAAATATATCTGTTGAAAATAGTCTGGTGTAGGCCCGAGAAATACAAGTGTGGTTTTGCAGTTCCACGGGTCAAATTTCTGTATTATCCTGCTTTTCGCAATTTTTGGCCGTAAAAAATAAATAATAGTGTCTCCCTGATTTTTCAGACACAAATATATCTGTTGAAAATAGTCTGGTGTAGGCCCGAGAAATACAAGTGTGGTTTTGCAGTTCCACGGGTCAAATCTCTGTATTATCCTGCTTTTCGCAATTTTTGGCCGTAAAAAATAAATAATAGTGTCTCCCTGATTTTTCAGACACAAATATATCTGTTGAAAATAGTCTGGTGTAGGCCCGAGAAATACAAGTGTGGTTTTGCAGTTCCATGGTTCAAACCTCTGTATTATCCAATTTGGGCCATTTGTATCTAAAAAAAAACAGTTTGAGTGTGTCACTCACTGTTCAGCCGCAAATATATATATATTTAAAAAAGTCTGGTATACAGCAGCAAATTATAACTGTGGTTTTGCAGTTCCACGGGTCAAATCTCTGTATTATCCTGCTTTTCGCAATTTTGGCCGTAAAAAATAAATAATAGTGTCTCCCTGATTTTTCAGACACAAATATATCTGTTGAAAATAGTCTGGTGTAGGCCCGAGAAATACAAGTGTGGTTTTGCAGTTCCACGGGTCAAATCTCTGTATTATCCTGCTTTTCGCAATTTTTGGCCGTAAAAAATAAATAATAGTGTCTCCCTGATTTTTCAGACACAAATATATCTGTTGAAAATAGTCTGGTGTAGGCCCGAGAAATACAAGTGTGGTTTTGCAGTTCCACGGTTCAAACCTCTGTATTATCCACTTTTGGGCCATTTGTATCTAAAAAAAACAGTTTGAGTGTGTCGCTCACTGTTCAGCCGCAAATATATATATTTTAAAAAGTCTGGTATACATACACCAGTAAACTATAACTGTGGTTTTGCTGTTCCACGGTAAGAAATCTCTATTATTCAGCTTTTGGTATTTTTTACGTAAAGAAAAACAGTAATATTTTCTCCCTGATTGTTCAGATTGTTTAAAAGAGTCGGGTGTAGGCCAGAGAAATAGAACTGTGGTTTTCCTCTTCCACGGTTCTAATCTACTTTCTATTACCCTTTTTCCATTTTTTTTTTTTTTACCCTCGTGGTGCGAGGGTAAGCTATTTTACTTCCTTTACAATGGGCAAGGCGCGTGGAAAGGGACGTGGAAGTGGACGTTCTGGTGATGGTGCGTGCAGAGGACGGGGCCGTAGCCAAGGTGAAAATGTGCCACAAACAACAGCCACATCTTCTCGCTCCCAATTCTTGACCGAATTACTAGGGAAGCACAGAACAACACCAGTATTGCGAACTGATCAGTGTGAACAGGTTATTAATTGGATAGCAGATAATACTTCCAGTTACCTGGGCACCACCGCATACTCCTCCGCACCCTGATGCTCCTTCCTCCCACCATGCCGAGTGTCGTCAGACAGCAACTGATCCCTCACTTGGACACTCTGAAGAGCTGTTCACTGGTCCATTTCCAGATTTATGCCCCTCGTCTGCTCCGCTTGAAGTGGTAGAAGAGGAGATCCCATGTAGCGATGCCCAAATATTTGAACAGCCACGGCCACAGGAAGTCGACGCTGGCAATTTGTCACAAGAGGTGGACGATGACGAGACACAATTGCCAGGAAGTGAGGATGAGGATCGTGGTGCGCAAGTGGAAGAGGAGGAGGTGGTGGATGATCTAGTAACTGACCCAACGTGGCAGGAGGACAAGCAGAGTGAGGCCAGCAGCACACAGGGGGAGGGAGGCAGAGTACCCCAACAGGCAGGAAGAAGCAGTGTGGTGGCCGCAGACAGAAGGCGGGCAACCGTTCCCCGTAGCACCAACACGAGGGACGTTGCCAGTACAACCGGTAGGTCTTCCAGAGTCTGGAATTTTTTTAAAGACTCTGCTGATAACCCCAAAAAGGCCATTTGTACCACCTGCCATGCCAGCATCAGCAGGGGTGACAAAACTACCAGCCTGACCACCACCAGCATGATCAGGCACATGGCAGCAAAGCACCCGACTTTGTGGGGCGAACCCCAGGGTCCACGACCAGTGTCAGCGGGTGTCACCACTGCTGCTTCCACTGTTGTGCGTGCAATAGAACCCCCTGTTGTGCGTGCAAGGCAATCCCCTGTCCATACTGCATGCAAAGATGCCCCCTCCTCTCAGTCTTCACTTGTTATGGCAGTTTCTGAAGAAACAGCATCAAAGTCCACGTCCCACCGCAGCATTCAATTGTCCATATCCCAGACCCTTGAACGAAAGCGGAAATTTGCAGCTAAAGCCCCACAGGCCACAGTCCTAAATTCGCACATTTCACGACTGCTTGCGTTGGAAATGCTGCCTTTTAGGCTGGTGGAGACGGAATCCTTCCGCAACCTTATGGCGGTGGCCGTCCCTCGGTACTCGGTCCCCAGCCGACACTATTTTGCCCGGTGTGCCATCCCCGCACTACACAAGCACGTGTCCCAAAACATCTGCCGTGCCCTCAACAACGCAGTTACTGGGAGAGTTCACCTGACAACGGACACGTGGACAAGTGCTTGTGGCCAGGGAAGGTACATCTCCCTGACGGCACACTGGGTAAACATAGTGGAAGCCGGGACCCAGTCGGACCTTGGGACGGAACACATCCTCCCCACATCGAGGATTGCGGGCCCTATGTCAGTCAGAGTTGCCCCCACAGTGTACAGCTCCGGCGCATCATCCTCCTCCTCCTCCTCATGTTCAGCCTCCATCTCAGATATCACCACATCAGTTCTAAGCTGGAAGCACTGCAGTACTGCCTCCGCCAAGAGGCAACAGGCTGTGCTGAAACTCCTAAGCTTAGGTGAGAAACCTAACACTGCTTGTGAGTTGTGAACAGCTGTGAAAGAGCAGGCAGATCTGTGGCTGAGACCGCTGAACCTACATCCAGGCATGGTCGTGTGTGACAATGGCCGTAACCTGGTGGCGGCTCTGAGGTTAGGCGAGATCACACACGTACCCTGCCTGGCTCATGTGCTTAACCTCGTGGTTCAGCGGTTTCTTAAATCGTACCCCGAGTACCCAGATCTGCTCATCAAAGTATGCCGCCTGTCAGCTTATTTTCGCAAGTCGGCTACAGCTTCCGCTGCCCTTGCTGTGTTGCAGCAGCGTTCGCAGCTTCCGTCACACCGACTGGTGTGTGATGTCCCCACACGTTGGAACTCTACCCTCCACATGTTGCAAAGGATTTGTGAGCAGAAGAGAGCAGTTGTGGAGTACCAGCTGCAACAAGGCCGTCGATATTCAGGTCAGACTGAACACATAAGATCTCAGGAGTGGACCTGGATGTCTGACATCTGTGCCATCTTGACAAACTTTGAGGAGTCCACCCAGATGGTGAGTGGCGATGACGCCATCATTAGTGTCAGCATTCCACTTGTCTGTCTTTTTCAACGCTCTCTGCAGAGAATTAAAGAGGAGGCATTGCAGCCAGAGTATGATGAGATGGATCAAAAAGCCATAGCGGTCGATTACACACAGCCCAGCCTCATCTCATCCCAACGTGCATTGGGGGACAATGAGGGAGAGGAGGAGGAGGAGGAAGAACAGGAGCTTGTATCATGCGCTATAGACGGTAGTACCTGTACAACTGTCATACCGTCGGTTCAGCGTGGGTGGCCTGAGGACAGGGGGAGGAGGAGGAGTGGGAGGAGGAGGAGAGCATGGTCAGTCGTCATCTTGGTGAGAACACGGAAGTCTTGCCCGTTACCAGTCTGGCACGCATGGCCGACTTTATGTTACGTTGCCTTAACCGTGACCCTTGCGTTGTCAAAATGTTGGGTGACAGTCATTACTGGTTGGTGACACTTTTAGACCCCCGCTACAAGGAGAACTTTCAGTCTCTTATTCCTGAGGTGGAGAGGTCTACAAAAATGGGGCAATACCAGAAGGCCCTTGCTGCAGAACTCTTAAAAAAATTCCCATCTGAACACGCTAGCGGCAGAGGTCACAGTTCGTTGCCCAACCAAGGCGTACAGGCGAGAGAGATGCAACTCCAATCCAGCAGAGGCAGGGGAACACTGTCAACGTTCTGGGACAGTTTTCTGTCACCCGCCCAGCTTACAGGCCCTGAGGCGCGGGGTACTCTCACAAGGAGTGGAAAGTTTCAAAAGATGGTGAGGGAGTACCTTGCCGACCGTACCAGCGTCCTCCGTGATTCCTCTGTGCCTTTTAATTATTGGGTATCCAAGCTGGACACTTGGAATGAACTCGCTCTGTAAGCCTTGGAGGTCCTGGCCTGCCCTGCCGCTAGCGTGTTATCGGAGCGTGTTTTTAGTGCCGCTGGGGGAATTATAACTGATAAGCGCACTCGCCTGTCAACTGACAATGCTGACAAGCTGACCCTTATCAAAATGAACAAGGGCTGGATTGGGCCAGACTTCTCATCACTACCAAATGACAGCAGAGTAACAAAGTCAAATCCACTGTGTTTTTTCGGGAGGTGTATTCACATGCACCGCTTCACACCCACACATGGGTATACGCTTCCTCATTTCGGCTGTTTTATGTTCTTCTCCTTATCCTCAGCCTCCACCACCACTATACCACCAGGGTGACCGTGGTCCGTGTTGCCATTATTGAAAGTTCCTCCGTCCTTATTTTTGTCAGCTTTTGCTTGGAAGGCATAAGCAAAGACTGTGGGAGACCCACTCCCCAATAATGGGAATAATATTTTTAAGATGCTGTACTGTATGGCTCTTGTAAGGGGCATTGCAAGTTCCTCCGTCCTAATTTTTGGCAGCTTTTGCTTGGAAGGCATAAGCAAATACTATGGGAGACCCACTCCCCAATCATGGGAATAATGTTTGTAATATGCTGTACTGCATGGCTCTTGTAAGGGGCAATGCAAGTTCCTCCGTCCTAATTTTTGGCAGCTTTTGCTTGGAAGGCATAAGCAAATACTATGGGAGACCCACTCCCCAATCATGGTAATAATGTTTGTAATATGCTGTACTACATGACTCTTGTAAGGGGCATTGCAAGTTCCTCCGTCCTAATTTTTGGCAGCTTTTGCTTGGAAGGCATAAGCAAATACTATGAGAGACACACTCCCCAATAATGGGAATAATGTTTTTAAGATGCTGTACTGTATGGCTCTTGTAAGGGGCATTAAAAGTGTCTTGTTAAGCTACTGCGACCTCCACCACTTTTCCGAGGGGAAATAAAACCGTCTTGTTAAGCTACTGTGACCTCCACCACTTTTCCGAGGGGCATTAAAAGCGTCTTGTTAAGCTACTGGGACCTCCATGTCTCTTCTGAGGGGCATTAAAAGTGTCTTGTTAAGCTACTGGGACCTCCACCACTTTTCCGAGGGGCATTAAAAGCGTCTTGTTAAGCTACTGGGACCTCCACGTCTCTTCTGAGGGGCATTAAAAGCGTCTTGTTAAGCTACTGTGACCTCCACCACTTTTCCAAGGGGCATTAAAACCGTCTTGTTAAGCTACTGGGACCCCCACGTCTCTTCTGAGGGGCATAAAAAGTGTCTTGTTAAGCTACTGGGACCTCCACGTCTCTTCTGAGGGGCATTAAAAGCGTCTTGTTAAGCTAATGTGACCTCCACGTCTCTTCCAATGGGCATTCAAACCATCTTGTTAAGCTACTGTGACCTCCACGTCTCTTCAAAGGGGCATTAAAAGCGTCTTCTTAAGCCACTCTGAACTCCACAGCTCTTCCAAGGGGCATTGAAATGTTGCTGTTAATTACCTCTAACCTCCACGACTCTTCCAACGGGCATTGCATTTCCTCCTAATTTTAGTCAGCTTTTGCTTTTCAATGAAAAGGCGAAAACTAATGGAGACCCACTCCCCAATAATGGGTAGAAGGTTTTTAGTACGCTGTAATCCACGTCTGTTTCAAGGGGTATTGCAGTTCCTCATAATTCATGGAAAGCCTTCCATTCACTGCTTAGGCCAACAGTGTACAGGAGACCCAGTTGCTATAAATGGAAAAAACGGTTTAGTTAAGGCCCTCTGACCTCCATGTCATTTCCAAGGGGCATTGGAGTGCCTCAAAATTTTTGGTAGGCATTGCACTCACTGTATGCCCTATAACTGTGTACCAAACCGCTCATTTTGTTACATATCCTACAAGACATATGTGGTTGACTGGCCTGATATTGATGTGAATGGTCCCTGTTCCTCCTGCTCTTTCTCCTTTGCCACTACCTCATCCATCATTTATCACCTGAAGCTTTGTTTTAATGGGAGTCATAGAACTAGGATAGTAGCAGGAAAACATCCAGCAATCCTCGGAGAAGGTAGGATATGCGCCAAAACACTGACCACCTCAGGCCTAGCCGCTACTACATACATGCGCTTGCATTCCAAGAAAACAAAGCAGATGCTAACTTCTATCATCATCATCATGCTCCTCACCTTGGCACTCTCAACTCCCCTGATGGAGAAGCCAGGGTCTACCGGAGGAGTCTGGTTCTCTGGTGGGCTCGTCCAATGCTGCCCTAAAGCAGGGCGGGCTAAGAAAAGTGTGTGGGGGGATGTTCCAAGGAGAAATAGGGGCGGCTGGGGACCGTTTATGGACACCGGGCTGCCCCCAGGCGGCTGGAGACCGAGTATGGACACCCGGTTGCCCACTGGCGGCTGGGGACCGAGTGTGGACACCCGGCCGCCGGGCGGCTGGGGACTGAGTATGGATTCCAGGCCGCCAACGCAGCCATGACGTGGTGGCCAGATTCCGCCTCCACATGCCTAAAAGGCCCAATTTTAAGTGCAAGCAAGCAGTATGGTATTGCAGCCTGGGGGTGGGTGGGTGGTTGGCTGTATATTTGCGCTTGCATTGCAAGGAATGGGGGAGGTACAATTGAACACTGTCCTGGGACAAGAACTTGCACGGGGATAGTTGCAAGTCTGCATCTTCTGATGCGGAAAGGATCACTTCTGATGGGCACACTTTTAGGCAGTGACCTGGGTGTCAGAGATGCTTCCAGGGGTCTTCCCCATGCTGTTCCCATGTCTTTTCAGCACTGTATGCATGTGTCACACGGTACATGGCCAGATAAGGTTGTAAAATGTTAAAATGCCATTTCCCGGTGAATGCATTTGTCACGGTTGAAAGCAACACAAAAGTGCAAAAACGCATAAAAAATGCTACTTGTGAACATAGCCCAAGGTGTGGAGGAGTATTTTTTGGGGGGGTTATTTATTTTACCTTATACAATAGTCTTTACCCTGGAAAGGATGTTCCTTAACATATTTCACAGGAAAGCAGTTTCAATTTCGTTTTTGAACGTTTTATTGTGAGCCCGTAAAAGTGGCTTAATACCTCTGACCACTTTGTTGACAGCAGTGACCTGGGGGTCAGAAATGCTTCCTGGGGCGATCCCCATGCTGTCCCCATGTCATTTGAGCACTGTCACTATCGTTTTGGGCACTAGTTAGGCTTTTAAAAGACTGCCGGGGGTGCCGCCGCAAAAATGCTCGGGTCTCCCATAGACTAACATTGGGCTCGTTGCTCGAGTCGAGCACCCGAGTATCACGGCGAGCTCGGCCCGAGCTTCGAGCACACGAGCATTTTAGTGCTCGCTCAACACTAGTAAGGATGAGGTTGCTTTATTATTTTATTTTTATTGGAGGAGATCGTTGGCTTCAGCTGGAATGGGCGTGATGGTAAGTATGGTTTAATTTAGAACATTAAAGAATTGTGCGTTTATTTCAATTAAAGGACTTTATTCTGGATGTTGGTGGGTTTTTTTTAACTTTGACTATGGGGTTAGTAATGGGGGTGTCTTATAGACGCCTCTCCATTACTAACCTGGGCTTGATGTCAGCTGGCATTATAAGCTGACATCAACCCCAGCCCTATTACCCCACTGCCACCGCTACAGGGCAGTGGGAAGAGCGAGGCTAAGTGCCAGAATTGGCGCATCCTATGGATGCGCCATTTCTGGGGTGGCTGACGGCTGGTGTTTCTAGCCTGGGAGGGGGGCCAATATTCATGGCACCCTTCCTGGGCTATTAATATCAGCCCCCAGCTGTCTGCCTAGCCTTTGCTAGCTATTAAAAAAAGGGGGACCCCACGTCATTTTTTGGGGGTCCCCCATTTTAATAGCTAGTAAAGGCTAGGTATTCAACTGGGGGTTGATATTAGTAGCCTGGGAAGCTCCGTGGGTATTACCCCCTTCCCAAGCTTTAAACATCTGCCCCAGCCGTCTGCTTAACATCCGCTAGAGACTAAAATTACGGGGAACCCCACGCCAATTTTTTTTTTAAATAAATCCTTTATTTCAACACTAAATGACAAGTACAGTAATCAACACTATCACTGTACTTCTTATATATGTGACTGACATGTTTCTATCTATCTAATCTATGTGTGATGTTCTATTCTTTCTGTTCTAAATTGTCGGGTACCGGTGTATGCCGCTGCTGAATTGCCGGTTTTTCATGTTTCACTGTGAGCACTGTTCCCATCGATTTGGGCAACCACTGTAATGCCACAACCACCATGGCTGCGGCATTACAGTGAGTGGCAGACAGTCCCTGCATGATTGGTGCTCTAAAGAGCGCCAAACATGCAGGACGGGGACTCGAGCTCCCGCCCGAGCATCTCGAAAGTACTCGGCGAGCTCCGAGCATCTCGAGTACTGAGATGCTCGGGCGAGTACCGAGCAGTAGCGAGCATGCTCGCTCAACACTAGTCTTGACCTCACCAAGGCAGCCATGTCAGCAAAGACATAAGGAAACTGAGGACAGACACTACTATAGTGAAAGGGGCTAAGTAAGGGACTTTTTAAATTTTCTTATTTTACTTTCTTATCTCCCCCACTTTTTTCTGGAAGTGCCTCTCCTTTTCTTGACATGGATGAAGCTGTGACATCATGATAGCTGGACCCTGTGACTGGCTACAGTGGTCATATGTTGTAGTCGTGATGTCACCACTGCAGTTAAGTCAACACAGATGGGAGCAGAGCTGGAATGGCATTAAGCTTTATTTTTATCCAGAGTAGTACTATGGATTAAAAAAATAAACCTGGAAACTCCCATTAAAGGAGGTTTCCACTTTCTGGAAAGTGGACTCCGCATGTTGTAAAGTACATAAATTGACAAACACAACAAAAACTCACCCTCCCTGGGTCCGGTGCGGGCTCCTAACAGCTGCTTGATATTTTGGCTGGAGCATCTATAGCATGTATAACTTCTGTAGCTAATCACTGAACTCAGTGTCTTGAGTCGCCTAGTTCAACACAGCCGCTGAGCTCAGTGATTAGCTACAGCGGTGATGTGCCCTTTCAAAGTGACATCTCCACTGCAGCCAAAACACAGATTGTAGCAGCGGTGAGGAGTCGACATTGAACCTAAGGAGGGTTAGTTTGTGCTGTTTTTGTTATTTAAGGTGTTTGGGGTACACTTTCCTGAAAGTGGACAACTCCTTTAAACATAGGTATGAAAGAGATACTGAAGCTGCATGCACATAGCCACAGATAAATGCCAGAAGAATATAGCAAGTGTTCAACTATCACTCCTGGTCACTATTAATCCATATGAAGAATCACCTGACACCTACTTGTAGCAATAATATGCATATCTCTGGGAAAAAGAAAAGAACCTAAAGTAAGAGTCAAGGCTAAGGAATCAGAGTCGTGGAGCCGGAGTCAGAGCCCATTTTGGTGGAGTCGGAGTCGGTATAAAATGGACCAACTCCGACTCCTAAAATATATAATAAATTGGGTACAATAGTTCAATGCAGTTTGTGGGGAATATTTTTTTCATAAGAATTTGGGAAAGTTACGAAATGTCCTATAAATGTCTGTCCTAGTCCTGATCTAAAGGTCTAGACGTTTAGCTGAGATGAATCTGTGCTACAGTAAATTTATCACTTAAACATGAGCCATGTATGAGGGAGTCGGAGTCATGGAGTCGAAGTCGGAGTTGGAGTCGGTGTCGGTGTCATGGAAATTGAGGAGTCGGAGGCTTCGCTTACTGGCTTACCGACTCCACAGTAAGAGTTAAACATGACCAATCCACAGCTCCACAATCAGGTAGGCTCAGCCAAGAGAATGGCCTTTTTCAATTAAAGACAGGTGCATTGACTTAGGGGCATCAGGAGATGATACACAAAACAAACACAAAATCTAAATATTACATGAAATAATATAGTAAAATATGCAGTACTTTGTATCCAGGAAATTATTGATTTTTTAATTTTTTACCTTGCACTCTTTGCAATTTTGGCTTGGCAAACGTCATTGGCAGGTTAAGAGGAATGAAGTGCTCGTGACTGCAGATGGTTTGTAGAAATTCAAATTTGTATTCATTTAGAATCTGTCAATTGAACAATAAATAAGTTGTCAGATCTATAACATTTATCTAGCAACCCTGCATCACTCACACCAAACATTACACATTCAATATAGACAATATAGGCAGTGGTTATCAGGTTGTCATATTAAGACAATTGCTTTAGGTTTTATGGACATTGACATTTGGGACCCCCTCTATTAGCAAGATCACAGTCTGGTGGTCCTATCTCTTTCATGTATTATTTGGATGGGTATTTGAATGGCTGGCATACATTACTGCTTTTTGCCTGTAGTGTCTACTATAGAGGAAATGTATGGGCAGCTGGAGTCTCTGCAGCAATAACGACTGACACAAGGATTTGTAGAGCTGATCCCACATTAATTAGCTAGTCGCAGCATATCTTTAGTACAGACACTCTGTTCACATGTCCAGTAGTTATTTCCTTTTTTTGGATCAATTTTGGGCTAAAAAATGGAAATAAAACATTACAGAAAAAAAGCTATTCATCTGAAAGGGAAAAGAAGCGTCATAAAAAGTCTTCACTTTGTCTCCTTTCCAGCTGCTATCCGTTTTGTTAGCTGGATCAAAAAACGTAGTCTGCGCAACTTTTTTGTCCATCCAATAGCAACTGGATCCGGTTTTTAACATAGGAATTGATCATAAAGGTTGGTTACCATTTTGCTCCTGTTTATGCTTCATTTGTAACAGATCCAATTTTTTTATTTTCAATATTTTTATTGGGCTTTAACATTTATATGAAAACTAAACATTCCGATTATGTTCAGTAAAAATGCCAATTTTCTTATATTGAATCTGGAACATGCAGATGACAAATGAACATGTGAAGTGAGCCTAATTTATTTTCTTTCCATAAATCAACAGTACATGCAAAAATAAGAAACTTTACCCAAACCCTAATTTATCATATTTAAAGTGCAATGTTGGGAATATGAAGTCTGCATTCAGGACTTATTACTTAAAATATATCAGGGGACCACAATTTATGCAATTCCTAACTTAGTTAGTGATAGTTTATTCCTCATCGTAAAATGATACCGTTTTATTGATCCTGTTATACAGCCGGCATATATTGTATGCTACCAGTAGGATTTCAACAAAGAACATTTGCTCCCATCTGGCAATCAGCAAAGTAAACACATGTTATTTGATGGTGAAACGTATGTTTGTTTGTATTGCAGTAAAGTCTTTATTGTGTTTGATGATTTATCAGTTGATAATAAAAGGAGTTTATGTGACATTAGTGCTTCTATTGACATCATTTATATATTTTTTTTCTGCAAGAGAAATGTGTAAGAGACTATAAAGAAATTGGTACAAAATATTTCAGAACAGTAAATCTCCATATCGAAGAGAAAACTAATATCCAATATTGGAGCAAGACAAAGGTGGACAATTCAACTTTCATCATGAAAGTTTAAGAAATAAAATAACATGGGGTGTACAATAATATAAAAAACATATTCAGCAGAGTATAATAGAGAATTGTTTTGTGTGTAATTTCCTAACAAAAAAATGCAGGTTTATAGGAGCAACGCTAGTGGTGAATGGAGTAAGTCACATCTGGGTGCTGCTCCGATGACTAAATTCTCAAGGAGATGACCAGGAACAAAGAGACATGTGCCAGGGTATTTTTTTTTTTACATGACACCAGGCTTCCGCCCAATGAGCCCATCAATTGAAGGTGAAGCCTCCAGAATCTAACCTGGGAATCATCAGAACATGCCTACTAGCACAGAGAAGTCTCCACAGGTCAGTGGTATTTACAGCAAGCTGATCGTTGCCATATGCACTGAGCAGTACCATGTGGGTGATCTTTCACACAGCAAACAAGCCAATCCAGCTACCGGAGATTCTTCACTCTGTTCTTGCCTGCATCACTTCTTATCAACCAAAAAAGAAGCTTATGTTTGCCACCATAAATAATCATGTATTACCAGACAGATTCAAGAGCATCCCTTTATTTACTGATCTTCGCTGGCTCCATTAGCAAGGAAAAGAGAATTTCTAGAGGACACTAAAATTCTTCAGAACAACAAAATCCCATATTGTTGGAGTTTCCCATTATAGTTGTTCATCTCACACAATGGTATCAAGGCCAAACTTTCTTCTCCAGAATAGGCAATGGAGCGAATTCAAGACTAAGATCACACTCCATCCTTTGGAAACACTGTCGACCATCTTCAAGACATCTAACTGACAAATGGTCTTCAGTTTCTTCTACTTTAACTAATTATATTTAATAATTAGACTAGGTTCACACTTATGCAGTGCTCTACATCGAGAACTCTGCCAGGATTTCCATCAGAATGGCCCGAAAAAAAGGGCTTGAGGGAAGTCCCGACAGTCACTTTGGACTCTGTCTATTCTCCATCCCAGCAGTGCACATATAAAAAAGGCAGATACAGGAGGCCACAGTGACTTTATTGGTCTCATAATAGTGAATTGCTTTCTCAAGGATTCCATTGTAAGCCTATTTTTGGGCATTCCAATGGAAACCTTGATGCGATACACAGCGTAGAGCACAACACAAGTGTAAACCAGGCCATAGTTTGTTTGAGGTGTTGCTTAGCGTTGATGTATTTTTTTTTTACTGAGCATTATACTTTTAGTGTAGTTCATTACTATTATGGTTCAGAGGCTGTAAAAGGCTACTCATATATAAGCTCAGTTTTGATATAGATCCTCCCCCCATTAATTTTGTGTTAATCCACTAAGTCCTGTATGGCTGTTGATCTCTTCTTGTTTTCCATCAGTTATCTGCCGCCTCATCGCTTAGCACCAGCTTGGTTGCTGTTGTACACAACGTTTCCATATTTGCTTTACTCTCTGTTTGGTTGGAATATTTGGTTCTACCTGGCAACCTTTAATATTACAGGAATCTCTAATTATTTTGAAGTCGCAAAATACAAACTGATAACCTATTTATATGCACCAGTTACTGCACAGCACTGATTCCTCTGTGTAATAATCATACTTTAAATTAAATCCATTAATGGTTTAATAAGGCCACGTTCTGTCTAGCAAAGGCTCTGACGTGTAAGAAAGCTTCATGTGTTGTATGGAGCTTTGGGGCGGAGGAAGCTAGAAAAACAGCAAAAGATGTAAACACTGTCAGGCTTCTCTTCGTTCTGCCTTTTGCTAACTGTGTGTGTATGGAAAGACGAAGAACAGGGAACATTCAAACATCACTTCTGGCATTTTAGACTGCAAAAGACGATTAATTTTTCTTCCATGTGGCATTCATTTTGCATCATATTTTTTTTCTCATTCGTTATATGATAGATCGGCTCACTCGGCTGCACATAGAGGTAGACACAGGAACACTGTTTCTTTAAGTCTTCCATTGGTTTATTAAAAGTTTTTCATAAATCCAGTGCAGAGTTAGCAAAATAAACACGGCCTTCCCGGCTTAACAGGAAAACAAAAACATAACATATTGCACAGTTCTTGCTGCTATGGGACTGTGCAAGCTTCAGGAACAATCAACATAAGCTCCAGCTTTCCCTAACAGGAAAACAACGCTCCAGCACTAGCAACTCCAGACCCACCCACACTGACTGCTTTAGAAAGCTGGATATTTATCCCCTGGACTCTTCCCACTCTACAACTGTTTAATCAACCTTTCTCTAAACATGGCTGATTAACCCCTCTCAGCACTTAGTGTGCTGGATGATTTTTTCTAGGCTTATATTACTGAAGCTAACAACCTCGGTGCTACACCTCTCCCCTCTAGTACTTTGCCAGTGACTTTGTCACAGTTATTAAAAATACTGAAGGAATATAAACTGTCTTATATTTGCCACTTAGCAACAGATCAGTTTAAAACAGGTGGAACATGGAGGTCTTCTCTTCTTACTTAAAGTACTGGCAGAATAATGATGAAGAGGAACTGCCCATTCACAAAGAGAGGATGGCAAGTCACAGAGCATGAGAATCAGGACAGTTTATGGACATATAAAACTGGTATATACACCAAAATCAGTTTTAAGTTTTTGTTTGCTATAGGGGCAGCAAGACCATGCTTTTCTACAGATTTAGTGTATGTATTTGGTTCTCAATAAAAGTTAAAGAATCTCTGTTCTTTGCTCAAAAAATTGAGTTAAATACTACCTATCATCTGGTTCTGCTCCTCTTTACCATTTTGCGCTTTTTCGCTCTATTGCAGAGATATTCACATTTATTTCTTTTGGTGGCACAGAATGTGAAATCTCTGCTTCCAGTCCTACTGAGTGTTTCATCAGAGTCTTCTCTGGGGGTGTGCACTTTCACCACTCCCTCCTAGATTCTGCCAATGACAGGTCAGCAGCTGATCTTGCAATCTATCAGTCTCAGATGCTGCTGAGCTGTGATTGGTAGCCTCTGGGAGAGAGGGGTGAAAGTGCACGCCCCCAAAAAAGACTCTGAAAAAACACCCAAATAGACTACAAGGCAGATATTTCACATTCTGCGTCCCAAAAGAAATAAATGTGAATATCACTGTAATGGAGCGAAAAAGCGCAAAACAGAAAGGAAGAATAAGATGAGCTCAGGGATTTTTGCTATTTAACTCATTTTTTTTCCACCAACAGGTCCTGAGCTTTCTTGAAATAAAAATTTGCTCTAAATCAAATAACAATTTTAACTGCAGTTTCTGTTGAAAACAGTTGCAACATTTACTTTACTATATTACTTTATTATCATGTTCTGTACACCAAAAATACAGTAAATGTTGTGTAAAGTAGTGAGGATGATGCTGATAGAGATCTTTACGACTTGATAACCTAAAGTAACCTATAATAGTTTGCTGAGCATGTCAAGCCTAAAGTATTTGTTTCATTGTTTTAGTAACTAGGTCTGTTTAGTGATCCACTGCCGATAGCATTATACACACGTAGTCAAAATTGTTGGTACCCCTCGTTTAATGAAAGAAAAACCCACAATGGTCACAGAAATAACTTGAATCTGACAAAAGTAATAATAAATTAAAAATCTATGCATATGAACAAATTAAAGTCAGTCATTGCTTTTCAACCCTGCTGCCACAGAATTTAAAAAAAAAATTAACTCATGAAATAGGCCTGGACAGAAATGATGGTGCTCTTAACTTAATATTTTGTTGAACAATCTTTTGAAGCAATCTCTGCAATCAAACGATTCCTGTAACTGTCAGGCTGTGTGCCCACGATGCGTTTTTAATGCGTTTCCGCAGCGTTTTTGCAGCTGCGGAAACGCATTAAAAACGCATGGTAGAAGGGCAGCAATGTTCCCCAATGATAATCCGCATGTGCTGTGCACATGCTGCGGAAATTTCCGCTGCGGATTATCATTGCGGAAAAAAACGCAGCACTACCAATTATTTTGCGGAAGTGCTGCGTCTTCGCCGCCATTGACTTGCATTGGAACTCATGGATTACGCATCACTGTATATGTAGATGCGTAATCCAAGCGTTCTAATGTGCGGATGGTACCCGGGTGTAGATGAGAGGAGAGTCTCATCCACACCCAGGTACCATTAAAAAATCTGTAAAAAAGAATAAAATAAAAAATAAATGTATACTTGCCTTCTGTCGGCCCGCGAAGCGCTCCTGCTTGCTTCCCGGCACTTTGCAGTGAATTGAAGGACCTGCGCTGACGTCAGAGTCATGTGATAGGTCACGCAACGCCGACGTCGGCAGGTCTTTCAATTCCCTTCTGCCGGCAGCCGGGACCGAGCGAAACAAGCCAGCGCGGGCCATCGGAGGGTAAGTATATACACTCTCTCGGGTCACACTATATGAATCCATGCCGTTTGCATGGATTTATATAGTGTGACCTAGTTGTCACAAGCACTTTCCAAGTGATGCTAATCGCTTGGAAAGCGCTTGTCAATCCACATGCGGAAATGTCAGTGAATAACGCTCCATTTCCGCATGTCCCTGGCAGGAAAACACATGTACAATCCGCATGTACAATCCGCATGCGTTTTTTTCTGCCAGGGAGATGCAGAAACGCTCAGGAAAAAATCCTGAGCATTTCTACATCGTGGGCACATAGCCTCAATGAGACTTCTGCCATGCATGTAGGCGCATGTTGACTCTGGCCACTAAACAGACAAAACCCAAGATAAAAACAGAATAAGCAAATACCCTGTAGTAAAGAAATAAATAGCAATAGTGCATGAAAATAATATAGGATGCTTAGTTAATATAATTTTGATCAAAAAAACATAAAAGCCATTGCACCACCACATCACGGTGACCCTATTCAGGATGGTCCTAACCTCTAGTATTAAAACCTTACCACTTTTCAAGTGATGTACATGTGGATAAGGGCTGAGAAGAACTGAGAGCCGGCTAATGGACATCCAGGTATTGGGAACTACATAAATGTAATGTCCATGCCTGGGTGTCCATTAGCTGGTCTCAGTCCTTCTCAACCCTTATCCACATGTAAGCCACTTGACAAATGGTAAGGTTTTAATACTAGAGGTCAGGACCGTCCCCAATAGGGTCAACAAGATGTGGTGGGATGGATTTTACGTTTTTTTATGAAAATTATGTCATCTAAGCACCTTATATTATTTTTATGCAATATTGTTATTTATTTATTGCTGGGTATTTGCTTATTATGTTTCTATCTTGTTTTTTTTTTATATGGGACTGTCGCAGATAACCGAGGGCTGACAGTTATCAACAGTATGGCTGCTTTGGTCTGAATTGGTTTTACCACAGTTATTTACACCTTAATTTTAAGAAAATTACTCAGAGGATCTGCTGCAATTAGAACAACAGATATTCATTAATACATCTTCCAAATGTAGAGATGATAAAAAGAGTCTTGCTAGCTGATTGCAACAGGCAGAGGATCATTTTAAAGGCAGAAATAAAAAAAATGTAACCTTTGCTATACCTCTGTTTGTATACCATTTCCTTAAAGCCTAATCATTTACCTTTGGATCTTTAAGACTGAATCCAGACATGTAGTCATTAATGAGATTAAAGACAAATCCTCTGTCCATAAATGTAAGACATCTCTGAAATAACACGGGAAACTAGTTATTTATTCACATTCATAAAGCAAAATTTATAGAAATAAAGCAAAAGGAGTGGTTTTAAAAAAAAAAAAAAGGTTGTCCATCCCGTGGTTTTTTGCTTTAGTTCTCTCTGCCCATCCTATGGGATTCCTTTCTGGTTCCTCTTATACACCCCATTGTGTTGTATTCTGGCTCTTTCGAAAGAGTTATCCCACAAATACAATTTACCATCTATTATTTTCAAAGGTGGTAAGTGTTTAATTGTGGGAGGTCGCACTACTGGGACCCCCAATCATAGAAGCTGTTGTGCTTGCTACCCAAGCAGTTACACCATTGTATATGAAGCTAATTATCTAGGAAAGACATCAAATATCCAAGCAGTAGAGAAGTTGGCTCTATACATAAAAAAAGCATGGCAGCATGTACTCACTGATGTCTATTGATGAGTGAATAGTTCGTTGTCAATGCTGCCAACCTCACTGGGATTTAAAAGTAGGTCATATCAAAAGTGACAAAGGGAAATGGTGATTAAATGCACTCTGTTATAACTATCAATGTAAGTCATCAAGGAAAAGTTAGTAAAAAACCTGCAGCTTCCGGACCTACAAAGTTATCAGTATGTTGCGTTGGGATGTTTGGGGAAAAGTTTGAGATTGGGCACTATGGAATAGTACAGGTATAAAAATCTTGGACTGTGACAGTGTAAATGTTTTAGAACAAAAGATATTAAAAATATTACTATGTCCATTCCAGTTACAATAGTAGGTGTTCTGTAAATATCGCATGCACAGACATAATCTCACCTTGATGAAGTTTGCCAAGCTCATGTTGACATTTCGAGACTCCTCGGGAATCTCGCCGTATCTTATGGTGACATGCGGTATAATTGATAGCAGCAAAGAATGTAGAACATTTTGATACGAGTCTGGAAACCTTTGGGGTCGAGGTACCTGTTGAATATTAAACTGAAACTTAAAATTTGAGGGGAAAATTAAGGGAAAAACTAAAATTGAACAAATAAAATATTGGGTCTTCTCATGACCTTGCTCTCCTTAACCCCTTTACCCCTGAGGGTGGTTTGTACGTTAATGACCGGGCCAATTTTTACAATTCTGACCACTGTCACTTTATGAGGTAATTACTCTGGAACGCTTCAATGGATCCCCCTGATTCTGAGACTGTTTTTTCGTGACATATTGTACTTCATGATAGTGGTAAAATTTCTTCGATATCACTTGTGTTTATTTGTGAAAAAAACAGAAATTTGGCAAAAGATTTTAACATTTTGCAATTTTCAAAATTTGAATTTTTATGTCCTTAAATCAGACAGATACAGTACAGACCAAAAGTTTGGACACACCTTCTCATTTAAAGATTTTTCTGTATTTTCTTGACTATGAAAATTGTACATTCACACTGAAGGCATCAAAACTATGAATTAACACATGTGGAATTATATACTTAACAAAAAAGTGTGAAACAACTGAAACCTAGAATATAAGACATATTTTCAGTTGTTTCACACTTTTTTGTTAAGTATATAATTCCACATGTGTTAATTCATAGTTTTGATGCCTTCAGTGTGAATGTACAATTTTCATAGTCATGAAAATACAGAAAAATCTTTAAATGAGGTGTGTCCAAACTTTTGGTCTGTACTGTATGTCACACAAAATAGTTAATAAATAACATTTCCCACATGTCTACTTTACATCAGCACGATTTTGGAACCCAAATTTTTTTTTGTTAGGGAGCTATAAGGGTTAAAAGTTGACCAGCGATTTCTAAATTTGCCAACAAAATTTGCAAAACCATTTTTTTAGGGACCACATCACATTTGAAGTCACTTTGAGAGGTCTTTATGACAGAAAATACGCAAAAGTGACACCATTCTAAAAACTGCATCCCTCAAGGTGCTCAAAACCACATTCAAGAACTTTATTAACCCTTCAGATGCTTCACAGGAATTTTTGGAATGTGGAAGAAAAAAATGAACATTTAACTTTTTTCACCAAAATGTTAATTTAGACCCCTATTTTTTTATTTTTGCAAGGGTAACAGGAAAATAAATGGACCCCAAAATTTGCTGTGCAATTTCTCCTGAGCACGCCAATACCCCATATGTGGGGGCAAACCACTGTTTGGGCGCACGGCAGGGCTCGGAAGGGAAGGAGCGCCATTTGACTTTTTGAATGTAAAATTTGCTTGAATAATTAGCGGACACCATGTTGCGTTTGGAGAGCCCCTGATGTGCCTAAACAGTGGAAACCCCCCACAAGTGACCCCATTTTGGAAACTAGACCCCCCAAGGATTTTATCAAGGGTTATACTGAACATTTTGAACCCAGAGGTACGACATAGAATTTGATAACATTAGGTCATCATATTGAATAAGTTGTCATTAGTCTTGAGCACAAGTACTCACTACTTGAGTTTGCATCGGGTACTCGGGTATGCACCATGTATCACAGGTGCTCGAGTGACATGCCCGCATTTTTCACGGTTATTAGACACCCAAGGAAAAACATTATGCAGGGATCGCTCATGCATGCCAGGCAATCCCCGTGAGTTTTTTTTGGCTGTATAACAGCTGCAAAACATATGGGGACGAGACTCGAGCATGTCACTCCAGCAACCGCGATACTCGGTGCATATGTAGCGCCCCGAGGGTTCGGCCGCTACAGGGGTATTTCACCTCTGCCAGAGGTGTGATATTCCACTCCCAGGTAAGGATGGAGTGTGGACCAGGGCTCAGTTAGCTGCATACAGCACACACACCCCATTTCCGAGGGACAGCTCAACGGTGCTCCCACTAGACATAAGTGCAGGCACGACCGACCATGTCCCTGCTGGAGTGGGGAGGGAGGGGTGGAACACCCAGTGCTGTAGGGGCAGATAGGGGGCGGTTCCTGAGTGTAGGAAGGAGCCCATTGGTTGCTGGTCACCTGGGCTCATGGCTAGAGGGAGGTATAAAAGGTGGGCACCATCTTAGATCAGGGTTCAGTTCTGTGGAGAGGAGAAGACAGGGAGCAGCAGCTCAGGCTGAGTGCTGCTCCAGAGGCAGGCCTAGGGAAGAGGCCGGGGCCTGAGAGGAGAAGGAGAAGTGGGCCTGGAGAAGAGGCCGAGGAGGAGGTGAAGGGGAGCGGAGATTCTGGCTCATCTCAGCTCCAAGAGAAAGGAACAGAAACAGAAAGGAACTGCAAAGAAGGAGAGACAGAGAAACAGAAGGGCTCAGGAACAAGAAGGTGGAAGGGACCCTAAGAACCCACGAGAATCCAGGGTGCAGGGTCAGGCAGATTAAGGGTACCGGATCCCAAGTTGGTGGAGGAAAAACAACCCTCAGCCAAAGACCGGTCGTCGTGATCATATATTGGTGCGACACCTCATCAAACCTGCTAGGAAGGCAGCATATAGGACAGCGGAGGACGGGGCCCACGTTTAACCGCAAAGGTCCGCGGCAGCTGGACAAAAGTGGGTCACTGGTGAGGCAGGCCAGAGAAAGGATAAAAGGGGGTCCTGTGCCATGCTCCTGAACTGCCTGGGAGTTGACCGAGCCCCTCACCTGGTGGACGCAGCACGGCTCGGGCGGTCACTGCTGGCCGAAGTGACCTGGAACAAACGAACTGTGAGTAAAGACCCTGGACTGTAACTTGTTGTCTGTGTGCTCCTTCGCGCCTCCAGCACTATCAGCACCGGGACCCGCACTACCATCACTCCCAACATCCACTACACTGCCCTGGGGCTGCACTCTTCCCGTGGGGAGTCACATCACATCAGCTGCACCCATCATCAGCCCCAGCGGACTGCCTTGCAGCGGCGGTTCCTAATAACCGCAATCCACGGGTGGCGCAGTCGGACATTATTTGGAGCGCATAGCAGACTACCATTGGCCTGACCACCCTGAGCCGCGGGACCGGGCCGCCACTACTACTACCCCCATCGTTCCCCTATCGCCCGGATCCGCGTGCCCCACGGCCCAGGGGGCGAGTCAGCTTTGGCGTAGTCGGCAGGATCATTACCAACCTGCCACAAGCGGGTATTGCGTGCCTGAAGAAAATTGCACATGTACCTTAAAAAGAAGTTTCCCGCCGTCCGGAGTCGTTTCCCGCCGTCCGGAGCCGATTCCCGCCATCAGACGCCATCTTGGACCGTTTCCCGCCATCTTCATCCGTCTTTCCCGCCCTGGCAGAGCGGACGCCATTATGTGCGCACCAAAAGACAGCAGGAAGCCACCTCCCATCGTGGGCCAGGTCCCAGAATGGCGCCAAAGAAGGAGCCCGCCCCCACCAGCCATGAATGCAGAAGTGGAGATGTCCATCAACATGGGGGGGCTGCCCCTGAAAGTGATTGTCAGCAGAATGCCCCAGGACCACCCCCTCTGGGGGCGGAGAGAGAAGAAAACTGTGGGGCAGGGCGCAGTCTGGATCAGTCTGGCCAGGCCGCACCCGGAGATGGAGGGAGAAACCAGTTCCGGTACCCTGGCAAAGGGCCTGCTGCAAGCTACACCACCATGCAGCCTCACCGAGCTGTTAGCCCATCTCCCCAAGGAGGACCCCGAATATACACGGGCGGCGTTGGAAGAGCTGGACCGGAGGATGGTCCGGGCGCAGCAGGACGTGATCGCCGGATGGAAGAAGGAAGTGGCCCGGCGGGCTGTGATCCTGCAGCCGAAGGCGCCATCGACGAGCAGCGCACCAGCCACGGAGGGCAGTGAAGGCCGAGCGGAGGCCGAGGACGACGCCGCGGAGGAGGCCGCGACAGCAGAGGCAGGTAACGGAGACGCCCCTGCACTGAATCCTGAGGCCGCCGACCTGCCCCTGCACCCCGTCACGGAGCCCAACGCACCGGGACCCGCCGTCGACACCGTGCCCCCGCCGCCATCAACCAGCCCCCAGGCCGTCGACGCTGCCGGTGAGCCCCGCCCCACGCCGTGCCCTCTGACCCCGGGCGTGCTCAGCCAACCACCATCGCAGGCCCGGCCGCAAGGCCCTGCGCCCCCAGGCGCCGCTGCCCCGACGGAACCCCCTGCACCTGCTGTACCGCCCTTGGGAGCAACCAGGAAACAACCAGCACGGGCCTGGTCGCAAGGTCACGTGCCCCCGGGCGCCGCCAACCCACCTGCGCCCCCTGCTGCTGCAGTACCACCACTGGGCGCGGATCTCTTCGCTCAATACACCACTCCGGATGGGCTGCCTTTCATCTGGCCCCCCGAGTTTGTCAACCCCCGCTTCCGGAGGAGCCCGTCCGCGGAGGTCGAAGTACCCTCTGAGCCCCTCATACCTGCTCCGGCGCCTCAGGAAATCCCCCAGCTGCCATTGGAAGATGCCCAGTTTGAATGGGACCCCACAGGGGAGGACCTGATGGGGTTCACGAAAGAAACGCGAGCGGGCGCAGCTGAGTGGCGGGAGGCCTGCCGCCAACAGCTGGAGATGTTTGAGAAGGAGCAGCGAGAGCGGCGGGTGAAGCAAGAGAAGCTGCAGGTCCAGAGCGCGGAGCAGAAAATGAAGGCGCGACGAGATCCTCGAACTGCCCGCAGACCCCGAGTCACCGGGACTGTGGTGAAGTTCCAGATGGAGCGCGGCTGGGGCTTCATCCGAGACCCCGAGACCATCAGTGACGTGTTTGTGACAAGGAGAGATGTGGAGAGTCACCTACCGGAAGGCCATCGTGGGCGGGATCTATTCCCAGGCGACGTGGTGTCTTACACCCGACACCAAGGCGTGAAGGGGTGGTACGCCCTACACGTCCGCCGAGTAGTAGAGGAGGAGGAACAGCACTACTCGGACGCTGAGTACCAGGAGGGCCCGGACGGGCCTGAAGATCCGTATGAGGAGGAAGAAGGAGCGTCACGAAGACACCGTTACCAGTGAACGGTCAAGTGGCATTGTAAATAGTTACCCGTAAGGGTGCAAAGGAACTGTGTGGGACTGTTTCAAATTGCGTGTGGTCCCCGTTGGGACTGATATAGGACTGTGTGAACGTTATGCCCTATCCCCTAAGTAACCAGGCTGAGGACTGTGAGCAGCCATTCCCCTATCCCCACCGGCCGAGGACTGGGAACGGCCAATCCCATGTATATAGTTGCGCTTCTTAAAGCGCCCCCTACTGGTTTTATACAAGAACCGCAACGTCTACCTCAAAGTTAAAATGGACTGTTGCACCTTTAAAAAGAAAGAACACCTGGTCGCAAGTTGCACTGCCGCCAGGATCCAAGAATGTGCTTTACTTAAAAAAATGTTTTATGTTAAAAGGTTTTATATGCTGCTAAATAGTCATGTGAAAGTTTTCTATAATGTTTTATACAAAAGAGTTCCGGAAGTATTGAAAAAGTTTTCTATAATGTCTAGTGAAAAGAAAAGTGTGTCCCATAAAGGGAGTTGAACCGTAATGTCTGTTTCTAATGTAAAAAGTTATTGAAAAAGTCTTTGCATGTCCTGTAATCAACTGTTTTTGCTCTTTTCCAGCCCGAGGACGTGCTGTGCTTTACCAGGGGGGAATGTAGCGCCCCGAGGGTTCGGCCGCTACAGGGGTATTGCAACTCTGCCAGAGGTGTGATATTCCACTCCCAGGTAAGGATGGAGTGTGGACCAGGGCTCAGTTAGCTGCATACAGCACACACACCCCATTTCCGAGGGACAGCTCAACGGTGCTCCCACTAGACAGAAGTGCAGGCACGACCGACCATGTCCCTGCTGGAGTGGGGAGGGAGGGGTGGAACACCCAGTGCTGTAGGGGCAGATAGGGGGCGGTTCCTGAGTGTAGGAAGGAGCCCATTGGTTGCTGGTCACCTGGGCTCATGGCTAGAGGGAGGTATAAAAGGTGGGCACCATCTTAGATCAGGGTTCAGTTCTGTGGAGAGGAGAAGACAGGGAGCAGCAGCTCAGGCTGAGTGCTGCTCCAGAGGCAGGCCTAGGGAAGAGGCCGGGGCCTGAGAGGAGAAGGAGAAGTGGGCCTGGAGAAGAGGCCGAGGAGGAGGTGAAGGGGAGCTGAGATTCTGGCTCATCTCAGCTCCAAGAGAAAGGAACAGAAACAGAAAGGAACTGCAAAGAAGGAGAGACAGAGAAACAGAAGGGCTCAGGAACAAGAAGGTGGAAGGGACCCTAAGAACCCACGAGAATCCAGGGTGCAGGGTCAGGCAGATTAAGGGTACCGGATCCCAAGTTGGTGGAGGAGAAACAACCCTCAGCCAAAGACCGGTCGTCGTGATCATATATTGGTGCGACACCTCATCAAACCTGCTAGGAAGGCACCATATAGGACAGCGGAGGACGGGGCCCACGTTTAACCGCACATGTCCGCGGCAGCTGGACAAAAGTGGGTCACTGGTGAGGCAGGCCAGAGAAAGGATAAAAGGGGGTCCTGTGCCATACTCCTGAACTGCCTGGGAGCTGATCGAGCCCCTCACCTGGTGGACGCAGCACGGCTCGGGCGGTCACTGCTGGCCGAAGTGACCTGGAACAAACGAACTGTGAGTAAAGACCCTGGACTGTAACTTGTTGTCTGTGTGCTCCTTCGCGCCTCCAGCACTATCAGCACCGGGACCCGCACTACCATCACTCCCAACATCCACTACACTGCCCTGGGGCTGCACTCTTCCCGTGGGGAGTCACATCACCTCAGCTGCACCCATCATTAGCCCCAGCGGACTGCCTTGCAGCGGCGGTTCCTAATAACCGCAATCCACGGGTGGCGCAGTCGGACATTATTTGGAGCGCATAGCAGACTACCATTGGCCTGACCACCCTGAGCCGCGGGACCGGGCCGCCACTACTACTACCCCCATCGTTCCTCTATCGCCCGGATCCGCGTGCCCCACGGCCCAGGGGGCGAGTCACATACCTGAGCACCCGATGCAAACTCAAGTAGCGAGCACTTGCGCTCACTAGTCGCCATATCGTCGTCATTTTTTTTTCCTTACTTTTGAAAAAATCCCAAACCTAGCCCTAACACAACCCTAACCCTAACCCTAGCCAAACCCTAAAGCTAGCACAACCCTAACCCTATCACAACCCTAACCCTAGCACAACCCTAACCTTAGCGTTTCTTTTTTACGCCGTTACTCGTGTGGTTTAAGTGATTACACCGCTTTATTCTTCGGGTCGGTGCGATTACAGCGATACCAGATTTATATAGGGTTTTTATGATTGACAGCTGTCACACACTAAAAGACGCTTTTTTTTTGTTGCAAAGACTAGTTTTTGCATCGCCATATTTCGAGAGCTATAATTTTTCCGTATTCCGGCCAACAGAGTCATATGACAGCTTGTTTTTTGCGGGACAAGTTGACGTTTTTATTGGTACCATTTTTGGGCACGTGACATTTTTTGATCGCTTTCTATTCCGATTTTTGGGAGGGAGAATAAACAAAAACCAACAATTCTGGAATTTATTTTTTTTTATACCATTCCGCATGTGGTAAAATTGATAAGGCAGCGTTATTCTTCGGGTCACTATGATTACAGTGGTACTACATTTATATTTTTTTTATGTTTTGGTGCTTTTTCACAATAAAAACTATTTTATAGAAAAAATATTTTTTTGTATCGCTTTATTCTGAGAGCTATAACTTCTTTATTTTTCGGCTGATGGAGCTGTATGGCGGCTTGTTTTTTGCGGGACAAGATGATGTTTTCAGCGGTACCATTTTTATTTGAATTTGTCTTTTTGATTGTGTTTTATTGCTTTTTTTGTTTGGCAGTATAATGATAAAGCATGTTTTTTTGCTTTGTTTTTTTTTTTTTTTTTTTACCGTGTTCACTAAAGGGGTTAACTAGTGGGACAGTTTTATAGGACAGGTCGTTCCGGACGTGGCAATACCATATATGGATACTTTTATTGTTTTTTTATCCACAATAATATTTATTTATGGGTACAACATATTTTTATTTTTTTGGATTATTTTTTTCATTTTTTTTTTAATATATATTTTTACAATTTTTTTTTTTTTTTTCACATTCTGATTCTTTTTTTACTTTTACACCTTGTCCCACTATGGGACTTTCACATTTTATTTTCAGATCGCCTGTATAGCATAGAGAGCAGCAGCAGCTGCCTGTGCTATATAGGCTGTCACTGCTGCAGAGACCAAAGTATCTTCCTGCTATCTGGTGACCCGGATGTCATGACGATATTGGGTCATCATGGCAACATCCGGGAGCCGCGGCAGACAGCGCTGGACGCCGGCAGGAGAGGTGAGCATCGGCGATCACCTCCCCTTGCTCCCGCAATGCTGCGATCGACTTCGATCGCAGCATTGAGGGGGTTAATGTGCAGGGAGCAGTGTGGGACCGCTCCCTGCACATAGCACTGGGTGTCAGCTGTGACAATCAGCTTACACCCGGCGGCGATCGCCCCGCACCGCTTGTGTGCAGGCACGACCGCCATATGACCTAATAGTACGTCATTGGTCCAATCAGCCCAGGTCACCATGACGTACTATTAGGTCAAACGTCAGAAAGAGGTTAAAGTTTTATACAAACATAAACTGGCTTTAAATTTTAAACACTTATTTTCAAACTATGTTACTGGGGCATTCCTGATTGAGGACCCCCATGAAGTGGACAAGGAAGAAGACATCCTGTTGATTTTAATTGTAATTGACTGTAAAACTTCATTTCTTCTATAGTACGGCTAAAGAGGCATTTACAAGGGTTGTCCGGCCCAAATAAAACTTTGTCCAGTTATAACAAAGGCAGACATATTCACCTAGTGGCACCCACTTAGATTCAGCACAAGCCGCTCCGTGGTCTGCACAGAGACAGGAAGAGATGATGACGCCATTCCATCAACCTCCTGAGGCCTCAGCGGTCAGGTGACTTGAGCAGTGCGTTATCAGATGTTTTATGATGATGCACTGCTCAAAGTCACCTGTTCACTGCAGCCAATCACGGGCTGCAGTGGTCCAGCAGCTGATGGAATGGTGACATCAGCGCTTCCTGTCTCTCAGCAGACCATGGAACACGGGGTGGCCTGCACCGGATCCAGGTGTGCGCCCGTTAGGTCAGTATGACAGAGTTTATTTTTTCATCAGTCTAATCCCCTGGGTAATTTTTTTTTCTTAGCCTGGAGAACCCGTTTCACACTAGCTCCCAGGTTCACCTACCGATAATATCTTCTATGGGTTCCAGCAGAGAGATACTATACAGTTAACTTTAGAGGGAGCTTAAGAGATGCATATTGCCGGAATAGTTGAATTCAATAACACATTATGCAGTAAACTGCTGGAGCTTGCTGAGGTGGCAACCGCAAGCCACAATTTTATCATATATTTCCATGAAGGCTGTTAATCCCCTTCACAACGAGGCCAAATTTCCATTTTTGCGTCTTTGTTTTTTTTCCTCACCTTCTTCACAGACCCATTACTTTTTTATTTTTATTTTCCTATATACATATGAGGGCTTGGTTTTTTTTTGTGGGGCAAGTTGTACTTTTGAATGGCACCATTCATTTTACCACATAGTGTACTGGAAAACAGGAAAAAACTTCCAGGTGGTGAGAAATTCTGAAAAAAAACCCCGCAATTCTGACATTGTTTTTTGGTGTTTTTTGCTGTAATAGCAATACATCGGTGACCCACAATCAAGCCGATGGGTGCATAGAATGAGGCGCACCTATGCCGGCTAAATACCGCTGTCAAAGTTTGACAGTGTCATTTAACAGGTTAACAATTGTGGGTGGCACGAAGTACCACCTGCAATTGTTAGAGGCAGGTCCTGGCTGTAACACACAGCCATTACCTACCCCGAGAGCCCACTCCATACACCCGCTTCTGACTTGCGCTGTACTTATATGGCGAATGTCGTGAAGGCCTTAATTGGTCTGCATCAAAAAACAGGGGTCTAACCACTATAAAGATATACTGTATATAGAAATCAGGACAGAACTGTAAAAAAAAACTGTGTGAAAATGTGAAGAGACACTTTACGGCCTATACAATCAGATATATTCCAAGTATACTTAGATAGATTCTCTTGATCGTCAGCACAGCTTACCTTGATTTTGTTCTCTTCTAGTAAGTACAATGCCATAGCCTTCGCCAATGCTTCAAAGAAAAACCACGAGTACTGAAAAAAGTAATGAGATACCAATTTGATAATTAGCTAAAAAATACATTGCAATGGTTTTATATCATTTGCTAAGGAAAAAAATACATTTAAAGTGGTTGTCTAGTGAACATAAGTTATCATCTATCCAAAGGATAAGCAAGAACTTATTGATCGGTGAGGGTCTGACTGCTGGTGCCTGCACCGCTCAGCAGAATGGGCAATTTTATCCTCATTAAAATGGAACAGGTTGGATGCCCAACCGAAACTCCATTTATATTCTATGCGGCTTTCGGAAAAAGCTGAGTGCAGCACTCGTCATCTCCATAGGGAATGAATGGAGCAGTGGTTGAGCATGCGCACTGCAGCGGTGCCCCTTTCTGCTGTTCAGCACAAATCCAAATGGTAGGACCCCCAACGATCAATAACTTATCACTTAACCTGTGAATAGGTGATAACTTGTTTTCACCAGACAACCCCTTTACTAACTAGCGTCCGAACACAATGAACACTCTAAACCAGTGTTTCCCAAACTCCGGTCCTCACGGACGCCAACAGATCATGTTTTCAGGATTTCCTTAGTATTGCACAGGTGAGATAACCTGTGGCCATTTCTGATGTCTTAATAATTATTCTATCACCTGTGCAATACTAGGGAAATCCTGAAAACATGATCTGTTGGGGTCTGTGAGGACCGGAGTTTGGGAAACACTGCTCTAAACTGTAAAAACAAAGGTACTGGGAGTGAATTCAACAAAAAATTTCAGCCAGTTTTCCTGTTTATTACAGTTGGACTTTTTTGCTCAGCGTGTAGATTCACAAAAATGTTGTGAATTTGGGGTTTTTTATACCAGTCCCTGCACTTTTCAAAAAACAGAAATTAATGAGGGTCAAATGCTTACTTTCCCTTTAGGATCCACTCTTACTTTTGAAAAATATAAATAAATTGCAACATTTCAGTTTCAATTAAATGTGGAAGTAGTCAAAAATCTGTACTTGATTATGGAACCATCACTTGTCCTACATAGAATTAATGCAATTTACAACCTCTGCTCTTATTCACAAATGTAATGTCAACATTGGGCTGACAATTTCTGTGTCTCTCCATTTGGCTGATGATTAATCTGGGATTCAGAAAATAAAAAAGATCTTTTGTACTTTCTGCTTTTGTGAGAACACACCTTTCACTTCCATACCCCGCAATATATAATTATCTATTTAATTGATCTATCTGTCCACAAGTCATGAAAAAAAATTAAACCCTATTCCAAATACGTCAGGACATACATAAAAATAATGACCAGGTGCAGCTGCCGCTCGGTCTATTGGGTGGTCGCACTTATCACTTATCAGGTGCCGGCTATGACCATCTCTGCAAATAAACACCTTCCACTCTCTATCCTCAGCCTCAGTACTGGGCGCTGTTATACACAATTTACATGAAACAATCTAAATATTTTTCATTGATTTCAACCTTCAATCTGTTGGGCCAGTCACTAACATTATAGACAAAGAACTATATATCTCTAGCTTTTCATTTTTATAGCTTTATATTGCACTTCACACATTAACATCAAACTTAAATCAGGACCACAGATCAGCTGTAACATTGAAAAGGGATTGTCCACCTTTAGGGACAATTTATTATTTTGACTTAAATGCATGTACTTTGGACTCTTATGGCCTCGTTAGACGAGCCAATACTCAGCGAACAAGAGTTTGTAGGAATACGCTTTCCTGACTAATAGCTTGTCTAAACAGGCCGGCAATCACCATCGCAATGCCCATGTATCTGGTGAGCTGGCTTAACAATAGTAGTTAATGGTTGCACATTAACCAGTATAAAAATGATGTTCAGCCGATAACATTATATTCTGTTAATGATCATTCTGTGTGCATAAAATGATTTATCATTTATTATGATAAAATAATAATTATTATACTTTTGCTTCTATAGCGCCAACATATTCCGCAGCTCTTTACATTTTAGAGGGGACTTGTACAGACAATAAAGACATTACAGAATAACAATAATCACATAAATCAGATACCAGGAGGAGAGGGGGCCCTGATCGCAAGCTTACAATCTATGAGGAAATAGGAGAGACACAGAAGGTGGATGGTGACAATTGCTTCTACTGTACGGTCAACCATCAATGTAATAAATAGGGTGTTCACGTAATGCTGCATGAACCGGTCACCAACCAGTATGTGAACAGACACAGAGGGCTATTAAGCGCATGGGGGTGTGCAAACAGATGATACGAGGGTCCTGGTTTTGAAGAAAATTTTGTATGGGCAAAACAAGGATAGTTATATAACTATGTTGAGGCAATAGGCCAGAGTAAAGAAATGCGTTTTTAGGCCACGCTTAAAACTGTGTGTATTAGGATTAATCTAAGAGTCCTGGGTAGTGCATTCCAAAGAATTGGCGCAGCACGTGAGAACATTTGGAGACGGGAGTGGGAGGTTCAGATTATTGAGGTTGTTAATCTTAGGTCATTAGCAGAATGGAGGGCACAGGTAGGGTGATAGCCTGAGACAAGGGATAAGATGTAGGGTGGTGCTGAAGCATGGAGAGCTTTTTGGGTGAGGGTGATGAGTTTATATTGAACTCTGTATCGGATGAGCAACCAGTGCAACAACTGGCAGAGGGCAGAGGCATTGGTGTAGCGGTTGGCGAGGAATAAGTACACTTGCAATTTTTTTTTCTAGGAGCCAACTTCTACCTTGACCCCCAGAGTATTGTCAATTATAGCCTTAAAATCAGTATGTAAATGTGCATGTGTGAATATTGGTGTAATTGTATAATTTAGTGTTCTGAAAATGGGTAAATGGTAGAATACTAAAACAAATAAAAACAAATCATAAAGAGTAAGAGAAACGTTTGTAAACGGCAGCCACAAACTACATTTAGGACATTGACATAATGTAGCAAATACACACGGCCACATTACCTTAAGTAACTTATTTATTGCCAAGAAATCAGCTGACTGCTTCAGAACGGTAATCATTGTGGTAGCCAAAATCTCATGGAGCGTCTTGCTTTGCGGAGAAGACAGCTTCTCTCTTTTAAAGACATACTGCGAAAAATATACAACAATGATCAGTAACGAAAAACAGCAAAAATAGAAGCAAACATTTATATTCTTGAATTGAATTAAATCAAGGTTACATGCTAAAGGGAATGTCACATATATTAACTATAACTTGTCGTTTTTAATTCCCTGTTTCACACAGCATTTTCAATATTTAAATTATCACTGTCGTTTCAACAAACTTTGAATAAATCATTAGTTCAAGTAAATAAAATAAACTTTGTAATATAAGTTAGCAGAAAATTCAGCTTCTTCCTATACTTATAAATCACTTGTTCTCCTCCTTCTTGCCTCATCACTTACTCTAAAAAAAAACTACTAAAATCAGTCTTGATTAAAGCAAGCTGGACTGCCAGATCACTGAGGTATCAGGTTACAGAGCCTATCAAAGTATGGAAAATAGAGGAGCAGGAAAAGGCACTGACACAGATAGAGACGCTGCAGCAGCTTCTTGCAAGTAATGTATCTGTCTTCAAGTGCTGGATTCACAGCTACATTGATTAGTTCTGCTGAATAAAGTACTCCATGCTGCTACTGCATCAGTCTGTATGCTACACAGAGTAAATAGAGCAGGAATCCATCTCTGTATGTTGTGCATATGAGACCTCATAGCAGCTAATCTCCCTCCACCAACTCAGAGAGAACTAAAAATTAGAAATGGAGTCTGCAGAGGGGAACGCTGGTGAAAAATGCAGGATACAAATTATATGATTGTCAGAAATAGTGTTATTCCTAATGTACACACATAACCGCTTATTCTGATAAATCCCCTGAAATGACAAGTTTGCTGTAAAATGGTAGAGTCACCTCACAAATGAGGGTCAGATGATTTAGCGAGCCATACTGTAAGCCTTGCTCTTGAGCCTGAGCCTTTGGGGGGAGTTGCAGTTTCATTGCTTTGCTCTGCAGTAATTATTGACTCTGGTAACTTGCAGTTTTTCCTGAATTTTTTGCTGCGATTATTTTTTACTTCATACTTGTCAGGGTACATTTGTCTCTTGCGCATGCTGATAAAGTTTAGTGCAAAAAAAAATAACATGATTCAACTTCTTCAGGTTTTGGTACCAAAAATGCAGCAAAACCTGATACCTGCATTTTTGCACTAACCATTGATTACTATGGGTGAAAAACGCTGAAAAAACTTTAAAAGAAGTGACATGCTGCACTTTGCAAAAACACATCTCTTTAACAAAACAGTCAGGGAAAAAAAGTCAAACTGTGTGCATGAGATTTCTGAAATCTCATAGACTTTGCTGGTATTATAAAACGCAGCTGAAAATTTGCATAAAAAAAAGCAGCAAAAAAATGCTATCAAAAATGCAAAGTGTGAACATAGCCTTATTCAGACATCGGGCTGCACACTTATGCTGTCATTTAATATAGACTTGTATTAATACTTTTCAAAGTATGCTGAAAATTATTTTACATTTCTCTGTGATTTGTGCACGGACACAGGGTCCACAAAAATATGCAAAGAACATGTATGTGAAACATTGGTGTTGGCATTTTGATAGTATAATGTTGTTTGCATCTCTCCTGTTGCAGAAGCCATCATGTAACAAAATGAAATAAACACAAGCCAACTTTTTGTGCACTGCCACCCATTAGCAACATATCAGACTGTGGAAACCTTCAAAATGAATCTGAAGACCCACCTCTTCCGACAAGCCTACAACCTGCAGTAACCCTCGCTCCACCACCGCTGCACGACCAGCTCTACCCTCACCTACTGTATCCTCACCCATCCCTCGTAGATTGTGAGCCCTCGCGGGCAGGGTCCTCTCTCCTCCTGTACCAGTCGGTAACTCGTTTTGTTTATGATTATTGTACTTGTTGTTTGCTATGTATATCCCTATCACATGTAAAGCCCCATGGAATAAATGGCGCTATAATAATAAATAATAATAATAATTAGCAGACTACTGGCTGTTTGAAGACAATCTGTAATATTATGGACAATCATGATTATCAGACTATGGAATTAAAAATCAAGATGATAACATGTATTGTATGACAAGTATGAAGATATTTATCACTGCCACATGTGAACTGTATACAGTATATACATCTGTGCAGGGTGCAGTTACTTGTCAGCATATTTTGTCATAGCAAAGCATTCACATACAGAATATTTTTCAAATACATGTTAAATCATGATATGAGTTGATAATGACAATTATTTAATGAAAAGCTGTAACCAAAGTTCTGTAAAAGAAGCACCATATATTTATAGGGTAGATCCAGGACTTTACGTAAAAACAAAAAATGTTTCTCAAAGTGTGGTGGACTGTATTTAAGGTTCATCTTACCTTTATAAAAGACCGAAGGTAGTGATCTAAACCTTCTTCATGGCACTTGGACACAATATGGAGAAGCACCCTTCAATGAAAACATGAATTTAATGATATGAATTGGAACATTCAGCACACAGCCTACTAACTTCTATATTAAATATGGTTATATATCATTAACCTTTATGGATTCATGATAGACGCCAATGCTACAGTATTAAAGTGGCCCTGCTAGTGGGAAAATCCATGGGAGAGGCTTCTCTGATGCAGCAACTACCATGATCCGCCTATATATGAGCTCTCATTAATCTTTACAAGTCCTGAGCACTGCACTCAGGAAGGCTAGATGAGAGGTCACAAGAAGACACCCCTGGCAAGGATAGCCTAGTTGACGCTTTAAGAGTGGGGGAATCTACAATATGCAACAGCTATATTTTTAGCATTTGCCCGAAGCAGTCACCAATTTAAATTTGGATAAATTCAATTCTCATTGCAGAATGCATCACTGAACCCAAATTGTTGCTCAGTCATCAAGGTCCCAGTCCCTTCACAAGCGATCCGTTCTGCACAGCTGCTCACGTACATAGTGGGTTCCAATTTAGATTGGAAATATTGAAAATATTTCAGAAATCAAACTTCTTTCATTTTTTTTTTTTTTTTTTTTTTCCTAAAGATCAACAATGCAACAATCAAAAATACCACAGAGATCACTCGTAGAATCTTTGTTGTATTTTTTTTCTATTTTCCAAGATCCAAGTCTTCCCAGAGTTCCATTTTGGCCTTTTTCAGTGACGGCTGCATATTTCAAGCATATTCTCATAAATGGAGACATTTATTTAAGATATTGTGCTAGTTTTGTCTCTTTAAAAAGTCATAAATTTTCCTGAACATCATATTTGCCCTAAAATTTGTGATTTTTTTTCACAATTCACCGGTTATTAAAGGGAACCTGCCACCATGAAAAAGCAGTCCAATCTGCAGGCACCATGTTATAGAGCAGGGGGAGCAGAACAGATTGATCTATAGTGTTGTGAGAAAAGACTCAGTATAACCTGTGATTTCATCCTTTAACCTTCGCTCTTTATGGGATTTTCAGTCCATGGCCCGGTCCTTTCAGTGACTGACAGCTTTCTTTGTATAAGTGATATCTGTCAATCACTGAAAAGACTGCTCATTGGCCTGAAAATCCCAGAAAGAGCAGAAGGTTAAATGATTAAAACACAGGTTATACTGAATATTTTCTCACTAAACTATAAATCCATCTACTCTGCTTTCCGTGTTCTATAACATGGTGCCTGCAGATTGGTCCGCACTTAAATGGTGACAGGTTCCCTTTAAAAGTGCCGAAATAAGTGGGTGAGGTTCACTAGAGGAGCCGTGGTCAATATCATTCAGACAGATGTATTATTAATAGATAGAATATGTCACACATTTTCGCAGAAACATACAACCGCTGATCTCAGGAATAGATTTCATTTTCTGACTTTATTCCAGCTTTTAATAAACTCGCCACCATTTACTGCAATGAATTGCAATTTAAGGCTAGGTGCAGACTATCGTATATTCTCTCATCCGTATTTCACATCAGTAGTCGTGAGCCAAAACCAGGAGTGGGTGATAAATACAGAAGTGGGGACGTGTTTCTATTATACTTTTCCTCTGATTGTTCAACTCCTGGTTTTGAGTTACACATACTGATGTAAAATACTGACCAAATACTGAACGTGTGAACGTGGCCTTATGCAAATCATACTCTGCTCAAACTCTGATTAGAGTCTGATCTTAGTCTGCTCCGAGTCTCTTGGATAAGGAGGGAATGGAGAAAAAAATTGCTCCATCTTCTCCATTCTGTCAGACCTAGAAATCGGACTGCGCTCAGATGTCATCCGAATGCAGTCCAATGTTTTCCATGCACTCATAGACTTGCATGGCCAAGTGTGATCTGAATATTGAATCAAACTGGGGCATGCTGCGTTTTTTTTCCTGGGACAGACTCTGTCCGTGGCTGAGATCAGACATGTGCATTGCCTCATTGAATAACATGGGGGTGAGTGCTATCTGTCAAAACAACGGACAGCACTCATCCAATTATTACGGTGGTGTGCATGATCCCAAAGCTTGATGTATGGAATGGGATCCAGAAGCATACTTTACAATTATTTGATATAGATCCTCAACATGTATTCATTTAACAAATTATAAAGAGCCATTAGCCCAAATATAAAAAGCAAAATAATTAGGCACCTGAAAAGGAACCTGTCAGTTGATTCATGCTTTCCAAACTACAGCTGCATGATTCGCTCTGGTCTTTCAAAGAAAATGTAGTTTAAAGATCCAGCTAAACTCTAGAGATGATATTAGTTCAGCGTCACCTCAGAGCAGCTTTTCCCAGCACTGATAGAGTTAATTGACAGGTCTCTTCCGATGTACACACATAGGAGAGACCTGTCAATCACCTGGAGCAGCACTGGGAGAAGCCGGCCGGACTATTGACATCTATGCTTATGGTTCCCAGCGGGGTCTTTAAAATGTATTTTTTCTGAAACACCAGAGCAAATTGTGCAGCCGTAGATTTTGGGCAGCATGAACCAACTGATGGGTTCCCTTTAAGCTTTTGTTCCTAACTAGATGGCTTCTAAGAAGGATGGGTGACTATATTTATTTATTAGGAAACTTTTACTACAGACAATGGTATATTTCACAGTCATGAAAGACTTGGGCTTTAAAAAGTACAAAAGGAGCCATAGTGTTTAAAGTGAATCTGACAACACAAAATGACTGTTCAGACCAAGCACAGGCACTCAGTGCACCCTCTTCAGGGCTGAGAAGTTCAATGCACCTTCTCACGTACATGTTTATCATCTAGCTCTGGCTTTCTCTGGCTCCTGTAAAACCACAGCTGTCAATCAAGAAAGAAGGCGGAGGAAATAGACAGAACACAAGAAAGTAGGAAGGTGCACTGAGATTCTTGTCCATGCCCACGGTGCAACGAGCATCTGTGCTTGGTTTGAACAGTCGTTTTGTGCTTACAGACTCCATCCAAGTGTCAAATCCTTTTTTTCATATATGTTCTTTTACAATAGTATGGTATGACATTGGACATTATTGAAAGATATGGGCCATGTCTAAAAAATTTTCTGAATGACATGCAATCAGACTCCCTTGCAATATAGATTACATTAACCTATGAAGGAGGGAATCTGAACTATTTTGGTGCAATTACAAGATACATCCAGCATGCAATACACTTAAGCTTCCACTAGATGGCAGACGTAGCGCACTTAACAGATATCCTGAGCTAACATCTAATTTCAGGCATGTCTACTATAACCATATGGAAAGCACACTTACAGAGAACAATTTAAAGCTACTTCATCTTCATTGGAAAGCGATGTCAAAACTTGAAAAAGCTGCATGAGAGTTACAGGTAAGAACTGTACCATTACATGGACCTCCATGGCATGCAAACACTGCAGGGAAATAAGACACATCAATGGTTTAATACATACCAGTTTCCACTAGATGGCAGATATGCTCCGTTGGACAGATGTATATTTAAATCAAATATATGTTCAGCTATTTTTGGAGTCAAAAATTTGGCACTCACTAACCTTTTCATTTAATAAACCAAGTCCATAAACTAAAATCTCTGGTTAATGATATCTTACAAAAGTAAAAATAAAGCTTTCAAAGAACGTACATAAATAGTTGTGATATTACTTAGTGGTAGTGTATAAAACTGGAATTCAAAAAAGAGAAATTCCCTTTGTCATGCTCCAGCACCTCACACCTTGCATCAGAAATGACAGCGTGTAACACTTCACTATTGGCAAGAAAAAAAAAAACCTCAACATTGAGCTATCATTGGAATTGCTTCCTTTACCAGCACGAGGGCTGTAAAAATAATATGGGAGTCTATGGACAACTTAAAATTCCCTACTCATCACATTTTTCATGACTGCGGAGCACAGGCTGCTGTAAACCGTTTTTATAGCATGACACCTGCTTGATCCCTGACCTTTAGGTCAATGTGACAAGGAGTAAATGTGGTTGAATAAGTGTTCACCAGGATGATATAGTGGAAAGCTGAAAATCCAATTCTACCGGTATGATTTATTACTGTGGAAAACCTATTTGAGAAGTCATAAACACTCTTAAGTCTGATCACCTGTAATGCATTCTTCTCACCGTTTATGTCGCCCTTCATATACCTGAATAAGCCACAGTATGTTGGGCTAAAATGCACCTAATTTATTAAAAGTATCAAAAGACTGAACATCACTTCCAAACAGAATACTGGTCTGAACAGTTGCATACTAAGGGTAGTCATCTCCATACATAACTAACAAATAAAGCTTCACTGTAGCGCTATAGCATGTAAACATGAAATATGAATTGCATTACTGCTCTAGAAAATAGAAAAAAACGAAAATACTTAGCACATAATTTGGCCAGTTCATTCATGCCCAGCAGCCAATGACAAGGCGGTTTTAATCACAGCAGGATCCTACTTACCCATATAAATGAAGGCTTCAGCCCAGGAGAGGTTTCATATTAGGTTAGGTCCCCCGCAAAAGAAGATCGCCTTGTCGTTGGCCGCAGGGCATGAATGAATTGGCCAAATTATGTGCTAAGTATCTTCGTTTTTTCCTATTTTCTAGAGCAGTAATGCAATTCAAATTTGATATGTTTCATGTTTACATGCTATACCATTACAGAGTGTAACTTTATTTGTTAATTTATTAAAAGGTTCATGCCTCCTAATAAATTTGATGCATCACTGGCTGTCCATGTGTCAAAAAGTGAAATCCATGCATGTTATGAGCAGGTGTAGATTTGTGCTAGAATTTATGCCAATTTCAGTTGTAAATATAAATTTATAATATTATTAAGTAAGTTTGTATGTTTTCCCTGTTTTTGCGTGTGTTTCCTCAAGTTTCCTCCCACACTCCACAGATTGACAGGGAACTTAGGTTGTGAGCCCCAATGGGGTCAGTGATGATGATGTCTGCAAAGCGCTGCGGAATATGATGGCGCTATATTAGAAAAGTAAATAAATAAATCTAACCCATGCATTTCTCTTGACGTTTCAAAAGTGACCAAAGAAGTAAAAAGTTGCTAATTTTTGTGCAAATGTGGCATAAATTTTGACCCTTTTCTACACCAAGGAACTGGCGTAAGTAGTTTAATAAATCCCCACCCCCCTCCTCCAGTGTCTGTGGAAGAATGAGCTAAGTGTAAGTTATTCCTTCCATTGAACGGACATGAAATCTCTCTTGTGAACTAGTGATGAATGAATCAAAGTCTTACTATATTTACACTCCAGCGCTCACTACAGCTCTACAAATAAAAGCTGTGCCGGCAGCTGCAAACACTTTGTGGCAGGAAGCAGTCGCTGTGGGAAAAACTGCTGTAAGAGGACTGAGAAAGCAATTTGTACCTTTAAATATTTCACAAGTTCCCCGGGAACATCTTTAGAGCTGGACAAGATTTTCTGGCAGTACTCGAAGAAATTGTACAGATGTAAATCCTGAAACCAGATAATGCGTCAGTTACAGGCCATTAATAATGCAAAAAAAAAGTGACTACAACGATTAACACTTATATTACAAGAGAAAACATTACAAGGGGGGAGTAGATATGGGGGCGCAGAGGTTGCAGCTACATGCTGGACATGTAAAAAGACACCACAGCATAAATCAGACATGGCAGGAGAGGCGCCTGGTAGTAACAGATTTTGCATTGGGACCCATGAGCTTAAAGTTACATAACTTATTTATAATGTTATAATGAAGATATATAGAATATCCAATTTTAAAGGTGTTGTCCACTTCTGGACAAACTCTTCTTAACAGTCAAAGTGACCATATTAAAAAAAAACAAAAAAAACAGATATACAGACATTTTCGGATGTTAGGCAGAAAAAAGCAGAGAAAGAAGCGGCACTCACAGTTCCATAAAACAGTTCTTTATTCCATGTCAAAAGACATAAAATTGTATGCAGGGGGGGAAGCAGGGAACGTGGAGGACGTCAGCCATTTGCACAAATGATTCTACGGGTCCAGGTACATGTCCTTTGACATGGAATATAGGATTATTTTATTGAACGGTGAGTGACGCTTCTTTCTCTGCTTTTTTCGGCCTATTATAATTCACTATAGAGGCTGAGCACCCCCATATTCCAATTAACCATACTGCGTTCCATATGAGGTTTTTGTGCACACATATTAAGCTGTTTAGTTCCTATGTCTGCACATGAACAGAGAGCAGTGTATGGAGAAAACCAGCTGACTGTTCATTCCAATTGCCAAGCCAGCCCCCTTCTCCAATGTATAGACAGGGAAAGGGGGCTGGCTTGGCAGTTAACACAAACAGTCAGGTAACTAATACAACTATATTATAAAACTTTTTAACTTACTATTTACAACTACTTAGTAGCAAATTCAATGTTAGAGTAAAGTCTTTGTGACTATGACCAACATCAGTATACCTAAAGCCTCTGTTCTAATATATTTCTGACTAATGGTTTAGTCATGACTATCGATTAGTATCCAAATTTAGGGTCAATTATGGGATTAGACAATCTAGAAATTTCAAAGAATTTCTGCAAATAATGGTAAATAAACCATTTTTTGCAACATCCAAATATTGTAAACATTTCATATGAAAATAAAAGACGATCACAGACTTAGAAGAAATGTATATTACACTGATTACATATGGGGCTCATTATGACGCTTACTTGTGTATACACAGTGGATTCCAGATGACTCCCGATTTTGAATAATGGTTTTGCTCCATCCACCCATTTGATATCACTGCTGCTCTACAAATCCACAAAAAATACCATGATTACTATTTTATCTATCTATCTAATATCTATCAAATGTTCTAATGCTTACATATCGTTCTAAAATAAATATATGTATTTATTATTTAACATATCAATCATTCTAATTATCTATCTAATATATACATCGTTCTAATTCTTATGAATTGTTGTAATATCTATTGTTTAATATATATGTATCTAATATATATTATAATGTATTCTAATATCTAATATATCTATCATTCTAATATCTATCTATTTATCTATCTACCTACCTACCTACCTATCTAATGTATATGTACCAGTCGAATATCTATATATTGTTTTAATAGCTATCTATTGTCCTAATATGTATGTATCTATCTATCTATGGTCTAATATTTCTATCAAACTAATATCTATCTATTTATCTATAGTCTATGTATCTCTTTTACCTTTTTGGTGTCCATCTCAGACTGACCCAGATACCCAGAGGGAAGACTGGCAGAGACTGGCAGTTGTTGGTCACATGTTATAATTCTGCCTTCCTTCAGTAATCGGATCCAGCTGTATCCAACTGTAAATTATTAAAAACATAAACAAAATAATCCATTAATAATACAAATGTAAGGAAAGGATTCTTACAGGGAATCTGTCACCAGGTTTTTTCTACGTAATATGAGAGCAGCATAATGTAGGGGCAGAGACCCTGATTCCAGGGATATGTCACTTGCTCAGCAGCTTGCTCTAGTTTCAATACAATCAGTGTTTTATCAACAGGAGATTATTATCAGAGGACTAGGTGTCATGTGAAAGGCAGTCCAACTAATCTGTGTAACCCCGCCCCCACTACTGATCGCATTGTCAGCAAGCTGCTTAGCAGTGGTGTGGGCGGGGTTACACACAGCTCAGCATACACAGTACTGCTACATCTACAACAGAAAAAACAGGGATTCTATTAAAACTGTACCAAGTAGCCCAGTAATTGACACATCACTCGAATCAGGGTCTCTCTCCTTACATCATGCTGCTCTTAGATTCCATAGCAAAAACCTGCTGACAGATCCCATTAATACTGTTTTCAGCTATACATGTATACGAGATGTTTTGGAACTTTAATATGAAGATTAGCGGAGCACTGACTTCAAACAACCCAACAATTAGTTGAATGAAGGGGCCATGGAACTAAAGGGTAAACCATCAATATATCAATGTTCCAGAACACTAAAAACACAGCAGTAAAATGGAACACTGCAGTATAAGGCTGGCTTTAGGAATTCAGTTTCAGTGCAGTTTTTGTGGCTATAAATTAAAAATTAAAAGTCTTTTTGATATTTTTCATTTTCTTGAATCTACATTTGGATGTGGCAAAAAACTTATCCTAAAACTGCATGTACAGATGCAGTTATATGCTCTACTGGGACTCGCTGCACTAATAAGGGAGTGATGGGGGTCACCTAACCAGGACTATGTATGACTGGGCTGTTTGCTGTCATTTTGATAAAATCACAGTTTTATCTGCTGCAGAGCTACCAGTTCTCTGAATGCTGAGCTCTGTATAACCCTGCCCACTGCTCTGATTGACAGATTTCTTTGTACACTGAGCATAAGCAGAAAGCCGCCAATCAGTGGTGGGGGCGGGGTTATACAGAGCTTATGAATAAACTTAACTACTTGACAGAAGGTCAACTAGTCCTCTAATGAAATCTCTTACTGATAAAACAGTGATTTATCAAAATTACAGAAAGAAGCATAGTCACTGATACATCGCTGGAATCAAGGTCTCTGATTGCACATTATGCAGCTCTCAGATTAACTGGCAAAAACCTGGTGACAGATTCTCTTTAAGACAGCTTCCATAGACAGTCTTGACACTAGCTACTCCACTTAGCAACTCCCAGACAATGCTTCAGTATTGAACCTTTCACCGCTATACTGGCCTTTGCTGCTAAGGCCCCTGGATTGCATCTACGAATTAGCTGCTGGCTGGTGGAGCAAATTGGCAGAGTTTAGAAATTGGTTTTCCGTCCGTTCCTGCCATTGCCCAATATATGCATATGCATGTGGCCTGCCTGGCTGGACAAATAGAGAATATATTGATCTTGTAGCTGGGTGGCATGTGTGCCAACCCAGGAGCCGCAGTGCGAAACAATCTGGGCAGCGTACAAGTATACTTTTTTCTTCTTCCAGGAAAATGCCAACAGATCAGTCCATCTGATCAGAAATAGATGGACTTCCATCATTTAAATTCCCCTGATTAACTAGTTTCACAGGAGACATAATATGAAGTACAGCAGTCAAAGCTAATCTACAGCTATAACACAATGCTGTCTTTTACCTGGTGTTTCAGCGTTGTCATGCTTCTTACTGCTTCCCTTTGAATTGATGTCACAGCTGACATGAAAGAAAGTGAACAACAAATGGTGCTTCTGGTGAAGATGCAAAGGGAGCTCAATTTTTATCTGGAAAAAAAATAATATCTGGTTGATGGCACATTTATTTTTTTCTTTAAAACAATGATTCAAATTCCATTTTTGACCATTGACATTTACGATAAAGGCGTTTACTACCCTTGCTTTACAAGGAGCCGGCAGCAAGAAGATCACTGCTATGATACAAGAAACTCACCTCGTCGTAAAACTCTGGGCTTTGGTTATGGTGCAGCACCACTGCATACGCATTTGTGGTGAATACAGGTCCTCCGGGCTTTCCATAAATACACTGCGGCCAACAAGAAGTCAAAGTGTTATAATGACAATGCATTTACTATTATGTGACAGATCACCGATATACAGGGTGATTCACTCACTACTTTACCCGGAAAAATTGCTGTAACTTCTAAAAGAGACGATCTATCGTACTGAAATTTGGGCTGTACATACCTTAGTTCATGATAAACTGATATCTTATAGCAAGTGTTCACTGTTCGCATCATAGCATGCCTGCACACACCATTCCATATTCTTGAATGTACTCCGCAGGATGTCTGGGGTCATAGCCTGAATTTCTCGCTGTATGTTCTCTAGGAGAGCCTGTAATAGTCATGGCTTGTTACTGTACACCTGACCTTTCAAATGGCCCCAAAGGAAAAAAACAGGCAATAACGAATTCTTCTCTCTTCATTGGGCCCTTTCAATTCCTGAACGACAGAGACTCTGTACAGAAGAACATAACGTTTCTTGGCCATTCGTTGACATGTGGAATACAACACGCCCGCCTCCTGAGAAAGCCTGTGCAACGATTTACATGGAGATGCCAGAAGTCGCTCTTTCACATCTTGAATTATTTCCTGACTTTTTAAGACGTAGTCCATCATGACTATCCAGTAATGTTCCTGTATGTTCCAACTTATTCCTCAATGACAGAATACACGGTTTGGATGGCGGATTTCGACCTTCAAACTTCTTTAGAAACCCACTGTGGCACCTTAAGGGACTCAGATGTCCAATAATTTTCACAACAAAAGCACGGTCCTCCAAACTGTATCTGTACATTGTTAACAAATGAAAAAGGAATTCGGCAGGAGAGAAATGCAAACACCACACAAACTACCGACATGCAGAAAAGAGTGCAGCAAGTCTATCTCATAGTGAAGACGACCGGTGGGGAGACAAGTTGGCGAGACCACTGGGTGTTAGGATGTTTCTCATCGCTGTCACTGAGGTTCATTGCATTCTCACTTCTCAAGAACCAAAGTATGTACAGTCCAAATTTCAGTACGGTTGACCTTCTCTTTTAGAAGTTACAGCAATTATTCTCGGTAAAGTAGCGAGTGAATCACCCTGTACAACTCAAATGTGAAAGGGTGGAAAACTGGTTATTCTTCTACACCAAAATATCCCAAGCCTCAATCTGAAAAGAGGATTCTTCTAACTGCGGTGACAATTTGGGGATTATGTATAAAAATATGGAAACAAAATAAAACAGATATAGCACATAGAAATGGTCAAATATTTGATTACATTTGTTAGGCTTCCTATTAAAGGGATTGCGTCATCAGAAAATGACCTATTGTACACTAAATCAGGTCTTTATGTTAAATGTTTTTTTTTAATTCTAATATATATTTTTTTACATTTTCCATATTACTAATTATATTAATATATATATATATATATATATATATATATATATATATATTAATATAATTAGTAATATGGAAAATGTAAAAAAAAAAATATATATATATATATATATATATATACAGTGCCTACAAGTAGTATTCAACCCCCTGCAGATTTAGCTGGTTTGATAAGATGCAAATAAGTTAGAGCCTTCAAACTGCAAACGAGAGTAGGTTTTATGAACAGAAGCATAAATCTTACAAACCAAAAAGTTATGTTGCTCAGTTGAATTTTATTAAATTTTAAACATAAAAGTGTGGGTCAATTATTATACAACCCCTATGTTTAATATTTTGTGGAATAACCCTTGTTTGCAATTACAGCTAATAATCGTCTTTTATAAGACCTGATCAGGCTGGCACAGGTCTGTGGAGTTATCTTGGCCCACTCCTCCATGCAGATCTTCTCCAAGTTATCTAGGTTCTTTGGGTGTCTCATGTGGACTTTATTCTTGAGCTCCTTCCACAAGTTTTCAATTGGGTTAAGGTCAGGAGACTGACTAGGCCACTCCAACACCTTGACTTTTTCCCTCTTGAACCAGGCCTTGGTTTTCTTGGCTGTGTGCTTTGAGTCGTTGTCTTGTTGGAAGATGAAATTACGACCCATCTTAAGATCCTTGATGGAGGAGCGGAGGTTCTTGGCCAAAATCTCCAGGTAGGCCGTGCTATCCATCTTCCCATGGATGCGGACCAGATGGCCAGGCCCCTTGGCTGAGAAACAGCCCCACAGCATGATGCTGCCACCACCATGCTTGACTGTAGGGATGGTATTCTTGGGGTCGTATGCAGTGCCATCCAGTCTCCAAACGTCACGTGTGTGGTTGGCACCAAAGATCTCGATCTTGGTCTCATCAGACCATAGAACCTTGAACCAGTCTGTCTCAGAGTCCTCCAAGTGATCATGAGCAAACTGTAGACGAGCCTTGACATGACGCTTTGAAAGTAAAAGTACCTTACGGGCTCGCCTGGAACGGAGACCATTGCGGTGGAGTACGTTACTTATGGTATTGACTGAAACCAATGTCCCCACTGCCATGAGATCTTCCCCGAGCTCCTTCCTTGTTGTCCTTGGGTTAGCCTTGACTCTTCGGACAAGCCTGGCCTCGGCACCGGAGGACACTTTCAAAGGCTGTCCTGGCCGTGGAAGGCTAACAGTAGTTCCATAAGCCTTCCACTTACGGATGATGCTCCCAACAGTGGAGACAGGTAGGCCCAACTCCTTGGAAAGGGTTTTGTACCCCTTGCCAGCCTTGTGACCCTCCACGATCTTGTCTCTGATGGCCTTGGAATGCTCCTTTGTCTTTCCCATGTTGACCATGTCTGAGTGCTGTTCACAAGTTTGGGGAGGGTCTTAAATAGTCAGGAAAGGCTGGCAAAAGAGATCTTTAATCCACACATGTGAAGCTCATTATTCTTGGTGCCTGAACTACTTCTTAATACTTTTGGGAGACCAAACAGAATTCTTGTGGTTTGAGGGGTTGAATAATAAATGACACTCTGAATTAACTTTTAACGTTTTTAAAAAAAAAAAAATTGCTGCAGTGCATTTCCCACTTCCAGGCTGATCTACAGTACAAATGTCACAATGCCAAGTTAATTCCGCATGTGTCAACCAGCTAAATCTGCAGGGGGTTGAATACTACTTGTAGACACTGTATATATATATTGCAGTTTTCATACTGGCCATTAAGTCTGATACTAGTCTTAGATTTCCTATTGTAAACAGTAAACACTTTTCAGCAAAATGCGACATTTGATTAAAGTAAAAGCCTAAGACGAATTTATCATTGTAATACATAATTTATTACACCATCTAATCTTAAAATGACAAAAAAGGGCGCATGTTTAATCTTTTGGGGTGAACTACAATATATTTCTCATTGTATTTCTACATTAAAGTTGCATTTTCAAAGCAGGTTATGGCTATTTAAAAAGAAAAAAGCATGGAGCAAATCATTTTATGTTGCAACTATTTAAAATGTATAAAAAGTCGCAAATGGTGCCAAATGCTACATTAACCTTCGACATTTGAAACATTGGTCTTCAGCTGGTTTGTAACTTCAGGAAGTGTACCAATAAATATGCATAAAAACAAACATTTTGCACTGATTTATGACATTTCACATATCGGTCTCCCGCTCTTATATGACATTGGGAAATGCAATATCATGGTTATAAAGTAGCTCTGGCCTAATTTGTATCAAATGAATCATTAAATGTAACATTTGATAAATATGGAATGGCAGAGTTGAAGCAAGTACTCAACACTTGGTGCAAATTATTAGTGATGAGCTAGTATGTTCCGTTAACCCTTTCGGCGAGCATGCGCGGGTGCTCGCCAAGTATCTTCAGCGTGCTCGGGTGATATGTTTTCGTCACTCCGTGCTCATGATTTGAGACTGTTTGACAGCTTTAATACATGTGAGGAATGCCTAAGAAACAGGTATTCCTCACATGTATTAAAGCTGTCAAACAGTCGCAAATCATGAGCACGGAGTGATGAAAACATAACACCCAAGTACGCTGAAGATACTCGGAAAACACCCGACCATGCTCGTAAATCTCGAGAAACGACCATGCTCGCTCGTCACTACAAATTACAAATTATGCTATTTTTAATAAATGTGGACCATTAAGTCCATGTGGCTGCTGAAAAGTGAACCGTACAGAATAGGAAATATGCATTTCGTGTTTGGTTTAGTAGCCACTGAAACAATTGCAAGTCTTCTGAATTTACTTTTTTTTTTTACTATTGAGACGTTGGATCTTCCTAGCATCTAAAGTCTATGTTGCCCTTTGCTAATTTTAATTATTCAAATATATATATGTATATATTATGTGAAACCTAAGATAGAAACAAAATGAACATACACCCTGCTAGAAGTAAGTAAAAAAGCAATAGTGCATAAATATAACATAGGGTACTTCGTAAACACTGTTTACTAAGTACCCCATGTTATGTATATGCACTATTGCTTTTTACTTCGTTATAACAGGGTATATGTTCATTTTGTTTCTATCTTAGGTTTTGTCTGTTTAACGGCCAGTCTGAACATGCTCCTACACATTGCATGTATACCAACGTATTCTCCAGTTCATTTCTTTTGGTTTTATATATTCTGAAAAGCAAAGCAACTTTGCTAGTAGTCTTGATAAAACATTTCCTATAATTTTGTGTTAACAGCTCCTATGCTGCTCTATGCATCTCCATAAATACATACACGCCCTGGGTGGCTTCATCCAGCAGTTACACTGCTTTTCATCTGTGTTTTCTTCTTGCTAAACTACTAAACGTATAAGAGCTAGAAATAGGGGACAGATGAGAAGAGTGAGATGAGAGTATGATCAGAGTTGGTTTGTAGTCTGTACCAATGGAGAATACTTATAAAGCTGCTTAATTTTCCCTTTAAGGGAAAAAAATGATTCCAAAAGTGGACAAAAAGGTTTTTAAAGTGAATCTGTCGCCAGGGTTTTTCTACCTTCTCAGAGAGCAGCATGCTATACAGTGCGATCCGACTGGCGCAGCAACTCCCAGCACGCGGCAATATTTTTCTCATGCTGACTCGGCATGGGAAAAAAAAAACCCTCAGCACCGCTGCATAGAATAGCATTAGTCTGTGCTATCCGATAAAACATCACATAGTACTCGTCTGATGAATACACTCGTGTGAGTGAGCTCTTACTATATTTTATAAAAAGATAAGTCAGCAAACCTTCAGCGCTGGCGCCTCCGGCTCATCTAGGTCTCGGAATTCAATCTTGACGGCAATATTCCGAGCCTGTGGATATATAGAAGCCACAATACTTTAGAATAAAACCTATCATACAACCATAATGGACAAAACTGAACATCGTCTATTCACCTTAGCAAATGATTTTTGACTATCGTACTTTAAATGTAGAGGATATACATAGAGATGGTTTCTGTATGTGGTGAACGGGTAGCAATACTTTGTCACTTCTGGGACAAATTCCTCAATTTCCACTGCAATTTTCTGGTTCTCTTTGTCATATGGTCTGATGGGTATACATGATGACGTCACACAATCTGGAGGAGAAAAATGATAGAAAGCATTACATTAGCACATGAGCATGTAACTGTACTGTAACTAGGGGATAGTTTGGGAATATTCTAGTGATTGCGAGAGCTTCCCATTATGGGAACCCCAGAGATCACACATTTATCACCTCTCTCTACTGTACTACAACCTTAGTAAAAGCAACATAAATGGCCTTGATTAAATGACAGAATTTTTTTTTTATTAAATTTGCCTATTTTCAAAAAAAAGTCACTCACTAATCTGATTATTCATTCATAAGGAGGAAACCTTGTCAGCCTTATATATGCATGGTCAAGAGGAAACATACCGAATACTGTTAATTACATGTTATTATGCTACATTACAAGATCACATGATGGGTTCACGTCAAAAACCCAAAGTAGTTTTTCTTGTTTTCTCTTGTAATACAAAATCCATCTAATAATGTTTTCTCATCAAAACATTCATTTTCTAATTCCTGCAGTTGTAATGTTTGTTATCTCCAGAGAGGATACAACGTTAATTTGCCGTTCGCACTGTTTCTTTTCGAAAAATCAACATATGCATTACATAGGGTGACACATGGGAAATCCGTCAACTTTAACAGAGGTCATGTGAAAAAAATAAGAATACCTTAGAATATCTTATGTACAGAAGAAATCAACTTTAGTTTCACATATCTCCAATTTGTGCCTGGTACTGAGCCCACAAGTATCTATCCCAGATCAAGTAATAATATAAATGTAATGATAAAATATTATAGGGCCTTTCAATGACTGCAATACTGATCGATGGGGTCCAACTCTCGGCATCATCTAAATAAAGGGGCCATAGGTATTTAGAAAGGCACATATGGTTGTAAATGCATCTGTAACTGCTCAACCTCAGCGCCTTTAATCATTCCCATGATCAGATGCTGACAGCCTACTTAACCCCTTCACGATGAGGCCAATTACCGTTTTTGCGTTTTTTCCTCCCCTTCTTCCCAGAGCCATAACTTTTTTAATTTTCTGTCCACAAACACATAAGACGGCATGTTTTTTTGTGGGACGAGTTGTACTTTTAAAACACACCATTAATTTTACCACGTAGTATACTGAAAAACGGAAAAAAAAAATTCCAAGTGGGGAGAAATTGTGAAAAAAAAAACGCAATTCTGACATTGTATTTTGGGAATTGTTTCAACAGTGTACACTTTGTTGTAAAAATGACCTCACAATATGATTCTGCTCATCAGTACGATTACGGTGATACTAAATATGTCCAGGGTTTTTATTAGTTTAGTGGTGAAAAAAATCAGAAGTTTGCAAAAAAAAAAAAATTTGGGGTTGTGTCACCATTTTCCGAGACCCATAACGTTTTCATTTCTCAGTCGATGTAGCTGTGTGATGGCTTATTTCTGCGGGGCGAGACAATGTTATTATTGATACCATTTTGGGATTGATATGACGTTTTGATCGCTTGTTACAGCATTTTTTGTGGTATTGCAGCAACCAAAAAAACTTAATTTTGAGTTCTTGGGTTTTTTTTATTTACGGTTTTTACCAAAAGGGTTAATTATTTTTATATTTTGATAGATCTGACTTTTCTGAATGTGACAATGCCACTATAAGATATACAGATATAAGATACCAAAATATTGGTTTAGATCATTTTGTGTTATAACAAAATAAGAGATTCTAGCTAACAGTTCCCTAATAGTGATGAGCTCGCGTGCTCGGCACTCAAGTGGCATCAGGGTGCTCGGGTACGCATCGAGTATTGCGGGTGCTCGAGCGCCATGTTCAGAGTCCACACACTGCATGTTTCGTGGCTGTTAGACAGCCATTAACCAATGGGGGATTGCCTGCCATGCACGGTAATGCCGTGGCCATGTTGGCTATGGCACTACTGTGTATGTCAGGCAATCCCCAGGGACTCGAGCATGGCGCTCAAGCACCCGCGATACTTGATACGTGCCAAAGCATCTCGATATCACACCAATACCAAGCACGCTCGCTCATCACTATTTCCTAATTAATAGGTCTGGATTCGCTGGGTGACAAGCGCTTAGAAGTGGTAATCAGGATGATTATGTCAATGTTTTCAGCTTCTTAAGCTACATAGGTTTCTGAGGGCACAATAAATGTCCCCTTGTATTACAACCATTATGGGGTGATACCACCTGGCCAACATGTTTCTGTGGAATTTAAATACACTGTGAGAAAGAAGAATAATCAGGATGTTGTTATTTATATTAAGGATATTGTGGGGAAAGAACAGATTGATGAACACAGTTCTTTGTTCACAAGGTGAGACATAGTGTCTCCAGGTTAGTGGGGGAGATGTACCCCTGAAGTCCCAAAATGAGTTATAAAGGACCCAAGAGTATATGACGAGGGAGGATATTGATGGAAGGAAGGAAATTGAGACTGAAGGAAAATTGGCATTGAGGGATGTGTCCCTCAGAGAGGTAGGCCATACCAAGGAGAGGACATTGCAAGGAGATGAGGGCCACACCAAGGTGGCATAATCAGGAGGCACTAGGTGAAGGGTTCTTTTCTGGTAACTAGGACATTATGTGAATGACCGTAAGCTTAAGGAATTAATGTTTCTTTGCTGTCATGATTTTGATATTTGTTTTATCAATTTTATACTGCACATTTGGTTCGGGATATAAAATAGTTTCTTTTTATACAGTTTGTTGGTGTGCTTTCTTTGTTGACCGTCCCCAAGAATCTACATAGGGATATTGTGGTCGTGCGATATTCGCATCATTTGATATTGGTGTTGTTAATAATATTTCTTGATGTTGTTATTGTTCGGTATCCTTGTCGTTCGACATTGATATTGTTTGCTATAATGGTGTTTCTTACACCACATATGTGTATATACATATTTTTTCATTATCTTTATTTTTAATGGGTTGAAAACAGGTGTGATGTGAACTTATGTTTTTTTTATTTTTTTCAGATTTTTATTTTACTTTTCACTGTTCTAAATAGTCCCCATAGGGGACTTGAAGCTGCGGTCATCTGATCACTTGTGCTATATACAACAATGCTATAGTATTGCTGCATATAGTAAAAATCACGGTCTCCTTTGAAGCACAGCCAAAGGCTGGGTTTCTAAGGGGCTCCGTAATGACAAGCACTGAGGTTTTCAGACGACACCTGGCTATCATAGCAGTACATTGGTGACTCGTGATGGGCGCGTCGACGGGTGCATGGAATGATGCGCAAGCATGCCGGCGCATGTTAAATACCGCTGTCAGAGTTTGACAGTGGTGTTTAACAATCGTGGGCTCTGCTCTACTCGCGATTGTTAGAGGCATGTCCTGGCCGTCACACACAGCCATAACCTACCGGGTATGGTGCAGGCTCACATGAGCCCGCGCCACACACCTGCTTCCAAGTTGCGCTGTATATGAACGGCAGTTGTCCTGAAGGGGTTAAAGGAAATGTGTCATCAGAAAATTACCTGTTATATGAATCAGGCTTTTACATTAAATATAGTTTAACTTGTTGATTTTTTTTCATGTCACTATATTTATTTAAAAAATCTGAAATCTTGCAATTTTCAAACTGACCGCTAAGCCTCAAACTAAATATTAAAAGCCATAATACAATCAAAGTTGGTGTTAAAATTGCCACCAAAAGTAGAATTAATGGCATTTACACTTTGTTATTATTGGTCAAGTTGCTGCTGCACTACCAGAATATGTGACATCACTTTATTGTCGCAGACATATTACTGAGCCATACTGCAGCTGCCAAGAAATACTTTTCGTCATTAGTAGATAAAAACTCCCTATGCTGTAACACTATGATTGCCGAAGACGTAGGCAATTTTATAGTAAACGTCATACTTGAAAAGTCGAGAGGAAGACAGTCTACAGTAACGTCCAGGTGTCCAGGTATAATTTGGAGTTTAGTCTTTTCTGGTCTGTATCGGGAAAACAATTGAAAAAGTATTATTAACAGAATTAAAATAAAGTACGGTACAGACCAAAGTTTGGACACACCTTCTCATTTAAAGATTTTTCTGTATTTTCATGACTATGAAAATTGTACATTCACACTGAAGGCATCAAAACTATGAATTAACACATGTGGAATTATATACTTAACAAAAAAGTGTGAAACAACTGAAAATAGGTCTTATATTCTAGGTTCTTCAAAGTAGCCACCTTTTGCTTTGATGACTGCTTTGCACACTCTTGGCATTCTCTTGATGAGCTTCAAGAGGTAGTCACCGGAAATGGTCTTCCAACAATCTTGAAGGAGTTCCTAGAGATGCTTAGCACTTGTTGGCCCTTTTGCCTTCACTCTGCGGTCCAGCTCACCCCAAACCATCTTGATTGGGTTCAGGTCTGGTGACTGTGGAGGCCAGGTCATCTGGCGTAGCACCCCATCACTCTCCTTCTTGGTCAAATAGCCCTTACACAGCCTGGAGGTGTGTTTGAGGTCATTGTCCTGTTGAAAAATAAATGATGGTCCAACTAAACGCAAACCGGATGGAATAGCATGCCGCTGCAAGATGCTGTGGTAGCCATGCTGGTTCAGTATGCCTTCAATTTTGAATAAATCCCCAACAGAGTCACCAGCAAAGCACCCCCACACCATCACACCTCCTCCTCCATGCTTCACGGTGGGAACCAGGCATGTAGAGTCCATCCGTTCACCTTTTCTGCGTCTCACAAAGACACGGTGGTTGGAACCAAAGATCTCTCAAATTTGAACTCATCAGACCAAAGCACAGATTTCCACTGGTCTAATGTCCATTCCTTCTTTTCTTTAGCCCAAACAAGTCTCTTCTGCTTGTTGCCTGTCCTTAGCAGGGGTTTCCTAGCAGCTATTTTACCATGAAGGCCTGCTGCACAAAGTCTCCTCTTAACAGTTGTTGAAGAGATGTGTCTGCTGCTAGAACTCTGTGTGGCATTGACCCGGTCTCTAATCTGAGCTGCTGTTAACCTGCGATTTCTGAAGCTGGTGACTCGGATAAACTTATCCTCAGAAGCAGAGGTGACTCTTGGTCTTCCTTTCCTGGGGCGGTCCTCATGTGAGCCAGTTTCTTTGTAGCGCTTGATGGTTTTTGCAACTGCACTTGGGGACACTTTCAAAGTTTCCCAATTTTTCGGACTGACTGACCTTCATTTCTTAAAGTAATAATGGCCACTCGTTTTTCTTTACTTAGCTGCTTTTTTCTTGCCATAATACAAATTCTAACAGTCTATTCAGTAGGACTATCAGCTTTGTATCCACCAGACTTCTGCACAACACAACTGATGGTCCCAACCCCATTTATAAGGCAAGAAATCCCACTTATTAAACCTGACAGGGCACACTTGTGAAGTGAAAACCATTTCTGGTGACTACCTCTTGAAGCTCATCAAGAGAATGCCAAGAGTGTGGAAAGCAGTCATCAAAGCAAAAGGTGGCTACTTTGAAGAACCTAGAATATAAGACATATTTTCAGTTGTTTCACACTTTTTTGTTAAGTATATAAATGCACATGTGTTAATTCATAGTTTTGATGCCTTCAGTGTGAATGTACAATTTTCATAGTCATGAAAATACAGAAAAATCTTTAAATGAGAAGGTGTGTCCAAACTTTTAATCTGTACTGTATGTTAAAAGACAAAAAAATACATTTTCTTTTTCTGTGTATGTTATCTATTTTGGCCTCACTCCTGAATGTTCTGAAGGCAGAATGGGATAAAGGGGAGACACTAAATTCAGAGGACATATACAGTAGTTTTCTATTAATTGATTCGATATGAAAAAAGTAGAAAGCTGTTTAACCACTTCCCGCTTGGTTCAATTTTTATTTTTGTGCTTGCATTTTTTTATTCCCTTCTTCCAAGAGCCACAACTTATTTATTTTTACTTTGACATAGCCATACAAGGGCTTGTTTTTGGGGACAATTTATAGTTTTAAATTTCACAATTAATTTCACCACATAATGTATGGGCGATAGGAAAAAATGTTCGGTAAAATGGTGAAGGAGAAAAAAAAATGCAATTCTGTCATTTTTTTTTTTTTTGGCGGGTGGGGATTGTTTTTACACCATTGATTGTGTGATAAAAATGACCTGGCAACATGATGGTTCAGGTCAGTATGATTACAGCAATACCAAACTAGTATGTTTTTTTTTTAGTGGTGAAAAAAATTCACATGTTCGTAAAAAAAAAAAATGGTTTCTGAAGCCAGTAACTTTTTTGTCTATAGAGCAGTTTGAGGGCTTGCTTTTTGCCTGCCAAACTGAGGTTTTTCTTGGCAGCATTTTGGGTTATGTATGATGTTGGATTGTTTTATACTGCATTTTGGGGGGGAAGTGCAATGACAAAAAAAGGGGAATTCTGGAGTTTTGTTTGTTGTTTTCTTTACAGCGTTTACAGTGTAGATTAAACAATTTTATATAGATCAGTCTCTTATGGACTTGGTGGTTCCTAATATTTAGATTTTTTATTGTCTTTATTTTTAATGGGTGGGAAAGGAGGTTTATTCAAATGTTTATGTTTTTTTAATCTATATTTATTTTAAAACTTTTTTTTTTTTTTTTTACTTATTTTTTTTTATATATCATTTGAGCCCTGTAGCCAATCAGTGACTGCTAATGGGCGGTTTCACTCTCACTTCCTTTGGATGAAACTGACATCCGGAGGAAGCCAGAGTAGCAGCAGTTCATCATTCCTTAGGATGTGAGCTTTTTTTCCGAAGGTAGTGAGAGTGAAGCAGCCCATTAGCAGACACTGATTGGCTGCAGGGCTCAAGTGACACAATGTCACATGAGCCCCGATGCCGACATTACTTGATTATCCCCAGCATCAAAGAGGAGTACAGGCTGCTTTTAACTTCCATTTGGGGAATATACCGATTGAGTAGTGGGCAACCTCTTTAAAGAGAATGTGTCATCAGAAAGTTTTTCAATTAGGTTGTTGTGTTAAATGTATTTTTTTTATACAGAATCTGATATTTTGCAATTTTCACATTGGCCACTACGGCTATTCTAGACTCCTGTTCTTCCAGGAAGTCAACGTGTACATTAGCAGCAACAGACTGACTCAGCCCTTAAGCATCTAATGAGCGTGTACAATGTCATTGTAAAGGGGGAGCAGAGTCAGTTGTGACCACCTCTATTGTGATTTCTGGATCCTGTGTAATAACGTGTTACCTGTCATTGTAATCCTGCCTCTGATGATAGTGAAACTACAAAAAAATGTTTCTGAAAGGACAGAAGGTACGAGTCTATAATAGTTTTAATGACCAGTGTGAAAACGCAAGATTTCTAATTTTGTTTCCTAATAGACGAAACACACACGATAGGAAAAAAAATTACAAATTCAACATTTACTCCACCTCAGTGGTACAACTTAAGTCAGAAATCTACTCCTGTCCATGAGAGATACAGAACATTCAGTCTTTTTCTAGGAGTACTTACAAAAATTCAGCAGCTTTTTATATGAAAGAACAGTGACTCACATAATACCGAGGTACACAATATGGACAAAAATCCTGGAACACCCACACATTACACCTACGGGAAATATTAGGACGTCCCATCCAAAATTCATAGTCATTAATTTGAAATTGGTCCACTTATGCAGCTATGACAACTTGCTTTACACCATTACTTCTGGAATTGTGCTTGGTGATGTAAGGCTTGTGTGCAGCTGCTTCACCATGAAACTCCTGGTGCGCAGTTTTTATGCTGATGTTAATACTAGAGGAGGTCTGGACTCTGCAGTTATGGAGTCAGCAGAGCATTGGTGACTTTTATGCACTATTGGCCTCAGCACTTGATGACCCCGCTCTGTAACTTTACGTGGTTTCCTCTTCATGGTTGAGTTGCTGCGATTTCTAAATACTTCCACTTTTCAGTAATATCACAGTATTGATTGTTGAATATTTTGGAGGGAAGAAATGACATGCACCGACTTGTTACCCCGGTGGCTCCTATTACAGGATGGCGCTGGTATCTGTGAGCTCTGCACCACCAGCCATTATGTGCCATGATAGTAAAGGCAGACAGCATGGCGGGGGCTGTTATACTTCAATGGCAATGGAACTGAATGAAAACCTGAATTCAGTGATGAAGGAGTGTGCCCCAATACTTGTGTCCATATAGTGTACTATCTTCCTTCTTGCATTTTCAGCTTTATCTAACACTGCACTTAGAAAGGATAACATAGGAGAACTGACAGATCTACTTTCAGTTATATTCCCAACAAATAAAAATAAAAAAGCGCATGTTCTCTTAAAACTATACATTATAATATATACTATATAGTAGAAATAGTAGAAAGGACAAGAACTTCATTAATAATAAAATAAAATGCAAATTTATAATTTATTAAAATGACTAAATTATACATGAGAATAAAAAGCCTGACGTACTTTCTGTACTCGGCCAGTAGCTTGAGAAGATCATCGTTAGAAAGTTTACCGCTATCCTGTTTATATAATGGAGAAAATTTCCCTTCCACATCTAGGGTCCCCTGGGTGTCTTTGAATACCGGCCTTACAAACAAATAACAGAATGAAAACGCATTAAAACATTAAATGAAGCTAAATATAAACTATTCTGAAAAGTGGAACAATAATGTACCTTGCAGCCCACGAAAATGGCATTCTGTACTGACCCAAGCGACTGCAGACCTGTCGTGCAATCTTGTGCACTTTCTGTGCTGTCTAAAAGTAAGTAACAGTGAAACATTAGCTGTGGAAAAAAACTTTACTAAGGATGATAAGTACATAGCAATAAAAAGAGGCCAAATTTATTTGATTAAAAAGGGGTTGTCTTAAGACAGACACTTAAAGGGGTATTCCCATCTCCAATATCTTATCCCAATATGTAGTAGGTGTAATAATAATAATGTTAGCAAATACCTTTAATTAGAAATGTATCATAGTTCTTCTGATTCGCCATGTTGATTACCCCATGTGACGGGCATTGCAGTAGCTTAGGTATCCATGTTTACGACATATAGTGGCAGTTAAATAGTAGTTAGTGGTCGTAACCATGGATATCTGTTACTGCAAAGCCCTGGACATGGGGTAATCAGAAGAACTATACTACATTTCTAATTACAAGTATTTGCTAACATTATTATTATTATTATTATTATTATTATTAAACCTACTACATATTGGGATAGGATCTTGGAGATGGGAATACCCTTCTAAGGCACGACCACAAGATGTGCCATCAATGTCAAATAGACCTGCAAAATGGGAGTGCCCTGATACACCGTACTGACTGGTGCCCATCTGCATTGGCAGGAGAGGTGGCCCTCATCGAGCTACATTGATGAAGTTTTGCAAAAGACTGGTCACGTGTTTAACGAGTTAAAATAAACAATAATTCACATATATGGGCAGCGCGGTGGCTCAGTGGTTCGCACTGCAGTCTTGAAGCGCTGGGGTCCTGGGTTCAAATCCCAGCAAGGACAACATCTGCAAGGAGCTTGTATGTTCTCTCTGTGTTTGTGTGCGTTTCCTCCAGGTTCTCTGGTTTCCTCCCACACTGCACAAACATACTGATAGGGAATTTAGATTGTGAGCTACAATGGGGACAGTGATGATGATGTCTGTAAAGCGCTGTAGAATTAATGGCGCTATGTAAGTAAGCAAAAATAAATAAATAAATAAATATATAAAATTCATGAAGATAGCTAGTCATTAAGATGAATGAAAACATACAATTCATGTGCAAAATAAAATAAACAAACGAAATAAATAAAAAATAAACTAAATAAAATAAACCACGATATTTATTAATTCTGTATTTTAATTTTTTTTGTATTTTTTTTATTTACACATTTAAAAAAAAAAAATAGTTATTAGAGTTGCTTAATTAGCTTATTAACAATTGTTATTTTTCATGACAATAGCAGTGGGTAGAGATGTGTACAAGTCCTTGACTTTTAGACAGTGTAGTACTTAATTTAGAATACTTTTCTATTTTTCATTCATTATTTCTCTGTAAGTGCTTAAATTATACTGGGGAAAGAAAGGTCTATTAAAACAGGAATCTTTTCATTAACTATAAAGTGAGCAATTATACAGCAGGAAATAATTAACTACAATGACAAGAAAAGTGAATAGACAGGGAACAATGACCCGAGTGAAATAAAAAGAGAGAAACTTTACAACATATTTTTCTAAAAATCGTTTTTTTAGAATACCTTTGCTGGATCAGATATTTTGATGTACGGTTCTGCACAATGTGTAATATTTCCCTGCAAGACTTTTTCAATACGTGCGACCAAAAAAACTTCAGGATGTGGATTTGTCACTGAAAATATTCCCTGTAGTCATAAAAAAAACATTTTAATCTGAGTTCTAAACAATGGGGAATCTGTCACTTTGCCATATGTTTGCATACAGTGTCGGAACAGGGGTGCCAAGGGTCCACCGGTACCATCAACTCCAGGGCCCCACTTTTCAGCTACATGCAAATATGACTTTATCTTTATTCACAAAGTTCTATAGCAATACACTGTTAAATGAATAAGATGCTGTCTTTGTCTGTATATGATAAATCAAGTGTATTGTGCCAAGTACTGCTCATATAAGAGGGTGGTGGACCAATTCTGAACAGGGGCCCACCGGAGGATTCTCCTGTTTGCCTGTTGCCCAGTCCGAGTCTGTATGCATGCATACACATTTCAGGTGAGGAGAAACCACCTGTGCGTCCGATTCAGCTGCACAGAGGCCTTTCCCAGCTGTACGTCAGTGCTAGTCCTTTAGCTATGTGTCCTGTGGATTACTTACATGCATGTGGCATGTGTATAGCGTGTTATTGGTGGTTATGTGCCATGTGTCTAATGTGTGATTGACATGTATGTGGCATGTGTTCAGTGTGTAACCGGCAACTAAGTGACATGTTTCTAGTGCATGACTGGTGGCTATGGGACATGTTTCTTCTGTATGTTCGGAAAATATGTGGCATCCAAGTGGCATGTTTCTAGTGTATGACTGGCATGCATGTAGCACTTGTCTTGTGTGTGACTGTTGGCTATGTGGTATATGTATAGTTTGCGAATAGTGGCTATGTGGCATGTGTCTTGGGCGTGACTGCAGTTTATGTGGCATGTGTCTTTTTGTTCCTTTTCTGCCATAGAAGAGAGAGGGACCTAGACAAATTTCTTGCACAGGGACCCCAAGCTGTCAGTGTCCAAATCTGATTCAGATATATACAAATACAAAACAAAATGTAGATAGATAGACAAAGGATAGAACAGATGCTGAATGTTCTTCACCTCTTTTATGACCTGGAACTGAGATTCTGGGATGCCGTGTATAAGATTCTCGCTGGATGACTTTTTAGGGCTTCCATTAGCAGCCGCGTCTGATGAAAGATTGTTTAACATTTCTCTTACTGACGAAGGATTAAGGTCCACATGGAAGTCCGCGGAAAGTTTGCAGTTATTTTTCACATCAAACAGTGCTAAACTGACAAAAAATGGTTCAACCTGGAAAAAAAAAATGTATATGGAACGGAAGTGCATGAACGGAAGTAAGAAAATTCCAACTAATATTGTGGTTGGTCTGGAGAAGAATCATACTTGTTTTCTACTGTGTTGAAGGAAACATTCAGAAATATATTTCAAACCATTGTCTGGTACACTACATGGATGATGAATGCTCTTTAATAAACATTTATTTCTATGTATATGAATCCACACGCAGTTTTGACTTCCAATCTAACCGAACATGACTTCCAATTTTTGTTTTTGCACAGAGGTCCCATTGTAATTTCTATAATATAACACTGGTGTAAATCAAGCAAATTAAGATTTAACTTTGCCAGTTGACAATATTCCTAAAAAGAAATCTGTAATTTATTATTAGGAGTTGGAAATTTTACATGTTATTTATTTGAAAATAGTAAGTGCTTACATTTGTCAAGGGTCCTTCAGCATTTTCAGTCACATTCCCAAGTATATTAAAGCTCAGTTCCTGGCATTTGACTAAGAAATGACGTCTGCTTTTCTCTTCAAATGGTCGTATGTCTGGCTCGATACCAGAGAAGTCCAGTCTCTAAAAACATTAGGAAAAAAAGCCTCACTGCATGCATCAATATTATACAAGACACTGTACCTACAATGCATAAATAGTCAAAGATACTGATATAGATCAGTGGGGTCCGACTGCTGGGCAGAATGGGACACTTTTATCCTCTTTTTATTAATTTTATAAAGGCTTACAATTAATTTACTTAAAGCATGGATAGAATAACAGAGAGGAAAGGAGAGAAAGAAACTTCCTACACTGCAGGCATCAGGTTTTAGGTGACAGCTACAAGGAATGACAAGTTGCATGTAAATCTGGTGCCATCACAACAAGTTTCCATTATCACGCTTTATCAAATACCATAAATAACATTTCTGTCTTCAGAGTCAACACTACACCTCACCTCCTATTTTAAAGGAAATGAATTACCTACAGTATATATTTTACTAATTAAAACCAGATATTGAAACATATTATTTTTTCTGATCTATTTTTATACTCTGATTGTAGTATTTTTTTTTTCATTTTATGCACCGTGTTTCCCTGAAGATAAGACTTACCCCGAAAATAAGCCCCAGAATGATTTTACGGGATTTTTGGAGTATGCTTGAAATATAAGCCTACTCCAAAAATAAGCCCTAGTTACAGTGATGACTGGTGTTATTGGGTGAGTGGCAAACTGGGCAATTGCCCAAAATCACTTCTCTCTTAGGGGCCCCCAGCATCTCTATACCAATGTTAAAGAGGTATTTCCATTTCCAAGATCCTGTCCCAATACGTAGTAGGTGTAATAATAATAATATTAGCAAATACCTCCAATTAGAAATGTAGTACAGTTGATGTACTAAAGTAAATGTAGAAGTAGTTTCTTCTAATTTGCTAAGTCTGTTTCCTTATGTGCAGGCATTGCAGGACCTTAGGTATCCATGGTTATGACTAGTGTTGAGAGAATTTGTTTGGCATTTCAAATTTGGGTTCGTGTTCGGGGTTTCGGCTTGTTTGCGCCAAAAAATCAACTCCGCCCATGAACATCCTTGATTTGCCACGCAGTAACGCAGATGTCATCTGCCTCCACAGCTTATTTTAAATGAAATGGGGAGTTATCAGTGTGAACCAAGTAATGACTGACACTTTGCTCTCATCACACACAGTTTTGCAGTGAGATCAGAACTCACACAATCCAGCAGGACTCACATAGTACAGCAGAAGTGAACTTGTTCTCATTACAAACACATTTGCAGCTGCAGTTATCTTCCCATAGTGCTGTCAGCTTTGCTGTGGAGCTGTTCCTGATTATAACCAACACAGTACAGCAGAGCTGAAACTTGTCTCATTACAAACACATTTGCAGTTGTCCTCTCCCAGTGCTTCAGCTTCCATCTAAGTCAGCCAGTGTAGTGGGAGGGGCAATACAGCAGAGCTGACAGCACTGTGAAAGAGCAACTGCAAATGTGTTTATCGTGTTTGTAATGAGATAAAAGTACATTTCTGAGGTACTGTATTCATTCTGCTGTATTGTATTAGCTCTGTTGTACTGTGTCAGCTCTGATCTCACTGCAGAGCTGTGTATGATTATGAGAGCAAAGTGTGAGTCATTACATGTCTCTCACTGATAATACCCCCTTTCATTTAAAATAATCTCTGGGAGAAATTGTCAGGGAGATCTACGTCTGGCCCACAGATCTTAATAATTCATTTACATATAAGAAAAATGTGTAATTCTCTCGAATAGACATTGGATTGCAAATATCAAGGTATCCTTTTATTCAACTTTCTATGACCTGCATGTCCATATAGTTGGGTTAGGAGGGTTGATGCTACTGACAGATTCTCTTTAAATTGAAAGGTTTAATGTGTGGTGAAATCAATTTAGAAAATATAATCTACCTAACTATGTACCTGTTCATATTTTCCTATTTACTGCAGCTCTTTACTGTCTCTTTGACCCTTCTTTACAATCTGATCAAAACTTTGTGCAAAACAAAAACAATCCGTACTAATTAGACAATAAATTTTTAATACTGCGTATCACAAGTTAAGAATTGGTAGTATACAGCTAGGTTTTTAAAAAAAAAAAAGAAAAGAAAAACAACCATAGAACTCTAAAAAAGAAAACTGCCATTAGAAATGCACAAAACAATGCAATGATATATGCTGAGAACATCACCTGCACATCAGAGTCGAATGAGAACAGGTTCTGTCGTCCTTCACTTCTGCTCAATTTATTCAGCTGTTCGGTCTCTCTTCCGTACTGTAAAGGAAATAAATAGGATGACATCATGTTATCCTTTGATAGAAGGCATGGTACTGTCAAGGTTCTTTGAAAAATATGTAATAAAAATATTCATCAATTTAAAACGACCTTTGAAATGATAATTAACCATTTTTTAACCAAATTGCTGTTACTGTTTTAGCAAGTGAATTGCCCATATATTTTCGATTGATCTTTGCTGACTTCTTCTACTTTCAGAGTTAGCAAGAATGCTTATTGCTAAATGCTTTGGGTAACAACAGATACCAGTAAGTGACACATTGCTGGAATCAGAGTCTCTTGTCTCTATATTATGTTGTTCGCAGATTAAATGCTAAAAACCTGGTGACAGATTCACTTTAAAGGATACGGACACTTTTGACATGGAAAACATTATTTTTACATATGTTAGCAACCAAAGGGTGGATACAAAAAAAGCAGAAACATCTTTTTTTTATACTTTTACCTTTTTTGGGATCCACTTATAATACTTAAAAGAGGACCTGTCACCAGGTCAAAAGTGGTCAGTTTTTGCTCTTAATTTATTCTCACTGCTGTCTTGAGTATTCTGCTTTCTGTGTTTTTTTTTGTTTGTTTGTTTTTCTAATCCAACATATGGTTCCAGACATATGGGCTTTTATATTTAATGGTAATCTTCTGGTCTTTACTAAGGGGGCATAGCTCCCAGGATCCTCTGGGGCGTGTCTCTAGGCAGCCCTACATTATTATCCTATGAGCAACACCCCCTTAGTAAAAATCAGAAAAATTATCACCAAATAAAAAGGCCCATATCTCTGAAACCTGTAACTCTATGGCCGGATTTTTAAAAAAAAAGGAAATAAATGCTCAGGGGAGCAGCGAGAGTAAAATAAGAGTAAATACTAGCTACTTTACACCTGGGGATTGGTCCTCTTTAGGGTATGTGCCCACGATGCAGAATTGAAGCAGAAAATTTCCGCAGCGTTTCTGCATGTCCTTGGCAGTAAAAATGCTTGCGGATTTTACACGCGTTTTTGCAGCGTTTTTACATGCGGATTTGGCCTGCATTTTTCAAATGCATTGTGACCTCAAATCCGCATGTGGAAACGCACAAATAATGTACATGCTGCGGATTTTTCCGCAAGAAACATCCGCTGCGGAAAATTCCGCAGCATGGGCACAGAACATGCAGATATTCATTGGGGATCATGGGGCACGGATTACCAAGCGTTTACGCTGCGGAAATTCTGCATCAAAAACGCTTGAAAAACGCATAGTGGGCACACAGCCTCAAAGGCAATGGACACCTTTGATGTGGAAAAAAAAGATTTTTACATATGTTAGAGGTTATCTTTAGCTGATAAAACTATACTAATTTTCATTCTGCAATCTTTATTTCCTTTATTCATTTTTAGCCTCCTGATACTCTGTTTGCTGCTTGATAAAAATGCAAGATTTTTCTCTTGTTGAAGTGTCCCTTCCAGTAATACATCCTGGCTGTCAGCTCTCTGTGTGTGCAGGGTGCTCAGGTCTTCATTTTCTTATACTGCAATTGTTTTAGTGTCTATGGTGCTTTCCTCGTTACCTTTAGGCTAAGTGCCTATGTTGCGGAAATGAAGCATATTTTTTACGCTTCTCCCTGGCAGGAAAATCGCATGCAGATTTTACATGCGGTTTTCCCGCCAGGTAGAAGCGTATGTGAGGTGTCTTTGCATGGATTTCCGCATGCAGGTTGACAAGCACTTTCCAAGCGATTTTAGCATCACTTGGAAAGTGCTTGACAACTTGTTCACACTATATAAATCCATGCAACCGGCATGGATTTATATAGTGTGACCAAGTAATAGTTAAAAAAAAAGAATCAGAATGGTAAAAAATAAAAAAATAAAGTTTATACTCACCTACCGATGCATTCTGTGCACCGTCCGGAGTCTTGAGCGGCTCACGCTGTTGTGTGCAGGACCTTCAGTGACGTCATTGAGTCATGTGATGGGTCACATGACTCAATGACATGGCAGGTCCTTCACACACCTCGCAACGGCGGGAAAACACCGGGAAGACATCAGAAGATAAGTATAAACTTTATTTTATTCTTTTTTTTACAGGTTCTTTGGTACCCAGGTCTGGATGAGAGTCTCCTCTCCTCCAGACTTGGGTACCATCCGCACATTGATTCCGCATGCGGAAACGCAAAATTAATGAACATGCTGCGGATTTTTGACCGCAGCATATACGCTGCGGAAAAATCCACAGCATGGGCATTGACATTGCGGAATGCCATTGGGGACCATGGGGTGCGGATATACATGCGTTTTACAAGCGTTTACGCTGCGGAAATTCCGCAGCATATACGCTTGTAATACGCAACGTGGGCACACAGCCTTAGTCAGTTTTTTCTGCCTCTCTATAAAACTGAAGAAAATATTGCCACTCACTAATACTGAAACAATGTAGAGAGAGACCTCAGAATCAGGGACTCTGACAGCTTTGTATCAGTTTCCAAAAGCACTCACCTAGATATAGGACTTACACACTTTGGCAGCAGCAAATGTTAGAAATCTTTTCAATGAAAATTATTTAGACATTTTCTTACTTTTAGGGAGCAAATGATTAATAAAAAAAATATATGTGGGATACATAATGGCCTTTAAAGCTTTGTTATGAAGAGAAAACCACCATGATCCTGGAAGGATTTCTACAATTTTGTATTTCTGAAATTTTTAACCTCTGGAATATTTTTTTATACTCTAGTTTAAAATGATGGCAAAAGAAGAGAAATGGAAAAACCTCTATAGAAGTATAAATCTTTGACCTCCACACTGAGATCAGACCTCAAAAAACACATATGTAAATTGGTTTCCAGGAAAGTAGCGTGTTATAACAACTGCTTTAGTTCCAATCATGCTATGTATTTCCAAGTCATAGAAGCTGATACCTTCACCAGCTCTGGATTCATGCTCTTCTCCAGGCTTTCCATGATGTTATCCGATTTCCCAGCACCACCGCCCTCATCATCTGTGTAATAGAGAAAAGCAGATGTGAGTAGCAGAACTCCATGAAATTCCCTTAGCTCAGCATCACTTTTGGATGTGCAACTTTCTAGATCACTCTCTATATTTGATGCCATGTTTCCACTCCTCTATAATTCTCTAGTCTAAACGTGCAAATTTTCTAGCCAATAACATGAACAATATATTTTTAACCATATATTAACACCAGGTATTTATTTTTATTACAAAGGACTTGAGCTGGGAAAGAAAAGGCATGACAGTCCTTCCAGAGTACGTATATCGCGCTCAATGGACTATTTATACAGGAAGCACTAAACCTAGAAAGAAATGATAAAAAAAATAGGGGTAACTGACCCACAACGTTTGCCAGTCTGCAGGGTTTCCTTCTACTCCTGAAATAAACAGTCTTGGAAAATAAAGTCTAGCATGTCTACGTCATTCCAAGAACATTTACTAGTGACCATATGCTCACTGCATGCCATTTACACTAACTCCAGACCTCGTCTTGCTAATCAACCAAATAAAGGATAAAGATGCAATAATAGAGAACATTCCCCTACACCAGACCCTTTGTTTTTTTTAGAAATTGGGCAGCCTTCATCTTCATTTACGGAGCTGGACTGGACCTGGACTAGACGAGGGAGAGTTGGGTACCAGAACCCAAACTTCCATGGGTTTACTCATCCATGACCTACTGCCATCTAGTCCTCCATATTCATGAACTCTGTATAACCCCGTCCCCACCACTGATTGGCTGCTTTCTGCATCTGAACAGTGTATGTAGAAAGCTGCCAATCAGTGGTGGGGGCAGGGTTATACAGAGCTCAGCATTCAGAGAACTGCTAGATCTGCAGCAGGTAAAACAGGGATTTTATCAAAACTGCAGCAAGCAGCACAGTAAGTGATACATCGATGGAATCAGGGTCTCTGTCACAACATCATGCTTCTCTCATATTGGGTATCAAATACCTGGTGACAGATTCCCTTTGAAGAGGTAATCACATCACAGTAACTGTTGGCAGAACTATAGGGTAAACCATCACTTGAAAGAAATCTGTCATCAGGATTTCACCCCCCAAACTATTTAAATGTGCAGGTACCGCTTTCTAAGACAAGTCCAGAAATACTTTTACCTGGCCAGTCTGTTCCTCCATTACTGAGAGATTAGTGTTTGAATTGATATGCAAATGAGGGTGCAGATCTGAAGCCTCTGTCACTCCAGCTCTATTCCCCACCCAGCACGGTCTCCTCCAGATTGACTCACAGCTGTGTGACTTCAGCCAAGAGGAGGCAGTACTGGGCGGGGAACAGAGTTGCAGTGATAGAGGCTTCATATCTACCATAGTCCTTTACATATCAATTCAAACACTGATTTCTTAGTAATGAAGGAGCTGAGTGGTCATAAAAAGGTATTATGGTCTTGTCTTTGAAAGAGCTACATGCACATTAAAATAGTTTGGTGTGTGAAATCCTGGTGACATATTCTTTTTAACGTTTGGTGGGAATCCGACCTCAGGAACTCCCACAATTCTAAAAAATAATAACCCACAGTGCTGCCTCTTTACAGCTTCTCCCCCTGCACAGCAGTGCTCCTGGCGCTTCATTATCAGGATCAGTGGAGGCTCCAAAAATACATACTATCACTTTCTAAGAAGTGACTAATTCCTAAAGTGAATGCCTGCCCTTGAAAACTATTTTGGTGCAGTGTTTTTTTTTTTGCCTTTCTTTGATCCAACTCTGCATTGCAGCCAATTAACGGACAGTGATTACTTGCACTGCTCAAGTGATTCCCCCACCTGATATTGATCCCAGCAGATGAATGGTTAACACAGCGCTGGCTATGGAGGAGTAGCACTGATCTGGGAGGTCATTATCAATTTGTTTTTATTTTTGTCACCTTCCTGTGCCCATAATGAACGGGTTGTCTAGTAGAGGGCAACCTCTTAAATCCCATAATAAAATAGTACTCATAACATTTCTTGTAGTGTTGGCTGCAGACAGGAAATGTTATTCTAATGCAGAAAAATAAAACTCTCGAACAACTCTAAAAACATTATTAAGGAATTAAGCAGATCAGAACTTTGTTAAAACAATGTGAATATATAAAGGGGGAAAACTACTTCCCGGTCAAGGTTTGAGACAGCGATTGAGGTGGCACCCAAACAGGGACACCTAATGACCAACTTCATTTACAGGAATTTTTAAGCATGAAGGTTTTGCCATGATCATTTTTTACCCTTAGCCATGGCCCCACTATAAGTATCTGTTCAGTATTTTAGTATTTTTTCTCAGGAGTGGGAGTCAAAACCAGGTGAGGAACAATCAGAGAAAAGGTATAATAGAAACAAGTCACCAATTCTGCATTTATCACCCACTCCTGGTTTTGGCTCCCACTCCTGAGAAAAAATACTGATCAAAGACTGATAGTGGGGATGTGGCCTGTTCTGCACAAGTAGAAAATAACAAACAGAATCTGTAGTCACCCTCAATAGATCCAAAACTGCTTCTCTCGCCTTGGTGATTGTGCAAGGGAGAAACAATTTTATCATGGAAAACCACTTTAAATGGGTTGTTAAACTGAAACTGGACAAACCCTTTAATTTTGCTTTAAGTAATACACATGTTACGTAGCTATTAAACATATTGAATGGGTAAAAAAAATGAATTTTGAGAAAAGAATTCTATAGAAATACGTATATGCTTTATACAATTATATTTTCTAATCCAGTTTTCTTACTGCCTCAGTATAGTTATTCTTACTGCTGACTTACTAGTCTTTTTTGTTGTAACTAAGCTATTTAATATTACTGTAAGTTGAGTCGATGCATAAGGAACAATTCAGTCCAAAATTCTTACATTTCCATATACGTGAAGCCAAAAGTCAATCCCAGAAAAAGTTTCAGACACACTGAGGACTAGCTATTTTGCCACCGGCTAACAGCTGCTAAATAAATGCAAACACTTACAATGCTGACATTTCATTATACCTCAGAGTTTTTGAAAGTTTAAGAAAAGAATCATTTTCTGCAAAATGAGAAATAACTCTAAAGTTTTATGTAACTAAGCTATGGTGGTGAGAGAGGAAAGGGGGTGTATAAAAAGTGTTTTAGGTGCGCACTGTAGTTCCCTTCTAATTTCCAAAAGAGTATGTACAGTTGTGCTCAAAAGTTTACATACCCCAGCAGAATTTTTTCTTTCTTGGCCTTGTTTCTGAGAATGTGAATGATAACTAAAAAAAATTTTCTCCACTCATGGTTATTGGCTGGGTGAAGCCATTTATTGTCAAACTACTGTGTTTTCTCTTTTTAAATCTTAATAACAACCAAAAACATCCAAATGACCCTGATCAAAAGGTCACATACCCCAGTTCTTAATACCATATATTGCCCCCTCTAACATCAATGACAGCTTTTAGTCTTTTGTGGTAGTTGTGGATGAGGTTCTTTATTTTCTCAGATGGTAAAGCTGCCCATTCTTCTTGGCAAAAAGCCTCCAGTTCCTGTAAATTCCTGGGCTGTCTAGCATGAACTGCGCGCTTGAGATCTCCCCAGAGTGGCTCAGTTATATTGAGGTCAGGAGACTGAGATAGCCACTCCAGAACCTTCACTTTGCTCTGCTGTAGCCAATGACAGGTCGACTTGGCCTTGTGTTTTGGATCGTTGTCATGTTGGAATGTCCTAGTACGTCCCATGCGCAGCTTCCGGGCTGATGAGTGCAAATTTGCCTCCAATATTTGCTGATAACATGCTGCATTCATCTTTCCTTCAACTTTTACCAAGTTTCCTGTGTCTTTGTAACTCACACATCCCCAAAACATCAGCGATCCACCTCCTTGCTTTACTGTAGGAATGGTGTTCCTTTCATCATAGGCCTTGTTGACCTTTCTCCAAATGTAACGTTTATGGTTGTGGCCAAAAGTTCAATTTTGATCTCATCACTCCAAATTACCTTGTTCCAGAAGTTTTGAGGCTTGTCTCTGTGCTGTTTGGTGTATTGTAGGCGAGATACTTTGTGGCATTTGCGCAGTAATGGCTTTCTTCTGGCGACTTGACCATGCAGCCCATTTTTCTTCAAGTGCCTCCTTATTGTGCATCTTGAAACAGCCACACCGCTAGTTTTCAGAGAGTCCTGAATTTCAGCTGATGTTATTTGTGGGTTTTTCTTTGCATCTCAAACAATTTTCCTGGCAGTTGTGGCCGAAATTTTTGGTGGTCTACCTGACCATAGTTTGGTTTTTACAGAGCCCCTGATTTTCCATTTGTTAATCACAGTTTGAATGCTGCTGACTGGCATTATCAATTCCTTGGATATCTTTTTGTATCACTTTCCTGTGTTATACAGTTCAACTACCTTTTCCTGTAGATCCGTTGACAATTCTTTTGCTTTCCCCATGACTCACAATCCAGAAACGTCAGTGGCTGGATGAAAGATGCAAGAGTCTGTTTGGATCCCAGAAACTCACTCAGCTTTTATGCACACACACTGATTACAAGCAAACAGGTCACAGGTGAGGATGTTACCTTTAGTAGCCATTCAAATCCATTTGTGTCAAATTCTGTGCATGCTATAAGGCCAAAATCACCAGGGTATGTGAACTTTTGATCAGGGTAATTTGGATGTTTTTGGTTGTCATTAAGATTTAAAAAGAAAAAAACACAGTAGTTTGACAATAAATTGCTTCACCCAACCAATAACCATGAATGGAGAAAAAGCTTTTTTGTTATTATTCATATTCTCTGAAACAAGGCCAAGAAAGGAAAAATTCTGCTGGGGTATGTAAACTTTTGAGCACAACTGTACATGTACTAATGACATGTATTGTGCCCAAAAATGCACAGATCTCAGAAGATTAAAAGTTGCTTTCGCAAGTTTGAAACAGTCATATGTGTGGATACCTACAGTAAAGACCAAAAGTTTGGACACACCTTCTCATTTAAAGATTTTTCTGTATTTTCATGACTATGAAAATTGTACATTCACACTGAAGGCATCAAAACTATGAATTAACACGTGTGGAATTATATACTTAACAAAAAAGTGTGAAACAACTGAAAATATGTCTTATATTCTAGGTTCTTCAAAGTAGCCACCTTTTGCTTTGATGACTGCTTTGCACACTCTTGGCATTCTCTTGATGAGCTTCAAGAGGTAGTCACCGGAAATGGTCTTCCAACAATCTTGAAGGAGCTCCCAGAGATGCTTAGCAGCACTTGTTGGCCCTTTTGCCTTCACTCTGCGGTCCAGCTCACCCCAAACCATCTCGATTGGGTTCATGTCTGGTGACTGTGGAGGCCAGGTCATCTGGCGTAGCACCCCATCACTCTCCTTCTTGGTCAAATAGCTATTACACAGCCTGGAGGTGTGTTTGGGGTCATTGTCCTGTTGAAAAATAAATGTTCCAACTAAACGCAAACCGGATGGAATAGCATGCCGCTGCAAGATGCTGTGGTAGCCATGCTGGTTCAGTATGCCTTCAATTTTGAATAAATCCCCAACAGTGTCACTAGCAAAGCACCCCCACACTATCACACCTCCTCCTCCATGCTTCACGGTGGGAACCAGGCATGTAGAGTCCATCCGTTCACCTTTTCTGCGACGCACTAAGACACGGTGGTTGGAACCAAAGATCTCAAATTTGGACTCATCAGACCAAAGCACAGATTTCCACTTGTCTAATGTCCATTCCTTGTGTTCTTTAGCCCAAACAAGTCTTCTGCTTGTTGCCTGTCCTTAGCAGTGGTTTCCTAGCAGCTATTTTACCATGAAGGCCTACTGCACAAAGTCACCTCTTAACAGTTGTTGAAGAGATGTGTCTGCTGCTAGAACTCTGTGTGGCATTGACCTGGTCTCTAATCTGAGCTGCTGTTAACCTGCGATTTCTGAGGCTGGTGACTCGGATAAACTTATCCTCAGAAGCAGAGGTGACTCTTGGTCTTCCTTTCCTGGGGCGGTCCTCATGTGAGCCAGTTTCTTTGTAGTGCTTGATGGTTTTTGCAACTGCACTTGGGGACACTTTCAAAGTTTTCCCAATTTTTCGCACTGACTGACCTTCATTTCTTAAAGTAATGATGGCCACTCGTTTTTCTTTACTTAGCTGCTTTTTTCTTGCCATAATACAAATTCTAACAGTCTATTCAGTAGGACTATCAGCTGTGTATCCACCAGACTTCGGCACAACACAACCGATGGTCCCAACCCCATTTATAAGGCAAGAAATCCCACTTATTAAACCTGACAGGGCACACCTGTGAAGTGAAAACCCTTTCCGGTGACTACCTCTTGAAGCTCATCAAGAGAATGCCAAGAGTGTGAAAAGCAGTCATCAAAGCAAAAGGTGGCTACTTTGAAGAACCTAGAATATAAGACATATTTTCAGTTGTTTCACACTTTTTTGTTAAGTATACAATTCCACATGTGTTAATTCATAGTTTTGATGCCTTCAGTGTGAATGTACAATTTTCATAGTCATGAAAATACAGAAAAATCTTTAAATGAGAAGGTGTGTCCAAACTTTTGGTCTGTACTGTACATCTTCACCCTACCCTGGTACAATGCTGCAATGTTTGACCCCTTTATTGGAGATCAGCATTTGAAGCCCACACAGTCTTTTAGGTATACCACCACTACTTTAAAGGATCAGATATGTGTTTTAACCCCTTCCCAACATGAGATGTACATGTACATCGCTTTTTGAGTATGGGCCAATGCAGTTGGTTCAGGAGCTGAGAAAGCGACTGATACTGGAATATCGCAAAAAGTACAATACAAAAAGAAAAAAAAATATTCAAGTCACCTCCTATTCTCATTCTGCAAACAAAACAAAAACATAATAGCTATTGCTATGGCCATAAAATCAAAGCTTTAAAAATATACCATTAATTAAAGGGGATTTCCATTTTCAGGACAGTTGTGTCCCCAGGCGCCGTTTGTTGCTAAAAGACAAACTTAGCTTTACTCACTCTCCACTGGTCCGGCGCTGCCTTCTCCTGGTGCCTGATGTTGTCTGCAGTGCAGAAGTCACGCCAACAGTGCTGCAGCCAATCAGTGAGCTCACTGGCTCATGTTGACTACAAGGCCAAAGCTGCTGAGCTACAGTGATTGGCTGCAGTGCTTTCGTTGTGACTTCAGCGCTGCAGGCTACAGACACTGAGAGCAGTGGCAAAGACTCTTCTTTTACAACAAAATGCTCTTGAAGACAAAACTTTTATGAAAACGAAGACCCCTTTCAGAATCGTTAACAGGATAAAAAATACCCCCAAAAAAATCAAAAACGTCATCAATGCAGCTGCTTAACAAAGTCCAGAGCAGCGGTGAGAAGCAGCGCTGGACTACCAGAGAGTGAGTAAAAGCTCGGCGTGTTCGTTTTGCATTTTTGGCTGAGCCTCTGGAGTGGCAATTTTTGAAAGTCCCATTTGCTTTAATGGGTCTTCTATAATATTTTATTTTCCCTGCAGTAAGAACCCTTTTTTGGCAGTCATATACCACAATAATGATAAGTAAAGTACAAAAAATGAAATGAAGAAAAAAAAAAATCATAAGTGAAAAACAAAATTTTATAAAATATTTTTTTCTTTTGAAATGAGAATTTGTGCCATTTATACGTTTCGGAACACAATTGAGCAGCATTTATCATTTTTGGAAGCGTTTCAATAGAAATGAATTTTATCTTGTAGAGAAAGTGATTGATTAAAAGTACATAGATGACAAACTGTAATTGAGAATGAATCAGTAATGGTAATGTGCAGCTCTGCTGGTGCCAGAGGGCCATCTTCATCTGCCTTATTAATATGTGCAGCACACAAGTCTTGCACGCATCCATTACACCACATACGGTACTGCTGGCTATTTAACCTTGGACAGGATCTGCTGTGTATCTCCTCTCTTGCACCAAGCTGTCTGTATTGAGTTGAATGATTTTCTTCAATGTCTGCAGCCACTCCTCCATTTCCTGTTCCGTCTCAGCTGCCAGATGATGGCTCGATTTATCTAACATCCTCAACTCGAAAGCATTGCGACGCAGCTTTGGACACTGGAGAAGAGAAGAAAAAAGCTGTACTGTCAATAAAGATAACATATATAGCCGCATCCATATAAGTAGGGTCGATCATTTGTCTTTACATGTGGTGGAGATGTACATATTATTTTTGTTATTTTCTTGCAAGTCTATATCACTTGTAGGTGCATATCTAATTCTCCATTTTTACATCCTTCTATAATTTAATATTTGCTTTGTACCCTTTTGCCAATTTGTCAAAGACATCCAATAAGTATTCCAGCCAGAGCATTAGGTTTTGCTTGGTTAATTATAACATGGCTATAACTTGCAATTTTCTCTACTTTCACCACTTTTCAGAAGTCAATAAGGTTAATCGGGAAGCATAGTGCCGACATATGACGTTTTAAGCCAGAAAATAGTGCAAAAAGTGTCTCATTGGTGGAGTAAAATTCATTTTCTGACTTAAAAAAGCCATTCTGTCCCCAGATTCAGAATACAACCTGAAAATATTATTAAAGGGAACCTGTTATATGATTAATGTCATCAAAACCGCAGGCAGCATGAATCGGTGCTTGGCAGCACTATTGCAGCCAGGTAAATTTTTCCCTAAAATGTTCTGGTGCATTAGTGCTGGGAGGTGATTGACAGGCCTGTCACGATAAGGGCTTGCGAACATGGCCGATTTTCTCTTATAAGTGCTTGTTGTGGATATCACGGATTGCACTCATATGTATGATATTCTATGGGGCTGTGCACATGTCCAATTTTTCCTAAGGCTGCATGGTCCACGGAAAAAAAATCGGAGACGTGTGATTTCAATCCAAGTATTGGATCAAAATCGTCAATGCACGTCTATGGGTCCATGAAAAAAATCAGAGTGAAGTCATCCGTGTGCGGTCTCATTTTCACAGACTAACGGAATAGAGAACGTGGATAAACTTTTCTTTTTTTTTCTCTCCACATCTGAGAAAAACTGATGCTGCTCTGATTAGAATAATAGGACCATTCTTCTCGAATGTGGAGATAACGGTCGTGTGACTCTACCTTACGTGATATCTGTCAACCACATGTAGATGTTGTGGCAGCCAAAAAAAATGCAATGCTGGGTTTTCGATTCTTTTTTTCTCTTTACGGCATTCACCGTTTGGGTTAATTAATATTATATTTTTATAGGTCAGACTTTCACAGATGTAGCGATAACACATGTTTATTTCTTCATTTTTATTATTTGTTTTTAATAGTGGAAAAGGGAGTTGTTTTTTAAATTATTTTTTTACGTTATTCTATATATTTTAAAATCATTTTCTTTACTGTATTTGTTAGTCCCCTTAGGTAACCTGTGCCTGCAATTGTATTTAATGGCGAGTAAAATAAAATGAATAAAGAAGGGACTTGACATATGACATAATAGTATGTCATATGTCAGGAATAGGTTAACATGACCATTTTTTTAATAGAGCTAGACTAAAGAAAATCTGTTCTGACTTTTCAAAGCAAATATATCAATCTTATAAGGCCTCAGAGATCTATGTAATAATGTATGAAATTTGTAGTGAAATCTAGTGGCACATCCATTTTAATGAAAGATTAAAATGCTTTAAATATATCAGAAGGCATATATCTCTTAAAGGAGTTGTCCACTACTTTCACATTGATGCCCTATCTGTATCCTCCCATTGAATTGAATAAGAGTCGGATGTGCAGTAACAAGTGCCGGCCACTAACAACTTGACGGCCAAGCACCTTAGGTAAGGACCTCTGGCTGGCCGCCGCCGCCGGCACCGATAGCAGCTGATCGGCGGGGGTGCCGTGTGCGGGACCCCGGCCTATCATACATTGATGCCCTAACCTATGGATAAGGGCATCAATGTGAAAGTAGTGGACAACTCCTTTAATAAACCAGGGGCATTTTACTCCAACGTACATCACTTTGGTATGCCCCAAAAAGGGCCAGATTCTACAAAGCTTTTACACCAGAATTCTGTAGTAAAAAGCTTTGAAAAGTCATAAAAATTTGGGCTGTGCTAAAATGTAGCAACTTTTGTCCAGCTCCGAGAGTGGGCAGAACTTAGGTGGGATGGGGAATGGCAACCCCCACTCATCAAATTGATGACGAGCGACAGTGTTCCTTACACCACAAATCTCAGTCAGACGTGCCGAATTCATTAAGCGGTATGTGTCTCTTATTGAATCAGGAATGACTGACTCCAGCATGCCCTATCATCAAAATTGGCGTGAAAAATGCTGGTTTTGATGAATAGGAGCCAAAATGTTCAATGTAAGTTTTTTTTTTTCATTGTCATGCCCCTTTTTAATAGGCTACACCTCTCCTTGTCTTAGGGCCCCGTCACACTAAGCGATGCAGCAGCGATCCCGACAACAATACGACCTGTCAGGGATCGTTGCTGCATCGCTAATACATCGCTGGTGAGCTGTCAAACAGGCAGGCTCACCAGCGATCAGGGGAGCAGCGATATCGTGGAAAGAATCGTTCCACGATGTCCTGCTCCCGTTACCAGCCTGCTGCAAGCAGGAGCAGGCTGGTAACTATGGTAAACATCGGGTTACTAAGTGCGCGTGTGCCCCTAGTAACCCGCTGTTTACCATGGATACCACTCTGCTACGGTGCGCGGGAGCCTCCGTGCACCGTAGCAGAGTGGTATCCATGGTAAACAGCGGGTTACTAAGTGCGCGCGTGCCCCTAGTAACCCGATGTTTACCATAGTTACCAGCCAGATCGTTGGTCCCGCTGGTCACACACAGCGATGTGTGCTGGCCAGCGGGAGGCCAACGACCAAAAAATGGTCCAGGACACTTTGCAACGATCAGCGACCTCACAGCAGGGGCCTGATCGTTGCAAAGTGTCACACATAGCGACATCGCTGGTGAGGTCGCTGGTGAGTCACCAAAACCGTGACACAGCAGCGATCTCGCTATGTGAGACGGGGGCTTTACTCAAGCACTGTATACTGCCCACTGAATGTGCAATTAGACATCAGGAGTCATCTGATAATCATGAAGCATCATGGCTTCACACACAAGGAGCTTTCAAGATTTTTTTGCAGCCCCTTGAAAGATGTGCCATCTCTTTCAACAGATCTCTACTTCTTGAAGCCTCCTGGTTGTTACGGGAGGGTCAGCAAGCATGTACTTTGTCCATGTAGTTCATGAATGGCCTTGATGGCCTTCAAATTAGAACCCGAAAAGTTTGTGTACACTTTGAGATACTATTTTGCTTCAGCAATATTAAAAATGTATTTATTGGGCACATGAGACATTTCTATGCTATGCAGCTGGTTTTAAACTGAAGAATAGAAAAGTTTTCCCTGAAAACAAACACCAAAGGGCAAATATGTTCTTTTTTCTGACAGAAAAATTAGAAGACCTGGCATGGCTCCAATTTGCTTATCATTCCCGTGTCATACATGAGAATGGAATGATTCCTCTGGCCTATTTTTATGCCGCATTTCCTTTAAAGGGTAACTACTAATCAGAAAGTTAAATGTAAAACAACCAGAAATAAGCTGCGCCAGCCTCAAAATATTTCCCACCAAATTTTGCTTGTTTCTGCTTCAAACTAAAGATCACTGAATCGATTCAATGCAAATCGAATTCAAGTCTAATTTTTTTAAATTCGTAAGTTCTGGTGAATTTAACCCCTTTACAACCCAAGGTGGTTTGCACGTTAATGACCGGGCCAATTTTTACAATTCTGACCACTGTCACTTTATGAGGTAATTACTCTGGAACGCTTCAACGAATCCCCCTGATTCTGAGAATGTTTTTTCGTGACATATTGTATTTCATGATAGTGGTAAAATTTCTTCGATATCACTTGCGTTTATTTGTGAAAAAAATGGAAATTTGGCAAAAATTGTGAAAATTTTGCAATTTTCAAAATTTGAATTTTTATGCCCTTAAATCAGAGAGATATGTCACACAAAAGAGTTAATAAATAACATTTCCCACATGTCTACTTTACATCAGCACAATTTTGGAACCAAAATTTTTTTTTGTTAGGGAGCTATAAGGGTTAAAAGTTGACCAGCGATTTCTCATTTTTCCAACAAAATTTACAAAACCATTTTTTTAGGGACCACATCACATTTGAAGTCACTTTGAGAGGTCTTTATGACAGAAAATACCCAAAAGTGATACCATTCTAAAAACTGCACCCCTCAAGGTGCTCAAATCCACATTCAATAACTTTATTAACCCTTCAGGTGCTTCACAGGAATTTTTGGAATGTGGAAGAAAAAAATGAACATTTAACTTTTTTCACAAAAATGTTACTTTAGACCCAATATTTTTTATTTTCGCAGGGGTAACAGGAAAAAAAAGGACCCCAAAATTTGTTGTGCAATTTCCCCTGGGCACGCAGATACCCCATATGTGGGGAAAAACCACTGTTTGGGCGCACGGCAGGGCTCGGAAGGGAAGGAGCGCCATTTGACTTTTTGATTGTAAAATTTGCCTGAATAATTAGCGGACGCCATGTTGCGTTTTGAGAGCCCCTGATGTGCCTAAATAGTGGAAACCCCCCACAAGTGACCCTATTTTGGAAACTAGACCCGCCCAAGGCACCTATCTAGATGCATAGTGAGAACTTGGAACCCCTAGGTGCTTCACAAATTGATTCGTAAAAATGAAGAAGTATTTTTTTTTCCACTTTTTCATTTTTACGAATCAATTTTTGAAGCACCTGAGGGTTCCAAGTGCTCACTATGCATCTAGATAGGTGCCTTGGGGGGTCTAGTTTCCAAAATGGGGTCACTTGTGGGGGAGCTCCACTGTTTAGGCACATCAGGGACTCTCCAAACGCAACATGGTGTCCGCTAACAAATTGAATGGAAAATCGGCTCAAATTGTTAGCGGACACCATGTTGCGTTTGGAGAGCCCCTGATGTGCCTAAACAGTGGAGCTCCCCCACAAGTGACCCCATTTTGGAAACTAGACCCCCCAAGGCACCTATCTAGATGCATAGTGAGCACTTGGAACCCTCAGGTTCTTCACAAATTGATTCATAAAAATGAAAAAGTGGAAAAAAAAATACTTTTTCATTTTTACGAATCAATTTGTGAAGCAAGTACAATAGTACGTGAAACTCATTTATTTTTGTGATGTTACCATCTTGTCTTGGTCATCTGAGATGGCAGCTTGGATTAGAATAGTTTAATTAAATCAGTGATGTGTACATAGTAGACATTGGCTGAGCTATGTCTGAGACTGAACAATACTTGTGATCCAGGGAGGTGTGAAATTGAACAATGCCCTGAGCAACTGAATGGCAGACCATAGTGTGAAAGGAAATAGTGTCCTACAAACTCAATGCACTGCCAATGTATTAGAAAAACTATTCCTGAACAATTCACCTCCTCCCACTGTTAGATATGAAATTCTGGTTCATGGTTTCGCATATGTCTTGCATTGGTGACCTGTGTTCATGCTTCTTTGGTGGAAGCAAAGTTAAACTTTGGGATCCTGAAAAACGCACCAAAAAAATCACCAAAAATGCACCAAAAAAGGACCAAAACCTGTGTTTTTGACGCAGCTTCTTTCCTGCCAAGAGATCAGGTTTTGCTGCAGAAAATAAATGCTGAAAAAAACGCAATGTGTGAACATAGACTTAGACTTAGAAGTGGAAAATAATTCTGATTTCCAGTACCTGAGTGACATCAATGCAGGAATCCAAGAAGATACAGCCTTTTGAGTCCTTTGAAGATTTGTCATCCTTGTATGAGTTTAGAATATAGGAGCCATCAGGCAACTGAGTCAAATAAAAATATCGCTTCCTGAACACCTAATAATGTAATAAAAGAAAGTTACATAATGCAAAACACCTTCTGCAAATACAACAAACATGTAACACAGGAACCCCTTAAAGATGAGCATTACAAATTATATATAATCAATACTGTGCACATCTATATGTGTAAACAGGTAATGGATAAATACCCATCATATCACTTTTAGTTTTTCCACTAGTCTGATTCATGCTACAGTACAGACTTTTAAAGGAGTAACAGCAAATTTGATCATTTACATCCTCAGACTCAAAATATGCAAATTCTCCTTCTAATCTCTTCTGTCTTCTCTGGGAAGTACGCGTTCACTCCTCATTCCCAAACTATCCCAATTATAGCTCCGCAGCTGATCTCACAGTTTCGGCTGCCGAGCTGTGATTGGCAGCATTTGGGAGGGAGGGGTGAAAATGCACGCCCCCAGAGAAGACTCTGAAGAAGAGTCCAGGTCGACTGCAAAGCAGAGATTTCACATACTGCGCTCCAAAAGGAACAAATGTGAATATCTCTGCAATGGAGTGACGCAGAACAAAGCGGAAAAAAGCGGCAGAATCAGGTGAGCTGAAGTATATTTACAAGGTATTTAATTAAATTTTTTAAGCACATTAAAGGTCCTCTTATAAAAAAAACTAATACTTATTATTGCATTTTTCAAACAAAAACCACTTATGTGTGATCTAATGCCAAACTTATTAATAGTTTGGTTTAAGGAAAACGAAGACCACTCAGTGTAATAGCCATAAGATTGATTTTTATTGCATTAACAGTACTGTACATGTCTGCCCGGAAGACCCGACTCCACATCATCATTAATGTGCAGAGAGGTTTCAGCTGGTCTGAGTTTAGCAGATGTATGAAGTTCTGAGATTTTAGTGGTTTTCCAACTGAAGTGAGTGAAGACATGTAGGGAATACTCCATTACTTACTAATCAATAGAAATCCTGCATTGACCCCTATTGATTTATAGAATGAAATTTAACTAGCACTGTGGCTTCTTCACTGATTTTTTTCTGCCAGCCGTAGGTTAGGCAGATGTTTCCTAGATGTTTTTTCTTTTGCTCTTTTTTTTTACTTATTTTTATGTTTGTTTTTGTTATGATCTGCAACAAGTACTAAGGAAAGAAAGGGGAAAGCTATCCTTACAGTAAGACTAAGCTGAATCCCTATGATGTAGCGAGCTGCCTGTTCCTTGCGAACAGACCCGCCTTAGTCCTCGGCTAGTCTGAACGAAGACCTAAAGCATAAAGGGGAAGGGTCCCTAAAAGAACTAAGAACTGGGACAAAAATGGGACACCTCCTAAACAGAGAAGTTGTTGCAGAACACAAAAAGACAAACTGACAAAAAAGTACTAGAGGTCCCAGAAGGACCAAGAAACTGACAGAGAAAGGCACCGAAGCACCTGGCTAGAGAAACAGTCAAACACTGAAGTCCAGCACAGCCAAAAGGGCGGAGCTGGAATATAAAGGCAGATGGTCACGTGACCGCAAAACACAAGATGGAAAAAACAAACAGGAGGATTCTAACAGTTTTTTACATAAAATTTCATCAGGAACGATATAATGACGTAATTGAGTCTGTTGCACTAAGTCTCAGATGCGCAGGCTGAATGGTGGAAGAGGGAGCTAACAGTTGCATTTTCTACAATGGTATCCGTCGATATCTGCATCCTAAGGATGCAGATACCGTTGAAATTGTAAGGTCCTGCAGAGGGAAACGTGGTGCCATAGACATTGGATTTCCCGGTACGCTACTGTTTCTAGCCATTTGGCTGTCTCAGTCTGTGGGCTGGACTGTAACAACCAAAGAACCAAATGTGGCCCAAGAGCAGCAGATTGCCCAGGTCTACTCAGGAACACTTAGCACAGCAAGTGCAGCAAAATATGTCGGCACCTACAGCTTCAACCAACGAAAATAATAGGTACACATAGGACATGTCCTGTGCAACCTCTGAAAATACTGTAATGCCTTTTTAAAACAAAAGGTAGTTGATCCTCATTAAAATACTGTGCATAAAGACATGCAAATTGTCCCTGCTAAATACTCACGCAGAAAAACACTAACACAGCCCACAAGTACAATTCAGTTTAGTACTTATAAGAGTGCCATTCGAGAATGCTAGTTGCTTTCTATAGACAAACTACTGAATATTATGAGGCCGAGAACTTGGATACAATTTTCTAGTTTTTTCGCTATGATACAATTAGCCACTTGCAATATAAACTTTTGATTACAACCAATTAATGGGTAAAAAATATAACTTAGAAAATGTAATACAGATTATCTGAGCGCTGTCAGTCTGGTTTCACACAGTCATAACAAGCTCGCATTTTAGCGCCCGTATTGTGCCCCCAATACCTAGACTCCCGCCACTTAAAAGGAGAAATTTATAATGCACTCATCGTAATTGGAAGTCTGGAAGCTACTAGTGGGAATTTACACTAAATAACAAAATGTGACAATTTTATACACCTAATGCATGCGCTGCCAATCAGTCCAGGAATTCTGAGAAACAAATCAGCCAGAAGATGCGTAAAGCCTTTTTGTCTTATGGCAGAAGTGGAGCAATGAATGGTCAGTGTTAATAGGAGAATTGGATATGCTCCAAATACTCATGTTAATATTTTCTGCATTGCGGATGTCTCCTATAGCATATTTGCATTTATCTCAGCAACACATCTTATTTTTTACACTTACTTCTTAAAAGAAAAAATAATAATTGCAGTTTGCAGAGCTTCTAATGTCTTTTGAACTTGATTAAAATTAACACATAACCTGGTATTTTTCAGTATGCTAACATGGAGTTTTTTTGTGATTTTGAAGCAGACTCTGCTTCACATTATTTTTTAATAAACTTCTTATTCATTTCAATGGGAAAACTCGCTTATAGTGCACATTGTGCTGTTTTCTTTGCAGTTTTTTTCCCACATGGAAAAAGAAGCAATGTGTCAATTCCAGCTGTCTAGGTTTGAAAAATGCTCTAAATATGACTTCTGAATTAACAGATGCAGAAAAAAATGCCCCAATTTGCAATGGACTCTCCAGCCAGAAAAGCCTATGTAAAAATAAACTCCCTGTTAACATATCCTTATGTGTACCCAGGCAATTAGCATAAAATAACCTTCAGGAAAGTGTTCCGAGCTACTAATAAATATATACCCAAAACAAGCCTCTGTTATTCTTAGGAATAATACTTCATATTCCGTAGCTGTGGGTATGGCAAGTGCATATTATTGACCTACTTTTAGGCTACCTGGCATTTTGCCCTTTTCCTTTGAGCAATTTTTCTCTAATGACATCATTTGGGCAAGGCCTCTTTCAGACGTCTGTGTTGCACATACGTGCTCTACCCACTGTTTTCATGGATACAGCATGTATCCATTATAATCTATGGTGCTATTCATATCACAGAATCATAGAGTATTAGAGTTGGAAGGGACCTCCAGGGTCATCATGTCCAACCCCCTGATCAATGCAGGATTCACTAAACCATCTCAGACAGATGATTGTCCAGCCTCTGTGTGAAGACTTCCATTGAAGGAGAACTCACCACCTCTCGTGGCGTCTGTTCCACTCAATGATCACCCTTACTGTCAAAAAGTTTTTTCTAATCTGTACCTTCTCCCTTTCAGTTTCATCCCATTGCTTCTCGTGTTTCCATGTGCAAATGAGAATAAGGATGATTCCTCGACACTGTGACAACCCTTCAGATATTTGTAGACCACTATTAAGTCTCCTCTCTGTCTTCTCTTTTGCAAGCTAAACACTCCCACATCCTCTAACCGTTCCTCTTATGACATAGTTTGCAGACCAGTCATCATCCTGAAGCTCTTCCCTAAACTTACTCCAGTTTTTTTATATATTTTTTTAAATGTGGTGCCCAGAACTGGACATAGTATTCCAGATGAGGTCTGAACAAGGAGAAGTAGAGGGGGATAATTACTTCATGTGATCAAGACTCTATGCTTCTCTTAATACAACCAGAACTGTTTTGGCCTTTTTTGTCGCTGCATCACTCTCTTGACTCATGTACAGTCTGTGATCTATTAGTATACCAAAGTCTTTTTCACACGTGCTGTTGCTTAGTTCTATTCCTCCCATTCTTAGATGTCATTTTTGTTTTTATTGCCCAGGTGTAGAATCTTGCATTTCTCCCTGTTAATTACCATTCTATTAGTCGCTGCACTGTTCAAGTTTATTTAGATCCTTCTGAACCCTTTCTCTGTTTCCATGTTTTCGTCTCCGTATCCTGTTCCCATGTGTCCATGCAAAACACACGGAGACATACGTGTTTAAACACGGACGTGTGAATGTGGCCTTAATAAGAGATAATGAGCAGATAAACAATCACAAGAGAACCTTATCCTCTCTATCTTTGAAACATTGGGCAATGTCATGAGGAAGGGGTTTTGCGCTCTCCCTTGTAATAGACGGGCCCCCTCACTGATTGCAGAACACCTTGCTGTAGATGCCCTTAGCAAACAGTAGTGTTTTACAGGGTGCCTATCAGTAAGTGTGTAATTCACCAGCAGTATCACGAAAGGAGACACAAAGAATATATTTCTAATTACCATCAGTGACTTGTGTATGTAATGCCAGGTCCTCCATAGTGAGTGACACTTTTTGTAGCCACTCGAGCTACTGGATAAGTTTCCTGATTGCACTCATAAAAACATGAATAGGGTGTATGAGTTTTATAGACGGCAATTATTTTCCATATTCACATAGAGTGGAGCTCCCTACTTGATTCAGTGCGACTCTGGCAATCAGCAGAATTTTTGTTTACAACAGGGTTCTTTTAGTAAGAAAACCCCCCAAATGAATGCTGCAGCTACAGAGGTCTCATCACTGCTTTCTAGAACAAATCTTCACCTCGACTATCATCCTGAATAAGTGCCATCTAATCTTCCTAGTAGAGAAAACCATCAGCATCCCATGGACGCACATGTGCAACACTGGCTGTTGACTTCAGCTCACAAACGGATTCTGTTGACTATGCATCTCCATTATAGCTAACAACATACAACTGTGCACATCAATGATAACACATTCCCAAAGGAAAACATAATGAACAAGTTCCACTTCAGTGAAGAAAGTGCTGACTGCTAAAAACTTTAAAGGGAATATGTCACCAAGTCTTTGCAATGTAATCTGAGAGCAGCATGATATAGGGGCTGAGACCCTGATTCCAGTGATTTGTCATTTGCTGGTCTGAATGTTGTCATTTTGATACAATCCCTGTTTTATCGGCTGCAGACCTAGCAGTGCTCAGAATGCTGAGCTGGGTATAACCCCGCCCACACCACTGATTGGCAGATTTCTGTATACATTGTACATTACCAGAAAGCTGCTAATCAGTGGTGGGGACGGGTTATACAGAGTAGTTGACTAGGAGGCATGAGCTATCTAGTCCTGTCGTGGTAATCTCCTGCTGATAAAACACTGATTTTATTGTAAAAGCAGCACACAACCTGGTAAGTGACACATTGCAGGAATCAGGGTTTCAGCCCCTATATCATGCTGCTCTCAGATTACATAGCAAAATTAATATTAAGGGATGTTGCATATTTGTAACCAGTTTGGACGACCTTATAGTAGATTCCTCAAAAAGTAATTCCCTAACATAATTTAGTACAGGAACCACTTTCTTTAGCCAAAAAACTTCTGACCACACAGTTGCAGGGTTAAGAGTAATTTAAGGCATTTGACCCAGTGGATACAGAATATGAGAAATGCTTAACTAAGTTGACCACTTGCCTTCATAGTGACAGGAATGGTGGTGCCTATATTGGCTTTATACAGCCAGCCTTGTTTGATGACTCCCCCTCTATGGGAGCAGATCGATGAAGAATCCTGCAAATAAATAACGATAAATGATATTTCACAATAATAGATACTGTAATATTTACAGGACTCCAAGAAAATCTAATTATTGCCAGAAATATTAGTGATTTATGGTTCTTTTTTATAAACATTATTGAATATTTTATTGAAAATATGCTTCCATAGACTATGCAATAGTTGAGTTTTTATGCATTTTGTGAACTCAACTTGTTGAATCCCATTCACCTGCGTTGTTTCGTACGTTACTGCAAAATTTCCATCAAAGCTATTACTCGAGTGTGAACTTACTGCGAGATTCAAACAATTCATTCCAAAACTGGTAAAAATCCACAGCGAAAATCCAAATATACAATTGCAATGCTGCTTATTTTTAATGGTCAATTTTGGCACAGAAATGCATGGATGAGATTTTTTAAATCTCATTCACTTGGCTTGCAGCAAATCTGCATGGAAATCTGCAACGTGTAACTACATCTTTACTGGTGAATTTTAAAAAATCCCGAGTTATACCACCTGACTTTTACAGATGAAAACCATACTTCAAAAATTACCAAAATATCACTATGTCACAAGTGCATGGTGATACAATTATTTTCTATTTGCAGGCCAGTATCCTTCCCATGTCACAATATACCGTAGATTACATTAGATTCTGACAAGTATTCAGCATATGAGACAGAAAAAGCATAAGGCTGGGCTCTCACGTAGGACAGTAGTCTGTAGGGTACCAAGAACGGCCCGGCAAAATCACAAGCGATTTAATATGGATTCCTGCATTTTTGGTGAAGCCAATAAGGACAAATGCTGGACCTCTAATTTTTTCACAATCTGTAGGCAATTGACAGCAAACCACAGATTATTCGGCCACACGGCAAACTACCTCCACAAGACTGTAACATGTGAACCCTACCTTGAACTGTTAGAGCAGATAAATCACTGACACGTTTTCTGGAAATACTTTGATCTTTGACCGCAATCCTTTTGTCATTATCTTTAAATAGGAAGGAATAAATCTGTTACAACATCTTCCGAAAAATGCTGAATTCAGTCCATTGATTACCTCATCTTTGTCAAAATCCTCATCTATCTCAAACACATGGCTGGGCGTCTTCTCCGGCTGAAAGGATTTGCTGAAACGGGAGAAATCAAGAATTTTTAATTTAATAATGTCTTAAATTGCAAGCAGAGTGCTACTGCCTCAATCCAGGATGACAGAAATACATGTAGTAATATTTCCCTATAAAAAGTGAGAAACTGGATGATTTGTAGCACTGGATTATACATTCTCATCCTCTAAGCCAATACACTGCATATAACAGGAAATCCAGTGTATGATTCATCATTTAGATGTCTGGATTTCCGTCGGTCTGTGACAAATCATTGACTCACAACTGATTCTAGCCTAGAATGCAGATCTGTTCATTGCTATATTCAGAAACTAGAATATTTATTTCACACTCTATTGGAAATCTTTTTGAAGAAACACTAATTATTTTCAGTAATTCCCATAGCTAAGTCAATAGATGCATAGTTGCCAAAGTACCATATTTTCCAAAGTAAGAAGACATTTTAAGGGGACTCCCAGGCAACATTTGTCCTAGGCATTGTTCCAAAATAAATTATAGATTTAGAGGAGGGACGATGATGGAAATGCCCCTAAAAGGGAACCTATCAAAGAAGGAGAGGAGTCCAGGCATGGGGAGAGAAGTCCACTGGTTGTTCACTGGGGAGAGAAGTCCACTGGTTGTTCACTGGGGAGAGAAGTCCACTGGTTGCTTCCCTCTTGCTTCTCCCTGCCCAACTGGACTTGAATAACAGGTCTGTTCCTAAATGCAAATAGGATTCTGAATGAGGAGAAGCTGGAGAAAGCAGCACAGCGGGTACTTCTTCTCGTGCCCAGCTACTTTTTCTGATATGATGATAGTGTCACGGGTGTGTCAGAAGTGACAGGCAGTTGCTGTGCAGTTGGTTGCATGAGATCTCTTTGTTTGGCATTACAGACACCTTCTTAGAAGCAGTCTCTCTAGGACCCAGTGACTACCTTCCTCTTGCTAATTAACACCCTGGCCTGGGTGTATAAATACCTGCTGTTTGGTAGAGGGAGGTGCCGGCAATACTCACATGACCCCTTGTGAAGGCTTGGAGCAAGTGCATTACTTCTTCCTTTCTGGTGCTAAGACGACGTGTGTTCATCTCTCTGAGGTCGACTAAAGCTAAGCTATCTTCCCTTGTTTGTTCACCCTTTTTGTCTTTAGGTGTCAGTGGGGATCTACTAGTGCTCATCCCCTCCCTTCCCTAGCCAGGGTCAAACGCCAGGGAAAGACAGGGCGAGGTTCCTGTGCGGTGATTGGTGCAGAAACAATATAGGGACGTTAGGGGAGACAGGGTGATATAAGGTCAACCTAGGAGGTCTCCACTACCACCTTTCCCTAAAGTCTGGGTCCCCTTTTCCCCCTTCCCTTTGTGTTGCGTAACAAATAGGTATGGGTTTCAACTGTGGAGTTTAGATATTTTTGGAATATCCTGGGAATATGCCATTTATTTTTGTGAGAAAACGAACAAAAATTGTTTTTGATTTAGTTTTTTCTTTTTTCTTAACCAAATTAGGGAATGAAATGAAAAACAGAAAAAAATAAGTATTTTTTTTCTTTATTTCATGTCTTAATTCTTATAATCTACTCGTTTATATATATAAAAAAACGCAATTATTCAAAAGTCCTGCCAGATTTAATCAGAAAATATCAAGTAGTAAGGCATCATTCAGACGTCAGGGATTTTTCTAATAAGTAAAAACACAAACCGTTGTTCATTAGTGTTTTAGATCCAAATTTCAAGTGTTTAAGTCAGTGCTAGTTTTTACCATCAGTGTTTAAAATCAATTTCAGAGCTTCCCCTAATCATTGCATAGACTTGTAACAGTAATTTTAATCCATGACTCAGACCAAAAACAGACACATCTCCGTGTTTTGGTGCCGGCACATGGTCGACAAAAAAATAAAAATGAGTGAACAGCCCCATATATTAGAATGGGTTTGTGTTGTATATGTGAAAAATACAGAAAGCGTAAGTGACAAACGAGCATCTGAATGAGGTCTTAATAGTGCTGTATTTAGGCCCCAATTACATGTCATTCTTACAAACAGTAAAGCTTCCAAAGGACACACTAAACATGTCCTTAGGACGCCATCATCAAACAGAGCCCAAAATGCTATCCTATTGTCCTCTATTAGGCTAGTATATATCACCGTGACAAAAAAAAAATGGAAAAAATCTCTCTCTCTCCTCCCCGGACTCCTGAACTGTAAAACGGACTTCCAGGAGAACTTTACAGTTCGGGCACGCTCATCGCTACTCAGCAGCCCCCAAGAATCACAAACAGGAGCTCAGAAGCTTATATAATCCATTCTATAATCCACCAGGGAAAGGACCAGTGATGTAACTGGCAATACAGGATGCAGATATTTAGCATATATTGACTGTCTATACGTGGTAACTCTCCATACATAACCATGTCTGTCACAGGTGCTTCCCAGAGGATGATAAAAGCAGCAGATCCCAGGACTATGAGTCGATATTTATGTGGGATCCCAATGTGAACAAGACTTCAGCAATTGATGGCATCAAAAGCTATGGACAGGTTTATATATTTTAAAGTTTGACAATTAATGACATAAAAAAATTGAATGAATAATATAATCTTCACCTTTCATTAGATCTACATGTTCAGGCCTTATATCCAATATTTTGTGGTTATTTTTTACAAATGTTATAGGACTTACCAAGGCAGGGCTCGGAAATCCCCGGAATATTCCTCATATTTGTAGTTCACCACTTTCCAGTCCGAACTGTAATATTTTATACACTAAAACAATAGATATACAGATTTATACTGGTCTTACATTGTATATTTAGAGACAAAAACACAAGGGAAAAGGGAATAATACTTTTCCTATTCAGTAACCAAAAAAACATTTACGGTATCTATCTGTTAACTCGTTCCGAATTTAATACTGAAACAATCTCCATATATAAGAACAGGATGTCATACAAGCTCCTGAAGGTGTAATGTGTTGATGTCCCAATAGTTTTGTCATTATATTGTACTTTTTGCAGCCTAGCTTTGTTATCTCAAAATATGTACGATATAAATTAGGATTGCAGAACTTCTGGAGTAAGGAAAAGGTCCCTTATAAGGTCACACAAACGTTTCTTGATCACTTAACAGTGCAGAGGAACAGACCACAGCTTCTCCATTAGGACTTATATGAAATGTTCTTTATTATTCTCAAGTTTAAAAGTTATCACTATCTATATGTAAGGGGATAACTTTCCGATCGCTGGGGGTCTGACTGCCGTGGTCCCCACCGATCCCGAGAAACGGTTGAACGGAACAGATGTTGATCATGCGCACTACCGCTTCATTCATTCTTAATGGGAGGGCCGCAGATTGTCGAGTGCAGCGCTTGACTGATCTTCCGCGCTCCTCTTAGAATGAATGGAGAGGCATTGCGCATGGGCCGGGGCTCTTAGTTCTCTAGATTGGTGGAGGCCACAGCAGTCAGACCCACACAGTGACTGTGAAATTATCCCCTAACCAGTGGATAGTCGATAATTTTTAAACTTGAAAACACTCCTTTAAGGGCCTCCTTTAAGGAAAAGACCAAATGTGTCAGACATTAAACTGTCAGGCGCTACACAATATATGTAGTGTACCATATAGCTGTACATTATTTGCAATCTAATAAAAAGTGCATGAATGGCCACACTATACATCTAGAATAGGCAGGCATACTACTATTAACGCCATAGTATGCTGCGGCTGTTAGCTTAATGCCTGAGATATATGTACAGAGCCATGGAGTAGAGTGCTCTCTGACACTGCAATTAAATATCACAGACAGTGTCGGACTGGGGTGCCAAGGGCCCACCACTAACCAAATCCAGGGCCCCACTTTTCAGCTTAATGCAAGTGTGACATTATCCTCAATCACAAATTTATATAACAATGAAGTGCGTAGATTGTTAGATGAATAAGATGCCGCCTTTGTCTGTACACAGTGATTCAAGTATATTGTGCCAAGTACCACTCATATAAGTGGGTGGCGGACCCTCTTGCACAGGGGCCCACCAGAGTATTTTCCTGTTCTCCTGTGGGCCAGTTCAAGCCTGATCACAGAATGGTTTCCTTTATTGTCACCTGCATTCTTATTATAATATTAAAGACTGGTTATACATATATTGTGAATAAATAACTATAGAGAAAGCTAAAACAGTAGAAAATATGTTCTTCACTTAATGATTTGCGACCAGGCTTCCTCTAAATCCTTAGGGTTTCTTGGATCCTTGTTACAGATTCCCCAAAAGAAATCATCAAGATTTCTGATATAACATTAGAGATAACAAACTGACAACTGCCTGTCCATGTGCTTGACACTGGAGAAAGCAATCATTTCCAGCCAAAATATTACTTCTTTGAGATAGGAAAGTGAATCGACGTTTCTTGGCAGTGAAGACATTTTTCAGTGATTTCCCATGTTAATTACAGGCTGACTCACATGCATGATTACTAAACTTTACGCACCTCCTTTACAAACAAGCTTTTGGCTTTATTTGCAGCATCATCTGGTACTGTAGATTGGATGGTTCTGTGCTGACGTCCCACTGTGGAAATCTTACAATAAAAGAAATATACCATAAACTTTTCTTGAGCGTATTTATACAGCAAAGGAGTAAAACAAATGTAAGTCTTAAAAAAATATATAAAAAATTTATTTTTTTTTTAGACCAGATGCAGTAATTTTATCTAATTCAATGACTCTGCTTTTGACCGCAGCACATAGCCATATGTGTTTTTAATCATGTCAGAATGGATGATTTAATTTTTTATACCAAGTGCTGTAATTTTATAGATTTTTGGGATATACTACCGTTGCTCCTTGGTTCTTCTGCGCACCAAATAAAAAACTCATAACTTCTGATTTTCAACAAACAAGCTGCTAGACTGGTGAAATATAGCCACGTTTTTTTTCTTTTTTATCTATAAAATAAGTGTACAAGCAGAACACTCACAAAGACATCCTCCATGGGAAACATCAGCATATCTCGATGTGGATCACTGAAGATCTGAGCTTTTCTTTGTGAAATAACGGTCTCATAGTCTATAGGTTCCACCATTCTTGCCTTCTCCTATAAGAAAAAAAACATGGTATGGAAAGGACTTATCATGAACGGGCATGGCTTGTGGCTGCTTTGCCGTTATTTGTGCCAAATTCAACAAAGAGATGCATGATGTCTGATAAATGTATTCATCGTAAGATGTATTTATACTTCTGTGAAATGTTGCTCCATTTCTTTACACTGCCTCCCTTACTGGAGTGAGTTTGCGACTTTGCAACTTTTCCAACAAAAGATGCAATTGGTAAAGCTGGATAAAGCTCCATTACTAGCAGTAGCTAACTGTGTACAACTTTTTGGAAAAGTCCCGAGAGTGGCATAAATGTCAGAAAATTGCAAATTTTTGTGTGTACCAACACTAGCATTAAAACAGGAAAATGAAGTAGTGCACAGTTCCCATTTAAATCAATGAACACTCCAAGCACTGCTAAAAGAGGCCAAGGCCTCCAAACTGATAATCCCTCTTTGTGGCCACTTTTGTTTTTTTCACGTTTAGTTCACTCCGCGGTTTGCTATAAGGGGAAACCCTAGACATCATCCAGTTTTCATAGAAAAGCAAAAATCCCAATTTTTGTGATGAAAGTTTCTTTCGAGGTCTGTGGAAATTGACAGCAGTGGAAAACTAGATGGGAAGATCAGAGTCCGTCATTAGTATCTGAACTCCCTTGTAAACAGTGTGGTTGAAACCTAAGATCAGGCTGACGGCTCTTGGGAATGTGTTTGTGGCTGCAACCAACCTTCAAAAATGCAAATGGGAAAAATGTTTATCACATTTTAATGCACACGAGTTAGATAATATATTCTCAAATGCTGCGCAACAAATCCTGAGGAATTCTTAAAATAAATAAAATGGTTTTTTTTCTTAAAGGAAAATTTATCCCAAATTTTCATTTAGTACCATGGTGTGTCTCCAGCTTTTCTTACACTTTGCACAATCTCTATGAACACAAAGTAGCTCTTAAAGGAAATCTGACACCAAGTTTGTGCCAGCTAATCTGAAAGCAGGATGATGTAGCGGAAGAGACCCTGATTCCAGTGGTGTGTCACTTACTGGGCTGCTTGGTGTAGTTTTGATAATCTACTGCTGATAAAACAATGATTTTATCATTAGCGGACTAGTAAACCTACTGCCATGTAGTCCTCCATATTCATGAGCTCTGTATTACCCGCACCCACCACTGACTGGCAGCTTTCTGCCTATGCACAGTATACACAGAAAGCTGTCAGTAAGTAGTGTGGGTGGGGTTATACAAAGCTCAACATTCAGAGAAATGCTGGATCTGTAGCAGATAAAATAGATTATTTTCCAAGCTACAGAAAACAGCCCAGTAAGTGACACATTGCTGGAATCAGGATCTCAGCCCCTACATCATGCTGCTCTCAGATGGAGTAGAAAAAGCTGGGTGACAGATTCCCTTTAATATCCTCAATTCTGAGGTATGACTTCTTGAAGTTATAGGCCCACATAGGTCCAATGTTTTCATGGAGGCCTTGTGTGGTTCCAAACCCTAATGCTATTTGCATATACACACATTCTTCAAATAGTTGGGAAAGCTGGCAGGTGTAAAACCGCACAACTTCTAGTTTGGCACAAAAAATATATATGACATTTCAAACAGTCTTATGCCAGAATTTGGCAGAAACGGACGAATCGGCTCCATAGTATAATGTAATCAATTCCTAATGTTCACTTATTCTCTTTTCTGCAAGACGTTGGCAAACCAAACAGTATGTCATGGTTAAGAGTATGGCCGAATTTCCTTAGCGACAAAACACAAACGTGACCCTGAACAAGCAGAGCTCATTTACATTTCCTGACAAAAGCAGAAGTATTTAAGTATGTGAAAGTGTCTTTCCACCTATGGACAGATCTACAAGATGGCTCAGATGATACAGGACGTAAATTATAAAGCTAACGCCGAAATATGGGACAAACATGGGAAAGCCCTAAAAAGCCTGTAGAAATGAAATTAGAGGGGTTTTCCTACTACACAACAGCCACTCACTAGAGCACCTGACCCAGTCACTTTTTCACCATATAGAAAACACTGCACAATCAGAAAATGATTTAAGCTACAAACACTGATTTATGTTTCCATTGCATAAATACAATGCTTTATCATAAAAAAAATGTTTATTCACAGAAATTTCTCCAACTATTCCATTTACTTGAAGGTTTATAGAAATTCAAGTACACACGGCAGAAAACTAACCTTTCAGAAGTATAGAACACATTTTCAGCCACAAAAGTCTCTACAACAAATCTGCCAGGTTTGAATTTAAAGAAAAGCTGTCATCAGAAGATGACTTATTGGTTAAAGAATTTGTTTGGGTTAAATGTATTTTTTTTATTTTTTGCAATGTTTTTCTTCTTACGTAGCACAATGAGATTCTATCTAAATAAGAGGGAGAGGAGAAGGGAGAAGCTCTGCCTCTAGCTCCTTCCTCCACCAGTCCACATAAAATTGTATCTGTAGCAACTGTCATCTCCTATCTCAGTAAGGGTATGTGCACATGGTCGGTATTGGCAGAGCTTTGAACGCAGTATACTTTATGCTGCGTCCAAAGCGCTGCACGCAGGTGAATCCGCAATTACTGATTGTGTGCACGTACCCAATGGGAAAGTCTGTGTTCACTGAATACAGATTTTACCCCAGCATTAAGAATTTTGATAATGACTGATCAATTTTGCCAGAAAAAGAAGCAAATTTCTCTGATAAGATATATTACAAATCATGTGTATTATTAATTTAAGAAATAAAAATTAAAATGACAGTTACAATATAACCCTCATGTTTACTTTACATTTCCCTCATGTTTACTTTACATCTGTATAATTTTTTAAACATAATTTTTTTTGTTAGGAAACTAGAAGGGTTCAAAGTTCATCACCAATTTCTCATTTTTTCAACAAAATTTAAAGTGATTTAGAGGGGTCTATATGACAGAAAATACCCCAAAGTGACACCATTCTAAAAACTGTACCCCTCAAGGTGCTCAAACCCACATTCAAGAAGTTTATTAACTCTTCAGGTGCTTCACATGACTTAAAGAAATGTGGAAAGAAAAAATTAACATTTTACTTTTTCTCACAGAAATGTTACTTTAGCTCCAATGTTTTTATTTTCACAAGAGTAATAGGAGAAAATTGACCACAAAATTTGTTGTGCAATTTCTCCTGAGTACCCTGATACCCCATATTTGGGGGGAAACCACTGTTTAGGTGGATGTTGCTGAGTGAAAATTGCAAATCTGCTATTATAGTGCCAGTACCTTGTAGCAGCCAGTACATTGTGCCCAGCTTGTGCTTCTGGAGACGCACACCAGTAAATTAGACGGCTATCACCGCTACAGAAATTCCAAACATGTGGACGCTAAATGTGGTTTAGGCACACTGTGGGGCTCAAAAGGGAGGGGGGCATTTGGATTTGGGAGCACAGAACTTGCTGAATTTCTTTTGGGGGGCGAGGAGCCATTTAGCTTTTTCAGAGCCTTTGTAGTACCTGTAATGTGGAAACCCCTACATTTCTGTTACCAGATGACGGACCTGAGTGGGGGGGCCTTTTTTTATGGATTGATTTGAAGCATTTGTTGGGAACATTTTACATAACATTTTGGATCACATTTATCCTGTGCTCTACGCTGAGCACTCTGGGGTTTCCATCTAAGGCCACGGTCCCACTATCAGTATTTGGTCAGTATTCGGTCAGTATTTTTTCTCAGGAGTGGGAGCCAAAACCAGGTTTCGGCTCCCACTCCTGAGAAAAAATACTGACCGAATACTGACCAAATACTGATAGTGGGGCTGTGGCCATAAACTGATTTCCAGTTCAGGACAAGCAATATATTGGATAATGGCAGGTGTGTAGTGGAGGATAGAAAGTTACAGCACATATGATGCTGGCAGAATGCTGATGAAGGGAAACTGGCAACTAGAAAAAAGTGGATGGCATTTTACAGAGGATGATAATCAATATCTTTCCTGGATACACAGTAAGAGACTGGCGATTGTACCAAAAGCAGTTTTATCTTGTAGTGGGGGATGAATCATGTTTTAGTTTACATTATTTGACATCAAGTGCAACTCCCCAGATTGATCATTTGCCTCAGTGGTTTAAAGCAAAATGTGACAGTGATAGGCTGCAGAAGTCACATAGGGTAAAAAGGATGGGATGGCTGAAGCCTGCATTGAAGGTCAACCGAAGAACAGACATGACGCTGGAACGACTGTGATAAGTATGGGTGAAAATGGCCAGGTGCTTGTGTGCTGTTAACCTGTGGAACAGATGGTACCAGGATGCATTATGGGAGCAAGTGTGCTGTCTGGACTCTATTTCTTTGGGTAAATGGAGGGTCCTGGCATTCATGTGGATGTTACTTAGGCATGTATCACCTATTAAAGCATTGATGCAGACCAAATACAACACTTCATGGCAATGATATTTCCAAATAACAGTGATGCCTTGCAGCAGGACTTATGGTATGTGTGCACAATCAGGATTTGCTTGCAGAAATTTTTGCAGCGTTTCTGCAAGGTTCTGCACCTCTTGGCAGCAAAAATGCTGCAGAAATTCAGCAGCGTTTTTGATACGTTTTCATGCGTTTTTGCCTGCGGATTTGCCATGCGTTTTTTCCAATGCATTGTATAGGAAAAACGCAAGCAAAAACGCAAAAAGAATGGACATGCTGTAAGGCTAAGTGCCCACGATGCAGAAATGCTGCATATTTTTTCCGCTTCTCCCTGGCAGGAAAAACGCATGCGGATTTTACATGCGTTTTTCCCGCCAGGTAGAAGCGTTTGTCAAGCGTTTTTGCATGCATTTCTGCATGCGGGTTGTTCACACTATATAAATCTATGCAACCGGCATGAATTTATATAGAGTGACCAAGAAATAGTTAAAAAAAAAGAATAAGAATGGTAAAAAATAAAGATTATACTTACCTTCCGATGTCCTCCCGGTGTTTTCTCCACTCCGTCCGGTGTCTTGGTCGGCTCGCGCTGGTGTGAAGGACCTGCGGTAACGTCAATGAGTCATGTGTCAGGTCACATGACTCAATGACGTCATGGCAGGTCCTTCACAACACCACGACCCATACAGCAGACCAGACAGAGCGGAGAAAACACCGGGAGGACATCAGAAGGTAAGTATAATCTTTATTTTTTATTTTAAATTCTTTTTTTTTACAGGTTCTATGGTACCCAGTTCTGGATGAGAGTCTCCTGTCCTCTTGACCTGGGTACCATCCGCACATTGAACAGTGTGATATCGGCATGTGCAGACGCAGTGATGCAGATGTCACGCGGTCCAATGCAAGTCAATGGCGGCGATTCCGCTAAATTAATGGACATGCTGCGGATTTTTCCGCAATGATAATATGCAGCGGAAATTTCCGCAGTGTGTGCACAGCACATGCGGATTATCATTGGGCACCATGGGGCACGTATTACCAAGCGTTTTTTAAGCGTTTTCGCTGCAGAAATTCCGCGGCAAAAAACGCTTGAAAAATGCATAGTGGGCACGCAGCCTTAAAGGTGTTTTCTGGAAATACAAAAAAAAAAAGAAAAAAGATAACTCCAGAAAACCGCTGTTATTAACATACTGGTGGCAGAGAGTACACCAGATAACTTTGTAACCAACTTGTCCTTACTATAGGGTCTACGACTAGATCCAGATCTAGGATTTGTTCACCAGTATAAAGTTTAAAAATTATGTGACAAAACCAAAACAGTTCAGACCCAGGTCAGGCAAGTCTACAGGTTTATCCCAACACTGCTCCCCAGATATTTTACTAGTGGTTATTTTTGTCTTGCATGTTCTTTCCCAGGACATTCCATGTTCTCAGAAAATACTTCTAACTTGCACACTCTTCCATCCATTCCTTTTGTTTAGTATATTTTGGATGAAATATACATTAGTCCAGTGACTAATGTGTAGTAGAAAATACTATCTTAAGCAGGTGTAGGATGAAGTTTTGTAACACTTAGAAAATGGTTTCTATTGTCCCAGAAATGGGAAGTAACCAGTGTGCAGGGTTTTTTTTTTAAAGAAAATATAACTCTGTAAAACTGTCACACTATAATATACAACATGCCCTCTGCGCTTGCTGCAGTTAGTTATTGTTGTTAATATATTAAAGAAGCATTCCCATGAAAAAAATGTATTGGCTAAACCTGTGTAAATGTTAGTGTAGTGTAGATGCATTAATACCCTCACCAATCACCGTCTTACCCGGTTTCAGGTGCACACTCCGATCCTCTTCTGGGTCATTTCACGGCTATTCCGACCTGCCGGCTCGCTCTGGGCTCTACGTGTGAAAGCTGGAAGTTGCTTTTACAGTGTTAGGCTATGTTCATACGTTGTGTTTTTACTGCATTTTTTTTCTGCAGCCAAAACCTGCTCACTTGGCAGTAAATAAGTTTCTTAAAATAAGCTGTTTTTGGTGCATTTTTCAGGTACATTTGTCTCTTGTGCATGGTGATCAAGTTGAATACCTACTGTTCCTGAGTTTTTGCCACGTTTTTTTTATGCATTTTTCAAGCACATTTGTCTCTTGCGCATGTTGATACAGTTTAGTACCTGTTGTTTCTGAGTTTTCTGCACCAAAAAAGCAGGAAAACCCGATACCTACATTTTTGCACTTACTCATTGCTTTCTATAGGTGAAAAAAAGCTGCAAAAAGCTGAAAGTGACATGCTGCAGTTTTCAAAAAATGCAGTTTTCCAATACAGTCATGAAAAAAACAGAGTGTGCACGAGATTTCTGAAATCTCATAGCATTTGCTGGTACTGTAAAACACAGCTTGCTTTTGGAAGTGCATTGAGCTGTAGGTTGGATTGCTGCTAAAAGGGAAACAAAACCTCTTTAAATCTTCTTCCTTAGCAAGTGTCTTAGCAAGTGTGAACGAGCTGAGTGTGACTGGAGCGTAATTGAAAATGGAAGTAAGTGTGTGACTTGTTTTTCAGTGACTTTGGATTAACGGAGTTTAGAAGGGAGGTATTTTGGACTGAATTGCTTTCTGTATTCTATTAATTCTTTACATTTCTTTTTACCTAACATTTCTGTCTAGTGCAATCCCCATTAGTAAATGAGCTCCATTATTGACAATGCTATCCAGTGTACATCTTGCCACATGTATGCAATCCTTGAACAGCCGGTCGTGGGTGCATACTGCTGTGCAAGATGTGTGCACATTGTTATTATTATTATTATTATTTATTATTATAGCGCCATTAATTCCATGGCGCTTTACATGTGATAGGGATATACATAGCAAAAGCATTTACATAATCTTAACAAAACGAGTCAGCGACTGGTACAGGAGGAGCGAGGACCCACATTGTGTGTTTGGAAGCCCAGGTACTGGATCTAAATGAGAAGCTGGCAACACTGAGATCCATTGACAATATGGAAAGGAGTCTGCTGCTCACTGAGCAGCTGCTCACTGGGGTAGATGCAGGGGAGGGTGGTAGTAGGGAGCTGCAGGACACTGAGGCAGCTAGCTGGGTGACAGAAGGGGGGTAGAGGGAAGAGTGCCAGGGAGGCTAGTCCTGATCTGGCACACCCCAATAAGTTTGCAAAGTTGGCAGATTAGGTGGGTGTCGGTACAGGGGTAGCACTGCTGCAGCAAGGCATGTCCTCTGAAAGCCGGAGGAGTGTCAGCTCCAGTAAGGGGGGAAATAGGAGAGCAGGCAGGCCAGGCAGGTGCTGGTAGTGGGGGACTCAATTATTAGGGGAACAGATAGGGCAATCTGTCACCAAGACAGGGATCGTTGAACTGTGTGCAGCCTACCTGGCACTCGAGTCCAGCACATCGCTGATCGGGTTGACAGATTACTGGGAGGGGCTGGTGAGGACCCAGCGGTCATGGTGCACATTGGCACAAATGACAAAGTTAGAGGTAGGTGGAAGGTCCTTAAACATGATTTCAGGGAATTAGGCTGCAAGCTTAAAGCAAGGACCTCCAACGTGGTATTCTCTGAAATACTACCTCTACCACGTGCCGCACCAGAGAGGCAACGGGAGATTAGGGAGATAAACAAGTGGCTCAGGACCTGGGGTAGGAAGGAGAGGTTTGGGTTCCTGGAGAACTTGGACGACTTCTCAGTTGGCTACAGATTCTACGCTAGGGATGGGCTGCACCTCAATGGGGAAGATGCAGCTGTCCTGGGGGAGAAAATGGCTAGAAGATTGGAGGAGTTTTTAAACTAGGGATTTGGGGGAAGGGTATTCATTTTATAGGTGGGGAAGATAGTGCAGATAGTGACCTGGGCACAAATAAAGAAATTGGGGGTGGGGTTAGAAGAGTCAATATAGTAAGAGGGAATAGAGGTACAGAGAGATACATAAAATGCATGTACACTAATGCCTGAAGCCTCACCAACCAAATGGAGGAATTAGAATTAATTTTGTTGGAAAATAATTATGACATGGTGGGGATATCTGAGACATGGCTGGACGAGAGCCGTGACTGGGCAGTTAATTTACAGGGCTATAGCCTGTTCAGAAATGACCGGGGGGGGGGTGTTTATATGTAAAATCATCCTTAAAACCTATCTTGCGTGAGAATATATGTGAATCTAATGAAAATGTAGAGTCCCTGTGGGTGGAGATAAGGGGAGGAGGAAAAAATAAAAAATTACTGATAGGGGTTTGTTATAAGTCTCCAAAAATAATGGAAGCAGAGGAGAATATCCTCGTAAAGCAAATAGATGAAGCAGCGACTCAAGGAAAAGTCATTATTATGGGGGACTTCAACTACCCTGAAATACATTGGGGGACAGAAACCTGTAGTTCAAGCAAAGGAAATAGGTTTTTGACAACTATGAGAGACAATTACCTTTCACAACTGGTTCAGGACCCAACAAGAAGGGGGGCACTGCTATATCTAATATTAACCAACAGGCCAGACTGCATATCAAATATACGAGTTGGGGGTCACTTGGGTAATAGTGATCACAAAATAATAAATTTTCATGTATCCTTTAATAAGATATGTAGTAGAGGGGTTACAAGAACACTAAACTCCAGGAAGGCAAATTTCCAACGGTTGAGAGATGATCTTAGTGCAATAAACTGGGACGATATCCTGAGACATAAAGCTACACAAAACAAATGGGAGACATTTATTAGCATCCTAAATAGGACCTGTGCACAATATATACCCTATGGGAATAAACATGCTAGAAATAGGAGGAAACCACTATGGCTAAATAGAGCTGTAATGGGCGCAATAAATGACAAAAAGAAAGCATTTAGAGAACTAAAGCAAGTAGGTAGTGATGAGGCATTAAATAAATATAGAAAATTAAATAAATTCTGTAAAAGCCAAATCAAGGCAGCAAAGATTGAGACAGAGAGACTCATTGCCAGAGAAAGTAAAAATAACCCCAAAATATTCTTTAACTACATAAATAGTAAAAAACTAAAAAATGATAGTGTTGGCCCCCTTAAATTAGTCTGGGTGAAATGGTGGATGAGGATGAGGATGAGGAAAAAGCCAATATGATAAATGATTTTTTTTTTCAACCGTATTTATACAAGAAAATCGCATGACAGAAAACATGAACAGTGATAATAAAAATTCTCCATTAAATGTCACTTGCTTAACCCAGCAGGAAGTATGGCGGCGTCTAAAAATCACTAAAGTTGACAAATCCCCGGGCCCGGATGGGATACACCCGCGAGTACTGCAGGAATTAAGTAAAGTCGTAGATAGACCATTATTTTTAATCTTTAAAGATTCCATAATAACAGGGTCTGTACCACAGGACTGGCGTATAGCAAATGTGGTGCCAATATTCAAAAAGGGGACAAAAACTGAACTTGGAAATTATAGGCCGGTAAGCTTAACCTCTACTGTGGGTAAAATCCTGGAGGGTTTCCTAAGAGATGCTATACTAGAGTATCTGAAGAAGAATAACCTCATGACCAAATATCAACATGGGTTTACGAGGGACCGTTCCTGTCAAACTAATCTGATCAGCTTTTATGAGGAGGCAAGTTCCGGACTGGACCAAAGAAATGCAGTGGATGTTGTGTATATGGACTTTTCAAAAGCTTTTAATACGGTTCCACACAAAAGGTTGATACATAAAATGAGAACAATGGGGATAGGGGAAAATATATGTATGTGGGTTAAGAACTGGCTCAGTGATAGGAAACAAAGGGTGCTTATTAATGGAAAACACTCAGACTGGGTCTCAGTTAACAGTGGGGTACCACAGGGGTCAGTATTGGGCCCACTTCTTTTTAACATATTTATTAATGACCTTGTAGGGGGCATACAGAGTAATATTTCAATATTTGCAGATGACACTAAACTCTACAGGGTAATCAATACAGAAGAGGACAATTTTATATTTCAGGAGGATCTATGTAAACTAGAAGCTTGGGCTGATAAATGGCAAATGAGCTTTAATGGGGATAAATGTAAGGCAATGCATTTGGGCAGAGGAAATAAAATGTATAATTATATGCTTAATTGTAAAACACTGGGCAAAACTGTAACTGAAAAAGACCTGGGTGTATTGGTGGACGACAAGCTCATTTTTGGTGGCCAGTGTCAGGCAGCTGCTGCAAAGGCAAATAAAATAATGGGATGCATTAAAAGAGGCATAGATGCTCATGAGGAGAACATAATTTTACCTCTATACAAGTCATTAGTGCGACCACACTTAGAATACTGTGTACAGTTCTGGTCTCCGGTGTATAAGAAAGACATGGCTGAACTAGAGCGGGTGCAGAGAAGAGCGACCAAGGTTATTAAAGGACTGGGGGGTCTGCAATACCAAGACAGGTTATTACACTTGGGGTTATTTACTTTGGAAAAACGAAGGCTTAGGGGTGATCTTATTACTATGTACAAATATATGAGGGGACAGTATAAAGACCTTTCTACTGATCTTTTTACTCTGAGGCCTGAGACGGGCACAAGGGGGCATCTTCTACATCTGGAGGAAAGAAAGTTTAATCATAATCACAGACGTGGATTCTTTAGTGTAAGAGCAGTGAGACTATGGGACTCTCTGCCGCATGATGTTATAATGAGTGATTCACTACTAATATTTAAGAAAGGCCTGGATGCCTTTCTTGAAAAGTATATTACTACAGGTTATACACTGCTCAAAAAAATAAAGGGAACACTCAAATAACACATCCTATATCTGAATGAATGAAATATTCTCATTGAATACTTTGTTCTCTACAAAGTTGAATGTGCTGACAACAAAATCACACAAAAATAATCAATGGAAATCAAATTTATTAACCAATGGAGGCCTGGATTTGGAGTCACCCCCAAAATTAAAGTGGAAAAACACACTACAGGCTGATCCAACTTTGATGTAATGTCCTTAAAACAAGTCGAAATGAGGCTCAGTATTGTGTGTGGCCTCCACGTGCCTGTATGACCTCCCTACAACGCCTGGGCATGCTCCTGATGAGGTTGCGGATGGTCTCCCGTGGGATCTCCTCCCAGACCTGGACTAAAGCATCCGCCAACTCCTGGACAGTCCGTGGTGCAACGTGACGTTGGTGGATTGAGCGAGACATTATGTCCCAGATGTGCTCAATCGGATTCAGGTCTGGGAAATGGGCGGGCCAGTCCATAGCTTCAATGCCTTCATCTTGCAGGAACGGCTGACACACTCCAAACACATGAGGTCTGGCATTGTCCTGCATTAGGAGGAACCCAGGGCCAACCGCACCAGCATATCGTCTCACAAGGGGTCTGAGGATCTCATCTCGGTACCTAATGGCAGTCAGGATACCTCTGGCGAGCACATGGAGGACTGTGCGGCCCTCCAAAGAAATGCTACGCCACGCCATTACTGACCCACTGCCAAACCGGTCATGCTGAATGATGTTGCAGGCAGCAGATCGCTCTCCACGGCGTCTCCAGACTCTGTCACGTCTGTCACATGTGCTCAGTGTGAACCTGCTTTCATCTGTGAAGAGCACAGGGCGCCAGTGGCGACTTTGCCAATCCTGGTGCTCTGAGGCAAATGCCAAGCATCCTGCACGGTGTTGGGCTGTGAGCACAACCCCCATCTGTGGACGTCGGGCCCTCATACCACCCTCATGGAGTCGGTTTCTAACCGTTTGTGCAGACACATGCACATTTGTGGCCTGCTGGAGGTCATTTTGCAGGACTCTGGCAGTGCTCCTCCTTTTCCTCCTTGCACAATGGTGGAGGTAGATGTCCTGCTGCTGGGTTGTTGCCCTCCTACAGCCCCCTCCACGTCTCATGGTGTACTAGCCTGTCTCCTGGTAGCGTCTTCAGCCTCTGGACACTACGCTGACAGACACAGCAAACTTTCTTGCCACAGCTCGCATTGATGTGCCATCCTGGATGAGCTGCACTACCTGAGCAACTTCTGTGGGTTGCAAAGTCCGTCTCATGCTACCACGATTGTGAAAGCACAACCAACATTCAAAAGTGACCAAAACATCAGCCAGAAAGCATTGGTACTGAGATGTGGTCTGTTGACCCCACCTGTAGAACCACTCCTTTATTGAGTGTGTATTGATAATTGCCAATAATTTCCATCTATTGTCTATTCCATTTGCACAACAGCATGTGAAATTGATTGTCAATCAGTGTTGCTTCCTAAGTGGACAGTTTGATTTTACAGAAGTTTAATTTACTTGGAGTTATATTCTGTTGTTTAAGTGTTCCCTTTATTTTTTTGAGCAGTGTATATACTAGATTCCTTGATAGGGCGTTGATCCAGGGAACTAGTCTGATTGCCATATGTGAAGTCAGGAAGGAATTTTTTTCCCCAATGTGGAGCTTAGTGTTTGCCACATGTTTTTTTTTGGCCTTCCTCTGGATCAACATGTTAGGCTATATGTTGAACTAGATGGACTTAGTCTTCCTTCAACCTTAAAAAACTATGTTACAGCTTTTAATTTGCATTAAAAAAAACGCAGCAAAAACGCAATGTGTGAGCATAGCCTTAGTCTATGGAGCATTGTTCTGACTCCATAGGCTTACATTGTAAAAGTGAGTATATTAATGCAATTAGTATACACTATATATACGTTTACACAGGTTTAGCCAATAAAAACTTTAATGGGACCGCTTCTTTAATGTCTCATTAAAAAGGACCTGTCACCACTCTGGATATATCTGTGTTTGTAAATTCCACAATTCCAGAGCACCTTTTCTGAAAGCGCTCGCTGGCCCTCAGATCTACCATCGGCCCCCTTACACATCAGACTTAACGTTCAATGTTATTCTTTCTAAAAATGTAAGAATAAACTGACAACGATGTGTTACCATTCCTTTTATCAAAGTTTCTAAGAAGAATAACAAAGTAACGATCAAATGTAAAAATACTCCAGAGATAACATGGGTAGTATAGGGAGTACAATCATTTACTACAACTGACCAGTGAAATACCAGATTCCCTTTAACAAGACTAATAATTGTTAGGCCTCATTCAGACATAATTTTTTTCATGTACAAATTCCAACCTTGTATTTCAAGAATAGAATATGTACCTAATAGGCTGTGTGCCCACGATGCGTTTTTAATGCGTTTCCGCAGCGTTTTTGCAGCTGCGGAAACGCATTAAAAATGCATGGTAGAAGGGCAGCAATGTTCCCCAATGATAATCCGCATGTGCTGTGCACATGCTGTGGAAATTTCCGCTGCGGATTATCATTGCGGAAAAAAACGCAGCACTACCAATTATTTTGCGGAAGTGCTGCGTTTTCGCCGCCATTGACTTGCATTAGAACGCGCCAATTCCGCAAGACTGCATCTGTACCTGCGTAATTGGCGCGTTCTAATGTGCGGATGGTACCCGAGTGTGGAGAAGAGAAGACTCTCCTCCACACCCAGGTACCAAAGAAACTGTAAAAACAAGAATAAAATAAAAAATAAAGATTATATTCACCTTCCGACGGCCCCTGGACTCCTTCCCTGCGCTGGCTGCCAGCAATCGCGCAGAACTGAAGGACCTGCGCTGACGTCACAGTCATGTGACGGCCGGTCTTTCAGTGCAGTGTCCCGCGATCAGCTGGCAGCCAGGAAGGAGCGCAGCAACACACGCCGGGCCATCGGAAGGTAGGTATAGCTTTATTTTTTTATTTTTAACCATTCTCTCGGGTCACACTATATAAAACCAAGCTGTTTGCATGGATTTATATAGTGTGACCTAGTTGACAAGCACTTTCCAAGTGATGCTAAAATCGCTTTGAAAGCGCTTGTCAATCCGCATGCGGAAACGCATGTGAATCCACATGTATTTCGCAGGAAAAAAGCATGTACAATCCGCATGCGTTTTTTCGGCCAGGGAGATGCAGAAATGCTGCAGAAATTTTCTGCTTCATTTCTGCATTGTGGGCACATAGCCTTATTGTCTATGGAGCTGTTCACATATCCGTGGATTTTTTTTGCAGACCAAGTGATCTGCACCAAAACATGCATGGCTTTTTTTCCAAGTCATGAAAAATTTGGACAGCATTTGGATGACATGTGTATTTTTTTTTCCGATACGAGAAGCTTAAGAAATCTCCATCAGTTTGTTTGTTTTTTGGATAAGAGAAAAACTTAAGAAACTATGATGGTAGTTATTTAATCATTTACAAGACCATTGACAGTTTCCTATGTTACAGAATTGCAATGTATCGGATGATACACTGTGGCTCCGTATGGCATCCATTTTTTTTTTGCACCTTGAGTAGGAGAGTCTCATCTGATTTACACAAGAAACTAGCGCATGCTGAGATTTTTTCACACATAGATTCAGTCAGTGAAAAAAAAAATCACTGCCCCATTCAATAACATTAGTCCGTTTCTTTCACAGACAGTCCTCGGACCAAAAATGTGAAGTGTGAACCAGCCCTAATAGAGTCAGTACATCATTTCATTTCTACATGCCCAGTGAGTTTCGCATGCTATTAGCCAGTCAACCTAAAAGGCATTCCCACCTTCAACATTGATAGCATATGTGACATGCAGAAGTAGTACTGTGCTTTCAAAAGCATCCAGCAACTATAAGAGTTAGCACAGTCACAAGAGACAGGAAGTGGTTAGCAGAGCCCCAGGGGAATTGTGGGGAACTTGTTTACTATTCTGGCTGCAGCCAAAGAGAGAAGTGGTGTGTGTGATCTGTATCTCACAGAAGTGCAGGAAAGAGAACAGGATTCAAGTCCAGGGTGAAGCTCAACACAGGTCAGATACCCTGCACTGTTAGTTCAGGAAGTCTATAATCGGGCAGAAAGATAAGGACCGGAAGGAATTGTGTCACAGAGATCATCTCCCTCATCAACCTCCCCCCCCTCCATCTCCATGCAGGATAAAGAATGCTGTGTACTATTGAGTTCTCGAGAAGGAAAAGCCTGTGGTTGTGTATGCATTAAAACTGTGCTGTACTGTGCTACATGATAATAAACTATGTACTGCGGTGCTGCAAAGGAGATTGTACTGTTGTTACTGGAGCCTGTTGCTCAAAGAGACATTTACATTGCACTGGCTGTGCCTCATTAAATGTTACTGTTCTACCGCTTCTGAGGACTCTTGTCAAATGTGTCTGGACTGCAACTGAATCTGTCCTGTGCCTGAGAGAAGCTGCAGCCAATGGTCGCCCGGAATAACGGTTCCCCCAGAATTCCAACGAATTCATGTAACCGGTCTCGCCCCTATCTGAACTTAGGCGGCGTGATGGTAACATATAGCCATGGAACATGCAATACAGATGTATCAGCAGTTCTGTGTAATTTACTATACTTAGACTTTACTTATACCAACAATGACATGAAGAATCCCTAGACATTGGGCCATTCACATGCAAAAAGGGAAGTCTATAGCCATAAAAAGTGAACTGTAAACAGTATATTAATCCATATGGACAAATACAATACAAGTGGAGATAACTGATGTACTATTTGAACATCCTCATAATACACTGATAGATCCATGCATGGCTGATCTGTATTTCCTGGGAAAACATAGAAGTACTTAAAACAGGTTGACGAGGAATAAAATATTCATAGGATAGGTTATCAATATCAAAATATTGACCGGAGCTGACCAGAAACCAGAATGGAGCTGTAGCAAAAATTGCAGATCAGCTCCTATTCAATACTGCAGTACCCAGCAGCGGCCGCTACACATTAAACAAAGCTGTGTTCAGCTCCATTGATTAATGTTTACATTCAGCAGCCGTCAGAGCTAATAACAGCTGTCTAGTGGTGGTACAGAATGTTGGACCCCCACCATTCTCATATTGATGACTTATCCTAAGGAAAGGTCATCAATATCATATGCTCTCAGATAACCTCTAATCAAGAAAGAACATATATATGTAACATATATATAAGTTGTGTACTTTAAAGTGATTTAGAAGCAAATAGTAATACACACACAATCCAATGAACGGTATTATTGAACACACACAAATAGATCTACTGCGGCTGCAGAGAAGGCTGCTTAGTGGGTCATGTAATATAATTGTATTTAGTAGACAGAAAGAGTCTGCTGGTTTGAATTGGCAGCCCTGGGGCAATGTGGAATCACATGGAGAAATGTACAACAACACACCCTATATGACCTTCTCCCATGTCATTACTGCTCATTTCTGCTTGTAATTCCCCAAAGCCCTATGCATGATGACCTCACACACACATTCATTTGTCTATAAGACTATGCAATAGTACTCAGACAATAATTATGTTGTTAAAATATCACTTTAAAACTTAAAGGGTTTTTCCCACGAACAAAGTTAATTTTAATCAAAATTTGAATCAATAGATCTTGGAATAATAATAAGTTCCACAATTGGATGTGTTTGCAAAAAATGTCCCTGTGCTGAAATAATCTTATAAATACGCCCCTGCTGTGTACTGCGTAATGGCTGTGTTTGACCGTGCAGGAACATGGTCTGATCATACCACAGCTCCTGGGCAGGTGAGGAAGCAAAGGAGTATACAGACATTATAGCAGGGGATCACAGCGGATTCTTTCTTTGAAATAAAACATTGCTTAAAAACAGGCAGGGAAATGTTTTACCTCACAAAATGAATCCTTTGTGATCCCCTGCTGTCCTGTCTGTATACTCTTTTGCTTCCTCCCCTGCCCAGGAGCTGTGGTATGATCAGACCATGTTCCTGTATGATCAGACACAGACATTACACAGTACACAGCAGGGGCACATCTATAAGATTATCTCAGCACAGGGACATTTTATTTAAACACATCCAATTGTGGAAATTATTATTCCAAGATCTATTGATTAAAATGTACTTTGTTCGTGGCAAAACCCCTTTAAAACTAAATTCTGTGAACCTATAAGAATATATTACAAAGTTTCTGAGCTATAGAAGCGCTCCCAGCTAAATTTTTATACCCTAATCCTTTCTAAATATGTATGTGATGTCGTGCATTAAAATAATTAACAATTTCCATTTTCCCTGGATTCCAGTGTCGCTCCGCTCCTTTTCTGAATCACGTGAGCGCTCCTCAGCTTTGCCGGCTCATACAGGGATCGCTGTATGGGGCTCAGTGCTACTTCTGTGCGACGCAGCACGCACGCTGTAAGCCCTACCCTGGGAAGATGGGGTACTCGGAGCCGGGTCCTAAGCTGTCGATGGGGTGCAGCCGTGGCCCGGACCCGCTCCGTGCCCAGGGCCGTCACACTAAAAAAAAGAATGGTACGGGCTTATCCGGGTTGAGTGGCTGATCTCGACTACGCCACCTGTGGCACCTGGTGAAGGCCACCAGCGCTGCTGCAGTCCTCTGAGGCGGGATGTTGTGGCAGCCGTCGTTGTTACTACTCCCCACAGGCGGAGCAGGGCCTCAGGGCAGAGGGACTGGATGACGGGGGTTGTAGTATAGGAGGTCTGGTGCTACGTAGTGCGGTGTAGTGCAGAATAAAGAGTCCGGAGGCCATAGGGGTTAACTTCCAGGGTTTTTACTCACGTTGAAGAGTACAGCTGCAAGGCTTTTTCCTGCTCCTCGCGGAGTTCTGCGGTCACCATTAACGAGGGTCCGACAACCTCCGAGTGATTCAAGTGTTTAATCAGGACCCGGCACCAGAGTGTTCCTAGACTTCAGACCGGGTCCTTTCCTGTCTGTGTGTGTGGATAGGCCGGGTCTCCCTCTGGACTACGCTCAGAAACAGGGTACGGGTGGCAGCTCCGTTCCGTCCGTTACCCGGTGGGATCCTCAGGGCCTGCCGGGCTTCCCTGACTAGGACGTGGAGTAGCAAAGTCAGGTGTCGGGGGCCGGTACCCCTCTTGCAGCCGGAATCCCTCAGAACAGATCAGGTTGGCGAGGACAGGTGGCGTATACCGCTCCGTCTGCATCCCCCCCGGGATCCATTTGCGTTGCAGCTACACTCTTAAGCTCCGGGCCTTCTTGGTCACGGTCCTTGACTGGGCTGAGACATACATTATCTGCAACCTGCCCCTCGACCCAAGGCCAGGGTATGAGGGCCGTGTCTCCATCCGCTGCAGGTCCACACAGGATCCACGTTCAGGGTGGGAGATCACAATCAAAGAACCCAGAACCAAAATGGTTGTGTATTAAATATGAATTATTAAGTGTCACTAAAATGTGAGTCCTCCACCCTCACCCACTAATTGGTTCCTCTATCTCTTGGTTCCCCTGTCTCCCAATTCCCAGTAGGGGCAGCACCTAGTGCATAATAGCCCCCTCTGGTGGGAGAAGTGTGGTGTTGGATGTGGAGGTTGGGTCCTGACCATCACACTGTTCTTACCTCAGAGGAGAAACACTACGCTCCATTAGAGAAGTGCAGCATCCCTGTGGCGGTCGAACCCTCAGGGGCGCCACACTTCCACCTGTGCAAGTCTATGAAGCCTAAAAACAAGCCTCCAAAGCCTTACCTTGTAAGGGCTTGTTCACATGAGCATATAACATGGCCGAGTGCTATGCGATCTTTTATCGGATGGGACCAGTGTTATACTAGGGGCAGTGCAGATCTACGATTTATTTCTCATAACAATTCGGCATGAGAAAACAATCGCAGCATGCTGTGAGGGGATGTGAGACTAGTCTTACACGCATCCATACAAGTGTATGGGTGTGTGTGAAACATCGGACTGTACTCGAATGTCATCCGATTGCAGTGCGATTACCGCGGATACAGGCAATGCAGGAGATGGAAAAATTACTTCCTCCATCTTCTCCGCACCTGTGCTGCGATTCTCTCATGTGAGAGGATCGGAGCACAGTGCACTGATACTCGGCTCAAACTTTGACAAAGTTTGATCTGAGAGTATTTGGATAATCGGCCCCGATTCTCTCACATGAGAGAATTGATGTCCGCGTGACCCCGTCCTAAAAGCTATTTCTGGTTCATACACAACCCCTGTGTGATCCAGTTACTCTAATTTGAAGTCACGTGGTCCAGCAGTGGACTGGAGCGGCGCTAGAAACCAGGGAAGATGGCGATTGGTCAGAATTTTAACGCACCTATATTACATCACATGCATATTTAGAAAAGATTAGGGGATACAATTTTTTTCTGGGAGTTCTTATAAATGATTCTTTAAGATATATTATGGGGTTACTTCCTAAAAGAGGTTTATCTTTCACTCGCTTTATAGCGCCATCATATTTCAAAGCACTTTACAGACATTATCATTACTGTCCCCATTTGGGCTCACAATCTAAATTTCCTATGAGTATGTCTTTGGAGTGTGGGAGGAAACTGGAGCATTTGGAAGAAACCCACACAAACACGTGGAGAACATGCAAACTCCTCTGCATTGGATAATCCCAAATATCTCAAAATTATTGTAATTTTTCAACTGGTCACTAAGCCAAAATATTAGGATTATACTTACTATTCTGTACAGATAACTCTTCAGCAGTTATCTCATTACTGGACACGTAACACTTATAGATAACAACACCATCTACCATTCACAACAGGTGATGTTCACATCTCATCTAATTCCCCCCTACACAACTTTGCACACTTAGAAAAACTTTCTAATGGAATCCAATGAACATCTCTTGACTATTGTAGAGTCTATGGCAGGGTTGTGGAGTCGGAGTCGTGGAGTCGGCGTCGGAGCCCATTTTGGTGGAATTGGAGTTGGTATAAAATGAACCAACTCCAACTCCTAAAATATATAATAAATTGGGTACAGCAGTTCAATGCAGTTTGTGGGGAACATTTTTTTCATAAGAATTTGGGAAAGTTATGAAATGTCCTATAAATGTCTGTCCTAGTCCTGATCTAAGGGTCTAGACTTTTAGCTGAGATGAATCTGTGCTACAGTAAATTTATCACTTAACCATGAGCCATGTATGAGGGAGTCGGAGTCGTGGAGTCGGAGTTGTTGTCATGGAAATTGAGGAGTCGGAGTCTTGGTTTACCGACTCCATAGCCCTGGTCTATGGTCAATGCAGCTGCTACAAAGTATATATCTGAATATTGTTAGCGTCTCATGGAAGATGGCTGTCTCATATTTATTTACGGAAAATAGAATTTAAAAAAATGTACAATCAAATTGTTCAAGCCGATTAGAAAATAAATGTATATCACTTTTGGGTTTTGATAAATAGTGTCATTCAAAATTACAAATCATCAAGCAAAAATCCAGCCCTCATAACACTCTATTAATGGCAAAAATACTGTAGTTATGGCTTTTGGGAGAAGGGAAGGAGAAAAAGAAACAAAACTAAAATTGGCTTGGAGAAAAGGGTTAAGATTCTTTAATAAAATCTGTTTTACATTTAATCAGAGGTTATTTGAAAATCCTAGAAAAGGGAAATAAAATTCTGAAGTGAAACAGAAGGGGTTACAGAATATTGCAAAACTTGTTTAGATGATGCGATCACGTTGCCAGGTCATATGATAAGCACTGCAGCCAAACAATTCATACAATATATTTCCTGAAACTGGTCACTCAGTATAATAAAGAGTCTTGTTCAGACTGAAGCTATTGTCTCTGGAGTGACATTACAGCCCAGGACAGGTGGCCAAAACCTTGAAGAGGGGAGTACAATATATTCAAGAGGGAGGGTGCTGCTATACTAGTAGGACACAGCATTGATTGAAAGCTTGATGACTGGAACTGTGACGTTCTAGAAGTAACAACAGTGTCACCAACCAAGGGGCTTTTCCAGGAAACCATCCTCAATGTGTGACTGGTGAGGGTCTGATAACCAGTAACTCCACTGATCAGCAGAACTGCAGTGAAGTGCCTAAACAAAACTAAGGCTATGTGCCCACGTTGCATTTATGAAGCAGAAAATTTCTGCTGCATAAATGCAAGTCCTCTCCCGGAAAAACGCATGCGGAATTCCGCACGCGTTTATCGCGCGTTTTTCGCGCGTTTATCACGCGTTTTCCACATGCGGAATTGCCTTGCGTTTTTTATGCATTGGACTATGGCAATTCTGCTTGCGGAAACGCAAAATTAATTGACATGCTGCGGATTTTTGAACGCAGCATAAACGCTGCGGAAAAATCCGCAGCATGTGCATAGAACTTGCGGAATCCCATTGGGGACCATGGGGTGCGGGTTACCAAGCGTTTTACAAGCGTTTCCGCTGCGGAAATTCCGCATCAAAAACGCTTGAAAAACGCTACGTGGGCACACAGCCTAAAGGGGCAATGGTGCCCCCCTTTAACAGAACATGGGTCTGTTCATTGTATATTAGGTAAAACCTGTGTCTGTTCTAGATAAAGTGGTTGTCCGCAACTTGGAAAACCCCTTTTTAAATTCTGTAGTTCCCCACGTAAAATAACAGAAAAACCTTATATTCAGTTCTCGCACCATCACCATTCCTGCGATGCCGGTACTTACATGACATTGTTATGGCACATGGGTGCAGCAGTCGATCAGCGGACGCCGATGGACTGTTTGGCTCACATTTCCATTGGACTTTCAAGTTTCGTCTGAAGGGAGTGTAGGTGAAGCAGTCCATCAGTGGCCGCTAATGGGCTGCAGCGCTCACGTGGCCTAATAATGTCACAAGTGACACATGAGCACTCATGAGTGAGGGCACCGACATTGCGGGAACTGGGCCAAGTGTGGGAAGTGGGTATCAGATTTTTAATATTTTACACAATGAACTACAGTATATAAAAGGGGTTGTCTGGTCTTAAAGCACAAGTCTGCAGTCACTTGCAGTGACTGCAGACTTGTGAATCCTCAAATTAGGCACTTTGCACTCAGAGAATTCTCCACAGCCAGGAGCAGGCGGTAATATGACCGCAAGTGTATGATATGCACACTCCCGGCCACATTCTGACTAGACTGTTTCTGGCTTCGCTTAACATACTTGCATTGAGCGAGGCTGCGCCCATCTAGTTGGTATGTGGCTGGGAGTATGCATGATCGCCCGCTCCCGGCATCGCCGAATGCTCAGCGCGTAGTGCGCACAATGCGAGGATTCGCAAGTCTGCAGTCACATAGTGTGACGGCAAACTTGTAGATTACAACCTGACAACCCCTTTAAAAGGCGTTGTTCAAGTAATGGAAAACCCCTTTCATATTTATGCCGCTACTCTGTTATTCCTCCTAGAAATGTATGAATAAATTGACAAATAGGTGTTACCAATCCTCGTCTGAAAAGGGTTTTTCCCTTCATACTCAACAGTGACTGTCAAATGTCAGACTGTGTAAGGCCATTCGTTAAATTTTGTAACACCTGTCAATTTCTTCAGAGATGTGTAGAAGGAATTATAGAAGAACAAGATGTAGAAGAATGTGAAGATGATTCATATATATGCTTATATTATGAAGAACACAATACCGCCCTGTTCACATTTCCGTTAAAGGCTCCGTTCTGAGCTTCTGTCAAATACAGCCAAAAATGCTGGTGCAGGATTATCTGGTAACATGCCACACACCATGAATAAAATCCAACTGATTTCGATTATAGTAATGAGTGGTATATGAGCCCATATGTGGGTTTCTTTAGAACCTCTTTTATTTTCTTTGCGCATTTTATCGCGAAAGCTCCATGTGTGGATCAGGCTGTAGTATATATAGAAAACAATATTTAGATTCTAGTAAATAAACAGCAATCACCAAGAGAAAAATACCTGCTCATATTTATCAATAGTTTAGAAAAAACAAGACTTGTAAAAAAAAAAAAACAATTTAGCAATTTTAATCTAAATTTGAAATTTTATTTTTTAATGCTCGATGTTTAAGTTACCGACCACTGCTGCAGTATAGTAGCGTGGCCAATTATGCACAGTGTTTACAGGCTCTTTTCAATACAGCCCTGCAAGCACTGATCTAAAGCTGGCAGGATGGCTGGAGTACACGATGTGGCCTGCTTTAGTGTCCATGAACTTTTTTAGTGATGCTGTAGCATTGTAGAGGGCACAGTTCATGAAAGTTGCACAATTATGCCACTGGTGAGAGCTGTCAAACTTCAGGTGCGCTCCTGAATATTAAGGCCATGGTTTTTTTGGAGTTCTTTTGTCCAGAAAATCTGCTGCATTTAACTGTCCAAGCAGATTGGATGTGATTTCATGAAAACTCATTCTCACTGTGTTTGTAAGGCCACGGCCCCACTATCAGTATTTGGTCAGTATTCAGTCAGTATTGTTTCCTAGGAGTGGGAGCCAAAACCAGGTGAGGAAAAATCAGAAAGAAGGTATAAGGCTACGTGCACACGTAGCATTTTTGATGCATTTTTGCGGCGTTTTTTTTCAAAAATGAGGCGTAAACGCTATGTAATCCGTCTGCCAGGTATTGCAATGGTAATCCTGATGTGCTGTGCACATGATGCAGACATGCTCAGGATTACCATTGCGGAAAAAAAAACAGCATGCCCATTGTGCGCACGTTTCTGCCGCGAATTCGCGCTCACTGACTTTAATTGAACTGCAGCAAATCCGCAGGTATAATGTTTATACCTGCGGATTTGCTGCGTTTCAATTAAAGCCAATGGGCGCGAATTTGCGGTGGGTGGTACCCTAGTTGGCAGAGAAGGACTACTACTCCTCTCATCTGACCGTGGCTCCAGGTGATAACAGCGAAAGCGGCTCGGCCTAGGGGAGAATACTCTCCTCAGCCGAGCCGGCATGCCCGCAGTGGTAAAAAAATAAAGTAAAAATGAAAAAAAAAAACACTATACTCACCTGTCCAGCGCCCCCCGGTGTCATCCTTGTCCCCGGCGATGTCTTCAGCCCAGCGACCGGCGGTACACTGCTGGGAGCATGCTCGCTCCCAGCAGTGTACTTCGCTGCCAGGATCTGCGGTCACGTAAGCGATCAGCTGATCGCTCATGTGACCTCACTGGGAACATTCTCAAGAATGTTTCCACCAGTACTGGTGGCGAGCTCACCGGGGCTGATCAGCTGATCTTCAGCTGATGAACCCCAGTGACCTCACTCCTGCAGCAACATGTACACTGACAGGAGTGATTTTACTCTCCTGTCAGTATACATTGCTGTCTTCTACAGAAGTGACATTAGTGATTGCTGATGTCACTGCTGTAGAAGTGGCCCGGATCACCGAAGGACAGTCGTTGGCGGTAATCGTGGACTATGTCGTGACGGCGGACAGGTGAGGAATATGGTTGTTTTTTTACTTTTTTTTTCAGAAGATCAAGGGATTCGGGGACTGAGAGAATACTAAAAAAAATTTTTTAAAACTGTGTGTTTTTTATTTTATTAAAATACTTTATTGTGGCCCTGTGGCAGCGATCACTATACTAACCTGGGCTTCACGTCAGCCGCCAATACAAGGCTGACGTGAACCCCAACCCCATTACCCCACTCGACACTACTACAGGGCACTAGGAAGAGCGGAGGCTAATGCCAGATTTGGCACATCTTATGGATGCGCAATTTCTGGCACTGCTGAGGGATGATATTAATAGCCACGGAGGGGGCTAGTATTCATGGCCCCTTCCCTGGCTATAAATATCAGCCCGCAGCTGTCGGTTTTGCCTTTTCTGGTTAGATTTTATAGGGGGACCTTACATCAATTTTTTTATGAGGTCCCCCTGTAATCTAGCCAGTAAAGGCTAAGCAAACAGCTGTGGGCTGATATTAATAGCCAGGGAACATTGCTGGCTAATGGCCCCTTCCCTGGCTACTAATTATCAGTCCCCAGAGATCGGCTTTCCCTCTGCTGGTAATAAAAATGACTCTGAAGCCCACGCCATTTTTTCTTTTAAATTTTAGGCTCTGTGCCCACGATCCACACGTAGCAGCGCTTTAGACGCATATTTTTTGCTACGTCCAAAACGTTGCATTCTATTGAAAGCAAGTAAATCCACATGTTCACTGAACCATGCGTATTTACAGCATTCTATACTTTCTAGTGGTCAAATTTCTGTTGTGGAGACTAGCGACTCTGCACGAGAATCTGACATGCTGCGGTCCTGAAAGACGCGCCGCATGTCATTGTTCACGGGTGATTCGCAGCCTCTGATGCACGCATAGTGGACATGGGATTTCTAGAGATCCCATCCACTATGCTGTAACATCTGGTCGCAGAGGGTTTGACATTGTATAAACATGTAGCTCCAAACCTACAATGGCTCCTGATGGTGGCCACGTACCCAAACTCACCCGCAGCATGTCAATTTCTGTAGCGGACACACTAGTCTCCGCTGCAGATTTTGACCGATTGAAGTGTCATTATATGCGGTGGATTCACATGTACCGACAACAAAAGTGCGGCATTAGAACACAGCGTTTTGGACGCAACAAAATTATGCTGCGTCCAAAGCGCTGCTTGTTGCTGTTCATGGGGACGTAGCGGCTAACGAAGCTGTGAGCTATTAGGCTGCGTGCACACGATGCGTTTTTCATGCGTTTATGCTGCGGAATTTCAGCAGCGGAAACGCATCAAAAACGCATGGTAATCCGCACCCCATGGTCCCCAATGGCATTCCGCAATGTCAATGCACATGCTGCGGATTTTTCCGCATCATTTCTGCAGAGCAAATAAATCCTCAGCATGTTCATTAATTTTGCGGAAGCGCCGCCATTGACTTGCATTGAGACGCATAGAATCCGTGTCTGTACATTTGTACAAGCGGATTATATGCGTCTCTATGTGCGGATGGTACCCAGTTCTGGAGGAGAGAAGACTCTCATCCAGACCTGGGTACCATTGTACCTGTGAAAAAAAGAATCAAAATAATAAATAAAGTTTATATTCACCTGTCCGGCGGCCCCTGCAGCGCTTACCTTCCAGGACCTGAGATGACGTCGCGGTCATGTGACCGCAGGCAGTCTCGCGAGATGCCGGCAACCCGGAAGAAGCCAGGACGAGCGCGACAGCACACGCAGCGGGGGATCGGGGGTAAGTATAGCTTTATTTTTTTATTTTTACGGTCACACTATATAAATCATTGCCTTTTGCATGGATTTATATAGTGTGACCTAGTTGTCAAGCACTTTCCAAGTGATGCTATTGCCTGGAAAGTGCTTGTCAGTCCGCATGCGGAAACACATGCGTTAACGCATGTGGGTACGCATGTGAATCCGCATTTATTCCGCATGTATTCTGCAGGAAAAACGCATGCACAATCTGCATGCGTTTTTTCTGCCAGGGAGATGCAGAAATGCTGCAGAAATGTTCTGCTTCATTTCTGCATCGTGGGCACATAGCCTAATAACAGCCAGGGACCATGTTTGCCTAATGTCACCTTTCTAGTCTAAAAATAGCAGCTCAGGGATAAGCCAAGGGTTAAAGCAATGTCCCACCAAATAACTTTATTTAGCTCCAAAAAGCATTCATTGATGTACAAAAATGTTTTAAAAAAACGCATCAAAAATGAGGCAAAACTGTGCTGTTTTTCCGCAGTGTTTTTCCTGCCAAGAAGATGCAGAAACGCTCAGGAAATTTCTGCTTCAAATCCTGAACGTGCGCACATAGCCTTATAGAAACAACTGCACCAATTCTGCATTTATCACCCACTCCTGGTTTTGGCTCCCACGCCTGAGAAAAAAATACTTCCCAGTATTGACCAAATACTGATAGTGGGGCCGTGGCCTAAAGATGCTGAGCTGTGTGTTTTTTGGTATATTTTTTCAAGTTTCTATGAGCAGCCCTAAAAAAAAGTATGTAAAAACATGAAAAAAAAACGCAGCTGCATTTTTAAATGCAGAATCAAAACTTTTCTGCAGTAAAAATTTTTTTTAAAAAGTGCTGTTTCAAATCAGTATCAGAAACACATTAAATAGAAAAACTCAGCAAAATGCAAATAGAAAGATTGCTATTGCGTATAATGGTCCGAACACCTGCAGAAAATATGCAGATAAAAAGCAGATGAAACACCGCACTTACACTTTGTGTGAACATGGCCTAAGTCTGAGAACAACAACCACCATTGGAGTTCAATCTATTTTAAACATTACTGAGGAGAGGTGGAACTTATAAGACAAGTGTGTGTTCTAGGTGGGTAGTCCAGAGCACATTTAGAAAAGGGAACCCTTCTGTGCAGGCCCTCAATCTGTCACGCCAACTCAAGTGTCAACCCATAAATATGTCCAAAATATTCTTACCGACTCTCGGCCCCTTCTGCCAGCTCATACATCAGCTGAACACCCTCTAACTTCCATTTTTATTCAACTAAGGGAGAAAAGCTACATAGCATGAAAATACATTTCTAACCAAGTGCAATTTTTTTGGAACAAGGAATCAGCACAGGGGTCAAGCATGGTGCGCTGCCATCTATCACCTCCCAGGCACCATAGCAGCACTGTCACCTGCTAGTGATGTGCGAGCTGTGCTCGTTTAACCCTTTAACTGAGCATGCTCGGGTGCTTACCGAGTAGCTTCAGCTTGCTCATATATTATATTAGTCCCTGCATCTGTATGATTTACAGCTGTTAGACAGCCTCAACACATGTGAAGATTCCCTAACAAACAGGAAATCCCTGCATGTGTTGAGGCTGTCTAACAGCTGTAAATCATGCAGACGCAGAGACTCAAACATAATATACGAACACGCCGAAGATACTCGGTAAGCACCAAGCATGCTCGGTTAAAGGGTTAAACGAGCACACTCGCTCATCACTATTGCCTGCCTCTATAAAAAGCATGGCAAAAACTGTGAATCAATAAAATAGCTTTCATCAACTTAGTTTTTCCATGAATTGAAACAGTTAGCAAAGAAAATACAAAGATACTTTACTTACTCCTTCAAACCTTCTCTAGTGGCCCACGCCAATCTCAGCTTACTTCCTGCAACATCCACTTTCCATAGATCATTCAGGTGACCGCTGCAGCCAATCACAGGCCTGAGTGGTGATGCCAACATACAAAACACTTGACCAATAATGCCAGGACTTGGCCCCAGTGGTCATGTGGATGGCGTATGGTACATTATTGTTGCAGGAAGCAGAAACTAGCAGGGACCACCGGCCAGCAGGGTAGGGTAGAAGTCTGGGTAACTGAAGTGGTTTTGTACATAAATACGGTATATCTTTATTTTTACCCATTCAATGTTCAGCTAAGTTGCTACAAACTCCCTTGTCCAAAAACCTGGTGGAGTACAATGTGCTAAATTTAGGTGCACGCCTCTTAATAAATTTGGCGCATCTTTGGCAATAATATACACCATCTTTGATCTGGCAGAAATGTATACTATAATTTACACCAACTTCTGCCAGACCATGGTTTCCCTCTACCCCAACTAAGCCCTATCTATATATTCACCAAAATTTGTCATATTTCTAAGCCCAGAAAAAAGATGCGTTTTGATAAATTCCCTTAATAGGGTTATGAAGGACTGACGCCAGCGCCCAGCTAACCCAAGCAAGTGTTGGGGCCATTGGCACCTAGGGGATGGATGCACTCTGTCCAGGTTTCTATTGGCGACATCTGCCGTACATGTACAGTGGATAAGTGCACTGCATGTACTATATGGAGAAGGCGCTGCTCCGATCACATAGTGTCTGCCATGTCGGTACACCTAAAAGACTGGCAATTTTACAATACACTGCAACATTGCAGTATATTGTACATACGATGATGTGATTGCAGGTTCAAGGAGGACTGATAAAAATGTAAAAAAATAAATAAATATATATATATAAATATAATAAAATCTTTGACTATTTATGCCATGCAATGAACGCAGAAAAGAAATGCTAGAATCACCGCTTTTTTTGTCACTGCCTACGGAACAATGAAGACGTTGGGGAGAGGTGAGAATTAGAAGCCGGGACAAAGCCCTGATGGACCGGGACGGCGGGACTGAGCCCTCAAATCGGGACAGTCTCACTGAATCCGGGATGGTTGGGAGCTATGACTTCACCTCTCAAAAAAATTGAATAAAAAGAAATCAGAAAGTTGTGTCGACCCCAAAATGGTAGTAATAAAACGAATAAAAAAAGTTCAATAATAAAAAAAAGTCTTGGAAGGTGAAGGCGAAAGCAAATAGAGACCATGGGAGACTATTACCCAAGGACCCTGGGATAATTTGCGTAGAATGCGTCCTGGACGTCATGTTACGCCTACATACGACATTTCCCACCACTCACGCGGTTCATACAAGTTGATCGCTCTGCATTGACTTCTATGGGGAGAAAAAGTTGCCCAGCGGCCATTGCTGTGGTCCAGGTCGCCCCCAGCCCCAGCAGCACTGCAGGAGCTGAACTGTACAAGCATCTCCTCAGCTCAGCATCTCCTCACCAGGGTGTGGCTGCCATCAGCCTGCAACAACAAAGATGTGTCCTGCTCTGAGCAGAGGACAGCAGGGTCCTCAGCAGGAGCCCCCAATAATCTGTGATAGACCCCCAGCAGCTAAGCACTCACTCATAAGAAGACGTGAGAAGTTGTGTCAGGCGGATACATTGTAACCACATCTTGCTGCAAACTTCCTGTACAATCACCTCCTAATGTCACAGTCTCCAGCACATGAGGACAGGGAGGGGGCAGCAGCCTCAGTGGTGGGCACAGGACACAGGCATTGCCCCATAGACCCCACGTGTGATGAGGGAAGGGGCAGCTGGGGGCAATGGTGGGCACTCACCAGTATCACCGAGCTCCTCACCGCCTCACACACACTCTGCCTCAGCTCTGCCGCTGTCCCGGGCTTGCTGAGCCTTTTGGTGAATTTCCTGACTTCAGACATGTTGAAGTGGCAGTCAGGGTGTTCGCTGTGCCAGTGAGGGGCGGTTGCAGTGTGACACTCCGGAGCTGCGCTCTCCCTCTCACTCCTCTCTGCTGCTGCTCCTCCTCCTCTGCTGCTTTCACTTTAATTGCTCAGTCAGAGCATTATCATCATGAGAAGAGGCTGAGAGGGCTGAGCCTTGTCAGGGCTGTGACAGGAGGATGCTGAGAGGAAGGAGAGCTGCTGAGGGCTGAGCCTTGTCAGGGCTGTGACAGGAGGATGCTGAGAGGAAGGAGAGCTGCTGAGGGCTGAGCCTTGTCAGGGCTGTGACAGAAGGATGCTGAGAGGAAGGAGAGCTGCTGAGGGCTGAGCCTTGTCAGGGCTGTGACAGGAGGATGCTGAGAGGAAGGAGAGCTGCTGAGGGCTGAGCCTTGTCAGGGCTGTGACAGGAGGATGCTGAGAGGAAGGAGAGCTGCTGAGGGCTGAGCCTTGTCAGGGCTGTGACAGGAGGATGCTGAGAGGAAGGAGAGCTGCTGAGGGCTGAGTCTGGTCAGGGCTGTGACAGGAGGATGCTGAGAGGAAGGAGAGCTGCTGAGGGCTGAGCCTTGTCAGGGCTGTGACAGGAGGATGCTGAGAGGAAGGAGAGCTGCTGAGGGCTGAGCCTTGTCAGGGCTGTGACAGGAGGATGCTGAGAGGAAGGAGAGCTGCTGAGGGCTGAGCCTTGTCAGGGCTGTGACAGGAGGATGCTGAGAGGAAGGAGAGCTGCTGAGGGCTGAGCCTTGTCAGGGCTGTGACAGGAGGATGCTGAGAGGAAGGAGAGCTGCTGAGGGCTGAGCCTTGTCAGGGCTGTGACAGGAGGATGCTGAGAGGAAGGAGAGCTGCTGAGGGCTGAGCCTTGTCAGGGCTGTGACAGGAGGATGCTGAGAGGAAGGAGAGCTGCTGAGGGCTGAGCCTTGTCAGGGCTGTGACAGGAGGATGCTGAGAGGAAGGAGAGCTGCTGAGGGCTGAGTCTGGTCAGGGCTGTGACAGGAGGATGCTGAGAGGAAGGAGAGCTGCTGAGGGCTGAGCCTTGTCAGGGCTGTGACAGGAGGATGCTGAGAGGAAGGAGAGCTGCTGAGGGCTGAGCCTTGTCAGGGCTGTGACAGGAGGATGCTGAGAGGAAGGAGAGCTGCTGAGGGCTGAGCCTTGTCAGGGCTGTGACAGGAGGATGCTGAGAGGAAGGAGAGCTGCTGAGGGCTGAGCCTTGTCAGGGCTGTGACAGGAGGATGCTGAGAGGAAGGAGAGCTGCTGAGGGCTGAGTCTGGTCAGGGCTGTGACAGGAGGATGCTGAGAGGAAGGAGAGCTGCTGAGGGCTGAGCCTTGTCAGGGCTGTGACAGGAGGATGCTGAGAGGAAGGAGAGCTGCTGAGGGCTGAGCCTTGTCAGGGCTGTGACAGGAGGATGCTGAGAGGAAGGAGAGCTGCTGAGGGCTGAGCCTTGTCAGGGCTGTGACAGGAGGATGCTGAGAGGAAGGAGAGCTGCTGAGGGCTGAGTCTGGTCAGGGCTGTGACAGGAGGATGCTGAGAGGAAGGAGAGCTGCTGAGGGCTGAGCCTTGTCAGGGCTGTGACAGGAGGATGCTGAGAGGAAGGAGAGCTGCTGAGGGCTGAGCCTTGTCAGGGCTGTGACAGGAGGATGCTGAGAGGAAGGAGAGCTGCTGAGGGCTGAGCCTTGTCAGGGCTGTGACAGGAGGATGCTGAGAGGAAGGAGAGCTGCTGAGGGCTGAGCCTTGTCAGGGCTGTGACAGGAGGATGCTGAGAGGAAGGAGAGCTGCTGAGGGCTGAGCCTTGTCAGGGCTGTGACAGGAGGATGCTGAGAGGAAGGAGAGCTGCTGAGGGCTGAGTCTGGTCAGGGTTGTGACAGGAGGATGCTGAGAGGAAGGAGAGCTGCTGAGGGCTGAGCCTTGTCAGGGCTGTGACAGGAGGATGCTGAGAGGAAGAAGAGCTGCTGAGGGCTGAGCCTTGTCAGGGCTGTGACAGGAGGATGCTGAGAGGAAGGAGAGCTGCTGAGGGCTGAGCCTTGTCAGGGCTGTGACAGGAGGATGCTGAGAGGAAGGAGAGCTGCTGAGGGCTGAGCCTTGTCAGGGCTGTGACAGGAGGATGCTGAGAGGAAGGAGAGCTGCTGAGGGCTGAGCCTTGTCAGGGCTGTGACAGGAGGATGCTGAGAGGAAGGAGAGCTGCTGAGGGCTGAGCCTTGTCAGGGCTGTGACAGGAGGATGCTGAGAGGAAGGAGAGCTGCTGAGGGCTGAGTCTGGTCAGGGCTGTGACAGGAGGATGCTGAGAGGAAGGAGAGCTGCTGAGGGCTGAGCCTTGTCAGGGCTGTGACAGGAGGATGCTGAGAGGAAGGAGAGCTGCTGAGGGCTGAGTCTGGTCAGGGCTGTGACAGGAGGATGCTGAGAGGAAGGAGAGCTGCTGAGGGCTGAGCCTTGTCAGGGCTGTGACAGGAGGATGCTGAGAGGAAGGAGAGCTGCTGAGGGCTGAGCCTTGTCAGGGCTGTGACAGGAGGATGCTGAGAGGAAGGAGAGCTGCTGAGGGCTGAGCCTTGTCAGGGCTGTGACAGGAGGCTGCTGAGAGGAAGGAGAGCTGCTGAGGGCTGAGTCTGGTCAGGGCTGTGACAGGAGGATGCTGAGAGGAAGGAGAGCTGCTGAGGGCTGAGCCTTGTCAGCGCTGTGCCAGGAGGACGCTGAGAGGAATGAGAGCTGCTGAGGGCTGAGTCTGGTCAGGGCTGTGACAGGAGGATGCTGAGAGGAAGGAGAGCTGCTGAGGGCTGAGCCTTGTCAGGGCTGTGACAGGAGGATGCTGAGAGGAAGGAGAGCTGCTGAGGGCTGAGCCTTGTCAGGGCTGTGACAGGAGGATGCTGAGAGGAAGGAGAGCTGCTGAGGGCTGAGCCTTGTCAGGGCTGTGGCAGGAGGATGCTGAGAGGAAGGAGAGCTGCTGAGGGCTGAGTCTGGTCAGGGCTGTGACAGGAGGATGCTGAGAGGAAGGAGAGCTGCTGAGGGCTGAGCCTTGTCAGGGCTGTGACAGGAGGATGCTGAGAGGAAGGAGAGCTGCTGAGGGCTGAGCCTTGTCAGGGCTGTGACAGGAGGATGCTGAGAGGAAGGAGAGCTGCTGAGGGCTGAGCCTTGTCAGGGCTGTGACAGGAGGATGCTGAGAGGAAGGAGAGCTGCTGAGGGCTGAGTCTGGTCAGGGCTGTGACAGGAGGATGCTGAGAGGAAGGAGAGCTGCCTTCAGACCTCAGCACTCGTGGACATACACTTTGGAGACAAAGTTTTAGTGAGTTGCTACTTAAAAGGAAATTCAGTCACAGGGCCGCCCGCCATCAGGTCATTACTGCCCTTTCTGGCGTATGCTCAGCGCCCCCCTGCCAGTTCAGTTACTGTGAACCTGCGCCCTCGAACGCAGTCTAACTTGTCGTGGTGGCGGCTTAAAAAAAATCTTTTGGCCAAAACAAAAGTTGATGGCTATGTATGTGATATAGTGTTAGGCTGTGTGCCCACGATGCGTATTTCATGCGTTTTTGGTGCGGAAATTTCCGCAGCGTAAACGCATGATAAACGCATGGTAAGCCTTCTGCCATGGTCCCCTATGCAATTCCGCACTTTCAATGCCCATGCTGCGGATTTTTCCGCAGCGTTTATGCTGCGCTCAAAAATCCGCAACATGTCAATTATTTTGCGGAAGTGCTGCGTTTTCGCCGCCATTGACTTGCATTAGAATGCGCCAATTCCGCAAGACTGCATTTGTACTTGTGTTATTGGCGCATTCTAAGGTACCATAAAAAGCTGTAAAAAACAAGAATAAAATAAAAAAATGATGTATACTTACCTTCTGTCGGCCCGCGCAGCGCTCCTGCTTGGTTCCCGGCACTTTGCAGTGAGTTGAAGGACCTGCGCTGACATCAGAGTCATGTGACGGGTCACGTGACGCTGACGTCGGCAGGTCTTTCAATTCACTGTTGCCGGCAAGGGAGAACGGAGTGAGTGGGACACCGGGGGCCATCGGAGGGCAAGTATACATTTATTTTTTTATTTTTACCACTCTCTCGGGTCACACTATATAAATCCATGCTGTTTGCATGGATTTATATAGTGTGACCTAGTTGTCACAAGCACTTTCCAAGTGATGCTAATCGCTTGGAAAGCGCTTGTCAATCCACATGCGGAAATGTCAGTGGGTAACCGCTCCATTTCCGCATGTCCCTGGCAGGAAAACGCATGTACTATCCGCATGCGTTTTTTTCTGCCAGGGAGATGCAGAAACGCTCAGGAAAAATTCCTGAGCATTTCTGCATCGTGGGCACATAGCCTTAGATGGGAACTGTTAATGTGAAGGTGAAGATGTGGTGCAGAAGTGGAGTTTTTCCAAGAGTGGGCGGTGGGACTGTGGAAGGTTCGGGGGGTGGAGGCGGAGCTGGGGTGGAGCCTGGACAGAGTCTCAAGGGGGCCCGAAAATTTTTCCAGTATGGGGCCCCGAAATTCCTGGTGGCAGTTCTGTTCAGTCATATACCTTCTATCTTACCTTTAAATATAAACCCTTTAGAGTATGTGCACGTTATCTTTTAGACATGCGCGAACCCGCCGAGTTTTTCAGGAGGAAGATGCTTCAGGACACGCTGGCGTCTTTTAGCATCTTTTTTTTGTGTGTTTTTTTGGTTGTTTCCTGAGCACTTTTTTACAACGACTTTGGCCGCCGGCATCTTTCTTTTCCATTACTTGTATTGTAGAAAATAGTAAGCTGCTTCCAAGCAGAAACCACTTCCAAGCAGAAGCCACCTGAAAAATGGACAAGTCACTTCTTTTATGGTGGCTTTGGAAACCTGAAGCACTTAAAAGAAGCTAAAAAAATGAATATATGGAACAGCAAGTCGTTTTTGCATAAAAATGTATATGTTCATTCTTTTTATCATTTATTTAGCACTTTTTCAGGCCAGTTATGCAACATATCTGTGGCGCCCTTGAGGGTTCGGTCACCACAGAGTTATTGCATCTCATCCAGAGGTGTGGTATCTCACTCTCAGGTAAGGAAGGAGTACAGCTCAGGACCCTAGCACCCACATTCACTACACCACATTTCCGGGGGACAGGGCGAGATTGCTCCTACGGGAGAGCACAGTCCCTGATCCCTGGCTGGAGTGGGGAGGAACCACCTAGAGAGGGGGAACTATGTTGTGGATTGGGTGGAGGACGTAGATCCTGGGAGCACTGGAGTAGGAGCATATAAAAGGGGATGGAACCATCTAGAAACAGCCAGTCAGAGGAGGAGAAGTGAAGGAGCAGGGACTCTGTAGGGGTTCTGCTCCAGGGGCGGGCCTAGCCTGTGAGGCCCAAGCCTGAGAGGAAAGAGAAGCAAGGAGGAGAGGGAGCAGGAAAGGCTCCAGGAACAAAAAGAGAAGGAACCCTAGGGGTACGGGCCGTGCAGCAAGCCACCCGTACGCCCGCTGCTACCAAGAGGTAGAGAGGTCAGGCCAGATAGAGGGAACCGGTTCCTCAACTAGCAAGAACTACAAGGTTCAACTAGGAAACCGGAGGCTGCAGCACTCTAAGTACCGCAGGCCATAAGTTCACACCAGTCCACTAAGAAGGTAGCCACATAGGACCCAGGGGACGGAACACACGTCGCCCGCCAAGGCCCGAGGATACCGGATAGAAGTGTCACTGGGTGTGAGGTGCAGGAAGAAGGCCAGAGAGAGGACACACAGAAGGGGGTCCTGCTAAGTACTCCGGAGTTACCTGAGGGTCGGCTGAACCCCTCACTGCGTGAACACAGGACGCCGTGGGCCTTACACTGGCCCTGTATCTGGAACTGCTATAATCGTGAGTAAAGACCCTGGGACTGCACTATCTGACTCTGTGTTATTACTGACTACCTGCACCATAACCACCATCATCTACACACGCTGCCCTGGAGCTACACTCTTCCTGTGGGGAGTTATACCACCCTCGCTGCTATACCACCAGCTTCAGAGGACTGTTCCGCAGCGGCGGCCTCCATTAGCCTCATTCCACAGGTGGCGTAGTCGGACATTATAAATACCATACACATAGACTACCCCTTGGTTTGACCGCCCTGGGTCACGGACCGGGTCACCGCCACAGTGACTACAATCCCCCAGCGTCTACAGGCCCGGCTCCGGGTACCCCACGCCCCAGGGGACGCATCATATCCACCTGATAAAGTTGTTGGATGTACATAGCCTTAGGCTGCGTCTCCACAACCACACAGCAAAACTACATGCGGACTGCCGCAGTTTTGCAATTCTGTTAATGAAAAGGTAAACTTAGTAAAACTTGGTTAAAAAAATGTTTGACCTGTAAAACTATGCAGTTTTTTTTTGCATGCAGTTTTTCTGCACGGTACACTAACCTGACATGTGGGTGAATGCTAAAAAGTTGTTGTTTTGTTTGTGATTTAACCTCTTTCAGACCTTTTTGCACTTCAGTCCCCCCCCTTATTTGAAGCGTCATACCTTTTTTATTTATACGATAAGAGTACAAGTACTTTTTTTTTTTTTGCAGGACAAGTTGTAGTTTTGAAAGAATGACACCATTAATTTTAGCAATCAATGTACTGAAAAACAGGAAAAAATATTCAAGTGAGACTTTTTGAGGGTTTACTTTTTACAGCATTCATTGTTTTTGGTTTATGTGGCTATTTATAAGAGACGTACATTTTTTTTTAAATCTTCAGTCAGTCACTGCAGCTGTGTGAGAGCTTGTTTTTTTTTGGGGCGTGGCAAGCTGTAACCATTGTTGGGTACATAAGATTTTTGAGATGTCAGATGTCCAAAAATGTCAATTCAGGCAGCTCTATTTATTATTTATTTTTTTAAAGAGAACCTATCACTAGATTTAGGCTGTCTGAACCACAGGCAGCACGAGTCCGATCCTGGCTGTGCGATTGCAGGTATGTCACCACTCCAGGTGATTGACAAGTCTCTCCCGATATATATGTCAACTGGAGCTGGGCAGGGAGATACTATGTACGACATTCACAGTGCATTGAACAGTTGTATCAGCATCTGTACCACCCAGCGTGCAGTTGTGTCTCTCCAGACACACTGTCACAACAGGCAAGATAGTAGTATCACTGGATGTAAAGTTTAATAAAATATAACTTCATGTTATACATTCATCATGGTCAATTTTGCTGCAGTAATAGCTACATCTAATTCCAAGCAGTCCCTGGTGCAAGATTTTACATAATGTAAAAAAACAATGCACCAGTCAGATAGGGATTATGAATTCACACTGTGTACTTGTCAGAGGTGCAGTTTTCAGTCTTTATCTACAATATTCAGTAAGATCAGGTTCACAAAGAGCAGTTTGGAGCTTTTTAAATGTCTGTACAAAAGAAGAGAAGTAATAGGTCATGTTCGGAATAGGTAGAATTGCTCCGGATTTGCAGAACAGATCTCTCTCCTAATCCGAGAAACCTTTTTTTCTTTCGGATTTGAACTATCTAAGCGTTTTTCAAATCTGCAGAATGTCACTTTTTTTCAGCATTTTTGCAGTGTTTTTCCCCCATTCAAGTAAAAACGCATCAAACACCTATGTAAAAATGTGGCAAAATGGACATATTTTACACAGCGTTATTCCTGCTAAGGAATCACACAACACCACATACATTACAATTATGTAGCATAGGAAACTGTAATTGGTCCTGTAAATGATTAATAACTGCTGAGTAAAAAACAGATTGCATACAGACTGCACACGGATGAAAAATTAGAAAAAATCGTTCAACTTTTCTGGATGAAAATCGGACTGATTTTTTATATGTTTTTGTGAACCCAGCCTCACAGATTTTTGCAGCAGATAAATACTCAACATGTGCACAAACCCTGAGGTATGGATAAAACATGCACCAAAAACATTGAAAGAATTGATATGCTGCAGATCTGAAAAAAACACTTTGATGGTTCAAATCCGCAAGGAAAAAATAATCAGCATGTGCATTTCAAAAATATCATTCATTCCGCTGGTACTGTAAAATGCTGAATATTTTACCCTTGAAAAACGCGCAGAAGAAAAATCCCGCCAAAAATGCAACGTGTGAAGAACCCCTAAGTTTGTCATTGATTGTCTTATTGCTTCATATATATCCTAACGGAACAGGTAAAACCAAATAATGGAGCACATGGCATTTTACAAATTTTTACTGCAAATATTTGAGAATTGTAAAAAATAGAAAGAGAATGGATATGATAGATATGAGATAGATAGATCAATTTTATTTTAAAACTTTTTCTTTTCCAATATCTACAGTGATTTCCCTGTTCCTGATTTCTATCTGCCCAGACCACTCCTATTCCACTTTATGCCTGTTAAGGCATGCTTACAAAACATGGTTGAAGTAAAGGCGTAACTTTATTATTATGATCATTATTTTTTTTAATCCAAGTACAAATTAGTAATTACTAATTACAAAATACATTGAACTCAACAGTAAAGCAGTCAGTTCCTAACCTGCCGCTAGTGGTGGATGCTGGCACACTGTAGATTACCACTAGAAAGATATTGGTGGGACCGGAAGTATTTACACATCTATATATTTCATATTTTTGCCTCCGTGGAATGTGTGGCGCCCCTGCGGGTCCAGTTGCCACAGAGGTACTGCATCTCACCCAGAGGTGTGGTACCCCACTCTCAGGTAAGGACAGAGTACTACCCGGGAACCAAACACCCACATCCAATACACTCCACTTCAGTAGGGAAGGGCGAGATTGCTCCTAAGGGAGAGCACAGTCCCTGGTCCCTAGCTGGAGGGTGGAACTAGGTAGAGGAGGTGGGTGGAGGAAGTAGATCAGGGGAGCACAGACAGAAAGAGTATAAGAAGAAGGGGAACCATCTAGAAGTAGTGAGTTGAGAGTTCAGTACAGAGAAGAGACAGTTGGGAGTGGGAGCTTAGGAGGAGCTCCGCTGAGGAGAGCAAGGAACGAGAGAGGAGTCGGGCCTAGTAAGAGAGGCCCAGGAGTAGAAAAAGAGAGGACGGGAGCAGAGGGAAAGGCTCCAGAGGCAGAAGGGGTCCCAGGGGCACGGTGAGTGCAGGAAGCCACCCGTGTGCACGAATTCACACTGACGTGGAGGGATCAGGCCGCAGAAGGGGACCGGCCCCAAACTAGTGGAGAACAACCAGGCTCAGCTAGCCAACCGGAGGCTGCAGCATTTGCAAGGTGTTGTAGCCAAAACCCACAATTATATTGCTGATAAGGTGGACACATAGGGTCCAGGGGATTGCAAGTCGCCCGACAAGGCCCGAGGCCACTGGCTTGGGACACTGATTGTGAGGCGCAGGGCAGGAGGGTGAGAGCCAGCGCAGTGAGACGACCTGGAAAGGCACATAGAACGGGGTCCCGTCCAACTGCTGCTGAGATACTTGAGAGTTTGCTGGATCCCTACCCCGGAGGACACAGGACGACGTGGGCGGTTGCACACCGGTGACTTTAATCTGAGGAACTTAACAACTGTGAGTAAAACCTGAAGACTGCACCCCACTGTGTCTGAATAATTGCTGCACCATCACCTGCACTACAACGCACCAACAACATCTACCTCCACAATTCTTCATATCCTGCCCTGGAGGTTAGCTCAGCCTGTGGAGAGCTGAACCAACTCTACTGCGTCACCAACAGCTCCAGTGGATCTGCACCGCAGCGTCGGCCCCATATAGACGCATATCACAGGTAGCGTCACGAACATTATCTCTAAAAACTGTATTCCCCTTCTCCTTTACTTATTTGACCGCCCGGGGCCACGGACCGGGTCACTGCCACCATGACATCCCCAGCACCGACCGGCCCGGCTACCGAGTACCCCACGGCCCCAGGGGGCACGTCAACTGGTTTGGAAAAAAACACCATCAAGATGTGATTGAAGGGAAGACATTCAGCTTTAATTCAAGGGTTTTACAAAAAATATTGCATGAATTGTTTAGGAATTACAGACATGAATTACATAGTCCCTTCATTTTATCAGACTCAAAAGCAGATGGATAATTGATTGATAAATTGTTTCCTTGTCCACTGTGGGCTATTACCTCCTTATTTTATGACAGGTTAGAGGTAAGTGCTCTGGAGTTTACCCTAAGTGCTCCTGCTTGATTGACAATTTGGGCCAGTGGAATCGTAGCATGCTGGCCTGAACTCCTTCTGATGGTCACTGATGGCTAAGGCTTGGTATGTGACGCCCAATTTCACTTGCAGTACAGAATGGATCACTATGCGCCCTTCTTCGAATATGACGAGATCATGTGGGCAACTCAATGAAGAGGTCTTCACAAAGGAATGACATACAAGTCCTAGTCTCAGGATCATGGAGTGGGATAGCTGGACCCCTTGAAAGCAGATCCCTCTAGTCTTCATTCCAGATACAATAACAGCTTGGCATTACATTGATTTGATGGTGGAACCATTTTTCCAAAGTATCCCAGGAGCTGTTTTTCAATACAAGAACATCAGGACATGTTTTTGGTGCTACTATGATCGCGCTGCATGGCCTAAACATGCTACCATGGCCTGCAGCGTTTCCGGAATTGTCTCCCATCGAGCACATCTGTGACATCATTGGTCGGCAATTACAAAGGAGCTGCCAGCAGCGGATCTTGATGATTTGTGTGCCCAAATGCTTTCAGCGTAGCAGAACATTCCTGAGACAACCATAAATAACCTCACTGATAGCAGCCATGACTGTAAGTTGCTGGGACGTCTGCATGTGGCACTCATACACGATACTGAATAAATCAAGATGTACTGAAAATTTTGTTTCCATTTCTTAATCATTTGTATATCATTCACCTGTCTATCCATCCTGAGATTTCCATAACTCCAAGACCTTTCCGTCTTTGCGTTTCAATTTCAATGTTGAGGAGTATAGTTGGACATGATGACAGTGCAGACGGATGTAAGGCTGGTTTTGCACATCCAAGTGTTCCAGTCTGTGTGCGAACCGAGATTTCCGGAGCAGTTTCGGGTCTTCTGACCCAAACTTAACAGCCTCATAAACATATATAAGGCTGTTAACCTTGGGCCTGGAGAACTGTGGAGATGTGAAGCCAGTCTTAGGCCAGGTTCACACGAGCATATAAAAAATTGTCAGCCTTTCATCCAGAACGCTGGAGAGGATTATTTTCTCACTTGTTACCCGTGTGCAGTTTTTAACAGCAGCAGCTATTAATAATTTACAAGACCATTTACAGTTTCCTATGTTAAAGAATTGCAATTTATCTGTAAAATAACGGATGCGATACGGATGTTCTGTATGAGATCCGTTTATTTTTCTGCACATACATAGACTGTAATGGGCAACACTGATCCGACGTATGGAAGAAACTAGAGCATGCTGCGATTTTTCCCACAAGCATATTCGATCCATGACAAAAATCTGGGGAGGTTGAAGACCATGTTCCTGCACGGTCAGACACAGCCATTACACAGTACACAGCAGGGGCACATTTATAAGATTGTCTGAGCACAGGAACATTTTATTTAAACACATCCAATTGTGGAAATTAGTGTTATTCCAAAATCTATTAATTAAAATTTAAGTTTTTGTTTGTGGGAAAACCCCTTTAAAGGCAGGCTGTCAGCAGTACATCTAATTGTGTTATTTTCAATGGGGGACTATATTTTCCAATAATACTTTTAGAGAACACTATGTGGCACTTATTTTTTCAATGTGAACAATATGACAAAGGGGACAAGTACTTATGGAGCACTGTGTATGGTAGTTTTTTAACCAGGAGGACAGTATGATAGATTCATACTTATTTAAAAAAAAATGACAGTACGTGCTATTATACTGTTTGCGGTACATTGTCTGTAATTTTATTAAGGGGGCATAATGTGTAGTGAAATTGTATTTAGGAAGTACAAGTATATGGTAGAATTATATTCAGAGGCAAAAAGTGTGTTATATTAATAGTCATGGTATTTATAATAAAACTCAAGCTGCACTGTGCGACTGTAGTGTAAAATTATATTCAAGGGCAATATAATGGTTTAAAATAATATTCAGGGATCATGGTGGTTTGTTTAATAATGTTCAGAGGCTCAGTGTTCAGTATAAAAATATATAATCGGGTTACAGCCTCTAGTACATTATATTCAGGGGGTGGTGTAGAAATGTGCAAAAGTGAAGAGCCAAAGTCATCTGAGCTGCTTAAAACTCTGCAAACATGTGTCGTGTCCTGGAGCAGTTGCAATGGCGATCTGGGCCAGGTAAAGAAAAGAGATCAACATACCAGCAACAGTGTGTGCCAACCTTGTGAAGACTTACAGAAAACGTTTGACCTCTGTCATTGCCAACAAAGGATATATAACAAAGTATTGAGATGAACTTTTGTAATTGACCAAATACTTATGACGCGCCCCCTGGGCCAGTGCTGTTAGGGATACCCGGAGCCGGATCAGATGGGGGTTGTAGTCTCCGAGTGGCTGTGACCCGGTCCGTGCCCAGGGTGTCAAACTCAGTGTGTGGCAGTCCTTATAGATGTTACTAGATGTTCTTTCATGTCGACTACGCCACCCGTTGATTTGCGGTCACTACGGCCGCCGCTGCAGCAGGGTCCGCTGAGGCTGGTGGTGTGTGTGCAGCTTTGGGTAGTATAACCCCCAACGGGAGGGGTATAGCCTCAGGGGGTCAGCCGTGGAGGATGGTGGTTGTGAAGGTGCAGCAAAGAGACTCAGAGGCATAAAATGCAGTTCCAGGGTTTTACTTACTGGTGTTGCTCGGGTCACTGTGTACAGCAGTGACCACCCGAGCCGTGCTGCGTCCACCAGGTCCTGGACTCGGTCAACTCCCAGGCAACTCCGGAGTGTGGTCCTGAGCTCCTTTCTGTCTCTCCCTTCTTCTAGCCGTTCCCACCAAGGATCCACCTAAGTCCGGCTCCCTCGGGCCTCTTGTTGGTCAAGCCTCCTCTGGGCTCCCTGACCCTATTCTTGGTCTGCCTTCCGGGTGGCTTTAGTGGGTGATCGTGGCAGATCCTGCCCACGACCTCCGGTTCCTGGCTAAGGTGTGCTGTAGCCTCTGCCAGCTTGGGATCCGGTACCCTGTTGCCGACCCTTCACCCTATTAGCTCTCTTATGGGCTCTTGGGGTCCCCTCTGCGCCTCTGGGTCTCTCTCTCTTCTCCTCTGCTCTGCTTCTCAGGCTCTCAGACAGACTGTCTGACTGACTGACTGTGGCTGACTGACTGACGTCTCACAGACTGACCCTGATCTAAGATGGTGCCCACCTTATATATTCCCTCTATGTGTGAGCCCAGGTGACCAGCACCCAATGAGCTCCTAGCTTTACCCAGGCTGCTCCCCCTATCTGCCCCTACACTACTGGGATGTTCCACCCCCCCTCCCACTCCAGCCAGGAACAGACACTGTCGTACCTGCACATATACTGGTGGGAGTACCATCGGTCTGTTCCCCGGAAATGGGATGTGTGTAGTGCATGCAGCTAACTGAGCTCAGTTCCACACTCCATCCTTACCCGGGAGTGGAATACCACACCTCTGGCTTGAGGCGTAATACCCCTGTAGCAGCCGAGTCCTCAGGGTGCTACATTCCCCCCTGGTAAATCACAGCACGTCCTCGGGCTGTAAGATATAAAAAACATCCAAAACATACAATTTTTTTTTATAAACATAAACATAGAAAACATCATATATATATATCAGCAATAAACTTTTCATATAAATAACATTCTTGTTTCTGGTTCCTCCGGTCACGGTGCAACTTGTGACCAGGTAAAGTGCGACAGTCTCTCTTGGAAGAAAACAGTTTCCTATAAAACCGGTAGAGGGCGCTTTAGGAAGCGCAACTATATACAAATGGGATATGGCCGCTCTCAGTCCTCGACCAGTGGGATTAAGGACGGCTGTTCACAGTCCTCAGCCTGTTAAGGGATGGGGACACACGGTTACAGTTCACTCTTTTGTCCCAACGGGGAACATATTTTAAGCAGCAACAGTTTTTTTGGTACCCCTACGGGCAACTATATACAGTCTCTTCTCTACCGTACTCAACGACGGCGTCCTCCTCCTGCTCTTTCTTTGGATTCAGTTTCTGTTTCAGACCCGTCCGGGTCCTCTTGCTCCTCCTCACACCGCAGCTCCTCCTCCGTCAGGCGATGCACATGGAGGGCGTAGGGTCCTTTGGCACACTTGTGCCGGGTGAAGGTGACCTCATCACCCAGGTAAAGGTCACGACCTCTGTGTCCCTCCGGCAGATGGCTTTCTACGTCTCTGCGGGTCACAAAGACGTCGCCGGGGGTATGATGGTCTCTAATGAAGCCCCACCCATGCTGCATGTTGAATTTTATCACAGTCCCGGTGACACGGGGACCATGAGCTGCACGGGGTTTCCTCCTGGTCCGGTTCTTCTGCTCCGCGCTCCTTATCTGTGCTTGCTGTTCCCGGACCCGCCTCTCTCTCCGCTCCCTCTCGAAGACCTCGAGCTGCTGGCGGCAGCACTCTGCACGCTCCGCTGCGGCCGCCCGAGTCTCCTGAGTGAACCCCATGAGGTCTTCTCCAGTGGGGTCCCACTCGAACTGTGCCTCCTCCAGCGGGGGCGAGGTCCTCCTTGCGGGCTTCGGAACCGGAATCAGGGGCTCGCACATGGGCCTTGCTCTCTGGAGTTCCAGCTGAATATACTCCTGGGGCCATACAAAGGGCTGCCCATCCGGGCACGTATGCTGGGCGAACAGGTCCTCACCCAGGTGCGGTACTTTAGGTGCTATGGGCGCTGTGGTGGTAGCGGCGCCCGGGTTGACCAGGCCTTGCGACCAGGCTTGGGGCACGCTAAAGGAAAAGGGCACCGTAAGAACGGCGGCGCCCGTGGTTACTCGGCCCTGCGACCAGGCTGGTGGCTCCGCGGAGGTAGGGGGCGCTGTTGGAATGGCGGCGCCCGGGGGTACTAGGCCTTGCGACCAGGCCGGTGGTATTTCCTGCTTGGCCACGCTCGAGGTCGAGGCGTGTGACGTCACAGGGGTCGCGGCCGCGGTTTCCGGTTGAGGCCTAGTCGGCGGCGGTGACGATGCAGCGACGGGCACGGCAGGGGGAATTTCGGGCTCTGCGACGGGGAGCTGGGGCAGGCACGCGGTTTCCCGGCTCGGGGTAGAGACGTCCCCTTTACCTGCCTCCGTCCGTTCAGCTCCCTTCTCGGCGCCGTCTCCTGCCTTCATTCCTCCTGCGCCATCCTCAGAGGCGGTCTGTCTCCTCGTCTCGGGCGGCGTGCTCCGCTGACGGGTTCCGGTCTGCTGGGCCATCTCTCGGCTCCACTCCGCCAACGTCTCCCGCTGCACCCGGGCCATCCTCCGTGCGAGGCCCTCCAGCGCGGTCTGTGCACGCTCCCGGTCTCGGGGGAGCTGTGCTAGGATCTCCAGCAGGCCTTCTGGAGTGGCGACCTGCAACAGGCTCCTGACCACTGGGTCGGTGCTGCCTGACTCTCCCTCCATCTCCGGGTAGGCTCTCTCTGGACTCTCTTCCAGACGTCTTGTCTCCGGGTGCGCTCTCTCCAGACTGCTCCAGGCGACACCCATCTTTGTTCTCTTCTTCTGTCTCCGCCCACATCGAGGGTGGTCCCGGGGCAACTTCAGTTCCAGGGGCAGTTCTCTTACGCTGATGGACACTTCCAGCATCACAGTCTCTGTTGGTGGGCGCGGTTTCCGCTTTTGGCGCCATTCTTCGACCTGGCCCACGATGGGAGGTGGCCTTTTGCCACCCTCTGGCACGCCCATAATGGCGTCCGCTCTTCCAAGGCGGGAAATCTTCGGAAATGGCGGGAATCGTCTCCCAGTGGCGGGAAACTCCATGGATGGCGGGAAAAAGCTGCAAATGGCGGACAACCGGCGGGAAACGACCTGTGATGGGGCCCGATGGCGGGGACCCTCCGGAACCGGCAGGAGACTTCTTTTTAAGGTAACGATGAACTTTTCTTCAGGCACGCAGTACCCGGTTGTTGCGGGCACGTAATCCTGCCGACTACGCCAAAGTTGACGCGCCCCCTGGGCCAGTGCTGTTAGGGATACCCGGAGACGGATCAGATGGGGGTTGTAGTCTCCGAGTGGCTGTGACCCGGTCCGTGCCCAGGGTGTCAAACTCAGTGTGTGGCAGTCCTTATAGATGTTACTAGATGTTCTTTTATGTCGACTACGCCACCCGTTGATTTGCGGTCACTACGGCCGCCGCTGCAGCAGGGTCCGCTGAGGCTGGTGGTGTGTGTGCAGCTTTGGGTAGTATAACCCCCAACGGGAGGGGTATAGCCTCAGGGGGTCAGCCGTGGAGGATGGTGGTTGTGAAGGTGCAGCAAAGAGACTCAGAGGCATAAAATGCAGTTCCAGGGTTTTACTTACTGGTGTTGCTCGGGTCACTGTGTACAGCAGTGACCACCCGAGCCGTGCTGCGTCCACCAGGTCCTGGACTCGGTCAACTCCCAGGCAACTCCGGAGTGTGGTCCTGAGCTCCTTTCTGTCTCTCCCTTCTTCTAGCCGTTCCCACCAGGGATCCACCTAAGTCCGGCTCCCTCGGGCCTCTTGTTGGTCAAGCCTCCTCTGGGCTCCCTGACCCTATTCTTGGTCTGCCTTCCGGGTGGATTTAGTGGGTGATCGTGGCAGATCCTGCCCACGACCTCCGGTTCCTGGCTAAGGTGTGCTGTAGCCTCTGCCAGCTTGGGATCCGGTACCCTGTTGCCGACCCTTCACCCTATTAGCTCTCTTATGGGCTCTTGGGGTCCCCTCTGCGCCTCTGGGTCTCTCTCTCTTCTCCTCTGCTCTGCTTCTCAGGCTCTCAGACAGACTGTCTGACTGACTGACTGTGGCTGACTGACTGACGTCTCACAGACTGACCCTGATCTAAGATGGTGCCCACCTTATATACTCCCTCTATGTGTGAGCCCAGGTGACCAGCACCCAATGAGCTCCTAGCTTTACCCAGGCTGCTCCCCCTATCTGCCCCTACACTACTGGGATGTTCCACCCCCCCTCCCACTCCAGCCAGGAACAGACACTGTCGTACCTGCACATATACTGGTGGGAGTACCATCGGTCTGTTCCCCGGAAATGGGATGTGTGTAGTGCATGCAGCTAACTGAGCTCAGTTCCACACTCCATCCTTACCCGGGAGTGGAATACCACACCTCTGGCTTGAGGCGTAATACCCCTGTAGCAGCCGAGTCCTCAGGGTGCTACACTTATTTTCCACCAAAATTTGAAAAAAATTTCTTTCCAAATCGGACAATGTGATTTTCAGGATTTGTTTTCTAATTTTGTCTCTCGCAGTTGAGGTCTACCTATGATGTCAATTACAGGCCTCTCTCATCTTTTTAAGTGGGAGGACTTGCACAATTGGTGGCTGACTAAATACTTTTTTCCCCACTGTATGATAAAACTGCCACATGGAACAAAAAACAATAAAATTAAAAAAAACACTGATCGAAATCGATCCATATTTATTGTCCGCCAAAAAAGGCCATTTAAATAACACCTTAAAAAGGGAATAGGTCATCAGAACATGTCAAATTTTTATGTTAAATATATAAAAAAAAAAAAAAAGGAATGGCATTTGTATTGGCAAGTTTCATCTGAGTTTCAGACCAAAATTGGTCTTTGTGTTTTTAGTGTGGCTACCACTTGGTCCAAAAAAAACACATGGACATGTGAACAGTTCCATAGACTATAATATGTGCGAGTTATATCCGTGAAAAACACAGATAGAACTCATACATAAAAAAAACATGACGTCTGAATGAGTCCTTACTGAATGAGGGTGTTGATTGTCATTACAGAGGAGAACATAGAGGTTTATCCCGTGTGAGTGAAGAACGCATAAGCAAAGAGCAGCTGCCAAAAAGGTGAAGATGTGCCATAGCAGAAGCGAGATAATGGGCTCATTACTGACTATTGCCTCACCAAGAGGAATCTGAGTGCTGATGATGGAGTGTGAAGAGGAATGGCACACAGCTAGAGACTGGTGCCTTTGTGTAAGTGACCGAAACACAGTAAGAAGAGCGTGCAAATTGACAGACAAGAGCTCCTCCAGGGCATTTTTGCTAAGAAAGATGACTAAGGGGCTATGACAAGCACTGTGAGCGTGTGCTATAATGGATTGCGACAACATAGAAACTGAGCGAGAGTGAAGAAAGTGTTGCTAAGGAGATTGCCAGCAGCGTGTTACAAGGAAAAGTAAAGTGATGCTTGTGTCAGCTGCCTATTGCTTTATACCAACTATTAACCTCTGTAACTATCAAGCTTGTTGCCTCCCTGTAAGTAAAGTTGTTGATCTGTAATGTGTATGCGCCTGCATTCCTTCTGCCCTCATTTGGGGAGGTACCACTGTCACTAGGGGATATTGTATCCTATACTCTTAAAAGAAACAAAATATGTTATATAAGGGCCACCTCACATTATACAATAAAGAAACCAACATGCCTAAAAGCAAAAAAAATAGGAATTATTCCTACCGTTAATTACGTTTCCAGGAGTCCATCATAACGGCACGACAGGAGGAGTTAAGTCCTCTGTTCCTCTAGGGGCAGGAAACACATGAGAGGTTAACCCCCCCCCCCATCACACCCTCAGTGTTAGTACTAATTACCAAACCAGGATGGATGCAACTCTATTTTATTATATACATATACCAATGTTACATTCACATTAATGTCAAGAGCAGGGGCGGGAAATATGGTGCCGTTATGATGGACTCCTGGAAACGTAATTAACGGTAGGAATAATTCCTATTTTACCAGTACGTCCATCATAACGGCACGACAGGAGACATACCAAATCAAAAGAAATGGAACATTTAGGGCGGGACTACTGCCTGAAGGACTTTACGGCCATAGGCTAATTGTTGACTGGGCAATACATCCAATTTATAATGTTTACTAAATGTGGATATATTGCACCAGGTTGCTGCCTGGCAAATTTGGCCCACTGACGCTCCAGCTTTCTCTGCCCAAGAAGCGGAGATTGCCCGAGCAGAATGAGCTTTAAGGGAAATTGGTGGATCCTTCCCCTCAGATTCATACGCGAGGGCGATAGTCCTTGTCAACCACGTTGCTAGAGTCGGCTTAGAAGCTTTCTTGCCCTTATTCACACCCGAGAATTGCAGAAAAAGGTTTGAGTCTCTCCTCCAGGGGGCTGTGATTTCTATATACCGAATAATTGCCCTCCTGACATCCAAGGTATGGAAGGATTTTTCCTTTTCATTTTTGGGGGACTGACAGAAAGACGGCAGTATTATCTCTTGATTCAGGTTCGAACTGGACACCACCTTAGGGAGAAAGGAGGGATCCAGTTTAAGAACCAATCTGTCCTCCAGAATCTTAAGGTATGGGCCCAGAACTGAGAGGGTCTGGATCTCGCCTACCCGTTTCGCTGTAGTAACTGCCACAAGAAAGGCTGATTTCATAGAAAGCAGGTCTACTGATGTTTCTTCTAGGGGTTCAAAGGGAGACTTACATAAAGCCCTCAACACCAGGTTCAGATCCCACGGCGGTACTAGACGCCTTATCGTGGGTTTTAAACGAGAAGTTGCTTTTATGAACCTTGATATCCATGGGTGGTCTATTAAGGAGTAGTCCAAAAAAGCACTTAGGGCCGAGATATGAACTTTTAACGTATTTGGCCTCAGACCCTTATCAAATCCCTCTTGGAGGAAATCCAATATCGTTGGAATATTGGGGTGAGATGAATTTCCCACAGACTGACCTGCAAAGCTACAGAACTGTTTCCAAATCCTAGTATAGATGGCTGACGTTACTGGTTTCCTACAGGCTTGTAGAGTTGTAATTACCCGATGGGAAAGGCCCTTAGAGGCTAGGATTAGGATCCGCCTCTCAGGTTCCATGCTGTCAATTGGAGGAATTGGATGTTCGGATGTAACAAGGGACCCTGCAATAGAAGATCTCTCCTGGCTGGGAGTCTGAATGGGAGATCCACCGCCATCCGGTGTAGCAGAGGGAACCAGCTCTTCTTGGGCCAGTAGGGCGCTATCCGAATAAGAGCTCCCCTCTCATGTTGGATTTTCCTTAGTACTCTTGAGATGAGAGGGACTGGAGGAAAGGCGTACACCAGTTTTGTTCCCCACGATTGAGAAAGGGCATCTATTCCTTCTGGGCTGTCGGCTGGGTCCAAGGAAAAAAAGCGCTGCAGCTTCCTGTTTTTTCTTGTTGCGAACAGGTCTATGAACGGGGTGCCCCATCGTTGAATGATTTGATGAAACACCTCTGGATTCAGCTCCCAATCTGAGGGACCAACTCTTGCTCTGCTGAGAAAGTCTGCTACCACATTTTCGGACCCCCTTAGATGAATAGCCGATATTGAAAGGACATTTCTCTCCACCCAGTAGAAAATTCTTGACGCCAAGGATTGTAACCATTTTCCTCTTGGACCTCCTTGTCGACGAAGAAAAGCAATGGTGGTGCTGTTTAGTGTTGAGTGAACATGCTCGACACTGCTCGGTACTCGCCCGAGCATCACGCTACTCGGGATGTTCGGCGAGCACCGAGCATTTCCGGGTTACTCGGGCGGGAGCTCGGGTCTCAGCCCTGCATGTTTGGCGCTCTTTACAGAGCCAATGAACATGCAGGGATTGCCAGCCAGTCACTGTAATGCTGCAGCCATGTTGGTTGTGGGCATTACAGTGATTGGCTGGCCGCACAGCGTCACCTCGAGTATTTAAAACGGGGCGCCGCCATCTTGGACACAGTCGCTCCGGATTAGACAGTGTAGGGACAGCGCTGCTGATTTAGGGAGAGATATAAACTGCAAAATAATTAGTGTAGGGTCTGTAAAGGCTGCCAGAACAAACAAACAGTCCTTTTCAGGACTAATATCCATCCCAGATACCAGGCAGGCAGGCTGTATATGAGACACAGTGGTTATACCAGCAAAAGCATTACAGTCCTGTGTGCTCCTGTTGCTGAAATTGCTGGACTTAGCACCAGGTGTCGGGGGCCAGGAAAAATCCTTTTTTTTTTTCATCTAAATCCTCCTTTTTTTTCCCTCCTTCACACTGTACAAATACCCGTCTTATTAACCTTTTGGTGTGTCCCCCCCCCCCCCCAAAAAAAAAAGCGTGTCTCTGATTTTTCAGACACAAATATAACTGTTGAAAATAGTCTGGTGTAGGCTAGAGAAACAGAAGTGTTGTTTTGCACTTCCACGGTTCAACCTCTGTATTATCCATTTTGGGCCATTTGTATCTAAAAAAAAAAACAGTTTGAGTGTGTCGCTCACTGTTCAGCCGCAAATATCTCTATTTAAAAAAGTGTGGTATACCCCAGTAAACAATAACTGTGGTTTTGCCATCCCACGGTAAAAAATCTCTATTATTCAGGTTTTGGTAGTTTTTTCCGTAAAGAAAAACAGTAGTGTCTCCTGACTGTTGTGACACAAAAATATATCTGTTGAAAATAGTCTTGTGTAGGCCCGACATCCCAGTGTGGTTTCGCAGTTCCACGGGTCAAATCGCTGTACTATCCAGTTTTGGGCCTTTGATATCTAAAAAAAAAAGCAGTTTGAGTGTGTCGCTCACTGTTCAGCCGCAAATATCTCTATTTAAAAAAGCGTGGTATACCCCAGTAAGCAATAACTGTGGTTTTCCTCTTCCACGGTTCTAATCTACTCTTTATTACCCTTTTTCCATTGATAGTGCAAGTGTAAGCTATTTTACTTCATTTACAATGGGCAAGGCGCGTGGCAAGGGACGTGGAAGTGGACGTTCTGGTGATGGTTCGTGCAGAGGACGGGGCCGTGGCCAAGGTGAAAATGTGCCACAACCAACAGCCACATCTTCTCGCTCCCACTTCTTGACCGAATTACTAGGGAAGCACAGAACAACACCAGTATTGAGAACTGATCAGTGTGAACAGGTTATTAATTGGATAGCAGATAATACTTCCAGTTACCTGGGCACCACCACCTCTGGTCTGTCTTCCACACGGTCAACTCTTAGTAGCCATGAGTCTCGACCGCATACTCCTCCTCACCCTGATGCTCCTTCCTCCCACCATGCCGAGTGTCGTCAGACAGCAAGTGATCCCACACTTGGACACTCTGAAGAGCTGTTCACTGGTCCATTTCCATATTTGGGCCCCTCGCCTGATACGCTTGAAGTGGTGGAAGAGGAGATCCCATGTTGCGATGCCCAAATATTTGAACAGCCACGGCCACAGGAAGTCGACGTTGGCAATCTGTCACAAGAGGTGGACGATGACGAGACACAATTGCCAGGAAGTGAGGAGGAGGATCGTGGTGCGCAAGTGGAAGAGGAGGAGGTGGTGGATGATCTAGTAACTGACCCAACGTGGAAGGACATGCAGAGTGAGGCCAGCAGCACACAGGGAGAGGGAGGCAGAGTACCCCAACAGGCAGGAAGAAGCAGTGTGGTGGCCACAGACAGAAGGCAGGCAACCGTTCCCCGTAACACCAACACGAGGGATGTTGCCAGTACAAGCGGTAGGTCTTCCAGAGTCTGGAATTTTTTTAAAGACTCTGCTGATAACCCCAAAAAGGCCATATGTTCCACCTGCCATGCCAGCATCAGCAGGGGTGACAAAACTACCAGCCTGACCACCACCAGCATGATCAGGCACATGGCAGGAAAGCACCCGACTTTGTGGGGCGAAACCCAGGGTCCACGACCAGTGTCAGCGGGTGTCACCACTGCTTCTTCCACTGTTGTGCGTGCAATAGAACCCCCTGTTGTGTGTGCAAGGCAATCCCCTGTCCATACTGCATGTAAAGATGCCCCCTCCTCTCAGTCTTCACTTGTAATGGCAGTTTCTCAAGAAACATCATCAACGTCCACATCCACGTCCCACCGCAGCGTTCAATTGTCCATATCCCAGACCTTTGAACGAAAGCGGAAATTCGCAGCTAATGCCCCACAGGCCACAGTCCTAAATTCGCACATTTCACGACTGCTTGCATTGGAAATGCTGCCTTTTAGGCTGGTGGAGACGGAATCCTTCCGCAATCTTATGGCGGTGGCCGTCCCTCGGTACTCGGTCCCCAGCCGACACTATTTTGCCCGGTGTGCTATCCCCGCACTACACAAGCACGTGTCCCAAATCATCTGCCGTGCCCTCAACAACTCAGTTACTGGGAGAGTCCACCTGACAATGGACACGTGGACAAGTGCTTGTGGCCAGGGACGGTACATCTCTCTGACGGCACACTGGGTAAACATAGTGGAAGCTGGGACCCAGTCGGACCTTGGGACGGAACACATCCTCCCCACACCGAGGATTGCGGGCCCTATGTCAGTCAGAGTTGCCCCCACAGTGTACAGCTCCTGCGCATCCTCCTCCTCCTCCTCCTCATGTTCAGCCTCCATCTCAGATATCACCACATCAGTTACAAGCTGGAAGCATTGCAGTACTGCCTCCGCCAAGCGGCAACAGGCTGTGCTGAAACTCATAAGCTTAGGTGATAAACCACACACTGCTTGTGAGTTGTGGACAGCTGTGAAAGAGCAGGCAGATCTGTGGCTGAGACCGCTGAACCTACATCCCGGCATGGTCGTGTGTGACAATGGCCGTAACCTGGTGGCGGCTCTGAGGTGAGGTGAGATCACACACGTACCATGCCTGGCTCATGTGCATAACCTCGTGGTTCAGCCCTTTCTTAAATCGTACCCCGAGTTGCCAGATCTGCTCGTGAAAGTACGCCGCCTGTCAGCTCATTTTCACAAGTCGGCTACAGCTTCCGCCGCCCTTGCTGTGTTGCAGCAGCGTTTGCAGCTTCCGGCACACCGACTGGTGTGTGATGTCCCCACACATTAGAACTCTACCCTCCACATGTTTCAAAGGATTTGTGAGCAGAAGAGAGCAGTTGTGGAGTACCAGCTGCAACAAGGCCGTCGATATTCAGGTCAGACTCCACACATAAGACCTCAGGAGTGGACCTGGATGTCTGACATATGTACCATCCTGACAAACTTTGAGGAGGCCACCAAGATGGTGAGTGGCGATGACGCCATCATTAGTGTCAGCATTCCACTTGTCTGTCTTTTGCAACGCTCTCTGCAGAGAATTAAAGAGGAGGCATTGCAGCCAGAGTATGATGAGATGGATCAAGAAGCCATAGCGGGCGATTACACACAGCCCAGCCTCATCTCATCCCAACGTGCATTGGGGGACAATCAGGGAGAGGAGGAGGAGGAGGAGGAGGAGGAAGAACAGGAGCTGCTATCATGCGTTGTAGACGGTAGTACCTGTACAAGTGTCGTACCGTCGGTTCAGCGCGGGTGGCCTGAGGATAGGGGGGAGGAGGAAGAGGAGGAGGAGGAGGAGGAGAGCATGGTCAGTCGTCATCTTGGTGAGGACACGGAAATCTTGCCAGTTACCAGTCTGGCACGCATGGCTGACTTTATGTAACGCTGCCTTAACCGTGACCCTCGCGTTGTCAAAATGTTGGGTGACAGTCATTACTGGTTGGTGACACTTGTAGACCCCCGCTACAAGGAGAACTTTCACTCTCTTATTCCTGAGGTGGAGAGGTCTACAAAAATGGGGCAATACCAGAAGGCCCTTGCTGCAGAACTCTTAAAAAAATTCCCATCTGAACACGCTAGCGGCAGAGGTCACAGTTCGTTGCCCAACCAAGGCGTACAGGCGAGAGAGATGCAACTCCAATCCAGCAGAGGCAGGGGAACACTGTCAACGTTCTGGGACAGTTTTCTGTCACCCGCCCACCTTACAGGCCCTGAGGCGCGGGGTACTCTCACAAGGAGTGGAAAGTTTCAAAAGATGGTGAGGGAGTACCTTGCCGATCGTACCAGCGTCCTCCTTGATTCCTCTGTGCCTTTTAATTATTGGGTATCCAAGCTGGACACTTGGAATGAACTCACTCTGTACGCCTTGGAGGTCCTGGCCTGCCCTGCCGCTAGCGTGTTATCGGAGCGTGTTTTTAGTGCCGCTGGGGGAATTATAACTGATAAGCGCACTCGCCTGTCAACTGACAATGCTGACAAGCTGACCCTTATCAAAATGAACAAGGGCTGGATTGGGCCAGACTTCTCATCACCACCAAATGACAGCAGAGTAACATAAAGTCAAATCCACTGTGTTATTTCGGGAGGTGTATTCACATGCACCGCTTCACACCCACACATGGGTATACGCTTCCTCGTTTCGGCTGTTTAATCTTCTTCTCCTTATCCTCAGCCTCCACCACCACTATACCACCAGGGTGCCAGCATTGCAAGTTCCTCCGTCCTTATTTTTGGCAGCTTTTGCTTGCAAGGCATAAGCAAATACTATGGGACACCCACTCCCCAATAATGGGACTTATGTTTGTAATATGCTGTACTGCATGGCTCTTGTAAGGGGCATTGCAAGTTGCTCCGTCCTAATTTTTGGCAGCTTTTGCTGGGAAAGCATAAGCAAATACTATGGGAGACCCACTCCCCAATAATGGGACTTATGTTTGTAATATGCTGTACTGCATGGCTCTTGTAAGGGGCATTGCAAGTTGCTCCGTCCTAATTTTTGGCAGCTTTTGCTTGGAAAGCATAAGCAAATACTATGGGACACCCACTCCCCAATAATGGGACTTATGTTTTTAATATGCTGTACTGCATGTGACGCGCCCCCTGGGCCGTGTGTACACGTGTGTGGGATACCCGGTGCCGGGTCTCTGGGGTCTGTAGTCTCCGTGGCGGTGACCCGGTCCCGTGGCTCAGGCTGGTCAAACCAGTGGCAGTCTTTCTTAGGTTTTGAGGTTAATTGTCCGACTGCGCCACCCGTGGATTGCGGTCAGGGAGTACCACCGCTGCGAGGCAGACCGCTGAGGCTGGTGTTGTGTGCGCAGCATAGAATGGGATAACTCCCCTCGGGAGGAGTATAGCCTCAGGGCAGTGAGTGTGGATGATGGGGGTGATGGTGCACGAGCGCAGCAGGAATGTCTCAGAGTCTTTGCAGTGCAGTTCAGGGTCTTTACTGATGATTATAAGGTAGACCCTCCCGGGAGTACTGGCTAGCATAAGAGGCCTGGTCAGTCTGTGAGCCGTCAGAAGTTCCCCTGGCCAGGTGGAGTTGTAGGCCTCCCCGTCTGTTTGCACTCTTCCTGGCTACCTTGCTGTAAGCGTGTAGAAGTAGGCCACGTCCCTGAGTGTACCGTGTAGTGCTCACCCGTATGGCTGGTGACTTGGGGCCTTCTGTTAGCCTCCGCTCCACGACGGCGGTGCTGGTCCCTTGCTTGTGACTGAGCCTCCGGGCTTCTATGGCCAGAGGACCTGAAATCCCCTGCCGGCTGGTTTCTGCTGCTGGATATATAAGTCCTCACAGCTTCGGACTCCTGTGTCCGGTTCCTATTGTCTTCTTCCAGGGCGAGCTCTGCTCAGCTTCCAGCCCCAGGTCTTTAGCTCCTAGCTCCTACAGAGCTCCTTGCTGTTACTTTCCCTTGCTCTCACTCTGACTCTGACTGTTCTCTGACTCACTCAACCCCGCCCAAGATCCAGTTTATAAGGGCAGAATTCTCCCCTCCCAGCATTGGGGCAGGAGGATGTTGCATGTTTAAGGGATCCTGACCAGGAAACCTCCCACTTGCTCTCTGACGTAATATCTCTATTACTGTGGTGACCAGACCCCTGGGGTGCCACACATGGCTCTTGTAAGGGGCATTGCAGTTCCTCATAATTTTTGGAAAGCCTTCCATTCACTGCTTCGCCCAACAGTGCACGGGAGACCCAGTTGCTATAAATGGAAAAAAAGGTTTAGTTAACGCCCTCTGACCTCCATGTCATTTCCAAGGGGCATTGGAGTGGCTCGAAATTTTTGGTAGCCATTGCACTCACTGTATGCCCTATAACTGTGTAGCCGAACCGCTCCTTTTGTTACAGAAACATATCCTACAAGACATATCTGGTTGACTGGCCTGACATTGATGTGAATGGTCCCTGTTCCTCCTGCTCTTTCTCCTTTGCCACTACCTCATCCATCATTTATCACCTGAAGCTTTGTTTTAACGGGAGTCATAGAACTTGGATAGTAGCAGGAAAACATCCAGCAATCCTCGGAGGAGGTAGGATATGCGCCAAAACGCTGACCACCTCAGGCCTAGCCGCTACTACATACATGCGCTTGCATTACAACAAAACAAAGCAGATGCTAACTTCTATCATCCTCATCATGCTCCTCACCTTGGCACGCTCAACTCCCCTGATGGAGAAGTCAGGGCCCACCGGAGGAGTCTGATAGTCCGGTGGGCTCGGCCAATGCTGCCCTAAAGCAGGCCAGGCTAAGAAAAGTGTGGGAAAGGTTACCGGGACAAATAGGGGTGGCTGGGGATCGAGTATGGACACCCGGCCACCCCCTGGAGGCTGGGGAGCAAGCGGGGACACCCGGCCACCAGGCGGCTGGGGACTGAGTATGGATACCAGGCCGCCGACACAGCCATGGCGTGGTGGCCAGATTCCGCCTCCACATGCCTAAAAGGCCCAATTTAAAGTGCAAGCAAGCAGTATGGTATTGCAGCCTGGGGGTGGGTGGGTGGCAGGCTGCATACTTGCGCTTGCATTGCAAGGAATGGGAGAGGTACAATTGAACACTGCCCTGGGACAAGGACTTGAATGGGGATAGTTGCAAGTCTGCAACGACAGGTGCAAGGTGGGAGGCATGTACCATGAACAGGGGTTTGGCATGCACACACTAGGCTCTCCTTCCCACTAAATGCACTGGGGAGGGCACAGGTAATGTTTTGGTATACGCGCTTAATCTTATGTATAAGGCACACCAGGACAAATATGGGCGGCTGGGGACTGAGTATGGATATCTCGCTGCCGAAGCAGCCATGAGGTAGTGGCCAGCTTCGGCCTCCTCCAAACTAAAAGGCCCCATTTCAAGTGCAAGCTAGCAGTATGGAATTGCAGTCTGGGGGTGGGTGGGTGGCAGGCTGCATTAAAAGAAAACATAGCAGATGCTAACTTCTGTCATCATCATCATGCTCCTCACCTTGGCACTCTCAACTCCACTGATGGAGAAGTCAGGGCCCACCGGAGGAGTCTGGTTCTCTGGTGGGCTCGTCCAATGCTGCCTAAAGCAGGCCGGGCTAAGAAAAGTGTGTGGGGGGATGTTCCAAGGAGAAATAGGGGCGGCTGGGGACCGTGTGTGGACACCCGGCCGCGGGGCGGCTGGGGACCGAGTATGGACACCCGGCCGCCGGGCGGCTGGGGACTGAGTATGGATTCCAGGCCGCCAACACAGCCATGACGTGGTGGCCAGATTCCGCCTCCACATGCCTAAAAGGCCCAATTTCAAGTTCAAGCAAGCAAGTAGTATGGTATTGCAGCCTGGGGGTGGGTGGGTGGCAGGCTGCATACTTCCGCTTGTATTGCAAGGAATGGGAGAGGTACAATTGAACACTGCCCTGGGACTAGAACTTGCATGGGGATAGTTGCAAGTCTGCATCTTCTGATGCGGTAAAGATCACTTATGATGGGCACACTTTTAGACAGTGACCTGGGAGTCAGAGATGCTTCCAGGGGTCTTGCCCATGCTGTTCCCTTGTCTTTTCAGCACTTTATGCATGTGTCACACAGCACATGGCCAGATAAGGTTGTAAAGTGTTAAAATGACATTTCACGGTGAATGCATTTGTCATAGTTGAAAGCAATACAAAAGTGCAAAAATGCATAAAAATGCTACTTGTGAACATAGCCGAAGGTGTGGAGGAGTATTTTTGTTTTTGGTCATTTATTTTAACTTATACACAAGTCTTTACCCTGGAAAGGATGTTCCTAAACATATTTCACAGGAAAAAAGTTTCACTTTCGTTTTTGAACGTTTTATTGTGAGCCCGTAAAAGTGGCTTAATACCTCTGACCACTTTGTTGACAGCAGTGACCTGGGGGTCAGAAATGCTTCCTGGGGCGAGCCCCATGCTGTCCCCATGTCATTTGAGCACTGTCACTATCGTTTTGGGCACTTGTTAGGCTTTTAAAAGACTGCCGGGGGTGCCACCGCAAAAATGCTCGAGTCTCCCATAGACTAACATTGGGCTCGTTGCTCGGGTCGAGCACCCGAGTATCACGGCGAGCTCGGCCCGAGCTTCGAGCACCCGAGCATTTTAGTGAACGCTCAACACTAGTGCTGTTGTCTGAGAAAATTTTTACATGATTTCCTCTGAGCAAATGCTGACATCTTTGAAGAGTCTCCCAGACCGCCTTTAGCTCCCTGAAATTTGACGACCTGTGTTGTATCTCCTTGGGCCACATCCCTTGTAGATATCTGTTTCCTATGCTTGCTCCCCAGCCTTTTTGGTTGGCATCCGTATGGATCTGTATTGAAGGAAGAAGGATCCAGTCTACTGCGTTTTCCAAGTTTGAAAGGTCTGTCCACCAGGAAAGGGAGTTTTTTAGCTCTCTTGACAGTCTCATTTTCTTGTCTAACCCCGATGGTCGTTTGTTCCAAACTGACAGGATCGACTTCTGTAATGGCCTTGAATGGGCCTGTGCCCATTTCACGCTTGGAACGCATGAGGTCATCAGTCCTAAGATATGCATGGCGTATCTGATTGAGGTGGTCTTCCGTTTCTCGAAGTTGTAAATTTCCAGTTTTATTTTTTCTCTTTTCTCCTGGGGCAAGGAGGACTTTTGAAGACTGGAATCTAAGAGTACCCCCAGAAATATTTTTGTAGTACTTGGATGGAGGCTTGATTTTTCCCAATTGATGTTCCACCCCAAATATTACAGGGTTTCGATAGTATGCTCTTGTTGACTGAGAAGAAGAGACTCTGACTCTGCCACCAACAATATATCGTCCAGGTAAGGGGTGATTATAATCCCCTGTGTTCTGAAGAAGGCCGCTACTTCTGTCATAACCTTTGTGAATATTCGGGGGGCCGAGGACAGACCGAAGGGTAGGCAAGTGAATTGAAAGTGATGTACTGTGTCCTCCTGCTCTAGAGCGAACCTTAGGTATTGCTGTTGACTTGGGTGAATTGGAACATGGTAATATGCATCCTTGAGGTCTAGGGTGCACATTACTGATCCCTTCTCTATCAATGGAATGCTGGATTTTATAGTTTCCATTTTGAACCTTTTGTATTCCACCCACTGGTTTAAGGGCTTGAGGTTTATAACCGTACGGCGTTGGCCCGAGGGTTTTAACACCGAGAAAAGGGAGGAATAATGGCCTAAACCCTGCGCTGAAGGGGGGACCTGTTTCACCACGTGTAGGGATTGAAGGACTAATATATCCTGCCATAGACTTTTGAGATCTACGGGGGAGTGAGGACGAGTGATTTGGAAATGACGAGGGGGGGGCATGGGAGAAGTCTATTTTGAAACCTTCCCCTAAGGAACGTAGGATCCATTGATTTTTTGCAATGGACGCCCACTTGTCCTGAAAGAAAAGAAGCCTGCCCCCTACTCCAATGGCGTCATGGTCTAGCTGGGGCTCCAGAGGCGACCTGATCTGCTCTGTCCTTTCCTCCCTTCCTGTAAGACCATCTAGCCGTCTTACCCTTACCCCTGTAATCACGTTTAGGGGATCGACGGGGTCCACGAAAGGGCCGGTATCTTTTAACCCTATCTTCGGGAAATCCTTTTTTCTTGTCAGATGCTCTTTCTAGGATCTCGTCCAACACTGGACCAATGACCCGAGCACCCGAAAAGGGAATTGAGCACAGTTTATTCTTTGAGTGGCTATCCCCCGACCACGTCTTTAGCCATATCGCCCGTCTAGCTGTATTAGATAATACGCTACATCTAGCTGCGAATCTGACCGATTCGGCCGAGGCATCAGCCATGAATTGCGTTGCCAGCTTTAACATGGGAAGAGAGTCTGATAGCATCTCTACAGGGGAGTCCGACCTAATTTGATCTGACAGCTCGTCCAACCAAAGGCACATGGATCTTGCCACTGAAGTGGCAGCGATATTTGACTTAATTATGGCTGCTGAGGCCTCCCAACTCCTCTTGAGCATGCTCTCTGCCTTCCTATCCATTGCGTCCTTGAGGCTAGACGAGTCCTCAAAGGGGATGGATGTTTTCTTAGCCACTTTCGCTATTGGAACATCTACTTTAGGGATTTCCTCCCAAAGTTTGATGTCCTCCGGATTGAAAGGAAGACGGGATTTAAAGTCTCTTGGCACAATGAGTCTTTTCTCCACTTCTTTTCGCTATTGGAACATCTACTTTAGGGATTTCCTCCCAAAGTTTGATGTCCTCCGGATTGAAAGGAAGACGGGATTTAAAGTCTCTTGGCACAATGAGTCTTTTCTCCACTTCTTCCCATTCCTCCATAATCATTGATTTTAAATGCTCATTTACAGGGAACACTATTTCTCTGAGTTCTCAGACCTGCGACCATTTCATCTGGTCTGGAATGGGAGACCTGAGTATCCTCCAAGTTCATAGTACGCCTGACGGACTTTAATAGTTCATCCGTATGTTCCGTAGAGAAGACATATTTCTTTCTCTCTTGTGAGGGTAACTGAGAGAAGCGATCCTCATCCTCTTCCAGACTGTGCTCTGATGCGGAATCTGAATATTCTCCTTCCTCAGACACCTCTTCCATCTCCCACCTAGGTCTTTTCTGGCGAGGAGAGGGTTGAACTATTTGGGGTGACGGTTGTGTACAGGAAGGCATGAGGCTCGAGACTGTACTCTGGACCTCCTCACGTATCATAGATCTTATATCCGTCAAAAAGGAAGTTTTTTCTTCCTTTAGGAACTCGGCTATGCATTTTTTACACAGCCGCTTTTTATATGAGTCCTGAAGCTTTGTGTTGCAGTCTACACATCGTCTTGATTTTTTGGAAGAAGATCCAGACCTCTGGGTTCCTCTCTCCTAATCCATAAAAAAATATAAAAGGACACCGGAGATTTTACTATAAAAACCTGTCCTAGAATACTCTGATTTATCCAGAGAAGGGCCTAAGACTGTACTCACACTGCCCAGGGACTCTGAAGGGGCTTCTGACCGTGAAGGATTAGCTTCCATGGTGTCAGTGTGTGTGTGGCTGCGGTGTACCCTTTTATAGGGTCTTACCTGATCCAGGTGGTAGCCACGCCCCCAACGATAATTGCTATTCTTAATGCCCTGGAGGCTCACCACTGCCTCCGGGCACCTGTGCGTTCTGGATGCCGAAGCCCCTCTTCTCAATGCCGGAAGGAGAAGCGGCGTGCGCTCCACCCTGGAACGCACGCCGGCCAAAGCGGATGTCCGCTCTTCTGACTCCGCCTCCCGGCCGGAAGTCTCGCACTGCGCTCGGCGTGCGCTCCACCCTGGAACGCACGCCGGCCCCAAAGCGTTTGTTCCCTGATGACTCCGCCTCCCGCCGGAAGCCATACACCGCGCTCCTCCGTGGAGCGCACGCCGGCCCTTCAGCCGGTGGGATAGCGCAACGCTCAGAGCCCCCTGTCCGGGGGACACAGCGGCAAGCGGCGGTCTTCTGGCTGAGGGACCCCGCAAAGGGGTATCAGCATGGAACCTCTGGACTGAAGGAAGGGGAGAGTTCTCAGACCCCCCCAATCCCCCTGGCTCTCAGGTAACTTCTTATCTTCGGAGAACCTCTCCATAGCATCCTGTCCTGCTAGGGACAGGAAAAACACTGAGGGTGTGATGGGGGGGTTTTAACCTCTCATGTGTTTCCTGTCCCTAGAGGAACAGAGGACTTAACTCATCCTGTCATGCCGTTATGATGGACGTACTGGTAAAAAAAAACTTTCATCAGCATATCAGGTTAATATCAATTAATGCAATGTGTGTAAATTACCTTTAATATTTATTAAATACCTATCTTGTAAGTAGAACTTCATTTGGAAGTTTTAGGCCTCATTCAAATGTTAGTGAATTTTCTCTTTCACATAAAATGCTCAAAGTTTCATCAGAGTTTGGTTGGTTTCATAATTTTTTCTCAGATGTAAAAAAAAAACTGATATTGATTTCTGAAGCTTCTCATAATAAACAGTCCTTTAAAAATGGACAGCAAACAGATGACATCAGAGTGCTGTCCGATTTTTTCATTGACTTGCATTGGTGAATTTAATCCGACTCTCGGATCAAAATTTGACATGTGTGATTTTGTGCGGACCGCTCCGTGTGAAAAATACATGGACACGTGAATAACTCTGTTGACTATAATAGGTACTTGTGCCATCCGTGAAAACTAAGAACGCGTACAAGTAAAACGGACGTCTGGCTGATTGATAGTCCGGCTCTCGCAACGTCAACAGGAGCTTACTGCACATGCTCCACCCACTCTGAGGCAATGGCAGTAACTCAGGCAGGGAAAGCAGGTCACTGAGATAATTATGACCTGTCAGTCCAAGTCCGGAGGCTAGCCGATAACAGGGAGAAAATCAGGAGAGCTGCAAACCTGAATTCTGGATTTCTCTAAAACTTCCAAATGAAATTCTACAAACAAGGTAAGGGCTTTAAGGGGTTGTCCGGCCTTGGGGCACAAGTCTGCAGTCAATCTCTGTGACTGTAGACTTGTGAATCCTTACAGTGCGCGAGTTGTCTGGATGACAGCACCAGGAGGGTGCGTAACCGCAAGCATGTAATTTGCATACATGCGGTCACGTGCCAACTAGACTAGACTAGAATTGAGCTGCGCTGAATACACGTCTAGTCGGAATGTTTTGAAGTGCGCAAATTGCATACTATGACCACCAGCACCGGAGGATCTTGGCAACACGCGCACAAGTCTGGACAACCCCTTTAACACTCATGACATTAGTTAAGGGTGTTAAATCCTAATGTCACGTTGTCTTTAACAAATGATTCATTTTCAAAATAGATTTTATTACAACCGAAGACTTCAGAATAAAAAAAATCATTAAAACACTTTAGGAAGCGTGACAAATATATGGGATGATTTTGAGTAATCTAATGCGGAGTGCACCATCTAGTGGTACAACATGCTCATACAAAGATTTTCTCGTTTTCTGTGTCCCTAACATTAGTTTCTGGAATAGAGTTTAATTGCAGTGAAAAATAACACTCATCTATTTTAGCATACTTTCCAGCTCTGGAAGACAGGTGAGGACATGCATTGTGGCATGTAATACTGGTCTGTGTGATGCCCCCCACAGTGATCCCCAAAACTAGGCATTCCTCCACCATATCCCATACTGAATAGTGCGCTGGATAATAATGATAAAAGTACTACCACCAGCCCCCTTGCCATAACTAGCAGAGCAAATGCACGGGTCTGCTCCTGTACGCGCTGTGTAGTGACCTCCTTCTACTTGCTGCGCAATAGTCTCAGACGGTGCAGAGGTCACAGCCGCAGAGGCTGAATGGTGCAGCAGGGATACTCCCCATACTAGCCACCTATTATCTGCCTCCAGATAATTAATATAATTAAGATCAGGACATGCGGGCTACTTCTTGGTTCACCTTCCCAAGTGTGTGAATTTCCAGCCGGATTTGTAAAGGTTGGGAGATTAAATCTAGAAATATTTATGAATTATATTAATTTGTAAACTTTTGCAATAATCTCATCACGTTGAATCTCTTCCCAATCCCCTGCGTCTTAGCTCGCACGTTTCCAGTTCACCTTGCAGTCATATGCGAGAAATGACCATCAAGTAATGGTTCTGAATCACTATTATGGCAATTAATTATTTAAGAAATTATGTTGATCTTCCCCCTTATTACTTTCACAACCTGACATCTTCAGGGAGTTCTTCCCATTACATTTAAAGATACGGCTGCAGGGATTGACTTTCAATTCTGCTAAAAGAGCATTAGTGAGGTCGGGCGCTGATGCTGGGTGATAATGACTGCCAGCCAGGCATCCTCATCCCAACAGGGTTTAGGGTTTGGCACAAACAAGATCTTTCACACCAAACCACTTTAATTTTGATGTGATATTGTCCTGCTGATAAAGAAAATGTTCTCTCACGGTTGCCAAAAAGTTAACTGTTCAATGTTGGTATAACCGAGCCCAAACTTTGGTGATCACATCCAATTATTTCTACGTAACAAATGTTTCTAGATTTGGGTAGGAGGCATTCATGTGGCATCCTTAAGAGGGTCACCTTTAAGATTAAAATAATGAGTGTTGGGTAAGTGTATAAAGGGAATCTATAACCAGATTTTTGCTATGTTAACTAAGATTGGCACAATGTTGAGGCAGAGACCCGGATTCCAGCGATGTGTCACTTACTGGTCTCCATGTCGTCATTTAGATAAAAATCACTGTTTTCTCTGCTGCAGATTTAGCAGTGCTCAGAATGCTGAGCTCTGTAAAATCTAACACACAACACTGATTGACAACTTTTTGTGTATTTTGTGTATCATTGTTCCAGGCAAATTAAGTAGAATACACAATAGGATAGCATAAGGTCCCAAAGGGTTAGCCTTTTAAGTCACCGTATGGAATCAGTGGCTGAGTGAACATAATCTGGTTCGTCAAACACCCTATGAAAGGCAGTCATGAATGATGGTGCAACCCATGACGAAATGACTCCAGGTAAACAAAACATATTTTTCTACTGATCAGAAAAAAAAATAGCTGGGGACAAAGCTAAAAGTGTACAGTGCGTTGGTTCACAAATCTCTCATCAAAAAGGGCAGGAGTAGGTAAATGTGGAAATATTCCCCAAGCAGAATGGCCCAGGCAAGAATTAGGCTGTGGGAGGTGTTGAGGAGCTGAAAGGTGAAGCCATGAGAGTCCGAGGCAGCGAATCCATACAGGCTGAGAGATTGGTCACAGTCTGGGCAACCTCCTGCTGACTCCCAGTGAGTAGCATGACCAGTCCATATAAATCTTATGTATGCAGTGGACACGGTATTGATGCCAATGCACCCTTGGAATCCATGGCCTAAGTATTCTGATGAGGTTGGTTCACCAAGTCGAAGGTGACACGGGACAAGGGTGACGGCAAAGCGTTGAGGATCTGGACAACGGGCTATGCTGGATAGGAGGCAAACAATTGTTTAGTAAACCCTGGGAAGCCACATAGCTAGAAGTGTAGACAAATGGTTGAATGGCAGGTCTGAACAAAGTTGAAGAAATTTATAATTGGTGGAGAAAGTTGAACTTGATGTACTTAGGTCTTTTTTTCAACCAATGTAACTATGAAGATGAAAGTTGTAGTTTTGTAGATATAATTACAGCTTAATGTGAACAGTCTCCAGCTAGAAGTTCATAATCCATACAGCAGACAATGTGTTAAACAGCTGGTAGCGGTAGATGCTAAATACAGAAACATGGAGTTTTGCAGAGATGATTGCACCGCAATGTGAACAGTCTCTAAATAGTTCATAATGCTTACACTAGAAGATGGGTTGTCGAGCAGTGGATGCAGATTGCAGAGATCACAGAAGTTCACATAGATGATTGCAACATAATGTGAACAGTTAGCCATATACCGTACGTTCTAAATCAATGTAGTGCGAGACACTTTTTCCATCAAGTTAGCAACCAATATCTAAGCAAGCAATGTCTATAGCTGTTTAGATCAAAAGAAATTCCAGCTCAGTAATAAAATATATACATTTTATTAAATCCAAATATAAAAACAGAAATCAATAAAAAGACAGGGCAGCAACCTGCAAAGAGGGAAAGAATACATGCAAGTGATTATTAATCCCCATTAGAGCTATACACATCATATAAATCAAAATATGGCATATATAGGCACATTGATTAAATAACATATGTAAAAAGTGCAATATTAATAGAAAATGAGCAATATTATATATCTATAATATAACCGGGGATGCGTGTCTCTGTCTGAAGCCTTTATAGACTGCGCATGCGTGACACGCAGCCTGGCTCCAGACAGAAGCACGCATCCAGCCGTTACAGGTAAGAGGAGTGTATGGCGCCGGAGATCATGGTATGTGTAGGCACTGAACGCATACCACGATCTCCGGCGTCATACTTACCTGACCGGGAGGAGTGTTGCCGCGGCGCCTCTCTTCGCAGGACCGGGGCAGGAGTGAGGCGTCGGACCGGCGCATGCGCATAGCGCTATCCGGCGCCATTTTACTGAAGACACATTTGAAGTGTCTTCAGCAAAATGGCGCCGGACAGCGAGGTGCTTCGGCGCCGCACTCCTCCCCCGGCAGAACAGGACACAGCAGCGCTGGAGCACAGGGAAGAAAGGTGAGTATCAATGTTTATTTTTTTGTATGTGTGTACAGTGTGAAAGGGATGGGGGGGCCACACACACCAGGATTGGGGGGTGAGGGGACCATGCATACCAGGATTGGGGGGTGAGGGGTACCACACATCAGGATGAGGGGTACCATGCATACCAGGATTGGGGGGTGAGGGGACCATGCATACCACCAGGGTGAGGGGACCAAGCATACCAGGATTGGGGGGTGAGGGGTACCATACATACCAATATAGGAATGCGGGGCACCATGCATACCAGGATGAGGGGTGCCATGCATACCAGGATTGGGGGTGAGGGGTGCCATGCATACCAGAATAGGGGGTGAGGGGTGCCACGCATACCAGGATAAGGGGTGCCACGCATACCAGTATAAGATGGTGGACACAGGATGGGGGCAGCGCAAATACCAGGAGGGGGGCAGCACATACCAGCATGGGAGACCATATACCAATAAAAATGCTCGCCACCCGGGCGTAGAACGGGTTCAATAGCTATTACACACACTCAGATACACTTTCTATCCTAGATGAACAGTTTCCACCTGTAAAAAGTGCCCAAGTACAAAAGAAGTCATGAATATCCAAGTACCACCTACGTTCTTTGTCCCATTTGCCTTTTAAGAGTAATCCTACTCCGACTGGAGAGGAGATAGATATATATATATATATATATATGCATCTTCTATTAATGTTGCACTTTTTACATACTATAATGTTATTTAATCAATGTGCCTATATATGCCATATTTTGTCTTATATGATGTCGATAGCTCTAATGGGGATTATAATTCCTTTATTGCATGTGTTCTCTCTCTCTTTGCAGGTTGCTGCCCTGTCTTTTTATTGATTGTTTTTATATTTGGATGTAATAAAATGTACATATTTTATTACCGAGCTGGAATTTCTTTTGATCTAAACAGCTATAGATATTGCTGGATTAGGTAATGTGAACACTATCTAAATAGCAGTTTGCAATGCTTACAAAAGTCAATGGGTTAATCAGCAGGTCAGAGGCGAAGTAAATGCCAATTGCAGAACCCACAGGAGCTTGTAGAGAATATTGTAGCATAAGAAACTGGATATTGGCAAACTCCAAACAAACAGCAACTGAACACCACACTGACTGAATAATCAGACACACCGATGCGTCTACAGTCATGGCCAAAAGTATTGAGAATGAGACAAATAGTAATTTTTCCAAAGTTTACTGCTTCATTTTTTGTAATGGCAATTAGCATATACTCCTGAATGTCAAAGAGTGATCAGCTTAACAGCAATTACTGTACTTGCAAAGTCAATATTTGCCCAGAAAATGAACTTTAACCCCCAAAACACATTTCAACATCATTGCAGTCCTGCCTTAAAAGGAGCAGCTAACATCGTTTTAGTGATTGATCCATTAACACAGGTGTGGGTGTTGATGAGGACAGGGCTGGCGATCAATCAGTCATGATTAAGTAAGAATGACATCACTGGACACTTTAAAAGGAGGCTGGTTCTTGGTATCATTGTTTCTCTTCAGTTAACCATGGCTATCTCTAAAGAAACACGTGCAGCCATCATTGCACTGCACAAAAATGGCCTAACAGGGAAGAGTATCGCAGCTACAAAGATTGCACCTCAGTCAACAATCTATCGCATCATCAAGAACTTCAAGGAGAGAGCTTCCATTGTTGTCAAAAAGGCTCCAGGGCGCCCAAGAAAGACCAGCAAGCGCCAGGACCGTATCTTAAAACTGTTTCAGCTGCGGGATCGGACTACCAGCAGTGCCGAGCTTGCTCAGGAATGGCAGCAGGCTGGTGTGAGTGCTTCTGCACGCACTGTGAGGCGGAGACTCTTTGAGCAAGGGCTGGTTTCAAGGAGGGCAGCAAAGAAGCCACTTCTCTCCAGAAAAAACATCAGGGACCGACTGATATTCTGCAAAAGGTACAGGGAGTGGACTGCTGAGGACTGGGGCAAAGTCATTTTCTCTGATGAATCCCCTTTTCGATTGTTTGGGACATCTGGAAAACAGCTTATTCGGAGAAGAGGTGAGCGCTACCACCAGTCTTGTCTCATGCCAACTGTAAAGCATCCTGAAACCATTCATGTGTGGGGTTGCTTCTCAGCCAAGGGAATCGGCTCACTCACAGTCTTGCCTAAAAACACAGCCATGAATAAAGAATGGTACCAGAATGTCCTCCAAGAGCAACTTCTCCCAACCGTCCAAGAGCAGTTTGGCGCCCAACAATACCTTTTCCAGCATGATGGAGCACCTTGCCATAAAGCAAAGGTGATCACTAAATGGCTCATGGAACAAAACATAGAGATTTTGGGTCCATGGCTTGGAAACTCCCCAGATCTTAATCCCATTGAGAACTTGTGGTCAATCATCAAGAGACGGGTGGACAAACAAAAACCAACAAATTCTGGCAAAATGCAAGCATTGATTATGCAAGAATGGTCTGCTATCAGTCAGGATTTGGTCCAAAAGTTGATTGAGAGCATGCCAGGGAGAATTACAGAGGTCTTGAAGAAGAAGGGGCAACACTGCAAATATTGACTTGCTGCATTAACTCATTCTAACTGTCAATATAACCTATTGGTACTCATAATATGATTGCAATTATATTTCTGTATGTGATATAAACATCAGACAAACACTAATAAAAACCAGAGGCCAGCAGATCATGTGAAAATATAATTTTGGTGTCATTCTCAAAACTTTTGGCCATGACTGTATGTTGACCTTAAAAAGCCTTGGATGAGGAGGTCAGTGAGATACGTCGGGCAAGTAGTGAAACCCTATGTGGAGCACTGCAAAGGGCTGCAGCCATAGGAGAATGGAGCAGAGCCCAACCCTGGAGTGGAGATCAACTCATATGGTGCCATAAGTCTTGACCAGAGGCCAAATTGTGGTTTCCCTTTCACATTATCAGTGACAGACTTTAAATGAGAATTTTTTATTTTATTTTTGTGTTACACTTTTAACCATCAATAACATTTTCTGTTACGTCATTGGTACTTAGTGATTATATTTACATACATTTTCATTACTCAGAATATCTAAAAACAGAAAAAGCTTCAACTTTACTACAATAGTTAAAAAATGTAAACAAGTTTTTATCATTTGTTTTCTTGTTTTAAAGCACAATTGGGATGAAAGGGGGGCACAAACACGAAAGCAGAAAGGGGAAAAAAACAAACAAAAAAACTCAAAAACAAGAATCCCCTAGAAATAAAATAAAGTCATCACCTCGTCTCCCTCAAACATGAAGGTAAGGAATGAGTTGTTCTTCTACTCTTTACACGGATATATTGTGCCCGGGTGTGCAAAGCAAGACTCACCAATCAAGCAAAAATTTTCACAACAGAAAAGGAGACTGAGCAAGTGGCGACTACCAAATTCTGCGGATTCAACTATTTTTGTACAATGTGTTGACCCATTTAGAAACATGTTAAAATTTATTCCAAGTAGAGGTACCAACAAGAGAATATCTGAGTAAAGAAAGTAAAAAGGTGCAAAAAGTTTTAGGTAAACGGGGCTTGATGTTCAATGACTGAACGGTAAAAGCTGTGATGACCGGCAGGATAGACAACATTAAAGGAGTACTCTGCTTCTGAACAGCAAGTCAAAATCTACATTAAAAATGAAGTTGTCTTAAACATAGTGAACACACAAATTTTAAGGTCGAGGGTTTCTTCTCGGTTCAAACCCAAAATCAAGTTTTGCATTCCGCTGCTTTTTCCCGAGCAGTGTCCAGCAGACCGAAGAGGATAAGTGGGGTACATTTTTTTGTTACCCTAGAATCTACACCACCTAGACAAATATGCCAAGTCAGGTACTGCAGCTTGGTCATATCCAAACTAATGGTACGGAGCTGCGATTCCAAACATAAAAAACAAGAGTAGCACAGTTGCTTGGAAAAAAAAAAAAAAAACTCTTTATTTCATACATTCTTGGACGATGATCTTCTGGATTCTGGCAGCGGCCAAACAAAATCCCACAATTTTCTTTATCCACGGACTGCTGAATTGTGGCAGCATGCGGTCACAATTTCCCGGTATTACTGGACGGTCACATGACCACAAGTATGAAATTTGCAGTCATGCACCGACTAGTCTTATCTAGCTTCTCTTTATTCATCAAGTCTAGTCGGCACGTGACCGCAAAAATGCAAATCATATACATGAAGTCGCTATCCTTTGCAATACTGGGAAATTCACAATTTAGCAGTTTGCAGCCCTATAAAGTGACTGCAGACTTTTGTCCTAAGAGTGGACAAATCCTTTAAGAGCCTATGCACACGTTGCAGATTTGTTACATTTTTTTTCTCCTCTGCAGATTTCTCACAACCTGAAAGGGTTTTCTGATGCCAGCAATGAGAATGAGAATACTGAAGTCTCATGCACACATTGCTTATTTTTGATGTGCAGATGTAAATCTGCCCGTATGTTAATTCTTTCAGCATTTTTGCTGTAGATTTGACTCATACTAAGGAGTGGGTAAAATCTGCACTAAAAATGCATGTAAAAAAAAAAAAACACATAAAAAATGTGATAAAAAATGCACCTATTTAGGCAGCGTTTTTTCTGCCAAGATGTAGAAATGGTGCACCGTGTGCACATACCCAAAGGCTCCTTGCACATTGCTGTACTACCGCTCTGTGCAGCAGGCATCTTATTTAATGCCAAGAATGAGTTCAGACCCTGTGCTGACGATATTTGATCTCATCCTTGATATACTATGGCTCCTTAACACCTACCTACAGCCATAATACAGCCATGTGCACAGAACATAAGGGCAGTATGCAGAACTACGAAAGCAGCTCTGGAGGTGAAAGGATTGTAAGATGATGTAACACAAAACCTGGACTAAATATAGAAAGAAAAACATTTTTGAAAAAATGTACTCAACTATTTTTGTGATCTAAAGTAAAGTATTTTTGACAGCAGAGTTCCACTTGGGTCAGGATTTTATGTGACGGGCCGACCTCTGGAGACCAGTAAAGCTTGGTGTGATGGTGTAGATGAAGTCTATGATGTAATGGCGTTGTGTGCCCACTGTACATTGTGTCCACAACAAAGAGACCTAAGACTTGTGAATCATTCTAAGCTACCAATGATACACGCGTGAGATCCTCACAACTTCTACAGTGGGACAGGTCACTAGTGCATAACCCCTGACGTTACACGGATGATTGCGCCCTGAAGGATAAAGGATAGGTTACATTCAGAAATTATCAAAACCAAATACTCCAGTTAACTCTTTTGCGGCCGGCCATAGAGATTCATGGGAGATATTGACCGCCGGAATATAATTGGAAAGATATTAATGCAGCAGAATAACCAGACAGGACATATTTTCAAACCTAGTTTGTATTTGTTCTCCTGTCTATCCTGGGCTCTGTACACATCTGATATTTTGGGTACATTGGCCGGAATATGGGAAAACATTATAGTTCTGATCACCAGACCTGTGATACCTTAACATAGGGAAGTATGGAATAAATCATCCAATATTCCTTAAATGTTACAATCCATACAGGAGAGAGCAGCACACAATGATAAAAGACTAAACAAAATGGGATACCTGGTGTATCTACAATTATTCACAAGGGGGCAGCAGAGCAAAACTAAATCACAAAGTGTAGAACAGACAAAATGCTCTAATTTCTGATCGTTCCTGAAGAGGTGATACCATCACTTAGTTCTTTCGTCCACTTTTCAGTTCATTTTTTTCTTATTTAAATGCACTTTAGCTAAAAATCATTTTTTGTAATTGGGTTTCATTAAGAATTTTGCACCTTTTGCCTTCTATAGTCTCTGTGTTGCACTGGATATTGCAGGAGGCTGAATGGAATAAAAGAGAAGCCATCAGGGAGCTCGTTCTGACAGTCCAATTGGAGAGTTTGTATGTCCATCTGACTCCTTTCAGCTGATTTATGACCACATCAAAATTGAATGTGCAGGGAAACAAGAGACTGTAAAAGCCAAACGGTGCAAAATGTTTAATGAAACAAAACTGCAAAAATGATTTTTTTTGTCTCAACTACATGCATTAAAAAAATAATAAGAAATAAAATAAATATATCTCCAGTCTAATTTTGAACACATTGGCAATGTCCTTATCTAGACATTCTTCCTGTGCGATTATTTTTTTACCAGCAGTTTTTCTGCTCTACGCTTTAAGTGATTTTATTCATACTCTTCTGCCCCCTTGTGGATAACTGTATATACACACACGCAAGCTTCCGTAGCTGGACCAGACGCCCATTTGTTTTCTCATTATATGTGGATTTCATGATAAAATCAACACGTAAAATATATGGATTTAAGAGAGATTTAATAAAGCTGATTTTTTCCTACAAGGCGTTTCTCTAATACGCATCATGCTGGCTGATTGTGCTTAGAGGACTGTGTTACTGATGGGGTCCTCGGATACGTGATCTATACAAATTGATTTTAATCTTAATTGACCTTTAAAGTGGTTACATGAGATAAGGAAAACATGGCCATTTTGGCCTCAAAACTGCACAAATCTTGTCCCTGGCTACACGGGGAATCAGAACATCGTCCTTATCACTTGGATAAAGGAAGCTGTACATGGACAGAATACTTCCCACAATAAGAGCCAAAGATTTGTAGATCTGTAGATCAGCTGCTTGTTTAAGGCCTGAAGTCTAAGTCGCACCAGGACCTTGCTGCATGGAATTAAACTTTAATTTACACTGAGTTTTTTGAGTCCTTTTTGATGCAGAAACTAACCAAATCCTCCTCAAAACGTGAAAGTTTCTGCTCTAAAAACTCAGCTGCTTACTTTATTGTAGCTCGCAACACAGACTTCAGGCGACTCGTAATGCTGAATATGTCATCAGAAAATGATAACCTATCATTTAAATCAGGTTTGTGTGTTAAATGTATTTATTTTTTCCTGGGCAGTGATTTTTTTTTCCTCCCAAAATAAAAATTGAAAATCTTGCAACTTTCACACTGGTCACTAAGGCTTTTCCTGTTGTTTTAAGAAACAACACATGTCCATTAGAAACAATGAGAACAGGCTCTTACACTCTTTCATATCAAAGAGTCTAGTAAGTGTGTGCAGAAAATATATATGTACATACAATTTTCTGCACACTGTCATTAGACGCTTCGATACAAAAGATAGCGTCAGGGTGTGTTTTCTTTGTTGCTAATGGACATGTGTTGTTTCTTAAAACACACATTATATATATATATATATATATACACACACACACACACACACACACACACACACACACACACATATATATATATAACAAGAAAGCCTGATTTAAACAATAGTTCATTTTCCAATGGCAGCTTACCTTTAAATGAAGAAATATTCTCTTCCCAAAATCATCACTAGGGGGAGCTCACTGCATACAGTAAACGCTTTATACTCAGTAGTAAAAGCCTAATCAGTAAAATAATAAGCTCCCCCTAGTGGGGATACTAAAAAGCCAGAATTTTATCATTTTAAAAGGGAACCTGTCAGTCGATTCATGCTTGTCAAGACACAGGAAGCATGAATCAGAGCGTGGCTGCACGATTGCTGCCTGGTATGTTTCATTCTAAAATACTCCAGCATTTCAGGAAAACATAGTTTGAAGAGCCGACCAGGGGTGGCATTCGAAAGAGTGGACATTGATATTAAAGAGCACCACTTTGACTTTTTTTTTTTTAATTTCACTGCCAGAGTTGAATCACTAATGCATGTTCCCTGCCCCTAGTAATAGACTAATCAGCTGCCGTCTTCTGCTGTTCTCAGCCCCGCTCCGGTCAGTCCTCTGCAGGTTATGAACTGCCGGGTCGCTGCAGTGTTTGCTGGGCGATCTGGAGGTCACTTCAGAACGAGGTTCTCCTAGACTTAAGGCCCCGTCACACATAGCGACTTTACAGCGATCCCGACAACTATACGACCTGTCAGGGATCGTTGCTGCGTCGCTATGTGGTTGCTGGTGAGCTGTCAAACAGGCAGGCTCACCAATGATCAGGGGAGCAGCGACATCGTGGAAAGAATCTTTCCATGATGTCCTGCTCCTGGTTGCCAGCCTGCTAAAGCAGGAGCAGGCTGGTAACTATGATAAACAGCGGGTTACTAGGGGCACACGTGCCCCTAGTAACGCGCTGTTTATCATGGTTACCAGCCTCAGCGATGTGTGCTGACCAGCGGGAGAGCAACGACCAAAAAATGGTCCAGGACACTTTGCAGCGATCAGCGACCTCACAGCAGGGGCCTGATCGCTGCAAAGTGTCACACATAGCGACATCGCTGGTGAGGTCGCTGGTGAGTCACCAAAACCGTGACACAGCAGCGATCTCGCTATGTGAGACGGGGGCTTTACACTGTGAGGTTGTGACTTATCCGGTCTGTCAGAAGCTGCGGTCACAAGATAGCACCACAGAAACGGAGCTGGGAAAAGCTGAAGACGATGGGTGGTGATTATATTACTAGGGTTAGGGAATATTAATTAGTGAAACCACTTCAGCAATAAAATAAAAAACGCTGGAGTGGTGCATTAAGGATTCTTCCCGGGATGCAGAAAGAAGACGTTGCTGTAGAATATTCCTATCTTACTTTAAATCATTAAGCGCTCAATGAATTTATTTAAATTATAGATAACAAAAGAAAAAGTGCAGAATGGCAGTACGGACGAGCCGTCAGGGGGGTAATTAGCAGCACAACTTTTGCTGGAAGTTGCTTTACTTCAGATTGGAAAAAAAGTGGTCAGATGTGTAAACCAAAAGAGCGTTATCCCGCTATATGGTCCTGTGGGGGGCGTCTGCTGCAGTAACATCTGACGGTCAGTTTTGTGGCTTATTGTACTAGGAGTGGAGGCTATTAACCTACAGGCTGATTCTGTCACAGTTCACATTAAGATAGATTTTTCTTCCTGTTGATGAACACCTTGATCGCGCCGGTAAAATCTGCAGACAGCAGCACTTCTGTGTGATCAGACTTCAAAGCACCTGGAAAAAAAACAATAAAACATTATTCATAAAATCCGTAATATAATAGGTCTGTACTGCACAGTACTTCCAGTACTGCAGGTATTCAAAGGGGAAATTGTCATGTTAAAAAAACACTGTCTTGATGAATCAGGGCCCAAAGCTGCAATTTTTTTTATAGTTTATATGTCAGTTTGGGCCAACAGACTACCTTTTAAAGGGAACATGTTAAAAAACAAACAAACGCTATTAACTTTCAGATATCGGGTCAATCTGCATGTTAATAGTTTTCTGAATCTGCTTGGTGCCAAGACTTAGAGCCCCGCTGCCAGGAGCAAATGAACTTTATTCCTCCCAGCAGCCTCTGGCTTTCAGTTATAGGGATAGGCTGGCGTGGCTTCAGACACCAGTTAGTGCATAGTGAGTGGCAGCTGTAACCGCGCCCCCGACACTGACTGACAGCCGGCATTTCCTCCCGGCAGCGGGGCTTTCAGTGCAGGTGTCAGGCAGCTTCAGAATGCCATTAACCTGCAGATTAACCCTATATTTTCAGGTTAATAGATTTATAAAGTGCACGTTTGGGTCCTGATCCATCAAGACTGGCATTTTGTACTCAGTCTTGATGAAGTGAGTGCTGGAGTACGATGTGCACTTTTGTTGTGGAAATTATGATGAATTAGGTCGTGCATCATTTAAAATTTTGTCAAGTTGGCCAGGGCTAATGTAAAATCATCAGAAGTCACAAAATGTTGCAACATTTCTAGTTCTACGCCATAACTGTTTACTGGTGCTCATGTGCCGACTAGAATCTCATCCGCTTCTCTCTATAGAACACATGTAGATATTGCAGTTACACTCTTATTATAGCGCCTCCTAGAGTTCTTTTGATTCTCTCTCAAAATAGCCACTTAAAGGGGTTGTCCAGCCTTGGGGTACAAAGTCTGCAGTCACTCTCTGTGACTGCAACCTTGCGAAAGTAGAATTGTGAATCCTCACAGCAAGCGCACTGTCAGGATCCTTCGGTGCTGGCATCGGGAGTGGGCAGTCATGTGACCGCAAGTATGTGATTTGTATACTTCTGGCCACATTCCAACTAGACGTGTCTGGCCTCGCTCAATACGCTTGCATTGAGCGAGGCTGCGCATGTCTAATCGGCATGTCACCGCAAGTATGCCGATTAGTTGGACGCTCTGGGAAGTTCATTGTGAAGTAAAAATGATCTGGCAAAATAATTCTCTATGTCAGTACAGTTATGGCATGATTTATACATGCTTTTTTTTATTTTAGTGGTTTAAAAAAAAAAAAAAAAGTTTTGTAATTGATTTGTGTTCATATTTTCGGAGACCGGTCAATTTTTTCAATTTATCCATCAATGTGAGGTTTATTTTTTTTGCGTGGCAAGATGCAGTTATTATTGGTATCAGTGCTGGGTATGTGAAGTTTTGATCAGTCCTGTGACTACACAGAATTTAATCTTAATTATCCAGACGCCTATTTTGAGTAGATCAGGAGACTGTCATATTGTCTGTTAATTTTGTAAGACAGAGATGCATGGTCTTTGATCAATGGATGTTTGATAATTTTGCTAAATATGTTGATTAACCATTTGTGTTGGCCCTGTGATTTGTTGACTCGCAAAACAAAAAAGGACAAACTAAGCAAACTGATTAAATGCTCAAACAATGAAACATGCGCCTCTGCCACCTTCCACCCTGGCCCGTGAATGATGACCTGAGCCACAGATGTAAGTATAAAAAGGGATTTCTATCTTGATGCAAGGAGAATCAGAGACTGTTCAGAACAGTGGCTAAGACACATGGCTCCATCAAGGGGGATACAGATTTGACGTTACAGGATGTCAGAATAAGGGACCCCAGCCCCAGCTGAAGGGATGCAGCTCTGCTCCATTGACCATCACTGACCTTATGGTGACATTTGGGGAAACCAGGATTGTGATCCTCCGGTCACCTGGTCCCATGGATATGTTCTGAGATGCCAGGTTAGGACCATCCGGTTGCCTGGCCACATCAAGATGTTTGGGAAAGCCAGGATTGTGATCCCCCGGTCACCTGGTCCCATGGATATGTTGTTCGGAGAAGCCAGGTTGGGACCATCCGGTCAACTGACCTCATGGATATGTTTTGGGTAGCCAGGTTGGGACCCTCTGGTCATCTGGAACCCATGGATACGCTCGGGAAAAGCCAGGTTGGGACCCTCCGGTCACCTGGAACCCATGGATACGCTCTGGAAAAGCCAGGTTGGGACTCTCCGGTCACCTGGAACCCATGGATACGCTCGGGAAAAGCCAGGTTGGGACCATCGGGTCACCTGGTTCCATGGATATGTTCCGAGAACCTCGGGTCTCCTGGCTTTGTATCTCCATGGACTGTCAGCTTCCTAAGCTTGCCGCTACCTCCTTTTTGTGGGTATCCACCCAAAGCGGGGTGCCACTGGTTGAGGTGGTTGGCCCTGAAAGTACCAAAGTCGCAGCTGCTTTATTTCCGGCACCAGCAGAAGGGTGAGACTCTGTAATTTGCACCATCTTGTGTATTTGCTGGGACTATTCTATATGTTTATTGTCTGTTTGGTGGTTCAATAAAGTATTGTCACACTGTTTTACCATCACCCTGTGTTGTCTGAGTAGTATTACGCCCATGCAAGACCCCGTGTCTTCACAGGTCGATGACAGAAAAACAACAATTTAGAAGCTTTGATTCCCCTACCCCTCCCTCCCCAGTACAGACTTTACCATATGGGTTAAATATATATTTTCATAGATTGAACTTTTATGGAGACAGCAAATACCAAATGTATTTTTTTTTTTTTTATACATTTTTTAAAACACTGGATTGTGAAAAGGGGAGTGACTTTCTTTTTTAATTATTCAAATCTTTGATTTGCTTTTTTTTTTTTTAAAGGAGGACGAAGGAGAGGACCCTATGCACAGACAGGCCATAATTAGCAGAAAACTTCAAATAGTGATTAAAGAAAAGCAAAGTGGATTTCTTCAGCAAAGGTTTCAATTTAATCAGTATTACAGCGCCATTACAGCTTTGTCATTACATTATGAAGTCCTGCTGACAGGTGCTCTTTTAGTACAGCGGTGAGTACCAAGGTAACATATACTTGGGAAGAGTTAAAAAAATATACAATAAGGCTATGTTCACATGTTGTGTTTTTTCTGCTTTTTATGCAAATTAAAAGCGGCTTTTTACAGTACCAGCAAAAGATATGAGATTTCAGAAATCTCATGCACACAAATTGAATTTTTTTCCTGACTGAATTAGAAAACTGCTTATTTTTTTAAAACTGCAGCATGTCACTTCTTTCAGCGTTTTATCACCCATTGAAAGTAATGAGTAAATACAAAAATGCAACAAAAAACATTGCCATTTGCTTTTTTACAATAAAAATGCAGCAAAAACTAACAAACACAGGTATAGCAGGATGTGAAACACATTTATTTTTATGATTTTCTCAAGTTTAAACCAAAATGTCTTGGTCTCCTCACCTGAGAATGTCAGTTAGTATTAGTACAGTTTAATTAAATTAGTGATATGTGTTAAAGTAAATAATTGCCTGCTCTATTCAATGGCTGACCGACCTGTAACTAAACATTGCCTGACCAATGTGTGAAATGGAATAATGCCAGACCAACTCAATGGCCAAGCAATGTATGAAAGTAAACAGCGTCCACCCTACAAAATGCACTGCTAATGTCTTAGGTAAACTATGCCAGACCAATTCAACGCCCCCCCCACTGTTAAATTTGTAATTACAGTTAGGTCCATATATATTTGGACAGAGACAACATTTTTCTAATTTTGGTTCTAGACATTACCACAATGAATTTTAAAGAAAACAATTCTGATGCAGTTGAAGTTCAGACTTTCAGCTTTCATTTGAGGGTGTCCACATTAAAATTGGATGAAGGGTTTAGGGGTTTCAGCTCCTTAACATGTGCCACCCTGTTCTTAAAGGGACCAAAAGTAATTGGACAATTGACTCCAAGGCTATTTCATGGACAGGTGTGGGCAATCCCTTCGTTATGTCATTCTCAATTAAGCAGATAAAAGGCCTGGAGTTGATTTGAGGTGTGGTGCTTGCATTTGGAAGGTTTTGCTGTGAAGTAAACATGCGGTCAAAGGCGCTCTCCATGCAGGTGAAACAAGCAATCCTTAAGCTGCAAAAACAGGAAAAAACCCATCTGAGAAATTGCTACAATATTAGGAGTGGCAAAATCTACAGTTTGGTACATCCTGAGAAAGAAAGAAAGCACTGGTGAACTCATCAATGCAAAAAGACCTGGGTGCCCACGGAAGACAACAGTGGTGGATGATTGCAGAATAATCTCCATGGTGAAGAGAAACCCCTTCACAACAGCCAACCAAGTGAACAACACTCTCCAGGAGGTAGGCGTATCAATATCCAAATCTACCATAAAGAGAAGACTGCATGAAAGTAAATACAGAGGGTTCACTGCACGGTGCAAGCCACTCATAAGCATCAAGAATAAAAAGGCTAGACTGGACTTTGCTAAAAAACATCTAAAAAAGCCAGCACAGTTCTGGAAGAACATTCTTTGGACAGATGAAACCAAGATCAACCTCTACCAGAATGATGGAAAGAGAAAAGTATGGCGAAGGCGTGGTACAGCTCATGATCCAAAGCATACCACATAATCTGTAAAATACGGTGGAGGCAGTGTGATGGCTTGGGCATGCATGGCTGCCAGTGGCACTGGGTCACTAGTGTTTATTGATGATGTGACACAGGACAGAAGCAGCCGAATGAATTCTGATGTATTCAGAGCCATACTGTGTGCTCAGATCCAGCCAAATGCAGCCAAACTGATTGGTCGTCGTTTCATACTACAGATGGACAATGACCCAAAACATAAAGCCAAAGCAACCCAGGAGTTTATTAAAGCAAAGAAGTGGAATATTCTTGAATGGCCAAGTCATTCACCTGATCTCAACCCAATTGAGCATGCATTTCACTTGTTAAAGACTAAACTTCAGACAGAAAGGCCCACAAACAAACAGCAACTGAAAACCACCGCAGTGAAGGCCTGGCAGAGCATCAAAAAGGAGGAAACACAGCGTCTGGTGATGTCCATGAGTTCAAGACTTCAGGCAGTCATTGCCAACAAAGGGTTTTCAACCAAGTACTAGAAATGAACATTTTATTTACAATTATTTAATCTGTCCAATTACTTCTGGTCCCTTTAAAAACAGGGTGTCACATGTTAAGGAGCTGAAACTCCTAAACCCTTCATCCAATTTTAATGTGGATACCCTCAAATGAAAGCTGAAAGTCTGAGCTTCAACTGCATCTGAATTGTTTTATTTAAAATTCATTGTGGTAATGTCTAGACCCAAAATTAGAAAAATGTCTCAGTCCAAATATATATGGACCTAACTGTATGTATTTTTTCATAAACTTTTTTCTTCAGACAAAAGTCTTTACCACTAAATAATTTGATCAATTTGCTCTTTTTTCCAAAAATGTTTATGGCTTCACAAATGTCTTGCATGGTGGCCTAACACCTTACATTGTTCACGCTTCTGTGGTGGAAGAAAAAGCAGCCAAAAAAGCAACGTGTGAACGTAGCCTTAAAGGGAAAAAAAAAGTAATTCTCTCACCTGATGGTATGTTATCTATAGACTCTCCCTGTTCCCCCTTCTGGTCAGTGTCTTGTCTGTCAGTAGATGCATCCGGCGGTACCATCAGGTTTGGATGTGGAGCAAAGATTGCAGATGTGACAACGGCATTATGTGCTGAAATACAAGATGCAGAAAATGAAGGATATGCTCGGACACTGCATTATAATAATAGTGTGCAGCACAGAAAGAGCTCTACTATGGAAGTCAGCAGGTGTGAACAGAGCGGGCGGGTGGGATACAGCTTCCAAGTTCTGTAATGCCCCCCTCACAGAGCTGAAGTAAATCATTGAACGACGGCTCCTGATAATGCACCAAGAAACGTGGGGGAAGGGGAAAGGCGAACATTAGAGCTTAGAATAAATGACCATAATCCCAAAATAACACCCAGCTGTCTATGTAGTCACAACAGTTTGTAGCGAGAAACTACAGTGTAAAAAGTGTTTTTACAATAGAATAGTCAGTCATAGAATAGAACAGTCAGCAACATCACAGTCAGCAACATCACAGTCAGCAACATCACAGTCAGCAACATCACAGTCAGCAACATCACAGTCAGCAACATCACAGTCAGCAACATCACAGTCAGCAACATCACAGTCAGCAACATCACAGTCAGCAACATCACAGTCAGTCTATGATTTTGAGAAAAACTTGGGGGTGAGTGGATGCTTGTTGCTGATTTCTTGTGATCGCGACTTACAAGCTGCAGATGTCAATAGTTATTACAAATGTCAGATTATCATAACCTACCTTTAATACCTTCCCAGAAATCATTGCGGTCTCTTCTTACAGAGGTGAATTTGCTCAGGTCGTGGTACGTGCTCCAGATATACACGTATTTATCTTCAGAACCGCTCACAATGTAAGTGAAGTCATGGCTGAAAACACAAAAAAGGCCTGTTATAGTGTAAATCAAAGAGCATCCTGATCTTATCTATGCTGTGTAAATTATTTGTGAATGGAAGGTGTCCGACCACTGCGATCCGTGAAGGGCGTTTTATCGGTCTCTGTCAATTCACTGTACTGTACTGTGGTCACTCCATTATGCAGGCTCCTTCCAAATATTGGCACTCTACCAATCAGGAATCAATGAAAAATCCTAGCAATGTGCTATCACTTGTAAGGTAATGGTCCCCCTTGTGTAGGGAAATATTCACACGGAGTTTTTTTTTTTTGCTGAGTTTTTGGAACAGAAGCTCTCCAATCAAAACTTGTGGTTTTTGAACTCTATGATCTTTGCAGCGTTTGAGCTCCACAAACTCAGCAAAAAAACTCAAGTGTAAAAGTATGTGCTGAAGCCCTGCTATGTATAGCACAGGTGAATGGGCGAAGGCAGAGTCAAGTGCTCGAAGAGGACAATTTAAGTCAGTAAACAGTGTGTAATTTAAAAAAAATAATAATAATAAAAAAAAAAAATCACAAGTTTAAATCACCCCTCTTTTTGCCCCGTTGAAAATAGAACATTTTAAAAAAATAAATAAATAAATAAAATACACATTTGGTATTGCTGCGTTCAGAAATGTCCGGTCAAAATATAAGAACAATTAATCTGATCAGTAAATGGCGTAACAATTAAAAAAAAAACAAAAAAACGCAAGAATTACTTTTTTTTGGCAGCAGCCAATAAGCTGCAATAAAATGCAATAACTGGTGATGAAAAACACCAAGGTTTCTTACCGGTAGCCGGTTTTTCCTGAGCCCATGACAGCACACCTTGAAACTACGGGTGCTGTCATGGGCTCGGGGAAAACACCAAGGTTACTTACCGGTAGCCGGTTTTTCCTGAGCCCATGACAGCACCCGTAGTTTCAAGGTGTGCTGTCATGGGGGAGGGGAAAAAATCGTATTACCCCAAAATGGTATCAATAAAAAAATCAGTTCAAGCCGCAAAAAAATTAGCCCTCACCCAGCCCCAGATCCCAAAAAATGAAAACACTAAGGGGCTCAGAAAATAGCGACATAAGCAATGTTCTTTTTTTTCTTACAACCTTCTGAATTTTTTTTCATCACTTAAATAAAAATAACCTATACATGTTTGGTATCTACATACATGTAATGACCTGGAGAATCATAATGCTAGGTCAGTTTTATCACACAGTGAACATGATAAATAAAAAAAAAAAAAAACGCAATTGTGGAAACGCACTTTTTTTTTTGGCAATTTCACCGCACTTGGAATTTTTTTTTTCTGTTTTTCAGTACATTATAATGTAAAATCAATGGTGTCATTAAAATGTACAACTCGTCCCACAAAAAAAGAAGCCTTCATACGGCCATATTGATGGAAAAATAAAAACAAAACTAAAAATAGAACAACTTATGGCACTTGGAAGAAGGAGCTGTCTGATGACATTTTTCCGTACCTGAAGCTGGCTTTGATCTGACTGCTGCTGTTTACGCAGCCTTTGTATTTCATAGATAAGGACAAGTCTCTTAGGTCGTACAGCCTTATTCTCGAATCGTTAGAGGTCACCAAGATCTGAAACAGTTCAAACAACAATATATTAGAAATCTTAGAATTATTATAAACAAGTTTTCACATCAATATCCAATAAATAAATAAAAAATACCAAATTTTTTTGACTATAAAATGCACATGGAAAATGGGGGTCAGTCTAATAGTCCAAATGTAGCTTACCGGGGGTAGGTTGGCGGTGGAGCAGGGTAGCCGCTGTAGGAAGCTGGTGGTTGCAGGAGTGGGACGATGCGGTGGGGGGTGTCCCTGCGGTGCGAGGCAGGAGTGGAGTCCCCGTTGCACACTTTGACCTCGCGGTGAGCTTCAGGAACATGGCGGCGATTGTCGGCACATGCGCAGATTTAGATCTTGGCTCAATGACTAGCTGAGGTCTCAATCTGAGCCGCCTCTGTTTTACTGAAAAGCGCCGGGAGATCAAATGTGCGCAGTGGGGACTCCACTCCTGCCTCGCACCTCTGGGACCCCCCGACCTTCTAGAACAGGGCCCACAGCATTGCCCCAATCCTGCTGTCAAATTACGTAAATGTGACTGTAAGAGGCTCCTGTGACCCTTGACATGCCTGATCCTGATGACAGGTGAAAAGTTCTTTTTTTTTCCCATTTTCTTCCTCTAAACTTGGGGTGCGTCCGAAAAATAAGGTAATAAAAAATAACTGAATGACCTTATTCTCTCCAGGCAATGGCTCTATTCCAGTAATTTTTCTTCCGACCCTATTTCGCCCCCTCGTGGATCGCACGTGTATTTGGGTGTGGTATTTCAGATGCTAAAAAAAACAAACAAAACAAATCCAATCAGTCAGAATCCACCGAGGACAATTCATGCCCCAGATTAACCAGCCACTCCCAGCCTGAATCAATAGTCAGGATCGGGCAAATGTATCTAGTATTGCATATGTTTTACAGAATTAAGTATGAGTTTGTATAAACATACAGGCATATATTTTATTGGTTAAAAACAATTCAGAACTTTGTATAAAAAAAAAAGTAAGTAAATGATTTGTCGTCATTTTCTGAGACCAGTATCGTTTGGTCTTTCTTTTATCATTTTCTAAATAACAGGTCAGATATATGGGGTCGATTTTACAAGAAGTCATCACATCTATCAATAGGTTTTACTGATTCAGTCAACAAAGGAAATATAGCCAGACACGGCAGTCATAACAACGCAGAAAAGAAAGCAGCTTTCCATTCCAGACTATAGATAGGTGAGGAGTTGGGGACCCCCTTTATGATGCCTATATGCCCTAGAAGGGTCACGTGCACAGTGCCTTTTTTCATGAGACCACCCCTGTAAGGAGGCTGGAGTACAAAGAGGAATCCCATGCAAAAGTGCTAGGACACTGGAGAGCCTCACGGAGCCAAATTACCTCTGTGTCGTAGAATATGCACCTTCCATCGTACGTGCCGATCACAGCGTGTTTGCCGTTCTGACAGAAGTTGGCAGCGGTGATGAGCTTCGTCTGCCCATCAATTTCATTCCACAAGGCGACTTTCTTGTCCGGAATGTTCCAAAGCCGAAGTTTCCCATCCAAGGATCCGCTCAAGAAGTATCGGTCATCCTACAGAACACAAATAAGAGAACATCACTGGTTTTGTGGACAGCAAACTATCAAAACTGATCACATCACACATCAGAAATGCTGCTGTAAATGCTCCTCTAAAAAAGAGGCTGTTCTAGTACAGGGGGTTGAGGTAATAAGCTGGATTAACAATAAGCCATTAGGGTTTTATCTGGGTAAATGTGGGGAGACCAAAGGGAATGGCACTCACATGGTGTGGTTGTGTGACCACAACCACTGTAAAGGCTCGAGGCTGCGGCAGACCCAAGGCGAAGAGAACATCAGAAATGGAGTGAATCGGTTAAAACTGTGCTGCCAGTAATATGATGGCAAAGGAGAAAACGGAATCCAGGAATGCGGTTTATTAGTCAACGCGTTTCGAAGTTCCAAATTTTTTCGTCAGGACAAAACACAGAATTCTGTGGTTTGTCCTGATGAAGAAGTTTGGAACTTCGAAACGCGTTGACTAATAAACCGCATTCCTGGATTCCGTTTTCTCCTTTGCCATCATATTACCGCCAGGACAGTTTTAACCCATTCATTCCATTAGTTATAGTACAGGGGGTCTCACATCTGGACAACACTCCTTATAAACGACAGCCGCCCTGGAATCTGCTGCCATCCCCATAAAAACAGCTGTAACTGGACAGTATATCTTTGGATCATACAAGATACATAAACTTGATCATACGTACTATTATTGCAGTATTTGGTCTAGTATGGAGATTTTTTTTTTTGCTTCTGCATTTCAGCAGCTATATTTTTTTATTTAATGACATGGTGGCATGAGGCCTTGTTTTATGCAATAGAAATTGTACTTTTCTTTTGCGCTGTTTATGGGTACGTAAAATTACAATGTAATTATGACAGTGGGAAGTTTAAAAAGGTGCCAAGGGTTTTCATGCCTCCCGACTTCCTAATTGCTTGGGAAGGGGCGGTGCGCTCATGATGACTGACAGTTCGGGCTGGTAGTATAGCTGTGCTGCACAATCTCTTTTTCTGCAAGTAAAGGCAATTTTGGCTCTGCGGCATCAGAGGAACACAGGGGAAAGTGAAGGTGGTTGAATACAGTGATCCATCCATCTTCAGAGCAGTTCTTACAAGTTCTATAAAAAAGTGCTCATTGCCTAAGAAACCAGCCACCTATGACACTGCGGTGGTGGCCAGAGACCTAGGCAACAAAGCAGTCAACTAAAGAATTAAAAATCTCTCCATTTATGAGAAAGGAGAGAACTTTTAATGAGTAAATTCCAATGTTTCTTGTTATTACAAACACTTGGCAATTGTACCCACTGAAGATGAGAAAACCCCTTGGCTATGTGCCCACGATGCAGAAATGCTCCGGATTTTTCCTGAGCGTTTCTGCATCTCCCTGGCAGAAAAAACGCATGCGGATTATACATGCGGATTGTACATGCGTTTTCCTGCCAGGGACATGCGGAAATGGAGCGTTTTTCACTTGCATTTCCGCATGCGGGTTGTCAAGCGCTTTCCAAGCGATTTTAGCATCACTTGGAAAGTGCTTGTCAACTTGGTCACACTATATAAATCCATGCAAACGGCATGGATTTATATAGTGTGACCGAAAGAATGGTAAAAAATATATCTATACTTACCTTCCGATGGCCCCCAGAGTCTTGCTTCGCTCAGTCCTCCCTTGCCGGCAGCTCGCGGTACACTGAAGGACCTGTCGTCACATGACTAAATGACGTCAGCGCAGGTCCTTCAGTCCACCGCAAGCTGCCGGCAAGCGAAGACAAGCACACCGGGGGCCATCAGAAGGTAAATATATTTATTTTTTATTTTATTCTTTTTTTTTTACAGGTTCTATGGTACCTGGGTCCGGAGGAGAGTCTCCTCTTCTCCAAACCCGGGTACCATCCGCACATTGAAACACATGTTATCCGATGTACAGATGTAGTGATGCGGATTCCATGTGTTCCAATGCAAGTCAATGGAGGCGAAAACGCAGCGCTTCCGCAAAATAATTGGTAGTGCCGCGTTTTTTTCTGCAATGATAATCTGCATGTGCTGTGCACATGCTGCGGAAATTTCCGCTGCGGGTTATCATTGGGGAACATGGCAGGCCTTCTACCATGCGTTTTTTAAGCGTTTCTGCAGAGTTTTTGCTGCTGCAGAAACGCTTAAAAAACGCATCGTGGGCACACAGCCTTCAGCAGATTAGTGCAACCCAGTGTTTTTTTTTTTATTATAGTTTACTGCGGGGTAAAGTGCCCAGCTCTTTACAATAATTGAATTTCTCTTTAGAAATTATATACATTCCAAATTTATATCCGTTCTTCCCCCCGATGCTACAAACCATAAAACATAATCATATCCCCGAACAATTAGCCAACCTTTTATAGTCGCTAATAAAATGAACAAACTCCAGCCGGGCGCAGGCAGCGGGTAACTTATGTTATGTTATGCACAGAAGAACAATAACAAAACTATATTTCACAGCGATTAAAAGGGATGTTTGCTATAAAAAAAGACCTCAGCGTAATAGCAAAGTGAGGGTAAAAGCGTCGAGAACGAAAACAAACCGATACAAAGCAGATCTTATGGAAGTTTTAATTAGTCAAGCACTATACAATGGGCACGGAAAGTATTCAGACCCCTTTAAATTTTTCACTCTTTGTTTCATTGCAGCCATTTGGTAATTTCTAAAAAGTTCATTTTTTTTCTCATTAAAGTACACTCTGCACCCCATCTTGACTGAAAAAAAACAGAAATGTAGAAATTTTTGCAAATTTATTAAAAAAGAAAAACTGAAATATCACATGGTCATAAGTATTCAGACCCTTTGCTCAGACACTCTGCACAGGATTGAGTGGCTGAGGGTGGGGGCTTGAGGAAGGACCATTCTAGCGCCAAAGGATGAACCCTCCCCAACCAATAATAACTAAATTAAAAAGCGCTGTCCCATGTGGTCCACAATTTCTAAAATAAGGTCCCTGGGGCTATCAGAGGTCAGCCTCGGCAAAAAGCGGATGTTGGCAGAGAACTGCAGCCGCCAGGAATTTTCCCAGAAATTGGGGCGACTCTTGTGGAGGGACTCTAGGTTGTGGCCTACGTGGGAGGTCTTGAGTGACGGGCAACCCTCTGACATGTATATATCGTAATAAGGCATACAGACAGGGGGTTTTAATGGTTTAACCCCTTTCTGTTACTTTCACTTTTTTTATGCCTTTCCTTGTTGGAAAAGTAATTTTTGTTTTATTTTCTAGTTTTCAATTACTAGAAGCATTAATTGATTTTATATTTTGATCGAGCAGACTTCTATGGAAGTCGCGAAACCAAGTATATTTTTTCCATACTGTTAAAAGGAGAAAACAGGGAGTGATTCAATTTTTAAAATTTTTTTATTTTAAATATTTAAAAGGATTTTTTCTATATTTTTTTTTACTTTACTTTTAGTCTTTTTTTAAGGGATTTACTTCTTCTATATACTGTAATTCTATAGTATTGCAGTATATAGTCAAAATGGCATTCTCCTATAGGAGGATTAAAACGACAGCTATGACATGACATCTCATCGGAATCTATCATTTACGTTGCGGACAATGGGGGCCGTGGCAGCCAGTGCACCAGCACGTCGGCCATTTAAATGACATGGCCAGCGATTGACAGTGGCACTAAATGGTTAAACAGCAGCGATTGGAGCGAGCTCGGTCACTACTGTTACAGGCAGATGCCAGCAGTGTAATTTAAAGATATGGTGCTGAGCCGGCTCCATACATGCTGACCAGACGTAGGACTTACTGCTACGTCCTTGCATTGGGGAAAAAAAAATAGAATATCTGTTTGCAACCAATTAGAAACTTAAAGGGGTATTCCCATCTCCAAGATCCTATCCCAATATGTAGTAGTTATAATAATAGCAAATACCTCCAATTAAAAATGTAGTATAGTTCTTCTGATTCGCTATGCCACTTATACCATGCGCAGGACATTGCAGTAGTTTAAGTCTCCATGGTTACGACCACAAACTAACTGTCACTAAATAAGTGGTTGTAACCATGGAGACTTAAACTACTGCAATGCCCTGCACATGGTATAAGCGACATAGCTAATCAGAAGAACTATACTACATTTCTAATTGGAGGTATTTGCTATTATATTACTATACCTACAACATATTGGGATAGGATCTTGTTTACTTCTATAGGATGAGACTGATAGTCATGTGCGCTGCGTGTTAAAGTACAGACATATATGTATATGTATGGTTGTCACATGACCAGGACAAAACAAATATAATATCTGTCTAGTATATATATATATATATATATATATATATATATATATATATATAGATATATATATAGATAGATAGATAGATAGATAGATAGATAGATAGATATATTTTTGCAGAAAATAAATGAAAAACACTTACCCTCGGATGGAAAGCTATTGCTGTGACAAAATCTATATGCTGGAAACAACATAAACACTCCCTCCTGGATATGTGCCATAGGCGGACAGTCTTATCCATCGACGAGGACAGTAAGAAGTAATTCTGGGAAGAGAATAAAATCAATTATTGTCAGGAGCGAACGCGACATGAGACGGAGTCTAGTCGAGCTTCTGATGATCAGTTATAGGGGGTCATTACCAGCAGAGGCTCGGCCAGGCCACGGCTGTAATTGCATCCATGTGATTTTGCTCTTTCCTATAATTACGTAGCAGAACTACGGTTATGCACAATGAATGGCTGTTAAATACAGAAAAAAAAAAAATGCTTAAGGCATATTGATTAGATGCTGTCTTGTTCAATGTACAATGTACTTTATGTTCAGCGGGGAGAGGAGCTCTTAAGATAAAATATAGCACATCCTTCCATGTTATGGAGTGCGGAACGCGTCAGGACAAGGTTACAGCAGGAAATGAGGGCAAGTGAGGTGGAGGCTGCTGTGCGCATATAATGAGCCGCCTGTACGAGGGTTAATCACTCACTTCTTAGGTTTAGATTTTCACTAACAGATCCAAATTTCTAATTTGTTACTGACGCTTTCTTGGATGGAGAGAAAATGGTCCTCTGCACCTGCCTTTAGCCCAAAAAAATTCAACAAAAAACAGCAGCAATTTGCAGAAAAAACCTCAAAACCTCAGAAAAATGATATATGTAGGCAAACCAATATTTTACTGATTGAATTACTATGAGAAGAATATGGTGTTATCAGCTCATACATAAATTAGACTAAAATGTTGTTTTTTTAAAGGAATTTTGTCATTTTCTTAAATAGTTAAAATTGCAAAGTGCTTGTAAACACAAGCAAATCCTTTCAGTTCTAAATAAAGGAGGCATTTTTAATTTTATAGCTCGTTGCCTCTACAGTGGCCGGTTTCGCCAAAGCTCTGCTCTGAGGTTGGCCAGATCAGCCCGATTTCCTCTACGCATTTCAGGCTGGCAGAGCAGCCATACTTCCGGGTCTGAACTGTCAATCATGAGTAGTGCACCGCCCCCTGGTAGCCAGTAAGGCAGAAGAGAGGTGCACTCCTAAAAAACAAGCATGAAACAAATGCCCTTTAATTTCCCAGCAGGATGAACATTGTGCTGGTGTATCATTAAAAAAATAATACTTTGCAATCAGAGCTTGGTTCACACGTAGCGGATTGATCATACTGTAATTGAGCTGCAATTTTCCCAAGAAAAAGTGAAAAAACTTAGCAATAACTTTGGCTTTATCCTTATAGTCTTCACATACTTACTTTAGACCAGGACAAATCAAGAAGATCCGCTGTGTGTCCTTTATATTTACAAAATGGCACCTGGCGGAAAGGTGCATTTTTATCATCTGGATCTGTGTCATCTGCTCCGCTGTACGCCTACAAAATAAATGCACACGATAGTATACAATATAAAAAAAAGCAGTACAGTGTATATATTGATCCAGAAACAAGCTCACACTTAAAGGGGTTGTTCATTACTTTTATGTCTTTAGCACAGGTCATCAATAATAGATCAGCAGGGGGTGCAACACCAGGAACCCCCCCCCCCACCAATCAACCATTCATGGTGCCAGCGGCAGCCAGATGTGATCAGTTGTGGAGCTGCGCACCACAGCTGCACCAAATATATAGTGGCTGTAGCGGGGTGCTGCAGATCCGCAGGTAAAGAACAGATATATACAAATAAGACTACAGGTCTAAGCCATCAACATGCACCATTACCTAAGCAGGATGGATGGGCAGCAATCACGTGAATGATAGATCTGCAGATAGTATACGTACCGCATCGGTGTCAGATTTGGAAGAATTAAGACTTTCCTGAGATGGCGATGGAGAAACGCGCCCTAAAAAAAAAGGAAAAAAAGTGGAATTAACGCAAAGCACTTCATGAGAAAAGATCTAAGTGAGTGCAACAGGTCCGCGTGGACAGAGGCGACATATTGAAAGTCTATGCACAGATCACTTCTCTGCCTGAACGAGCTGTACATGGAATTAATCATACACCAGTGACGTAGAAACGCAGCAGATATTAGAAATGCAGCGTCCTGTACATACTAGGGTGGTTCAATACATCTGTTACAGTAATGTAAGCCCGTTCCATCCATGGTGGACAGTGAGTCCTACCAGGAGTTCACAAATCTTTCCCTGCGATCCTCCCATGAGAATACTTGTAAGTTACCATTGATTGCAACCCAACATAACAGCGACGAGGGGCCCTTTACTGTAAATTATTTCAATGTTATAAGGGGAGTAGAGATCCTTTTACACACACATGAAAAGAGCATTGATCCACGATATATGAAGTCAATTAGCTGTATTTACATGGAGCAATTATTGTCCCTCTGCAAACTGTATAAGGGCAAAAAAACATTCCTGTGCCTGCATTACTGCTGATTGCACATCTCTGGCTCAGGCGATCAGTGAATTTTATGCTGGTGTAAAAAATGTGACTGGCTGACAATTATTTAAATCAGCGGCTTGCGGAGCATGTTCACACGGGGAATGAGCATTCCCATGAAGGTTCTTATGGTCACTGCTGATCATCTGTCTATAGGGATAGAATTGCACTTGTGCATTATAGTCTTCATGCTTTTTCTTGAGCAAAAAGGTATGAATGGATTCTTAAAGGAAGAAAAAGCTGTGTTCTTAGTAGAGTTGGTGCAAATCGATTGGCAGCATCCGGTGCAGCGGCCACGTTAGTAATCTGTGGTCACTGGACAGGTGACCTGAGAACAACCTACTACTTTATGGCATCCATGCTTCTTATGACTAGACCACGTGGCACAGCACCATAGATGTGGCATCGCACCAGGTCAGTAAATCAAAGGAGAAGAGCCACAGATGCCAGGAGAAAAGATATGGCCGGTGGACCGGGTCCTGTGAATCCTCCTGCTGAACAATATGTACCTTCCGTGTTGTACTTGATCCTCATGTTATTGAAATAATCAAATGCATTTTTGAGAACCCATATCCGCACAATGTTATCTTGTCCGGCAGAGGCAAGTAACCTTCCACAGTGTGAAAACTTCATTGTCCAGACCGCACCCTGCAAAAGAAATACGGCCTAAATATCTGGAGAAAATAGCCTTCACCAGAAAGACAGATTAAATTGTCTTCAGTCAGGAAATGTAGGAATTACCATATGTTCTCCGCTCAAATCTTGCACAACTTTGATTTGCTCAAAGTCATACGGACCCTTGAAGCCATGAGCAGCCTTAAACTTCACAGGCCTGGTGTACGGCATCCCCTCATCATCACTGGATGACGGGTCATCTGGATCGGTGTGAAAAACTGAGGAAAGAAAAAATGTTAATATTTAAGACTAAAAGCCAACATGTATCACTGGCAGCAGGGACAATGAGGGCATTATTACTTGATAAAATGGCACTCAGGGAATAAGTACTGGTAAGGTGGCACTTCCAGGACTATTACTATAAAAGGGGCCAATTAAAATGGGCACACGGGGGGGCTTCCAAGATTTGTTTGCACAGTGTGTTGCTCATGACCATCGCTCAGAGCTGAATGTGACTCTCAAGGTAAGAAAGATTGGGGACCCCTGTGCTATAGGCAAATACTGAACATGTAAAAGCAACCCGTCAGCAATTTTGCGCTGCACAAACCATAGGCAGCAAGAAATCCAGACGAGCGCCATTATTCTAGAGAGCCACATTCTCCCCGCCAGGACCACCTTTAGTGACAGCTATCTCCATAAACACAAATAGTGAGAGATCTGTCAATCAAGCCAAGCGGTCGTAAGAAGGAGGACTCTTCTCCCAATCCTCGGCTCGTTATTCTGAAAAGTCACAATATTGTAGAACAAGTATTAGCTCTTTATTATGGCGGAGAATTCATGATTTCATCCCGCCTGTGATTCAAGAAGCATGAAACCGGTGACCGGTTCCCCTGAAAGATGAACATGAAAGTCATCATCCACGAATAGGGCAGGTGATGGTCCAACAACCGGGACCCCCCATTAATCCTAAGGCATTGAAATGCCCCACAGGAATGGAACAGTTTAGTCATTTGAAAGGCTTTTCCGTAATAAGGGACACAATTGACCCCACTTAATTCAGATCAGTTGTGAAATCCGATTTTTTTCAATTTATAAGGAATCGGTCAGTAAGTTTGTGCATTATAATCTGACAGAACAATGATGTAGGGGCTGAGACCCCAATTCCAGCGATGTGTCACTTACTGGGATATGTGTTATTGTTTCAATACAATCAATGTTTTATAACCAGGAGATTATCACTACAGGACTAGGTGTCACATGCCTCCTCATCAGTTGCTCTGTTGCCCCACCCCCACCACTGATTGGCAGCTTTCTGTCAATATACAGTGTACACAGGAATCTACCAATCAGTGATGTGGGCGGGGTTATACAGGGCTCAGCATTCCAAGGTCTGCTAGATCTGCAGCAGAGTAATTGTATCAAAATGCATGCAAGCGACACATTGTTGGAATCAGGGCATCTGTCCCTACAACATGCTGCTCTCGAATTACAAAGAAAAAATTTGCTGACAAAGATATGAGTAAGCCCTAAATCACAGAACAACACAGAGGACAAAGGACACTGCGCTCACCTTCATCTCTGACACTCTTCACTTTATTCACCGCTCGCTCACCATACTCTTCTGCCAGATGTTTTGCTCTTTTGACCTTTTTCCCTAAGAACTTCTTCAGCTGTGTACTATAAAAATAGAAAAATAAAATATAGCAAACGTTAACATTGTTCCAGTTTCTGGGTTAATAACTTATGAAAAAAATCCTATGCCACTTATGTAGCTGTACAATTGTAAAGGCGCAAACCTTAACTTATAGCCCAAACTGGAAGAGAAGGAAATCAAAATGAAAGAAGACCCAGCCTGAATGTTTAATGTAAGTCGCCGTTTAGGGTGTGTTCTTTATAAGTTACCATTATATGCCACCTCTGAATAAAGAAGTAGCTGAGGACGGATTTGTAAAGGAGAGTTATATTAAAGGGGTATTCCCATCTCTAAGATCCTATCCCAATATGTAGTAGGTGTAATAATAATAATATAACCAAATACCTTCAATTAGAAATGTAGTATAGTTCTTCTGATTTGCTATATCGCTTATCCCATGTGCAGGGCATTGCAGTAGCTTAGGTATCTATGGTTACGACCACTCAAATAGCGACAGTTAGCTGTTAGTGGTCGTAACCATGGTTAGTTAAGCTACTGCAATGCCCTGCACATGGGGTAAGCGACATAGCGAATCAGAAGAACTAAACCACATTTCTAATTGAAGATATTTGGTAATATTATACCTACTATATATTGGGAAAGGATCATGGAGATGGGAATACCCCTTTAAATCCAGATTGATTTGAGGACATTTAGGTTTCTCTGAAGTTAAGGGAAAAGCTAAGATAGGATTGTGCTGGCTGGAAAAAATAAAATCAGAAATAACGCACATTTCGCAACACGACAAAGTTTTGAATGGAAACTTATTAATGATTGATTTCTGCACTTCATAATGTTCTATAATGTATCACTTTTCTTACAGGGAGAAGTCCACATATGAAAGAGTGCAAAACATTATAAAAAGCTAAGTATCAAAAACAACAATGCTTGGATCCTTGAGACAGGTGGAAGCGGGGCATCTGGGGCACCTCGGACTTCTGTTGTAGGCACCGTCCCCATCCTTGTCGCAGGCTGGTTGTGCCATGTGTATTCCTGAGGGCTGCCTTCAGCTTACAGCACTACTGCAAGTTGGCTTTGTTAGGGGAAGGAGATTCGACTACAAAATTTGCATGTTGATTTTGCAACAGATTCTCAACCCACATTGCACCACTACATATTAAACTTGTAAAATCCATTGTGAAAATCTGCAGCATTTCTGCTAACTTATATAAAGGATACGCAGCATGATGGTTTTCCGGTTAGATGTGGATTTTGTTTTCAAAAACCCATCTACAAGATGTCTAACCTCACCCCTATGAAGGCGCTGCTGCCATGTCATGTCCACTATTGCAGTTGGGATCCAGAGCCACCAAAGTAATGGACAACTGGTTAGTTCTATAAAAGGGGACACATTGGCTGAGCACAGCATGAACCTCTATGCCATCTCCAAAAGCTAAAGGGATTGAATATTTATTTTTACTTAAATGCACGGATATGCTGCTAAAAATTATTTTTGCAATTTGGTTTTATTAAAAGTTTTGCACCGTTTGACTTTTTACAGGCTCTTTATTTTACACTAAGAGTATGGCTGAAGAAGAAATACCCCCTGAAGAAGTTACTGGTGTGGTGGAATACGGTTAAGGGGAAACAGTCATGTCCCCAAATGCTATTAACCTGCAGATATTGGGTTAATTTGCAGGTAAATAGCAGTCTGAAGCTGTTGGCAGTCGCAAAGAAAGTGCGGCTATAAGGAGAAAATGAACTATTCCTTGCGGGAGCGGCTGCTTTCAGTCATACAGGCATGTCCAAAGCGGAGGCTGTAAGTATGAATGACAGCTCGCTGTGCAGCACAAGTGCTGGGATGTACTGGGATGGGAGCTGTGAGAGGTGACATTTTCAAAATAATAATAATAATAATAATAATAATAATCTCTTTATTTATATAGCGCCAACATATTCACAGCGCTTTACAATTCAGACAATTTATAGACATGATCGGCACTGTCCCCATTGGGGCTCACAATCTACATCCCCTATCAGTATGTCTTTGGAGTGTGGAAGGAAACCGGAGAACCCGGAGGAAACCCACGCAAACAGGGGGAGAACATACAAACTCATTGCAGATGTTGTCCTTGGTGGGATTTGAACCCAGCGCTGCAAGGTGCTAACCAATAAGCCACCGTGCTTGACTAACTGTATCCTTTATTGAATTGTCCTTCACGGCTATTGAATGCAGGCGCCTCTTGCGCTGACCATCATACAGCAGAAGTGAACAGAACAGCATTCAGTACATTTATGTTATAGAAGGCCAAGGTGTCCATAATGACAGGTGTTTGTAAGGGATTTGGGTGAATAAACCACTGTTCGCATTGATCTTATGGATTGCTGCTTCCATTCCTTCTTTTGTGGTTACATTGGGGACCGAGTATACCCTCTTGGAGTTTGCACCTACCTGTAAAGGAACTTACAGTGCGGTTTATCCTCTTGCATTACATATACTTTGTGCTGATTCTACAAGTACACTGGTAGCTATAAAATTCAGGGAGAATAAGCAGCGTAAACCCGACAAGAAAAAAAAATATATATATAATTACGTTTTTTGCTTTAGTTTCCCTCCATCTGTATCTGTCTGATGAGCCTGAAGCTTTTCTTCATCATCAGACTGTGCAGCATCATTACTAAGAGAGAAAAAAACATCGGGTAAATTCCTAACCGAAGATATGAGGTAGGGTTTATCATCCTGACGGAATAACTCGGTTGCTTGTTGCATACTCATAGATACATAGCTCTACAATGTTACTGTGTGAGCTCTGCTGTACTGTGTGAGCTCTGCTCTCACTGCAGAGTTGTGTGTTATGAGAGCAGACTGTCAGTCATTACATGTCTCACGCTGGTAACTCCCCTTTCATTTGAAATAATCTCTGGAGGCAGATTCTCAGGGAGATCCATGGTCGGCCCATAGATCTTAACAGCTCATTTACATATTAAGAAAAATGTGGATATATCTGGAATAAGACATCGGATCGCAGATATCAAGGTATGATTTTATTCATCTTTCTATGACCTACATGCCCATGAACACAGCTTAGGAGGGTTGACTCTACTGACAGATTCCTTATAAATCAATTCTATCCTCTAAAATCGTGACCATAGAGGACCTGATTAGAAAGAATGGGCAAAATGAGCAACTGGCCAAGGAGCTTCAATGATAGTCCTCATTTGTTTCTGCTTTCAATTAGTCAGAGCAAAGATCATACAAATAAATTTGTGGTCTCGATTCATTATTGCATTTTAGTTTAGTCTTTGGTGTTTTTTGCCTGTGTTTCATTTACACCTTATCCTTCTTGATTTGCACCATTATTTATAATCTATTTTATACGTATTCGACGGTTTGTTTTTTTTAAATGCCATTTTATATTTGTTGCAAATGTACTCCAGTTTCCCCCGGAGTGATTTTTATGTACCTCAGAAATTGTCTGTGCAATTGTTGCAACGTTTTGCGAAACATAAGTCATTTTGTGCTAAAACGTCACAAAAATAAATTTAGGCAAAATAAAGATGATTTTTGATATTGTGAAAAATTCAAGAACCACATGAGCCTTTTTGAAGACATTATTGTGGGGGAAAAAAAAAAGCAATGAATATAACAAGACGGAAAAAAAAGGCTACTTAAAAAGAAACCCTGAAAATGATGAGTCTGGCCCCAAAATCTTTTTCTAGAAGAGAAACATCCCATTGCTTTCAATAGGCATCTGCTGCCAGCTTTACTTGCAGAACGATAGCGGTCCCAAAAGGAGGACTCTAATCATCAGGTTTTAAGGGAGCCCTTATAAAAAAAAAAAATACACAGCGCAATTATTTTGAAACTACAATTTTAGCAAGCTCTTATGTGACATCCAATGAAATTTTCAACTTCTAGCCCCTTTATAATCATTGCTGTGTTCATAGCTCATGTACCGAGAAACCCAGCAATCTCCGTCTCCAGTCCGTTTCAGTTCAATTCTGCACCACGTGATCAGCAATGTGGGTAACCGAATCACGTGGTGTTTTGTGTGGACCCGAAATCACTTTCTTAATGTAAACTTCAAAGGTGAGTCCTATAGACTTACATTAAAAGAGAGTCTTCAGGTCCACACAGAACACGCTGTAAGAGCCGGCTGGTGAGGGCTGCAGTCACATTGGGCAGAAGAGGACAGAAATGGCGCCGGTGAGAAGGCGATAGGTAAGAATTATACACTCACTGTGCATATAACATTGCAAAGGAGCTAGAAGATATATTATATTATATAGGACCAAAGCAGTGATTAAAAGGAATCTGTCAGCAGGTTTTAGCAATGTAATCTGAGAATAGCATGACATAGGGGCTGAGAGCCTAATTCCATTGATGTGTCACTTACTGGGCAGCTTGATGTAGTTTTAATAAAATCAGTGTTTTACCAACATGTGATGACTAGTGGTCTTGTGCCATGTAGTCCACTCTGTTCTGTATAACCACACCCCCCACCAATGATTGCATGGTGTGCACAGAAAGCTGCCAATCAGTGGTGTGGGCGGAGTTATACACAGCTCAGCATTCAGAGAACTGAGATCTGCAGCAGAAAGAACAGTGATTTAATCAAAACTGCAGCAAGCAGCCCAATAAGTGACACATCGCTGGAATCAAGGTCACCAGGTTTTTACTATGTAATCGGAGAGCAGCATAATGTAGTGGCAGATTCAGTTTAAAAAAAAATACAAAAAAATACACTCCACTTATTATTTGCTTGGGGCTCTCTACAGACCCACTTTGGTCCAGTTTTGCACCTACACATCAGAGAAGTGATTCTGACAGCAGAAAAAAAGAAGGAAACTGCAGTTTCTGCATTTCTGTAGTAAACAATTTGCAGTTCACCTGAGATTTACCAATGGTGAATTTACGATTTAAAAGATGAAGAGAAATGAGTAACCGTGACTTTTCCTAAATAAATTAGTTAGCGCTGCGCTCATTCCATTGTGTCCTCATACATTTATTTCTGTGACACTATTAATGATCGGGTAATTCTATTCCAAACCCGAATAGTGGAAGTTCATAATGACATTAGAGGTTAATCTCAAGTTACACATAAACATTAGACTGAAATATAGCTTATTTGGAAATCAATATATATATATAGATATATATATCTATATATATACACACCAGATCTTGCTGAGCAATGAATGGATCGACTTACAGCGGTAAAAACTTCTATTTATTTGATAACGATGGTTTGTAGAGAAATTTTATACTTGCTTCAAAAGATCGCTTTTTTTTTCCGATTATGCAGATCCGCAAATTTAGCAATAGTGAAAAAACAGACTTTGCAAATACAGAGATAACATATCAAAAGGGTCACAAGAAATACAGCTCACAGCCAGAAAAAAAAAATATAACAAACAGTATTGAGAGAATAGAAATTTGAGAACAGGATGTACAAAAATAAGTGGAGGAAATCTATGTAGCTTCTGACTCACCTCTATAACTTCTTCTTGTTTCTGAGTTCCAGTGCTAAAATAGACAATGTTAACTACTCGTAGACCGATCATTCACTTTAAAGCCATGTTGACATGTTCAGAATTTGTTCAGTATTTTACATTAGTATTTTTAAGCCAAAACCAGTTGTGAAACAATCAGAGGAAAAGTATAATAGAAACACCTCACCACTTCTGTATTTATCACCCACTCTTGGTTTTTGCTTAGAAAAACTGATGTAAAATACTGACCAAATACTGAAGGTATGAACATGGCCCGGGCGGTCCTCATATCTCTGGAGCGGAATTCTAAAACATCTTACCAGCTGCGTGAGGTCGCGCAGCAGCAGCAGACAGGTACAGCTGAACACCCCATTGAGAAGGCAGAGAGGGTTTATTACCAGCTCCGCCTTCCAGATCACGGTATATACAGGGCTGAACGCTGCTTAGCGCTTCCTCCACCAGACCCAGTGGTCATGTGATCGTTGGATGTAGGAAGAGAACAGGAGCTGTGGGGTCCTAACAGACTGAGATCAGCTCTGCAGTGCAGAACCTAATACTCCAATCCCAGTTGCGTGGAAAAGCCTATAAAAATATTTAAATGTCTGGATTCCCTAATGGAGAAAAATGTATTTATTTATTTTCTTTAAATGGACAACTCCTTTAAGAAGATGTTGTCTCATCTTCTTAAATGAGTAAAACGGCAAAGTGCTTGTAAAAATTTGCATCTTTGAAATGTACCTCTCCTTAAAAATCTCAAGAACTAAGCGATTTTTAATTCTGTTTTGTATTGCTTGTTGCCTAGGTTTCTGAACAATTCTACATTTGATCTGCAATGGATAATTAGTGCAGTGCTTCCAAGATCTTTGCTATTAGAGCTTGCAAGTGCAGCACTGAAGCTGGCCAGCATCAGTGCCTCAGCGCTCCTTCCTTCCTACGCTGGACAGAAAACTGCCTCTGCTAACGGCATCAATGAATGCACGGTTAGAACCAGTGGATTGACCATGAAGCTGGTCCGAACTGTCAGTCATTGAATAGCACACCACGGCCCCTGGCAAGGAGAAAGCCAGGAGGCAGTGCGCTCCGTAAAAAAGATCATGCAACAGCCCCTTTGGGCTAGAAATATCAGGGACTATACTTGTCCACCAAAAGGTTAATGAATTCCTCTAAAGCCTTTCAGCAATTGTTAGTGAGGCTTTACACTAAGTGCTATGGATTTTCCAAGCTGAGACAACCGGTGATTTTAACAAAAGTATCTATTAAAGTGAAATCAGGAACCACAAGTTTTCTGCACTGAAAGAAAAGTATTACAGCGTGCGCAGAGCGGCATTACAGCATCTTGTGGCTTTGTTCAATACCTATATTCAGTATAATTGCACTGAGCTTGTAATCAGATGAGAGGTCACAGAACTGGAAAGCTTAAGGCTGAGTTCACACGATGCGTTTTTCATGCGTTTCCGCTGCGTTTTTGCAGTTGCGTAAACGCCGCGGAAACGCATGAAAAACGCATGGTAGAAGGGCAGCAATGTTCCCCAATGGAAATCCGCATGTGCTGTGCCCATGATGCGGATTTTTCCGCAGCGTAAACGCTGCGGTCAAAAATCCGCAGCATGTCAATTAATTTTGCGGAAACGCTGCTCTTTTGCCGCCATTGACTTGCATTAGACCGCATGGATTACGCATCACTGTATATGTTGATGCGCTTTTCATGCGGTCTAATGTGCGGATGGTACCCGGGTGTGGATGAGAGGACTCTCATCCAGACCCAGGTACCATTAAAAAAAAAAGAATAAAATAAAAAATATATATATTCTCACCTTCTGACGGCCCGCGCTGCGTCCTGCTGGCTTCCCGGGCACTTCACGGTTGAATGAAGGACCTTCGCTGACGTCAGAGTCATGTGACGGGTCACGTGACGCTGACGTCGGAAGGTCCTAAAGTCTTCACTGCCGGCAGCCGGGACCGATGAAGCAGGACACCGGGGGCCATCGGAGGGTAAAGTATAGATTTATTTTTTATTTTTTGACATACACACTATATAAATCCATGCCGTTTGCATGGATTTATATAGTGTAAAGTTGACAAGCACTTTCCAAGTGATGCTAAAATCGCTTGGGAAGCGCTTGTCAACCCGCATGCGGAAATGAAAGTGAAGAACGCTTCACATCCGCATGTCCCTGGCAGGAAACCGCATGTACAATCCGCATGTACAATCCACATGCGTTTTTTCCTGCCAGAGAGATGCAGAAACGCTCAGGAAAAAATCCTGAGCATTTCTGCATCGTGTGCACATACCCTAAGATGACGAGGTGAGGTGCTTCTACAGACGAGACCTTTGGTGTTAAAGACTTCCAGAACTTTTACCACCACGGCGGCTCGTCTTGTTCCATCATCTTGAGCTCAGTAGTTTTGGATGACACCATTCACTTTACCAAATAAAGTGCAGTGGTGGGGAAAAAAATCCGGAATACAGTCATTGTTTTTGGTTATATGTTTTTTATTGTACGGTAAAACTGACCTGGAAAATTATTCTTCAGGACAGTATGGTTATGGAGATTAAGTAAAAAAAAAAAAAAAAATGATAAGTTTTTTAAAGTGGTGAAAAAGTTTCAGAAATGTAGAAACAAAAACAAAAGAAAATTTTTGTTTGTGTCGCCATTTCCAGAGACCCATAACATTTTTATTTTTCCGTTGATAGAGTAGAGTTAAAACTATTATTTTTATTTTTTTCTTGGTACTAATTTTATTGATATTATTATTTATTTGTATAGCACCATTGATTGCATAGAAATTGTTATCATTTTTTTTATCGCATTTTTTAGGGAGTTGTGGCGACTGTAAAACCGCAGATCTGGTGCTTCAATTTTACGGGATGGTGTAAATAGTTTTATATTTTGATAGAATAGACTTTTACGGACGTGGAGAGACCACGTGGCGTGCTTTTCTTTTTCCCCCCTCATTTTTCTCTGAAACACTTAATGGTTTCAGGTTACATTCAAGTTCAAAAGGAAGAAACATAATTTACCCTTATTGCAGGCATTTATTTTACTCACTTATATAACACCAATAATGCCACAGCGCTTTACAGACATTATGGGTACTGTCCCCATTGGAGCTCACAGTCTAGATTCCCTGATAGGGATGTAATCGTTTCTTTTCGCTCTCTTCAAGTAAGGAATGAATTATTTTCTCTAACCAGAGAATGCAAAACACTCCCATCTCCTTAAGACAAAGCTACAATTCAAACAAGCACATCTCAGAAACTTCTTGCTGGAATAACCTATCGCTGGATTCAAACATCTACTCTGCAAGTAAAACAAGGTATACACTCCCTGACAGAAGTTATGTCGCTTATCCATGTTATGTAAATAAAAGCTTATAACCTGATGTTAAATTCATCCATTGGTTTTATAAATTACTCTTTTGAAAGCTGAAACCCTCCCAAATTTGTTTCGGTTAAGAAAATAAATTGGCATCAATGCTGAAATATTGATCATTTAATGAACACAGAATGGTCAGATTTTGGCAAGACAAAAGTTTTGTCGCCTGGTCATATAATGCACCCAATCCTAGTTTACATCCTTATCAGTGCTCAGTAAATGATCGGTTAATTAGTGGGTGTGTATAAAAAGAAACCCAGCACCCCAGACCTTCACTTGAACTGCAACTTGAGCTCTGACAACATGTCAAAAAATCAACCCTGTGACTAAAGCCTTGATTATCAAGAGGCTGAAGACCAGATCCACTGCAGAGGTGGCTGGCACCTTTAATGTGTCTCAGTGTCAAGTACAAAGAATTAAAAAAAGTTTTGAAGAGACTGGAGATGTGTTTGACAAGCCCAGGTCCGGCAGACCCCGCAAGACAACTGCTCAGGAGGAAGTTGGTTAGAAAATCCAAAGCAAGCCCCTCTTCCACTGCAGCAGAGCTCCAACAGGCCTGGTCACCTCAAGTCCCTGTGTCAACTAGAACAGTTTGTAGGATTCTGTTTCGAAATGGCCTCCATGGTTGAATCAGTGCCCAGAAGCCAGCACTAAACAAAAGGCAAATAAAAAACCGTGTGGCATTTGCAAAGCCCCACAGCCTGCTAAACAGATGGACGCTGGAAAAGTGGCAGAAGGTGGATTTCTCTGATGAATCTTCAGTAGAATTACACCACAGCTGCCGCAAATACTGCAGGAGACCTACTGGAGCCCGTATGGATCCAAAATACACCCAGAAAACAGTTAAATTTGGTGGTGGAAATATCATGGCCTGGGATTACATTCACTATGGGGGTGTGCGAACATTTGCAAGGTGGAAGGCAATATCAATAGCCTAAAATATCAAGAAGTATTAGCTACCTATTACATTCCAAATCATAAAAGGGGTCAAATTCTGCAGCAGGATGGTGCTCCATCTCATACATCCATCTCTGCAACAAAGATCCTCCAGGCAAAAAAGATCAAGGTGCTCAAGGACTGTCCAGCCCAGTCACCAGACATGAACATCATTCAGCATGTTTGGGGTAGGATGAAAGAGGAAGCTTGGAAGACAAAACCAAAGAATCTAGATGACCTCTAGGAGGCATGTAAGACGGCATTCTCTGCTATTCCTGATGACTTCATTAATAAATTGTATGAATCATGGTTGAACCGCATGGATGCAGTCCTTCAAGCTCATGGAAGTCACACAAAATATTAAATATGACTAATAGCACCACAACTTCATTCACCAATGTTATGCCACATATATTTGTATTTTAAGATAATTATTTGTTTGAATATCACATTACTTTCTGTGGGCGACAAAACTTTTGTCTTGCCAAAATCTGACCATTCTGTGTTCATTAAATGATCAATATTTCAGCATTGATGCCAATTTATTTTCTTAACCTAAACCAAATTTGGGAGGGTTTCAGCTTTCAAAAGAGTAATTTATAAAACCAATGGATGAATTTAACGTCAAGTTATAAGCTTTTATTTACATAACATGGATAAGCGACATAACTTCTGTCAGGGAGTGTAAGAACATTATCCATCTCTTCCCCAGAGGAGGGTTCTGGATTTCTGCAGCAGCTCGGAATAACAAATCCTTTAAGACAACATGACTTCTTCCCAACACGACGGGGTTAGGAACTTCTTCAGCGTCTCGCAGCCTGGATTATCATACTGTATCATTCTTTATTATGACCCTTTTTACTGCTGATTCCCCTGGATTACAAGTAAGGGTATGTTTCGTGTACGCTTACTGGATTAGATGGAACACTGACTTTGGATTATAACCATAACCGTTCTGGATTACAAATTACTTTCATATGGTAACTGACTTTTTTTTTTCTTAGCACTGTCCATATCTGGCTCAGAAGAATATAATTTACATATAATTAATGTGAATATTACATTAGTGACTATACTATAAGTCAATTCAAGTTAGTTTGATTTTCACTTTTGTATACAATACTATTTGAACTGAACATTTCCCCCCACCCCCATCAGGGTTGTTGAGGTACGCCTCGACCCTGATGAGTGTCCATACCCAACATGTAAATCTGATGTTAATGTACTATGTCGGTCTTTATTATTTCATTAACAACAATAAGGATTAAGCTACAAATGTTTATGCTAGTCATATTTGATTCCTAATATCAACATGTATGTGCACTTGTCTCTATTCCCCATCTTTATAGGGGGTATTCTTTCCCTTGTCTCCTTCCATCCACTCTTTCCTTCCCCAATAAAAACTTGACGTACCCTCCCTCCCTCCAATCTCCTTCCCCATAGTATTGTTTGTATAATGTATATTCTATGTTCGCATAATGTCAATTCCCCTTAATAATGTTGAAATTTTGATAAAAATATTGAAATACAATCTAGATTCCCCCTAGTATGTCTTTGGACTGTGGGAGAAAACCGGAGAACCCGGAGGAAACCCATGCAAACATGGGAAGAACATACAAACTCCTTGCAGATGTTGTCCTTGGAGGGATTTGAACCCAGGACCCCAGCACTGAAGGCTGCCATGCTAACCACTGAGCCACCGCGCTGCCTAGTCAAAATTGTGTTATTTACCCCACTGGCCGGATCTGCAGAGCGTGATGATAATCTGATTATTGTACAGCTACATTATTTGATACCGCTGCATAGGCAGCCAGCCTTGAATCAACAGGACCCTCAGAAGACCCTTACCTGACATACTCCTTAGTCCTTCTCATGATATGCAGTGTCAGTGGATTAATACCAGTTGGAAGTTTCTCCTCTGCCAAACTCAGAGGGATTTCCTCTCCAGTGTCGAGGTTTTTTATCATTACGCTTGCCAAAATCTCCTGCAATGAAAAAACAAACAAACCCATAAATAACCAATATTAGGTTTCTACAAAGGATAAATACATCATTGTCAGAACTTCAAAGTGCCTGGAAAAAGATGTTCAGACAGACTACGGACTTCTGATGACCTCTCCCTCCTTCACTCACATAATATTACAGATCTTAGTCCAGCTCTCTAGGCTTATAGATACAAGCCGCTCTCTGGCAATGTGCACCACTGGATCAAAGTCCAAAGGATCGTAGATAACTTGCAAATCGGTGTGGGAAGACCTCTCAGACCCCCCTCTAATCCCAAGGATTGGGGTTCCGAAATTCTCTGTTGGAAAGGAGAAGTGGCCACTACCGCTCCAATATTTCTCTATGGGACTGCCGGTGATGGCTGCACCCCCACTGATCCGCAAGGCCTCACAATATGTGATAAATTTGTATGTTGGGAAAAGTCCTTTTATATCAAGAAACACTTAAAATGTTTCTTTTTATGCCATGGGATTCCAACAGAATGTGAAGTCAAGCAAAGCATTAAATCATGTTGGGCTGCGGCTATGCTTTGGCTACGATTTGTGGACTCATTTGCCGAACCCCATGGCAAGCATCTTTAGGCAGGATCAGAGTAAATTGTTGATTCTACTGTAAAGGTGACGGCCATTGTCTCTTTACTACATTATGTGGACCTTCTGACAGGGAACTGTGGACCCCAAGAGGTAAAGTGACAAAGACAGGGGTGTATAGTGCATGAGACTGCATGGAAACGTGCATGCATACGCCGCCATTCACACAAACAGAACATCTGACAAGTGCAGTAAAATACGGAAGCCATAAAAAAACAAAAACAGAAATTAAGTGCAATGTGATGGAAGGAGGATACACATTACCTCATCGGTAAGCTCTCTTCCTGAGTTCGACCGGGGTCTCTGGGGACCAGAGCTCTCGGCTGGGGTGCTAGACAGCTGTCCATCTGCTGCCTTTCCATTTTCCTAAAAAAAATAAAAATAAATTCATAGGAAAGATACAAGACTGGAATATCTAATTGCCAAGTGTAGGAAAGATATTTTTACGTGTTTCTGATTTGGTTTCCTAGATGAAGTTGCGCTGTTAATATTCAGGAAAATTTAAGTAGTCTGCAAATAATGGGCAAAGACATCCAATATATCCAAATTCTGATCTTCTCAACTCCGTACGATCAGCTTGTAAATCAAATTATCCAAGAGCGGCTCCTGAAATGGGGCACTTTGATTGACAGCCTGCCCTGCACACACATACGCTGCAGATCTAGCTGTCAATCAATGTTCTGGAGATTGAGGACAGCCATGCTCATTGTGTAATAAGCAGTTAATGTAACAGCTCCCTGCACCGCTACCATGAGCGCCCCCTGCACCGCCACCATGAGCGCCCCCCTGCACCGCCAACATAACTGCTCCCTGCACCGCCACCATGAGCGCCCCCTGCACCGCCACCATGAGCGCCCCCTGCATCGCCAACATAACTGCTCCCTGCACCACCTCAATGACTGGAAGTGAGAATATAACTTCATTTTCTCACAACTGGCCCAGTAAGCCACTAAACAAGGTTTAAAAGCCATTTACCTGCAGATTATCGTTATTTGAGGTGACCGGTTGCCTTTAATGATTCTTATGTGACCGGTTGCCTTTAATGATTCTTATGTGACCAAGAACTTACAAACCTCTATATATGAATATCTCCAGTCATACTCAAGATCTGAGGTACGTGCACAATGTGTAACCTCAGATCGGAGGTGGACCATACCGACTGTCCTCCCAGAAGCTGTCAGCCTGACGCATGGTTGTACATTTCCCTCTACCAGAGCTCCTGTATTTGTGACTCATATGAAATGCGTGTTACACAAGTAAAAATGGATCAGACTTGTGGGTCTACATGACTATTAGATTGCTGTACTTGCTGCGGTTATTAAACTACCGCCAGGATTTTACAAGGCTCTTAAGTATCTTCCAAAGCTGCAAAAAACAGAACTGAAGTTATAAAACCTTCAACAGTCCTGTAGGCGGTGCAGGAAGGGTCACTAGCTCCGGCATCTTTGCTGGTCGCATGCCGTCTTTGCTTCGATCCTTATCGGCATAGCTAGTGCTGACTTTACATGTCAGGAAGGACATCATTTGATGCAGAGTGAGTGTACCACCACCTAGAAGATGAGGAGCAATCTCCACTGAGGCACCGCCCAGATGACCATAAAGAGGGGTATGTAGTTGCTTCTTCATTTTAGTAAGAGCAAGGATCTGACCAGGGCACGTCTACAATAGATACTTATTAGCCCTATAGTATCCTAGGGATGGTTTAATGAAGTGGAATCCCAATCGATATCCATAGGTTAACGCTATAAAAGTCTAAAAGTATGGCAAATGCAAGTCCTCACTGATCTCAAGAACAGGGCCCTATTGTTCTCTACGGTCAATGGAGCGAGGGGTGGTCGAATCTGTAGTACTGTGCTCGGCAATGCCACCACTTCTGCACGGGTAGTGGTGGCTAAATGCAAGGATTGGATGGGACCTGAATATATATTTGTAGCATATCTGGTGAATATGTGGGGACTGAACCATATGATGTAGAAGAACATTCATCCACATAAACAGAACACAACCCGAAATAATGGGCTCCTGTAGTAAATTTGTTTGCTGTGTGTAGGTATAAATGTGTAGAGCAGAGGACCCAGCACATTGCCCCCTCACCTGAGCGGTCACCACTTTGTCGCCACTGGTTGCACTGGCTAGATCCAAGGACGGCTGAGAGTCTCGGCCTAAACCCTCCGCAATGGCGTTCGGAGACAGCAGTCCTCCAGCAAGAAAGGCATCTTTTGTAACTGGAAATAAAGATCAGTGTCAGGAAATAAAAACTGGAAAACCACATCAAACCACATTATATTTTAATACTAGTGGTTAGGACCATCCTGATTTGGGTACACCTTGACGTTGGTGGGATGGCTTTTACGCTTTTTTTTTAATCAAAAATGGTGTTTACCGAGTACCCTGTGTTATTTCTACGCACTATTGCTTTTACTTATAGCAGGGTATATGTTCATTTTGTGTTTGTCTTGGGTGTCCTCAGTTTAATGGCCAGTGTGAACATGCTCCTATTTTGAATGCGTACCAACTTATACTCCAGTTCATTTTATTTCGGTTTAGTATGAAACCATGCTACCGCCTATACAGTATGAAGAGGACCCGTCCTTCCTCCCCATATTGCCGCTTTTCATAAACACTTTATTCCCCCATGAATACAAAACCTCAAACGTTTTCTAAGAAGTCTGTCTCATGCTTTTCTTCTGTTATTCCTCTATGAATACATTGACAAATGGGTGTAACCATCCCCTGTTGCCATTAAGGCTTGTCCCAGAGCTCCAACACCATCAGCACAGATTGGACTCAATTTACATGGGGACTGGTAACACCCAATTGTCAATTTACTTGTAAATTTCAAGGAGAACTAACAGGAAAGGAAAAGTAAGGTTCACCGTTCTAGGAAAATATGCTCCAGAATTGTCATTTTAGGAAGAAAACAAGTGTTTTGTGAAGCCAACTTGTCAGAAAAGGCATTAGGTTCCCTCTAAAGGAAATCTGTCAGCAGGTTTTTCTGCTATATAATCTGAGACCACCGTGATGCAAGGGCTGAGAGCCTGAGTCCAGTGACGTGTCACTTAATAGGCTGTGTTTTGTTGATTCAATAAAATCAGCGTTTTAACAAGAGAGGATTATCACAACAGGACTAGCTGTCTCATGTCTCCAAGTCAACTGCTCTGTGTAACCCCGCCCCTTACCACTGATTGGCAGCTTTCTGCCTATGCACAGTGTACACAAAAAGCTGCCAATCAGTGAAGTGGACAAGATTATACAGAGCTCAGCATTCAGAGAACTGGAAGATCTGTAGCAGACAAAACAGTGATATGATCAAAATGACAGCAAGCAGCCCAGTAAGTGACACATTGCTGGAATCAGAGTCTGAGCCCTTACATCATGCTGCTGTCAGGTGGTGTGGCAACAACCTGGAGACAGAGTCCATTTAATAAGTATGAAAGTAAGAGACTCATTCATACTACATATAAAATGTGCAATAAATCTTGAAAGAATCACACATTGTGCGCTTTTGGAGTAGAAAGTTATCTGAGAGATATAGAAATATTGTGAACATGCACACTTCCAGTGCTGCATTCATAATTCTGCGGCTTCAGAGCGCTCTCTGCGCCAACTCCACAGTGTACGGTAATCCGCTTCTCCACATGGTTGAAGTGAAGAATTCTAATAAACATTTTGTAGAGTTCAGTAAAAGTTAACCGAGCAAAATAAAGTTTCCGATAAACTTCTACAGCAGCAAGACATAAAATGTTTTAAAAGGGGTCATTAAAACCTATAACGCACTGACAAAAATCATAATTGCTGAAGGTAAAGAATAACGAACGGTCTCAGGCTTTTCGGACTCCTCTCACAATATAATATACGATGCCAACCATTATATGCTTATTACAACGTGACATCCAAGCCTCATTCACACGGCCGTTCTTCATGTCCCCACTATAATCTATGTAGCTGTTCACATGACTGTTTTTATGCAGATAAAAAAATAATAATAATGGAGATATATAAGTGTTTGATCTGAATCAGGGATCAAACTCGCTAAATTAAAATCTATGGGTCTGTGAGAAATAATAATAATAAAAAAAAACAGCAACAACATATATATTAAGTCTGAATTGTCCCCTTTTCTTACTTCAAAAGAAAGGAAATTAAAACAATAAAACTAAAATAAGTAGAATTGGTATCTCGGATTCTGTAATAGTCTGATCTATGAATATGTAAATGTAATTAACCCATTAGGTACAAACTGTAAAAAAATATATAGTGCTAATATTCACAATTTTAAGCCACTGTACTCCCCCAAAAATTAAATAAAAAGCGATAAAAATGCCGTATGTACCACAGAATGGTACCAATACTAGCTACAGTTCAGCACGCAAAAGAAGAAAGTTCTCAATGCAGCTCCATCGAGAGAAAACTAAAAAAAAAAGTTATGGGTCTCAGAACACAATAAAGTTCAGAACTTGTCAGAGTCAGTAAAACACAAAAAGCTATACAAGTTTGACATCGCTGTAATCATCATACAGACCTGTAAAAACACATTCCCAAATTATTATTTTACTGTACAGTAAAAGTAAAAACGAAAACCAACAATGTCAAAATTGCGTTTTTTTTTTTTAATTATTTTAATTACTCACTTGGAATTTGTTTCCTGCTTGCCACTACACTATATTGTAAAGTGAAGGATATCACTACACTGTAAAAACCTCCTAATAAAAAGAATTTTAAAGAAAATTACAATTCGTCCTACAAAAAAACCCTTCATACGGCTATGCAGACAGAAGCAATAAAAAGCTACGGCTCATGGAAAGTGGAGGAAAAACAAAAGTACACAAAAAGAAAAATGGCTGTCATTAAGGGGTTAAACGGGTTTAGTGAACTTTGAAATTGATGGACTACCCTTGGGATATGTGATCAGCATTAGATTTGTGGGGTCCGACTCTCATCACCCACAGAGGTCAGATGACTGAAAGAGCCGCGGGACATTACCAGGTACAGCGGTTTCAAAATGTACAGGGCTGTATCTGGTAAACAATGGAGGACAGGGTGGTCACTGGAGTGCAAAAACCCCTCAAGGAGAAAGACCGGCAACCTGGGGTCTGCTGTGTATGGACCCACAGACTTGTACGAGTCCATACATCACTAACATGGTCTACAGAGAAGAGCCGAGCAGATCCGCTTACAGCCGAGGGGGTTCAGCGCTCTTCTGAGGGCGTCTACCACTGTGTGAATGGTTGGGCTGGTCTCAGGAGTCAGCCCCCAAATGACAAAAACCTATGACTTGAGTTGTCATTATAATATATCGAGAGTTTTATAAAAATAACTCCGTTTCCGAGAAGAAAGGCAAAAACCTTGAATGAGGCGCAATGGTGGCCGCATTGACTACAAACCTTTACCAGGAAAAAAACAGTAAGAAAATAGTAAATCACAGATAATTATTGACAGTTATGATCAAGACACTCACATTCCAGTCCTGAAGATCTTGGGCTCTCATTCTCATCCCCTTTCTTCTTACGAGGCGGTGGGGCCGGCCGTGCAGGTGGCGGCGGTCTAGGTGGTGGGGCAGTTACAGGAGGTGGGGGACGTGTTGGACCAGACTTCTTAGTACTTGCTACAATATCAGGCTCCACATTAATCTGTCGGGGAGGTTTAGCGGGCGCTAACTGCTCTTTATTTTCAGAAGTTTCATTGGATAAAGGGTCTTTAGTCTTATTTTCTGTATCTTCCTCAAGCTCATCGGACTTGTCCAGAAGTCTGTCCTCCTCTTCAGTAATTTTAAGACCATCGGCCAATTCTATAATATCGGCAATTTTAGAGGTCTCCACCAACTGTTCAATGATGGGGATGGAGATATCGGGCAATTGACTGGGTTTCGTTCCTGTGAAGTCCTCAACTTCCTGATGACCAAGGTCCCCTGAATCGTTAGGTAAGGTTGTTTCTGTGATCACCAGCTCGGGGATGTTATCCAGCGGATTTATTTTCCTAGACATGCTCTCGAGAATTATTGTTTCCACATTTTCAGGACTGGGGCTCTCCTCTATGGCACTAGATTTCTGGCTTTCTTCAATAATGCTATCAATAATCTGAAATATTAAAGATATACAGATATGTCTGATATACAGCAATACTATGATGTAGGACTCCTAGCTATAGAGTCACGCAGGCTGCGTATGCTCAGCAGGGAGGAAAGCGCTACACGGGCGATTGACTAAATTATGGCATGCTCCATCAGACTCTATGTGAACTCTGAAATTGCACAGCGGTACAGTCGGCAGTGTGCATTAATCCCTAGATGCAGGCTATGTTGGCAAACCCTTTTTGAGAAGATAAAATAAACTTTAAATGCAATAACGTGAAGACGAGGCCCGATAGCCACATTTTAGCCTGTAGTACCTCACGTGTGGCTGTGTGCCTTGAAATAGGAGCAGCAGCTGGCAATGTGTGGGATAGATGAAACCACTACTGCGATAAAAGGCCGCAGGGGTGAAGTGACAGCTTAACGCATTAATATTGTATGCAGTAATTACAGCCGCACTGCACAACACCTTCTCCAACACTTCTCTGTAGAATTGGTTTTCATGCAATGGACAGAATTTTGGCTAACCCTAATGAACCATTAATCAGACTTTGGGTAGAGTTAAAGAGGATGTCCACTACTTTTATATCCTTTCGCTAGGTCATCAATATGAGACCTCTGAGGGTGCGGCATCCGGCACCTCCTCCACCGATCAGCTGTTTCCGATGCCTGAAGCGTCCGCGGCCGGATACTGCTTCTTTCGAAAAAATAACCCGCTGCGGCCACTATAAAAATGACGGGAGATGTGCTGTTCTGCTTCGGAACTGATCACAGCTGGGCGCTTCAGGCACCGGGAACAGCTGATCGGTGGGGACGTAACACCCAGTAGCCCGACCTATTAGATATTGATGACCTATTCTAGGGATGGGACATCAACCTCTACTGATCAGCTGTTCCCGAAGCCTGAAGCGTCCGAGGCTGGATACTCCGCAACTGCTTCATCGAAAAAAGTAACCCACTGCGGCCACTATAAAGATGAAGGAGATGCCCTGTTCTGTTTTGCAACTGATCACATCTGAATGCATCAGGCACCGGGAACAGCTGATAGGTGGGTCTACCGGGTGTTACGTCCCCACCTATCAGATATTGAGGACCTATTCTAGGGATGGGCCATCAATATAAAAGTAGTGGACAACACCTTTAAGCTGGCCATACATATGAGGTGGCTGTCCGCCCCACGAATGTTCGGCCGGCAACCACCTTCGGACTCTACCTATACACATGCTGGGCTGAGTGTTCATTTGTTTTCAACAGAGAGAGAGGACAACGCAGCTGACAGACACCTTAGGGAGCAGCCTGTCTCCCAAAAGATAATAAAAAAAGGATTGGCCATTGAAATTCCAGCCAGAATCCTTCTTCTTTCATAACCTCATCAGTCAAGGAAGTTTGAAGGCTCCAATACACATCAGATGATCAGCTGAGCTGATAGTTTAACTATATAGTTAAAGGGCGATTCTAAAGTTTAGAAGTTATCCCCTAGCCCCAGTGATCATGAAATTGTCCCCTACCTCCAGCCTATGGATAGGGAATAACTTAGAAATGTAAGAATACTCCTTTAATGCATTCAACAGGGAAGTATAGAGACATCTAAAAGGGTTTTTCAGGGTTTTAAAATATTTGGCAAACAACAAAAAAAGTTAGTACGCCTGCTAGATCATCTGTAGCTCCTGTGCAAACACACTGGGCGTCCCCAATGGTCTTATACTACATAAAGCCAATTACCGGCCTTAGAACTGGTGTTTGTATGTACGGCCTAAAACCAATAAAGGTCAGTAACTGGTGGCACTGGTCCCAAATGATGGATGCATGTATGTCACAGGTGCCAGCAAATAAACACAGACCTGTGGAGACCACCATAGTGTCTGTGCTGGAGCTATGGGGTATTGAACAAGTGAATATGTACATATATCTTTTTCTTTTATTTGATCAACTTTACGTCTGTTAGAGGTAGGCAACTTTTAGGCCGTCTTTAGGCGAGTAGGCGCAGGAGCACACGCACCTCTTTAGAGTCGTCTTGCTTTGGTTCTGTGGCTCCAGTTTCTGGGCCATTATTTTCGGAATGTGTGACTTCTTCCTGTGAAATGAATCTAAAATTAGATAAAAACAATACACAGAAGACTAACAATGTACAACAAATAGGTAAATCTATGGCCAGTTCACAATTTTGGTTTTAAAAAAAATAATAATAATTTGAGTTAGTAGATGAGCAGTACAGTCATGTCTCTGCTATGCCGATCACAGACCCAGGGACAAGTTAAGCCATTCCTGCTCAAGGCCAACAATCAGACTTGGGAGGAATGCCAGGACTGCCTTCTGGAAACATTCCTGATACACAAGAGTTACACCTTACGCAAACAACGCTAGTGACACTTCACCGGGGAATAGAATGGAAAACACATCTGAAGGCACTAAAATACCTAAAACAAGACATTTTTTAAAAAATTTGTATTTTGGATTCTTTCCTATAGTAATTGTATGATCAGAGAGACTTCTCCTGGAGTGGTTATGCAATAGCTGTCTGATAGTAATAACCCCCTAAAGGGAGTCTATCAGCACAGACTGTTCCTGGGGTATGTAATTGCTCACAGAGTAATTACGCAGAGTGACATTTGCTTCTCACTACTACGATTTGTATAAGAATCCAGCTCTGCTGACATCACAGTAAGACCCAGACATGACATGAAACAAAGCAGACACTAGACTAAGGTCAAAAGTATACAAAGTCCTGTTGCTGCGATTTATGAGATGGATTAAAAAAGTTCAATGCTGGATGCTAGAAAAGACCATAGCTGATCCCAAACACGCCCTGTGTTATTACATGAGCAGAAGAACTCTGTCCAGCTCAAACGTTGATGAAGACCATGACGGCGGAAGCGGGTTCAAGAAATAATTGCTGGAAGAAAAGTTGCCGATTGTCCACCCATTTTATGGGCTCTAAAATGATATAATAAGTCAGACTTAACTTCTCAATCTCGCACCACTCCTACTCCAACACCTGTGTTCTCCATACTTCTGCTCCGGCCAGACAGGTGTGACCGCAGAAGCCAATCATTAGCTGCAGCGCTGACCAGAGAGCATATTATCATTTACAGAGTTCTGCAGGTTTGTTTTAATGCAAAGAGTTGAAACACACTTTAATACCATATTAGTGTTTATTTTATAGGAAGATTGTAACCGGCAAGCTGTGATTACAAGGTTATTCCCATCTTATTAGGTGATGACATTTTGCAAGGATATACCACTACTTAGTAATTGGTATTTGGGAAAATCGGTACAGGGAATGAAGGGGACAATAGCTTGTATGGCATTTCACAGTACTTCTTTAGAGTTGTACCGCAGTTCCGTGCACAACAGCATGGAAAACCTAGAAGAGGACGTAATGCCAAAGCAGCGACAATCTCCCTTTAGCTCAGAATGAACGGGTGTCCTAGGGGTCACTGCTGACCATACAGGTTTTACCCGTCTTCTCTCCACACTCTGAAATCAGACGTTACCCAAACTTCGCATCATGCATGTTCATTTCAGTACAGAGAGGGAATCAGCGCTGCTGGGGTACCATGCACCTTCTCATCACTTGGGGTAATAGGTAATCGGCTTGTTGAAATCCAACAAGGCCAATCGTTCTTTCCCCAGATGTCTAGAGACAGTCCATTGTCCCTATACTCAGACTATTGGCACCAAACACTACAGAACTTAGTACCATTTGCACAAGCCAAATCTAGTATTGGAGGTGGGTTGGACACAATATCTAAAATGAAACAATGTACAGAACTCAACTAACTGTCGAGCTCCTTCTGTTTATAGCTGGGGTGACTGAAATTTTAAAATGTTATTGTGCACCTTATACTGTCAGGCTCTTCCCCGACCTCTGAGAGATGCTCTGCATAGGCACCAGGGCTCAGCACCTCCACTAGTACCAAGATGGAAACAGATCACACTCTAAGGACTAGTTAATGGACTGTGTATCACACTGGTGGTGTGTGTAAGTCACTGTTGCGACGTGGACAATTATGCCCTTTGTGTCACCACTCATCGTGACTGTCTGTACATAACCCTCAGTACAGTCGTGGCCAAAAGTTTTGAAACTGACACAAATTTTGGTTTTCTTAAAGTTTGCTGCTTCAGTGTTTTGGATCTTTTAGTTAGCCATGTCTATTGTTTATATCTGACTAAAGGATCTAAAAACACTGAAGTAGCAAGTTTTATGAAAACCAAGATTTGTGTCTCATTCTCAAAACTTTTCGCCATGACTGTACTTTGCGTGGGGTAATCATTTTTTATCAATACAGGTGAAAAGTACAATAGCTGCCATGTCCTTATTACCATACAAAAGTATATACACAAGCACAATGCAACAGCACTCTGCAAACATTTTATACAATCGACTCCATTATTGTTCCATGTGTAAAAACAACAGGTACTTTGTATATTTTGTTCAAATTGCGTGAGCCAATGATAAGACAACCTTCCCCTTAGGCTATGTTTACATGTCAGTATATACACACTGCTCAAAAAAATAAAGGGAACACAAACAACAGAATATAACTCCAAGTAAATCAAACTTCTGTGAAATCAGACTGTCCACTTAGGAAGCAACACTGATTAACAATCAATGTCACATGCTGTTGAGCAAATGAAATAGACAATAGATGGAAATTATTGACAATTATCAAGACACCCTCAATAAAGGAGCAGTTCTGCAGGTGGGGACCACAGACCACATCTCAGTACCAATGCTTTCTAGCTGATGTTTTGGTCACTTTTGAATGTTGGTTGTGCTTTCACACTCACGGTAGCATGAGACGGACTCTACAACCCACAGAAGTTGCTCAGGTAGTGCAGCTCATCCAGGATGGCACATCAATGCAAGCTGTGGCAAGGTTTGCTGTCTGTCAGCATAGCGTCCAGAGGCTGGAGGCGCTACCAGGAGACATGCCAGTACACCAGAAGACGTGGAGGGGGCAGTAGGAGGGCAACAACCCAGCAGCAGGACCGCTACAGGAGGAGCACTGCCAGAGCCCTGCAAAATGACCTCCAGCAGGCCACAAATGTGCATGTGTCTGCACAAACCGTTAGAAACTGACTCCATGAGGGTGGTATGAGGGCCCGATGTTCACAGATGGGAGTTGTGCTCACAGCCCAACACCGTGCAGGACGCTTGGCATTTGCCACAGAACACCAGGATAGGCAAAGTCGCCACTGGCGCCCTGTGCTCACTGAGCACATGTGACAGACGTGACAGAGTCTGGAGACGCCATGGAGAACGATTTGCTGCCTGCAACGTCCTTCAGCATGACCGGTTTGGCAGTGGGTCAGTAAAGGTGTGGGGTGGCATTTCTTTGGAGGGCCGCACAGCCCTCCATGTGCTCGGCAGAGGTAGCCTGACTGCCATTAGGTACCGAGATGAGATCCTCAGACCCCTTGTGAGACCATATGCTGGTGCGGTTGGCCCTGGGTTCCTCCTAATGCAGGACAATGCCAGATCTCATGTGGCTGGAGTGTGTCAGCAGTTCCTGCAAGATGAAGGCATTGAAGCTATGGACTGGCCCGCCCGTTTCCCAGACGTGAGTCCGATTGAGCACATCTGGGACATCATGTCTCGCTCCATCCAGCAACGTCACGTTACACCACAGACTGTCCAGGAGTTGGCGGATGCTTTAGTCCAGGTCTGGGAGGAGATCCCACAGGAGACCATCCTCAGCTTCATCAGGAGCATGCCCAGGCATTGTAGGGAGGTCATACAGGCACGTGGAGGCCACACACAATACTGAGACTCATTTTGACTTGTCTTAAAGACATTACATCAAAGTTGGATCAGCCTGTAGTGTGTTTTTTCCACTTTAATTTCGGGGGTGACTCCAAATCTAGGCCTCCATTGGTTAATAAATTTGATTTCCATTGATGATTTTTGTGTGATTTTGTTGTCAGCACGTATTTTTGTGAGCAGTGTGTATATATATACATACACACACACACACTGCTCAAAAAAATAAAGGGAACACTCAAATAACACATCCTAGATCTGAATGAATGAAGTATTCTCGTTGAATACTTTGTTCTGTACAAAGTTGAATGTGCTGACAAGAAAATCAACTTTTTCCAATGCGGTGCGTCCAACTGGCTGAGCTTCAAACATCTGAGGCTTCCAAACATGAAATGATTTGGACGGTTAATTGGTCACCTACAGGCCATCCTGGCTATAAACAGATGTGTGCATAGATCTGGTATATCTGCCAATCCTGTGGAGCGGCGCTTTGTGACTGCCAGAAAATACCGGCAAGTTAATGAGTGCAGTAATCAACTGCACTAATTGGATCCCTCAAGAACGAGTCTACTGGCCAAAACATATTTAGATCAGGTTGTTCTGCGCAGTAATCAAGTGTCGGATTCCCTCTGTATACAAGTAATGTTCTCTTCCACTGAATGCTAAATCATCGGCTACAGTATTCCCATGAAGCCATGGAGTTCTCCTCAATTTTGTAGATGTATTTTCCCTAATATGAACTTTAGCAGATGCCCCCAAATTAGTGATCGCAAACATGTATCCACCGGCCCTACAACCATGTCTTGTGCTGGTTCCTTCTATTATTATCTGTGAGGGAAAATGATTTACCCGTGCTAATAAAAGGACTTTGTCCATACATGACTCGACTATGAGACATGCACTAGATAAAGGTGGTGATAATCACCATGAACCATGACCCTAAGCATTTTCTTACTTCTGTGCAGAAGAGTATGTGCCTGGTGGCCAAACATCAGGAGGTACCGATCCTCATCCAGTGGTCCACCAGCGCTATATATCAGGGACTACAGATATCGGACACTGTTTTACCTACAAAGTGTAGACACCAAGTATTGCAAAACGATGCGGATATGAGGGAAACCAAGCGCGGATACATATTTTTGACAGCAACATGGTGACACATGTGGCAGCTCTGGCTATGGAAATTATGTTTATGATTCTTTAAAATATCCAGTAGAAAATTCATGTACGGCACTACAGTGATTAATGATAGGTGCCAAAATAGGGATCCAATCCGCAGCTGAGAAGACTAAAACTCGGCACCTGGAAGGATGCAGAGACATAGATGTGATTTTTATTACAGTTTAATGAGGACCTTAAATCAGATAACTGCTGTATAACACAATTGTACAAATGTAAATTTGGTGCCCGAAAAGACTGTAGGGGAAGCAGAAAGGTATTCATTCTCAAGATAGGTGAAAGGGTGATAGCCTCTCACTTTATATGGCGAAAATACCATAACTAGCAACTTGTAGCAAGTATGGAGTAAAGGGGAAAAGGACTTCAGACTAGCTATAGATGGTTCAGTTATTCGAGTTAAACCAACTGAAAACGGAGGAAGTGCCCGAAGAGAAGGAAGGAGGAAGAAGGGAGGAGGAGGAGGAAGTGCCCGCCCGCCATAGCCGATGGCGAGGAGGAGAAGGAGAAAGTGCCCGGAGGAGAAGGAGAAAGTGCCCGCCCGCCATAGCCGATGAGTAGGAGGTGGAAGTGCCCGCCATAGCCGATGGCGAGGAGGAGGTAGTGCCCGCTCGCCATAGTCGATGGCGAGGAGGAGGTAGTGCCCGCCCGCCATAGCCGATGGCGAGGAGGAGGTAGTGCCCGCCCGCCATAGCCGATGGCGAGGAGGAGGTAGTGCCCGCCCGCCATAGCCGATGGCGAGGAGGAGGAAGTGCCCGCTCGCTATAGCCGATGGCGAGGAGGAAGTGCCTGCCCGCCATAGCCGATGGCGAGGAGGAGGAGGAAGTGCCCTCCCACCATAGCCGATGGCGAGCAGGAAGAGGAAGTGCCCACCCGCCATAGCTGATGAGGAGGAAGAAGTGCCCACCCGCCATAGCTGATGAGGAGGAGGAAGTGCCCTCCCACCATAGCCGATGGCGAGCAGGAAGAGGAAGTGCCCACCCGCCATAGCTGATGAGGAGGAGGAAGTGCCCACCCGCCATAGCTGATGAGGAGGAGGAAGTGCCCTCCCACCATAGCCGATGGTGAGGAGGAGGAGGAGGAGGAGGAGGAGGAGGAGGAGGAAGTGCCCGCTCGCCACAGCTGATGGCGAGGACGAGGAAGTGCCCGCCCGCCATAGCCGATGGCGAGGAGGAGGAGGAAGTGCCCGCCCGCCATAGCCGAGGAGGATGAAGTGCCCGTCCGCCATAGCCGATGGCGAGGAGGAGGAAGTGCCCGCTCGCCATAGCCGATGGCGAGGAGGAGGTAGTGCCCGCCCGCCATAGCCGATGGCGAGGAGGAGGAAGTGCCCACTCGCCATAGCCGATGGCGATGGCGAGGAGGAGGAAGTGCCCGCCCGCCATAGCCGAGGAGGAAGTGCCAGCCATAGCCGATGGCGAGGAGGAGGAGGAGGAGGAGGAGGAGGAGAAGTGCCCGCCATAGCTGATGGCGAGGCAGAGGAGGAGGAAGTGTCCGCCCGCCATAGCCGATGGCGAGGAGGAAGAGCCCGCCCGCTATAGCCGATGGCGAGGAGGAGGAAGTGCCCGCCCGCGATAGCCGATGAGGAGGAGGAAGTGCCCGCTCGCCATAGCCGATGGCGAGGAGGAGGAGGTGCCCGTCCGCCATAGCCGATGGCGAGGAGGAGGAGGAAGTGCCCGCCATGTCCGAGGAGGATGAAGTGCCCGTCCGCCATAGCCGATGGCGAGGAGGAGGAAGTGCCCGCCCGCCATAGCCGATGGCGAGGAGGAGGAAGTGCCCGCCCGCCATAGCCGATGGCGAGGAGGAGGTAGTGCCCGCCCGCCATAGCCGATGGCGAGGAGGAGGTAGTGCCCGCCCGCCATAGCCGATGGCGAGGAGGAGGTAGTGCCCGCCCGCCATAGCCGATGGCGAGGAGGAGGTAGTGCCCGCCCGCCATAGCCGATGGCGAGGAGGAGGAAGTGCCCGCTCGCTATAGCCGATGGCGAGGAGGAAGTGCCTGCCCGCCATAGCCGATGGCGAGGAGGAGGAGGAAGTGCCCTCCCACCATAGCCGATGGCGAGCAGGAAGAGGAAGTGCCCACCCGCCATAGCTGATGAGGAGGAAGAAGTGCCTACCCGCCATAGCTGATGAGGAGGAGGAAGTGCCCTCCCACCATAGCCGATGGCGAGCAGGAAGAGGAAGTGCCCACCCGCCATAGCTGATGAGGAGGAGGAAGTGCCCACCCGCCATAGCTGATGAGGAGGAGGAAGTGCCCTCCCACCATAGCCGATGGTGAGGAGGAGGAGGAGGAGGAGGAGGAGGAGGAGGAAGTGCCCGCTCGCCACAGCTGATGGCGAGGACGAGGAAGTGCCCGCCCGCCATAGCCGATGGCGAGGAGGAAGTGCCCGCCCGCCATAGCCGAGGAGGATGAAGTGCCCGTCCGCCATAGCCGATGGCGAGGAGGAGGAAGTGCCCGCTCGCCATAGCCGATGGCGAGGAGGAGGAAGTGCCCACTCGCCATAGCCGATGGCGAGGAGGAGGAAGTGCCCGCCCGCCATAGCCGAGGAGGAAGTGCCAGCCATAGCCGATGGCGAGGAGGAGGAGGAGGAGGAGAAGTGCCCGCCATAGCTGATGGCGAGGCAGAGGAGGAGGAAGTGTCCGCCCGCCATAGCCGATGGCGAGGAGGAAGAGCCCGCCCGCTATAGCCGATGGCGAGGAGGAGGAAGTGCCCGCCCGCGATAGCCGATGAGGAGGAGGAAGTGCCCGCTCGCCATAGCCGATGGCGAGGAGGAGGAGGTGCCCGTCCGCCATAGCCGATGGCGAGGAGGAGGAGGAGGAGGAAGTGCCCGCCATGTCCGAGGAGGATGAAGTGCCCGTCCGCCATAGCCGATGGCGAGGAGGAAGTGCCCGCCCGCCATAGCCGATGGCGAGGAGGAGGAAGTGCCCGCCCGCCATAGCCGATGGCGAGGAGGAGGAGGAAGTGCCCGCCCGCCATAGCCGATGGCGAGGAGGAGGAGGAAGTGCCCGCCCGCCATAGCCGATGGCGAGGAGGAGGAGGAAGTGCCCGCCCGCCATAGCCGATGGCGAGGAGGAGGAGGAAGTGCCCGCCCGCCATAGCCGATGGCGAGGAGGAGGAGGAAGTGCCCGCCCGCCATAGCCGATGGCGAGGAGGAGGAGGAAGTGCCCGCCCGCCATAGCCGATGGCGAGGAGGAGGAGGAAGTGCCCGCCCGCCATAGCCGATGGCGAGGAGGAGGAGGAAGTGCCCGCCCGCCATAGCCGATGGCGAGGAGGAGGAGGAGGAAGTGCCCACCCGCCATAGCCGATGGCGAGGAGGAGGAGGAAGTGCCCGCCCGCCATAGCCGATGGCGAGGAGGAGGAGGAAGTGCCCGCCCGCCATAGCCGATGGCGAGGAGGAGGAGGAAGTGCCCGCCCGCCTTAGCCGATGGCGAGGAGGAGGAAGTGCCCACTCGCCATAGCCGATGGCGAGGAGGAAGAAGTGCCCGCCCGCCATAGCCGAGGAGGAAGTGCCAGCCATAGCCGATGGCGAGGAGGAGGAGAAGTGCCCACCATAGCTGATGGCGAGGCGGAGGAGGAAGAAATGCCCGCCATAGCCGATGGCGAGGAGGAAGAGCCCGCCCGCTATAGCCGATGGCGAGGAGGAGGAAGTGCCCGCCCGCGATAGCCGATGGCGAGGAGGAGGAGGTGCCCGCCATAGCCGATGAGGAGGAGGAGGAGGTGCCCGCATAGCCGATGAGGAGGAGGAAGTGCCCGCTCGCCATAGCCGATGAGGAGGAGGAAGTGCCCGCTCGCCATAGCCGATGAGTAGGAGGAAGTGCCCGCTTGCCATATCCGATGAGGAGGAGGAAGTGCCCGCTCGCCATAGCTGATGAGGAGGAGGAGGAGGAGGAAGTGCCCACCATAGTCGATGGCGAGGAGGAGGTAGTGCCCGCCCACCATAGCCGATGACGAGGAGGAGGAGGTGCCCTCCTGCCATAGCCGATGGCGAGGAGGAGGAGGTGCCCTCCTGCCATAGACGATGGCGAGGAGGAGGAGGTGCCCTCCCGCCATAGCCGATGGCGAGGAGGAGGAGGTGCCCTCCTGCCATAGACGATGGCGAGGAGGAGCCCTCCTGCCATAGACGATGGCGAGGAGGAGGAGGTGCCCTCCCACCATAGCCGATGGCGAGGAGGAGGAGGTGCTCACCCACCATAGCCGATGGCGAGGAGGAGGAGGAGGAAGTGCTCACTCACAATAGCCGATGGCGAGGAGGAGGAGGAAGTGCTCACCCACCATAGCCGATGGCGAGGAGGAGGAGGAGGAGGAGGAAGTGCCCGCTCGCCACAGCTGTTGGCGAGGACGAGGAAGTGCCCGCCCGCCATAGCTGATGGCAAGGAGGAGGAAGTGCCCGTCCGCCATAGCCGATGGCGAGGAGGAGGAAGTGCCCGTCCGTCATAGCCGATGGCGAGGAGGAGGAGGTGCCCGTCCGCCATAGCCGATGGCGAGGAGGAGGTGCCCGTCCGCCATAGCCGATGGCGAGGAGGAGGAGGTGCCCGCCCGCCATAGCCGATGGCGAGGAGGAGGAAGTGCCGGCCCGCCATAGCCGAGGAGGAAATGCCAGCCATAGCCGATGGCGAGGAGGAGGAGAAGTGCCCGCCATAGCTGATGGCGAGGCGGAGGAGGAAGAAATGCCCGCCATAGCTGATGGCAAAGAGGAGGAGGAAGTGTCCGCCCGCCATAGCCGATGGCGAGGAGGAAGAGCCCGCCCGCCATAGCCGATGGCGAGGAGGAAGAGCCCGCCCGCTATAGCCGATGGCGAGGAGGAGGAAGTGCCCGCCCGCGATAGCCGATGGCGAGGAGGAGGAAGTGCCAGCCATAGCCGATGAGGAGGAGGAAGTGCCCGCTCGCCATAGCCGATGAGGAGGAGGAGGAAGTGCCCGCTCGCCATAGCCGATGAGGAGGAGGAGGAAGTGCCCGCTCGCCATAGCCGATGAGGAGGAGGAAGTGCCCGCTCGCCATAGCCGATGAGGAGGAGGAAGTGCCCACCATAGTCGATGGCGAGGAGGAGGTAGTGCCCGCCCGCCATAGCCGATGACGAGGAGGAGGAGGTGCCCTCCTGCCATAGCCGATGGCGAGGAGGTGCCCTCCTGCCATAGACGATGGCGAGGAGGAGGAGGAAGTGCTCACCCACCATAGCCGATGGCGAGGAGGAGGAAGTGCTCACCCACCATAGCCGATGGCGAGGAGGAAGTGCTCACCCACCATAGCCGATGGCAAGGAGGAGGAGGAAGTGCTCACCCACCATAGCCGATGGCGAGGAGGAGGAGGAAGTGCTCACCCACCATAGAAGATGGCGAGGAGGAGGAGGTGCCCGTCCGCCATAGCCGATGGCGAGGAGGAGGTGCCCGTCCGCCATAGCCGATGGCGAGGAGGAGGAGGTGCCCGCCCGCCATAGCCGATGGCGAGGAGGAGGAAGTGCCCGCCCGCCATAGCCGAGGAGGAAATGCCAGCCATAGCCGATGGCGAGGAGGAGGAGAAGTGCCCGCCATAGCTGATGGCGAGGCGGAGGAGGAAGAAATGCCCGCCATAGCTGATGGCGAGGAGGAGGAGGAAGTGTCCGCCCGCCATAGCCGATGGCGAGGAGGAAGAGCCCGCCCGCCATAGCCGATGGCGAGGAGGAAGAGCCCGCCCGCTATAGCCGATGGCGAGGAGGAGGAAGTGCCCGCCCGCGATAGCCGATGGCGAGGAGGAGGAAGTGCCCGCTCGCCATAGCCGATGAGGAGGAGGAGGAAGTGCCCGCTCGCCATAGCCGATGAGGAGGAGGAAGTGCCCGCTCGCCATAGCCGATGAGGAGGAGGAAGTGCCCACCATAGTCGATGGCGAGGAGGAGGTAGTGCCCGCCCACCATAGCCGATGACGAGGAGGAGGAGGTGCCCTCCTGCCATAGCCGATGGCGAGGAGGAGGAGGTGCCCTCCTGCCATAGATGATGGCGAGGAGGAGGAGGAAGTGCTCACCCACCATAGCCGATGTCGAGGAGGAGGAAGTGCTCACCCACAATAGCCGATGGCGAGGAGGAAGTGCTCACCCACCATAACCGATGGCAAGGAGGAGGAGGAAGTGCTCACCCACCATAGCCGATGGCGAGGAGGAGGAGGAAGTGCTCACCCACCATAGAAGATGGCGAGGAGGAGGAGGAAGTGCTCACCCACGATAGCCGATGGCGAGGAGGAGGTGCCCGCCATAGCCGATGGGGAGGAGGAGGAAGTGCCCGCCCGCCATAGCCGATGGCGAGGAGGAGGTAGTGCCCGCCCGCCATAGCCGATGGCGAGGAGGAGGAAGTGCCCACCTGCCATAGTAGATGGCGAGGAGGAGGAGGAAGTGCCCGCCCGCTATAGCCGATGGCGAGGAGGAGGAGGACGTGTCCGCCCGCCATAGCTGATGAGGAGGAGGAAGTGCCCTCCCGCCATAGCCGATGGTGAGGAGGAGGAGGAAGTGCCCGCTCGCCACAGCCGATGGCGAGGAGGAAGTGCCCACCCGCCATAGCTGATGATGAGGAAGTGCCCTCCTGCTATAGGCGATGGTGAGGAGGAGGAAGTGCCCGCTTGCCACAGCCGATGGCGAGGAGGAGGAAGTGCTCACCCACCATAGCCGATGGCGAGGAGGAGGAGGAGGAAGCGCTCGCCTGTCATGAACGATGAGGAGGAAGTGCCCGCCCGCCATAGCCGATGGCGAGGAGGAGGCGGTGCCCGCCATAGACGATGGCGAGGAGGAAGTGCCCGCTCGCCATAGCCCGATGGCGAGAAGGAGGAGGAAGCGCCCGCCATAGCCGACGGCGAGGAGGAAGCGCCCGCCATAGCCGATGGCGAGGAGGAAGTGCCCGCCATAGCCGATGGCGAGGAGGAGGAAGTGCCTGCCCGCCATAGCCGATGGCGAGGAGGAGGAGGAAGTGCCCGCCCGCCATAGCCGATGGCGAGGAGGAGGCGGTGCCCGCCATAGACGATGGCGAGGAGGAAGTGCCCGCTCGCCATAGCCCGATGGCGAGAAGGAGGAGGAAGCGCCCGCCATAGCCGACGGCGAGGAGGAAGCGCCCGCCATAGCCGATGGCGAGGAGGAAGTGCCCGCCATAGCCGATGGCGAGGAGGAGGAAGTGCCTGCCCGCCATAGCCGATGGCGAGGAGGAGGAGGAAGTGCCCGCCTGCCATAGCCGATGGCGAGGAGGAGGAAGTGCCCGCCCGCCATAGCCGATGGCGAGGAGGAGGAGGAGGAAGTGCCCGCCCGCCATAGCCGATGGCGAGGAGGAGGAGGAAGTGCCCGCCTGCCATAGCCGATGGCGAGGAGGAGGAGGAAGTGCCCGCCCGCCATAGCCGATAGCGAGGAGGAGGAGGAAGTGCCCGCCCGCCATAGCCGATAGCGAGGAGGAGGAGGAAGTGCCCGCCCGCCATAGCCGATAGCGAAGAGGAGGAAGTGCCCGCCCGCCATAGCCGATAGCGAGGAGGAGGAGGTGCCCGCCCGCCATAGCCAATGGCGAGGAGGAGGAAGTGTCCGCCATAGCCGATGGCGAGGAGGAGGTAGTGCCCGCCCACCATAGCCGATGACGAGGAGGAGGAGGTGCCCTCCTGCCATAGCCGATGGCGAGGAGGAGGAGGTGCCCTCCTGCCATAGACGATGGCGAGGAGGAGGAGGAAGTGCTCACCCACCATAGCCGATGGCGTGGAGGAGGAAGTGCTCACCCACAATAGCCGATGGCGAGGAGGAGGAAGTGCTCACCCACAATAGCCGATGGCGAGGAGGAAGTGCTCACCCACCATAACCGATGGCAAGGAGGAGGAGGAAGTGCTCACCCACCATAGCCGATGGCGAGGAGGAGGAGGAAGTGCTCACCCACCATAGAAGATGGCGAGGAGGAGGAGGAAGTGCTCACCCACGATAGCCGATGGCGAGGAGGAGGTGCCCGCCATAGCCGATGGGGAGGAGGAGGAAGTGCCCGCCCGCCATAGCCGATGGCGAGGAGGAGGTAGTGCCCGCCCGCCATAGCCGATGGCGAGGAGGAGGAAGTGCCCACCTGCCATAGTAGATGGCGAGGAGGAGGAGGAAGTGCCCGCCCGCTATAGCCGATGGCGAGGAGGAGGAGGACGTGTCCGCCCGCCATAGCTGATGAGGAGGAGGAAGTGCCCTCCCGCCATAGCCGATGGTGAGGAGGAGGAGGAAGTGCCCGCTCGCCACAGCCGATGGCGAGGAGGAAGTGCCCACCCGCCATAGCTGATGATGAGGAAGTGCCCTCCTGCTATAGGCGATGGTGAGGAGGAGGAAGTGCCCGCTTGCCACAGCCGATGGCGAGGAGGAGGAAGTGCTCACCCACCATAGCCGATGGCGAGGAGGAGGAGGAGGAAGCGCTCGCCTGTCATGAACGATGAGGAGGAAGTGCCCGCCCGCCATAGCCGATGGCGAGGAGGAGGCGGTGCCCGCCATAGACTATGGCGAGGAGGAAGTGCCCGCTCGCCATAGCCCGATGGCGAGAAGGAGGAGGAAGCGCCCGCCATAGCCGACGGCGAGGAGGAAGCGCCCGCCATAGCCGATGGCGAGGAGGAAGTGCCCGCCATAGCCGATGGCGAGGAGGAGGAAGTGCCTGCCCGCCATAGCCGATGGCGAGGAGGAGGAGGAGGAAGTGCCCGCCTGCCATAGCCGATGGCGAGGAGGAGGAAGTGCCCGCCCACCATAGCCGATGGCGAGGAGGAGGAGGAGGAAGTGCCCGCCCGCCATAGCCGATGGCGAGGAGGAGGAGGAAGTGCCCGCCTGCCATAGCCGATGGCGAGGAGGAGGAGGAAGTGCCCGCCCGCCATAGCCGATAGCGAGGAGGAGGAGGAAGTGCCCGCCCGCCATAGCCGATAGCGAGGAGGAGGAGGTGCCCGCCCGCCATAGCCAATGGCGAGGAGGAGGAAGTGTCCGCCATAGCCGATGGCGAGGAGGAGGTAGTGCCCGCCCACCATAGCCGATGACGAGGAGGTGCCCTCCTGCCATAGCCGATGGCGAGGAGGAGGAGGTGCCCTCCTGCCATAGACGATGGCGAGGAGGAGGAGGAAGTGCTCACCCACCATAGCCGATGGCGTGGAGGAGGAAGTGCTCACCCACAATAGCCGATGGCGAGGAGGAAGTGCTCACCCACCATAGCCGATGGCAAGGAGGAGGAGGAAGTGCTCACCCACCATAGCCGATGGCGAGGAGGAGGAGGAAGTGCTCACCCACCATAGAAGATGGCGAGGAGGAGGAGGAAGTGCTCACCCACGATAGCCGATGGCGAGGAGGAGGTGCCCGCCATAGCCGATGGGGAGGAGGAGGAAGTGCCTGCCCGCCATAGCCGATGGCGAGGAGGAGGTAGTGCCCGCCCGCCATAGCCGATGGCGAGGAGGAGGAAGTGCCCACCTGCCATAGTAGATGGCGAGGAGGAGGAGGAAGTGCCCGCCCGCTATATCCGATGGCGAGGAGGAGGAGGAAGTGTCCGCCCGCCATAGCTGATGAGGAGGAGGAAGTGCCCTCCCGCCATAGCCAATGGTGAGGAGGAGGAGGAAGTGCCCGCTCGCCACAGCCGATGGCGAGGAGGAAGTGCCCACCCGCCATAGCTGATGATGAGGAAGTGCCCTCCTGCTATAGGCGATGGTGAGGAGGAGGAAGTGCCCGCTTGCCACAGCCAATGGCGAGGAGGAGGAAGTGCTCACCCACCATAGCCGATGGCGAGGAGGAGGAGGAGGAAGCGCTCGCCTGTCATGAACGATGAGGAGGAAGTGCCCGCCCGCCATAGCCGATGGCGAGGAGGAGGAAGTGCCCACCTGCCATAGTAGATGGCGAGGAGGAGGAGGAAGTGCCCGCCCGCTATATCCGATGGCGAGGAGGAGGAGGAAGTGTCCGCCCGCCATAGCTGATGAGGAGGAGGAAGTGCCCTCCCGCCATAGCCAATGGTGAGGAGGAGGAGGAAGTGCCCGCTCGCCACAGCCGATGGCGAGGAGGAAGTGCCCACCCGCCATAGCTGATGATGAGGAAGTGCCCTCCTGCTATAGGCGATGGTGAGGAGGAGGAAGTGCCCGCTTGCCACAGCCAATGGCGAGGAGGAGGAAGTGCTCACCCACCATAGCCGATGGCGAGGAGGAGGAGGAGGAAGCGCTCGCCTGTCATGAACGATGAGGAGGAAGTGCCCGCCCGCCATAGCCGATGGCGAGGAGGAGGCGGTGCCCGCCATAGACGATGGCGAGGAGGAAGTGCCAGCTCGCCATAGCCCGATGGCGAGAAGGAGGAGGAAGCGCCCGCCATAGCCGACGGCGAGGAGGAAGCGCCCGCCATAGCCGATGGCGAGGAGGAAGTGCCCGCCATAGCCGATGGCGAGGAGGAGGAAGTGCCTGCCCGCCATAGCCGATGGCGAGGAGGAGGAGGAAGTGCCCGCCTGCCATAGCCGATGGCGAGGAGGAGGAGGAAGTGCCCGCCCGCTATAGCCGATGGCGAGGAGGAGGAGGAAGTGCCCGCCCACCATAGCCGATGGCGAGGAGGAGGAGGAGGAAGTGCCCGCCCGCCATAGCCGATGGCGAGGAGGAGGAGGAAGTGCCCGCCCGCCATAGCGAGGAGGAGGAGGAAGTGCCCGCCCGCCATAGCCGATAGCGAGGAGGAGGAGGAGGAAGTGCCCGCCCGCCATAGCTGATAGCGAGGAGGAGGAGGTGCCCGCCCGCCATAGCCAATGGCGAGGAGGAGGAAGTGCCCGCCATAGCCGATGGCGAGGAGGAGGAAGCGCCCGCCCGCCATAGCCGATGAGTAGGAGGAGGAAGTGCCCGCCCGCCATAGCCGATGGCGAGGAGGTAGTGCCCGCCTGCCATAGCCGATGGCGAGGAGGAGGAAGTGCCCGCCCGCCACAGCCGATGGCGAGGAGGAGGAAGTGCCCGCCCGCCATAGCCAATGGCGAGGAGGAGGAAGTGCCCGCCCGCCATAGCCAATGGCGAGGAGGAGGAAGTGCCCGCCTGCTATAGCCGATGGCAAGGAGGAGGAGGAGGAAGTGGAGAAGGAGGAGGTGGTGCCCACCCACCATACCGGATGATAAGGAGGAGGAAGTGCCCGCCATACCGGATGATAAGGAGGAGGAAGTGCCCGCCATACCGGATGATAAGGATGATAAGTGCCCGCCATACCGGATGATCCTGATACAAATACAACCTGCACATTTTAGGACTATGTACTGAAATGCATGCAAGCATAGAAAACCACCTTCATGAACTGACTATACCCTACTTATACAGTAGCAGACTGCGGCTGATAATAACTAAAGAAGTTAACACTTCATAGTCCATACAGTGAGAAGTCTGTCTATTAGAGGCTCCACATCTACTGCCTTCCTGCACTCATGTTGTACTGTGAGTGCAGTTATCTACACGTGACACAATACATCGTGCACTTTGTACTATATCGTGAATGTCTGCGGTACGAGTAAGATGGCCATAGACTTAATAATGCCCTGTCCTTAAGATCAGTAATTAAAGTCAGATTTGTGGGGGTACATCACCTAGCACCACAAGTGTACAAACCAGAAAAAGCACAGCTCCATACACTGTGTAGTGGCCATTTTCAGGTACTGCAGTCCTGTCAGGAAATAGATTGCAGATCTCCCACTGGTCATAAGTAAACCAGCCTAATGTTGGAGTGTTGGATGCCTGATTCCCATCAATCTAACAACGATGGCCTATTCTACAGATTAGTCATCAACAAATAAGTCCTGGAAACCCCCTTTTAAAAGTGTTTTTTAGAGATTTAAAAAGGTAAATTTGGGGGTAATCGTTGCAACAGATATGTTATACTTGTCATTGCAATTATGCTTGATCCTCCTCGGTGGGTATCATGAGCCTCCATTGCATGGCATCAGTAATGTGACCTCATCAAATGCTACATCGGGGCATACAGGGCACTACAGGGCCAGTGGAGGACACATGAAACTAACATTACAGGACTGGCACTGAATCTGTAGGGTAAGTGCATTGCAAACTTCAGCCCCACTTGATGTCGTATACACGTTTATTTCAATAGGGCCAGAGAGCTTTCCGGGGAACAAAGGATTAGGCAGGTTAAAATACAACATGTCCAACTGATCATCCGCTAACTTGCCACCCACCCCAATGTCACCAGATGAACTACTGAGCAGCTTCCATGCACATGAGACAGTCACCAAAACCAGTGGAATCTAACAGGAAATTGTTAAGTCTATGGCAAAATTTGTGCCGGGACTGGCTAGTGATCTAATATGTACAGGGGCCATCTAGCCCTCAAATGATGTCAGGGGGAGAAGCATTGTGTTGAATTACAAAACCCGATTCCCCTGGAGATAAGCAGAGGACAGAGGTCTTCCACTGATGAGCGAGTTTGACCAGTTGGCCACAGTTTTAGGTAGAACGGCAGCTGTACAAACGGCAGGACATTTCTGGTAAAACAGCAGCTGTAAACACACGGCAGCACATTTCTGGTAAAACAGCAGCTGTAAACACACGGCAGGACATTTCTGGTAGAACGGCAGCAGTAAACACACAGCAGGACATTTCAGGTAGAACAGCAGCTGTAAACACACAGCAGGACATTTCAGGTAGAACAGCAGCTGTACACACGGCAGCACATTTCTGGTAGAACAGCAGCTGTAAACACACAGCAGGACATTTCAGGTAGAACAGCAGCTGTAAACACACAGCAGGACATTTCAGGTAGAACAGCAGCTGTACACACGGCAGCACATTTCTTATTGTATCTATGGCAGGAAGGTGAACTGAATGTACTGTTTGCTGATCCAACATTTTTACCAAGGTTGTCTGTAGGAATATTTACTCGCCGTTATCCAGCACAACAAAGATTAGAGCGCATAAGTGATTATATCCTTTTGTACCACACTGTATTTGCTTTCTGAGGACAGACCTTAAAAACTGTTCACCACCCCTCATTGCACCAGAAAGTCAAATTAGTCAGCAACAAAAGCCCGACAATGTTTGATGCCGGCGAGTGTGTACCCAGACTAGTCCAGGACTGCCATCACCCATAGAAGTAATTGACATCCCAGGGCGTGCAGGGAGATCATCTCCTCTTCCTTTCTCTCTTTGCACACGCTGGAACCAGGGCTGTGGAGTCGGTAAGCCAAACCTCCGACTCCACCAAAATGGGCTCAGACTCCGACTCCACAGCCCTGGCTGGAACATCAATCACCTTGCTGTCAGTGCGACACAAGCACGATGTTGTAATGATTGATAGGCGTCCCAGGCTGGTCTTGGTACATGTACACCGGCATTAAGCATTAAACTTTTTCTTCAAACATACAGCACCAACGCTTAAAGTAAATCTGTTTCGCTACCCCATTTGACACCTTTCTGGAATCAGCATCTCTGTCCCTACATCATGCTGCGCTAACCTACTGGGTTGTTTGGTGCAGTTGTGATAAAATCACTGTCATATTTGCTGCAAATCTAGCAGAGCTCTGAATGCTGAGCAGTGTATATTCCCACCCACACCACTGATTGGCCGCTGTTTACTGTGCATAGGCAGGAAGCTGCCAATCACTGGTGGGGGGCGGCATTATACAGAGCTCATGAATATTAAGGACTACTAGTCTTCTAGTGATCATCTCCTGCTGATAAAACTGTGTGTGATTTTATCTACATTACAGCAAGCAGCCCAGTAAGGGATATATCGCTGAAATCAGGGTTTCTGTCTTTATATTATGCTGCTCTCAAACTAGACGGCAAAAACCTGGTGATAGATTCCCTTAAAGGATAATTCAAGGATCATTAAAAACTGTATTATAGGGCTGATAAAGCACTCCTACTACCTGCTAAGAGTAAATCCTACAGTCAAGTTCCCATTAATTTAATGCTATTCTATACTGCAGCTTTGGCTTGGTTCATATTGCACCAGAGACGTCCATCAGAGATATAAGGTATATGTTGAGACGCGGGAGCATTTCCTGAGGTATGCTTCTGGAAAAAAAAAAAAGGCCCCGACACATGTCAATGTATAGGACTCTATAAGGAATATTGCAGGCTGCCGTTACCCGTTACAAATAGGGTTGTGGAGTCTGAGTCATGGAGTTGGAGCCGGTATAAAATAGCCCGACTCAGACTCCTAAAATACATAATACTGTAAATTGGGTACAGTGGTTCAATGCAGTTTGTGGGGAAAATTTTTTCATAAGAATTTGGGAATGTCCTATAAATGTCTGTCCTATTCCTGATCTAAGGGTCTTTAGCTGAGATGAATCTGTGCTACAGTAAATTTATCACTTAAACATGAGCCATGTATGAGGGAGTCGGAGTCGTGGAGTCGGTGTCATGGAAATTGAAGAGTCGGAGTTTTGGCTTACAGACTCCAAAGCCCTGGTTACAAATAAATAAAACAGACACATGGACATATACCCCTCCAGTACATACAAAAGGACCCTTGAATATAAAATCAGATAAGAGGAGCTCAGTAAAAGGCAAAAAAAAAAAAAAAGCTACAAACTCTGCCAGAATGAGCTCACTAACAGATTGCCAGTTCACTTATTGCTTCAATGTGCATGGAAACAAAGAAACTTTAAGAAGATCAAACTACATTTTCGAATGAAACGCAAATTCAAAAACAATTTTGAGCCCAAAATATAGGCATAAAAAAAGCCCGTCCATAGGGGTCTGTACCAGAGCCTCAAAACACATCGGATAAAGCTGCTAATATCATTAAAGGCGTAGGGGGCACTGACCATCTCATGGTCAAGAGAGAGGTCGATTGGACATGTCCGATTTCGGACTGTTGATCTCATTGTACTCCAGATTAGCCACCAGCTACCACGTCAGTAGTGTTGAGCATTCCGATATTGAAATATCGGGTATCGACCGATATTCGCAGTATCGGAGTTCCGATACTGAGTTCTGATACTTTTAGAATATCGAATACCGGAATCGGAAGTTCCCATAATGCCTGCGCTCTGCAGTGTCTCTGAAGGATGACAAGCTGGATGGCAGCGCTCAGCTTACTGTACTTGTCATTTAGTGTTAAAGGATTTATTAAAAAAAAAAAAAATATAGTGTTTTCATGCACCGTCTCTTTAAAAAAGCCGGCCGGCCATTCAGCATCGGTACCCGACAATTTAGAATAGAAAGAATAGGGCATCACACATAGATTAGATAGATAGAAACATGTCAGTCACATATATAAGAAGTACAGTGACAGTGTTGATTACTGTACTTGTCATTTAGTGTTAAAATAAAGGATTTATTAAAAAAAAAAAATTGTCGTGGGGTTCCCTGTAATTTTAGTCTCTAGTGGAGGTTAAGCAGACGGCTGGGGCAGATGTTTGAAGCCTGGGAAGGGGGTAATACCCACTGAGTTTCCCAGGCTACTAATATCAGCCCCCAGCTGAATACCTAGCCTTTACTAGCTATTAAAATGGGGGACCCCCAAAAAAAATTATGTGGGGTCCCCCCCATTTTAATAGCTAGCAAAGGCAAGGCAGACAGCTGGGGGCTGATATTAATAGCCCAGGAAGGGAGCCATGAATATTGGCCCACTCTCAGGCTAGAAACACCAGCCGTCAGCCGCCCCAGAAATGGCGCAATGTCCCATTGACTCGGCGATATCAGATATTTTTTGGGTATCGGTCCGATCCAATCCGATCCGATATTTCCCGATACCGGAAGGTATCGCTCAACACTACACGTCTCAGTCATCGGCTTTGTCATAGAGAACACATGAGCGCTTGGCTAAGTGAACGCTCCTTTGTTTAGCAGGGTCGGCTGAGATGGCCATCGGGCAAACCATCATCCGAAGCATCGTTTGGCCGTCAGCCATCCAATGTGAATTGGGGAGGAGGGGCCCTAACTCTTGCCCTATAAGAAATAAGGAGGCGAGAGTTCTTGTATGTCGTCTTTTGTGCTGTTATCTGGTAGCCAACAAGAAATGCCAATACTTCACAAATTATGAAAGGAGAAAAATGACATAAAATAAACACCGCCACAACAGTAATTGTTACTTTTTTCTAAATTTTACTCCTTTAACATTAGACATGTTCCCATCTATAGGGGAATACACAGTAAGCTATTAAAGATTAATGCCTGTCTGGAATATGTTCCCATTCTAGATGAGAGGACGCTCTCCCGCAGGGTGGAATTTCATTTACCTCCTGAGATTTGGCATCATATTGATCTGGGTCACTAACACTCCCTCAGGGACAAACCTGGGAGCCATTCTCCTCTTGGCACAGCCACCGTCCTGATTAAGCACTGCCTGCTACAAAGATTACAGGGACGTGTGGGCGTAAAAAGGGTAACGGACATTGAGAGGCATCAGAATGACCTCCAAAGTGCTTAAGGAAATAGAAATTAAGAACTTTGGACTTTTCTTAGACATAATATATATTATAACTAATACTATATCTTAAGTCAGGGTCCCTAACCTGTGGCTCGTGGCTGTCTGCCAGCTTGATGCATTAGCACCAGGTATAGCAAACAGCCATGGAGCAGGTCTCCAGATGGTGACTTGTGAGTAGCCCAAGACAGAAGAGCAGATCTAGATAACCATATACTGGTCATGGGGGTATTAATTTAAAGAAGTTATCCGGGCTAGGGGCTCAAGTCTGCAGTTACTCTATGTGACTGCAGACTTGTGAATCCTTGCAACGCACACTGTGCGTGATGTCAGGATCCTCTGGTGGCACCACCAGGAGGGTGTGTGACCGCAAGTAAGCGATTTGCATACAAGCGGTCACATGCCGACTAGACGTACTTGACTTCACTCAATAGAGGTGTATTGAGCAAGGCCAGGCACGTCTAGTCGGAATCTGGCCAGAAGTATGCAAATCGCATACTTGCAGTCACATGACCGCCCGCTTACGGTTCTGGAGAATCATGACTGTGTGCGCGATGTGAGGGATCACAAGTATGCAGTCACAGAGTGACTGCAGACTTGAGTCACAAGCCTGGACAACCCCTTTAAGCTGGACATAGGATGATACTGCCAGTTAGAGGGCTGTTTGAAGCTCAATGCGAGTTTTTGATGTGAGAACACCGAATGGGGCAGATTGGGAACCCCTAGATGCAAGTATACTGCCTATAAGAGAGGAGGGCACAACGTCTCGGTGTTATTTCTGTGGGGACGCTACAGTATATGTTTATCTCAGGAAGCTGCCATTTATGCAATACCCTGATAAAGGAGAGTCAGGTCAACAAAGAATCATCCACAGTAAATTATAGATTTGCTGTAGGCATTTATGTAGGATCTGCAATTATCGGTTACCCCATTGCATTCCTAAATCATCAAACAGTCATGAGATTGGCTGAATTCTGGAGCTTGCATCATATGTAGCTGGCATCTTTCAGGGCACACTACAGCATGTTCTCTGCAGTTGGTGTGTCACATGCAGGATGGTATCAATATATCAAAACAAATTTATATTTTACCTCTATAGCACCATAAATATCACGAACATCGACTTGAACTGAAGGCAACAACCAGTGGTAACATGCTGGATCTCAACCATAGTGTCAATCACTATTCAGGGGCATGGAGAGGCATGAAGATGTGGGGTCGGAAAAGGCAGGTACCGGGCAGAGGAGAAAAAGGCAGGTACCGGGCAGAGGAGGAAAAGGCAGGTACCGGGCAGAGGAGGAAAAGGCAGGTACCGGGCAGAGGAGGAAAAGGCAGGTACCGGGCAGAGGAGGAAAAGGCAGGTATCGGCAGAGGAGGAAAAATGCAATTTCTGGCTGTACTATACTTAAAACCTACCTAAGGAATGATGCCAACACTAAATATAAAAAATACAGCAATATATTACTTCTTAGGTAAAGTCTCTCCCTTTGGAGGAGGAAGTTTAGTGGATGTGCAACCGAACCTACCATATATCACAGTAGGAAGTGGTAGCATGCTCAGCTAGATAACCACATAGGTCTCTACAGTAATAGAAAAGCAGCCTTGGCGTGAAGTCAAAATCGAGATCAGCATTTTAATGATACAGTTTACTTTTCCAACCCAGGACTTAGCACTTGCTGATAAAGTCTGCTATTACTTTTCATCCTAGAAATCGACAAGTAAGAAGTGGGGGGACAGCGAGACACGAGTATGAGAGTATATCTGCAGGATCAGACTGCAGGGGCTTCTATGTACTGTAGTTAGCAATCATGGAGACAAACAGATCTGCGTAGGAGCTGAATATACAAACCAGTGATGGATTTTTAATTTTCATTGCACAGTTGCTTCACTCAGATGCAATAAAGCATTTATATGAACGAGACGGTGTACATAGTTACATAGCTGTTGGGGTACATGTCTAATTAGTTACTTGGTGCCATCCCTAAGGCAGACCGCCATTAATAGAGAGACAAGTCATTGCCAGACACTTGCACTAAATAAATGCTCAGTTAATTTCATGCATTTTTTCCAACACGACAGATTCTTCTTTGCCCTGTTGTCCGCCATCATGGGACAAATGGGATGGGAACATGCACATTCACCAACATTAGAGATTTCACACCAGCTTAAATGGGTTGTCCGTTCTCATAAGAAAAATCTGCAATCACTCTGACTGTGCGGTATGTTGGACTGTCACAATTCCCGCTATGCCCGGTATGGTGGTTACGTGATCACATGTATGTAATTTGCATATGACTATGTGCAGACTAGACTCCTGCGCTTCTATCAATAGAAGAGAAGCCGGCTGAGTCTAGTAGTATTTCTAAAAGTGCTCAACATGAAATTCTCATCAGATGTCGGTAACAACCCAACCAATCCACACAGGAAAAGGAATCACCATATTTGTCAAGAAATTAAGTTATGTGTAATAATGAGAAATGATACAGGGAAAAAGTATTGAACACACTTACTGAAATTTATTTCAGTAAGTGTGCCAGTGCTGTATGAAGTTTGCCAGTGCTGTATGTGGAAAAACAGCCCCACACCATGATGTTCCTACCTCCAAACTTCACTGTTGGTATGGTGTTTTCAGGGTGATATGCAGTGAATTTTGGCCTCCAAACATGGTGTATAATATTGCATACAAAGAGTTCAATTTTGGTCTCATCTGACCAGACTATATTATCCCAGTATTTCACAGGCTTGTCTAAATGTTGTTGAGCACATTGTAAACGGGCTTGAACATAAATTTTGCTCAGCAACGGTGTCTTGCGTGGTGAGCGTGCATACAGGCCATGGAGGTTGAGTGCATTACTTATTGTTTTCTTTCAAATAATTGTACCTGCTGATTACAAGTGGTCCTTGGCTCTTGAACAACTCTTCTGATAATTCTTTTCACTCCTCTGTCAGAAATCTTGTGGAGAGCACCTGGTTGTGGCCGGTTTATGGTGAAATGATGATCTTTCCACTTCCGGATTATGGCCCCAACAGTGCTCACTGGAACCTTCAGTAGTTTTGAAATTCTTCGGTAACCATTGCATTCAGTATGTTTTGCAACAATAAGTTTGTGAAGGTCTTGAGACAGCTCACTGGTTTTACCCATAATGAGATGTCTTTTGAGTGGCACCTTGGTAATAAGATGCCTTTTTATAGGCCATCAGTTGAACCAGCTGATATTATTTGTCACTAAGTGGCAGGATTGTTTTCTAATTACTGATAGATTTCAGCTGGTGTCAGGACTTCTCATGGCTTTTTGCACCTCTCTTTCTTGATGTGTTCAATACTTTTTCCCGGTGTCATTTCTTACCATTACACATAATTTATGAGCATCTATGGTTTGATTTCTTTGCCTGTGGATTGGATGGGTTGTTACCGACATCTGGTGAGAATTTCATGTCAAGAGCACTTTTAAAATTACTACTAGACTCAGCCGGCTTCACTCACTTCTCTTCTTTATGAATTAGTTCAATACTTATTTCACCCGCTGTATATGCGGTCACCTGACAACCCACTTGCACGGGGAATACAGGGAAATTGTGACAGCGTGTGCATCGCACACTTCTTTTGACCCTCACTGTTATCGTTCCCATGTTCTGTCCAAAATGGCACTTAAAAATGGGAAGCGCTACGGAAAGTCTGAACTACTCCTTCCCTATCCCTTTAAAAGTTGATGTCGTCCGTGCAAGTCCATCCCATAGCATTAAGAGCGGTGGTGGAGGTGTGCGTCAGACTTCGCTACAAAAAGAGGAACCGCTATGTTATATACACACACACAGTCTTTTTTGCAGAAACGGAGCAGAATCTCCAAGTTCTGGAGGAGTTTTGATGGGGTGTTGTAGAGTTTCCACTCATTTTGTATATACTTTTACTGCACCAGCTATTTAGGACACCGAGAAAGCAATCTTGGATCCTGGGAGCGGTGATCTGTAGGAGAGCACCAGAGATGGTTGTCTATGCATTAGTAATATGTAGTCACATTGTGAGACTGGGGTGGAGGGTCAATTTACGCAAAGCTTTAGAGATGTACAGGTCATCCAAACAGATAATAAATACCATTCTGGCAATGACGAATTTCGATAAAAGAAACATATACCGTATATCTAGTAGCACAACGTACCTGCAGATTGAATGTTCCTGGCTTTGTTGGGGATCTAAAGAAAAATAAAAATAGAAAATCAGAGTATGGATATATTGACCAAATGTAAATTACCAAACAACATAATAAAAAAAATAGAAGATTGAAAAAAAAGAGAAAAAGGCTTCCCTCTGACAAGCATAAGGAAATATAGGAAATAGTATTTGTGCTAATATAGTCCAATAAGATTACGGCTACCTGCACTTTACAGCTATTCACCATTGCCCTCTAATTCCCCCCGCAGACTACCGCGTCACAGGGAACATCAGCTCTGAAGACAACTGCACTTGGAAGCATTTTGTAGGTAAATAGTAAAGCACAGGGTTAACAATTCACATTACAATCCAGAGATACCGTTATAATTGTTAGGTGCTGAGCCCCCATCATTTAGTGTCAGGGAGGCGGTTTGTTTTCCAGGAGACGCAGCATTACTTATAAATAAATGGCAGTCTATGTAATACGTGGATGGGCTGTCCATTGCTGGCCGCACGGATGAATGGTCGATCGAACCTGCCATTTTTATGGAAATCTAATATCCGGCAGCTGTTGACTCCCATCTCCATGTTCCGCTCGTTTGTGAAGGATGTAAGCGGTAACGTTTCTTCTAGGGAAGCGGTCATCAGACCTATTGTTTAAAATCAGGTTTTTGTGATACATGTATTTTTCAAAAATAGATGTCAATTTTTTTTTTATTCATATCACAATCTTATTAAAAAAAAAACAAAAAAAAAATAAATTGAAAATCCTGCAATTTTCACGCTGGAGCTTTTATTAGACTCATTTTCTATCCTATCAAGAAGAGTTTTCATCTGTCTCTTATCATCACAGACATGATTACTACAATGACAGGTAACACCTCTACACACCGCTGATAACACAAGATCCGCCATTTACATAAGGGGATGTCACAGCTGACCCTGCTCCCCTCACAAATCACACCTGCTTACACTCAGATGCTTCAATACAAAGGGGTCAGGTTTGGGCTTTGTTCATGTGTTGTTTCCTTAAGAGTCTAAAACATCTCCAGTGGTCAGTGTGACAACTGCAAGGTTTTAAATTTTTTTTCTATAACAGAGATTGTGTTACGCAAGAAGAAATTATATTTATAATATATACACATTTCACAAAAAACTGAATTAATCTATCAGGCTAGGTTAATGCGTTGAGTTTTTGCTGCATTTTGCAGCATGTCACTTCTTTTAGCTTTTTGAAGCGTTTTTTTCACTCATAGAAAGCAGTAAAAAACTTTGCCATCAGTTTTTGCTGCATTTTTAGTGGACAAAAAAATCATGTGAAACCCATTTGTTTTTGTGAATTTCTCAAGTTTAAACCAAAATGTCTTGGTCTCCTCACCTGAGATATGTGAAGTAGATTAAACAATTGCAATGTGTAAAACTAAACATTGCCTGAGCAATGTGTAAAATTGAACAATACCTGACCATCTCAATGGCCCAGATGAATGTGAGAAAGTAAACAGTGTCCGCCCTACAACATGTACTGCCAATGTCATAGGTAAACTATGCCAGACCAATTCACCTCCCCCTATTGTTACATTTGTAATTGTGTATTTTTTCATGAACTTTTTTTTGTTCAGAATAGTCACTATTTTCTCAGACAAAAATCTTTTTCCACTAAATCATTTGATCAAATTGCACTTTTTTTTCCAAAAATGTTTTATAGTTTCACATAGGTCTTGCATTGGCGACCTAACACCTTGTATTGTTCATGCTTCTGTGGTGGAAGCAAAGCTGAACTTTGGGATCCTGAAAGACGCAGCAAAAAAGCAAAATGTGAACATAGCCTAAGACATTTTCTGATGATAGTTTCCCTTTAAGGAAAGCGAAAATTTGGTAGATCTATAGGCCATGCAATGATCCCTGGGTAGAGGAAGAGAACAGATTCTATAGTGCTACTTATTGGAGGTAGCAATGTTAAAATTTAATTTTGACCCTTTAAAGATAGGGTGTGCCAATTCGCTGCACTTAAGATGCATACATAAAACTCCATCCAACTGTGAGGGGCCAATGGCTGCTCCAACTGTGCTGTTACTCGCTGACACCGATGGCCCATGGAGGTCAGAATCAACAGTGTTGTCTTATCCACGTAGGAAAGCATCTAAATCTATGCAAATGGGCACAAACAGGGGCGTCATCCCTTATAGGCCATGCACTGGAAGCTATAAGTGGATGTCAAAAAATAACGTGAAAAATAACCAAATCAAATTATATTTGCTTAACATGGTAGGTTATAGAACGTCTCTCATTGCTCCCTGCAGGAGACGATCTTTCTGGAAGCATTACACTGAGAGGTACGACCTTATATTTTACTGTTAGGACGAGAAGCGTCATTCTTCTGATTTCCGGCCATTAGTGGTAAATTCACAGCCAAATTTGGTAGACAGTCTGCTGGAGCAGTGCCTGGGCCGCCTGAGAAAAAGCAGCACTGACATACAGCTGCCACAATAATGAGGACTTACAGGGAGGACAGACAGACCCTAAATCATTTCACTTGTTAAAGGAGTTTGTCTCAAGGTCATAAATGGGTAAAATTGCAAAATGCTTAAAAAAAACAAGCAATTTTGCAATGTATCCCTTATTCTCAAGAACAGAGAGATTTTTAGTTTTACAGTGCACAGTTTGCTGTTTAGGTTACCGGCCACCCTGTAGTCTCAAAGTGGACGGGTACCTAGGCCAAGAGCACACGGCTCTATGCTATATAGGTCGCTCGTGCGGCTCTGAAGCTGGCTCCATCTCTGGCTTTGGCCGGCTTCAAATGACTTTACGTTATTTCCCATGCTGTAGAGGCAAAGTTTCCTCTTCTTGCAGACTGGGAGAGATCAGCGAGACCGTGCCGCTGGAACAAACTGTCAATCTTCAGGACAGTACAGCCCCCTCTTCTGATAAAGGGGTTTTCTCAAGGTGTGTTAACTGTTGGGAATTTTCACGGTGTCTTACCAATTTGGAAGATAAATAAACAAAAACATTCTTTTCCATCACATCATAACGGCACAGTACACAGTCTTTTATTATTTTATTATCTTGTGTCAGCAAAATATGCAGTGAACATTGTCTACACATCGCTAATCCATAAAGAATAGAAGGCGACATATGGCACGTTAAAAAAAAAAAAAAAAAAAAAAAAAAGCTGTTGCATGACTGATAATAACAGCATCATCAGGAGGTAATGGGTGTCCTAAAAAGTCAACTCTTGGGGTATTTTAATTTGGGACGGTAGTGTTGCGAATGTGCCCCAAAGTGACCATGCACAAATGCCAAACACCTATTGACGCCGCATATTTTACCTTCGTCGAAAACGCAGCGTCTTACAGTTGCAGCAAAGCTCAATTTGCTTTCATTTTATCCAGCGTAAACTGACCCGCGGTGCGAGTTTCAAATCCGCAACATGAAAATTTCTTTTGCGGGTCTGCTCAGTTATGTGCAGATTTTTCCCACAAAATTGCATTAGATGCAGAAAATCTGCAGGTAAAAAATGCACACGTGCACATCAAAAGCGCATGTTATCCGCACAAGACTATCAAAGTTTTGTCAAACACAAATACCAGGAAGTATCAACAACAAATCAGAGTCAAAAACACAATAAACATGCAAGTAACTCAAGTTATTTAATGAACGCAGAAAATCTGCAACACCCAACACTCACCAAAACTCATCGAAAGAACGTAGCCTTACAGTCTAATTTGGCTCATTACCGAGAACTGATCAACTATATATTAGTGTATCAGCACTCATTTACTGGCCCGTTCACACGTGACGAACAAAACTATAAGTGAAGAATAGGCAAATCGATTCTAGCGTTCCCATAAAGTATCAGGTTGTCGGCAGCACATCCTACAGGGCAGTGGTCGGCTAATAACGGTAATTTTTATGCCTTAGTCGTCAACAATGTTGCTTTGCAGTTCTGGGGTCCTGGGTTCAAATCCCACCAAGGTCAACATCAGCAAGGAGTTTGTATGTTTTCCCCGTGTTTGCGTGGGTTTCCTCCGGGTTCTCTGGTTTCCTCCAACACTCCAAAGACATACTGATAGGGAATGTAGATTGTTATCCCCAATGGGGACAGTGATGATTACTGATGTCCGTAAAGAGCTGTGGAATATAATGGCACTATATAAGCAATGTAAAATAAATTAATAATGCCTGTATACACAAGTACCAGAGCATTCACCGCATGAATAATAACCGGGAACGAGAGTATGTACGAATGCTTGTTCACCAATTATCGGCCAGTCTACATAGACCTTTCATTTATACATTGCTTCATTACAGAATCCATACAGAGTTTTCGTTAAAACACAGATCTAGCAATAGTGTATGAGGAAACCCGCAAGACACTAAATTGTTCCAAAAAGAAAGTATCTAAATCAAGGGCAAGGAGAAAACAAATGTAATTCAAAAAGCAAAATGCAGCAAGAACCTGACAATCAAAATGGAGAAACCTGTGTCCTTCACGGAAAATGTTGCAGAGTCATGATCGATACCCCCGCTGTGATACAGAAATAAAGCTTTTGTAAAATTATATATTTTACTTCACAATTACACACCAACCCTATCCTACAGAACAGCAGAAAATCTTGCCGAGTCTACAGTCCCAACCTATACGGCTCTCCCTGCACGACCTTGGGGAGGAGAAGAGCCGTCTGTTTCGGTAATTGGCAGGTAGGGTTTTGCTCTGCAGCAGCTCTCATGTCCACCGGACTGTTACGTTGTTGGCATTCTTTATACAGAATGAAAAAGACTTTCCTAATGTAAATCGTCTTCAGTGACTTTATAAGAAGAAAATGAAAAAGTGTTCTTTATGAAGTTGTCCACTACTTGGATAACTCCTTGTGATAACCCACACTTGGCCCCGATAAAACAAAAAAGTTTATAGTCACCTCCCGTGCTGGAGCCGTTCCCGCGGTGTCGGCACTCACTCTCCCAGGGGCTCCTGTGCTGTTATGACCCAGACACCCAAGCAGGGGTGCCGTCACTGTCCCCACCTCCTGTCGAATTGAACATGCGTAGGAAGTCAGAGATCGGCTGCAGCCTGGACTTCCTCTTCATGTTCGATTTGTCCGAAGACAGGGACAGTGACGCCAACGCCGATTGGGAACAGGGGTCATGTGTCACAACAACCGTAGGAAAGCCAAAGGACAGCGGTGTCCGCACTCGCGGAATGGCGCCAGCACGAGAGGCGAGTATAGGCTTTTTTTTATTTTATCGGGGCCAAACATTTCAATCAAGAAGGGGTTGTCCAAGTAGTGCACAACCCCTTTAAAATATATATTTATTTCTTCTAGAGCTAAAATATGGGATGATGGAACATGAGGCTGCACTACTGAGAGCTTCTGAGGACACTGTATGCCATTCTGTTTTCTGCCATGATGTGGATATTACTTCTATAAGTGAAGCACAATACGGATGTATAGTCTATGGGTGATACGCTTCAGCAGAGTACGGCATTTGCTAATGCTACAATATTATGGTAATATATCAAATATAATATCACATCTGGTACATTACTGACACATGATCGTCGTATTAAATGTGACCCTTTAATTTATAGGGGGGAACATTACATTAAGCCATACGTGTCAAACTCTGGCCCGCAGGCTGATTATATTTGGCCCGTGACACCAGAACCACCATCCATATGTGGGGCCCATTATTCAGTACGGAGGCCTATGTGGGGCCCATTATTCAGTACGGAGGCCTATGTGGGGCCCATTATTCAGTACGGAGGCCTATGTGGGGCCCATTATTCAGTACGGAGGCCTATGTGGGGCCCATTATTCAGTACGGAGGCCTATGTGGGGCCCATTATTCAGTACGGAGGCCTATGTGGGGCCCATTATTCAGTACGGAGGCCTATGTGGGGCCCATTATTCAGTACGGAGGCCTATGTGGGGCCCATTATTCAGTACGGAGGCCTATGTGGGGCCCATTATTCAGTACGGAGGCCTATGTGGGGCCCATTATTCAGTACGGAGGCCTATGTGGGGCCCATTATTCAGTACGGAGGCCTATGTGGGGCCCATTATTCAGTACGGAGGCCTATGTGGGGCCCATTATTCAGTACGGAGGCCTATGTGGGGCCCATTATTCAGTACGGAGGCCTATGTGGGGCCCATTATTCAGTACGGAGGACTATGTGGGGCCCATTATTCAGTACGGAGGACTATGTGGGGCCCATTATTCAGTACGGAGGACTATGTGGGGCCATTATTCTGTATGGAGGACTATGTGGGACCCATTATTCTGTATGGAGGACTATGTGGGGCCCATTATTCTGTATGGAGGACTATGTGGGGCCCATTATTCTGTATGGAGGACTATGTGGGGCCCATTATTCTGTATGGAGGACTATGTGGGGCCCATTATTCTGTATGGAGGACTATGTGGGGCCCATTATTCTGTATGGAGGACTATGTGGGGCCCATTATTCTGTATGGAGGACTATGTGGGGCCCATTATTCTGTATACTGCTTGGCCTGTGACTTTGTCCACATTTTTCATTTTGGCCCTCTGTGTGTTTGAGTTGGACATCCCTGCATTAAGCCAAGACCCAGGCTCCCAGAATTTTAATTATCTGATTTTATCAATTTCTGTTTTTTGGCTAAATATAGAGGCATATAAAATACTTTTAAAACACGAGATACATAGGCCAATCAGTCACAACCTTAAAACCACCTCCCCTATATAGTGATGGTTCCCTAATATGACCAAAATGGCTCTGAACAGTTACATCAGGGTATGGACCCCACAAGACGTTTGAAGTTGTCCTGTAAGTTGCTTGTTGCGGCCTCCATGGACCAGACTAGTTTTCCAAGTACAACTCACAAATGATCTATTGGATTGAGATCAGGGGACTTTAGAGACCTGTAAATTAACTGCCCAGTCATGGCTCTCGTCCAGCCACGTCTCAGATATCCCCACCATGTCATAATTATTTTCCAACAAAATTAATTCTAATTCCTGTATTTTGTTGGTGAGGCTTCTGGCATTAGTGTACATGCATTTTATCTATCTCTCTGTACCTCTATTCCTTCTTACTAGGACTGTTCTAACCCCACCCCCAATTTCTTTATTTGTGCCCAGGGCTTGACTGTTATTCATACAGTAATTTTTGCTGCAAGAAAATTATTCAAGATGTTTTCCTTTTTCAACTTTTTTTTTTACTAAAAGTAAAAGGGAAAGAAAATAGTATAACAAAGTGGAGAGGAAACCAAGTTGCATTTCATGCAGTCTTTCAACTAAGGCAATCATGGCTAAAAATAAGAAGTGAATCTATTATCCTATTATGTTACTTCAGATTCATTCTGCAATGAAAATAAAAGTGTTCATTAGTTATGAGTGCGCATCTAGTAAATTATTCATAAATGCCACCCTCTATCCAGTATACAGGCTGCATTAACGCTTTACACTCGGAGGATCATGGCAGAGCCTGATGGAACATGCAGGAAATCTGAAGAATGTCGCAATACTGGGAAGAAACACGAAATAGCAGATGAAGCCTCATCTGGAGTGAGAACTCACGGCTTCACACGTCCGACATTCATGGTCAGAGTTGGCTCTTCGTGTCTGGGCCGGCCGCAGGTTTCCTGATCCGAACTCAAGAGCCTCATAGGCATATAAGAGAGTGTTGAGTTGGGGTCAGGCGGGCTGTGTCTGCTCCGGTCATCTGAACGTCGGAAGTGCGATACTGGCTTTATACGAGTCCAATTCCTGCACCAGGTCCTACAGAGGATATAAGAAGGAAAAAAATCCACTTTTATCACCTGCTGTAAATACACTGTTTAGATTACTTTCTACTGTAAAATAGTAGAAAGTAATCTTAACAGTGTGTATGTTATACGCAGTAGAAGGTAATCCTAACAGTGTGTATGTTACACGCAGTAGAAGGTAATCCTAACAGTGTGCATGTTACACGCAGTAGAAAGTAATCCTAACAGTGTGCATGTCACACGCAGTAGAAAGTAATCCTAATAGTGTGCATGTTACACGCAGTAGAAGGTAATCCTAACAGTGTGCATGTTACACGCAGTAGAAAGTAATCCTAACAGTGTGCATGTCACACGCAGTAGAAAGTAATCCTAATAGTGTGCATGTTACACGCAGTAGAAGGTAATCCTAACAGTGTGCATGTTACAAACAGTAGAAAGTAATCCTAACAGTGTGTATGTTACACGCAGTAGAAAGTAATCCTAACAGTGTGTATGTTACACGCAGTAGAAAGTAATCCTAACAGTGTGTATGTTACACGCAGTAGAAAGTAATCCTAACAGTGTGTATGTTACACGCAGTAGAAAGTAATCCTAACAGTGTGTAACATACACATTGTTACGTTTGAGCAGTCACCACAAGATCGCTCATATAATTCTGATCACGTGTCGGCTATCTTGTTTTTCTATTTCTCTCAATGAAATTACATATAGGCAAAGTTATAAAAAAACTTTAAGAAAGGCCCAAATTAAAACCAGGCAGAAAACGCAAAAATTATGCAATAACGAGTTAGCTTGGTAGCAAACTCACAACCAATGCCGCTCCACCATTTTTTTTCTTGCAGTAACTGGGAATGTAGTGTGTGACAATATCCTAATAAATTCCTATGTGGCCGTGTTCGCACATCACTGCCCATTTCCAGTGTAGATTTTAATAATGAAAATATCTTAAAATAAACACACATTTTCCAACATGGTTACTGGAGTAGAAGGAAAATCCTGTACTGCTGCTTGTGTGTGGGTTGGGAAAACTTCCCCTACAAGTTAAAAGCTCAAACAACAGAAATTGCAGACATTACATTCAATACAAGAGGCCAGTAGTAAAGAAAAATTTGGGTCAGAGTATCATTATCCATCAATGATCTCACTCCTATTGGATACTAATAAGATTACCAATGATGACTTGGCTTAAAAACGTTACAACAAGGAAAAACCTCTCATTTTTAATCTCTAGGGTTTATGACTCAATGACTCCTACTGACAATTTTTTCATTTTTCCTACTAAGGGCAGAGCCAAGTTGTCAACTGACCGACAGAAGAGACATCTTAGCAGCGAAAATTAGTCTCTCACATCTCCAGGCCTGGAAAAAACGAGAACAAAAACTGAGTGCAATGTAAAATTAGGAACATTTAAAGCTTTAGTCACACTTTTGTATCACGGGATACTTGGCAGCACATGCCCAATCAAGTGAGTGGGGGTCAGTAATAAAATAAATAAAAAATAAATAAATCGTAGACAGCATGTAGATTGCACCCCAGTACAGTCCATTTTTCTTTGGGATCATTTGCTAGGAGAAGCTTGGGGAAAAAAAATGATTTAATTTTTTTGTGGTATATGAGAAAAACTGATGCCACATTGATGGTAACAACTGTGAACAGATGAAAGTTGGATCCAACATAAGGAAGGAAATGTATTCACATTTTCTAAGATGCTAAAAAAATTAAAAAACAAAAACTGTTTTTGGTGATTTGAATCAGTCAATCGAGTCTATGGGGATACGTTAAAAAAATGAATGAAAAACTAAAGCCATCAGTTTCAAATGGATCCCCAAAAATCCTGTGTTAGGATGGATTCAGGTCAGTTTTGCTTTGTTTTTTAACCAGTGAGCTGGACTCAATTTTCATCCATTTTTGGTACATTTTTACCATCTGTATTTTGTGTATGCAAGAAAAAAATATTCCAGGCTTCTACCCATTTGGCCCATCACGTTTTTAGCCACATGTGAGTAGATCTGTTGAGGTTTCCATATGAAGAACTGAAAAATGTAGTTCAGGTGTATCTTCCGAAAAGGCCATTGATAACGTGCTGTCTGATTATTATTATTTTTTTTGCTGGAAACATGGAAAAGGCGAGTTGGATTTGACACAGATTAAAAAAATAAAAACTGGAAGTCTCCCGTTTGACCATTACATATTCTCTATTATAGTCGGTTTACACTCATGTTGTGTTTTCTGTCGAATTGCCTGATTCTTGAAGAAGTTGGCCACAACTTTTTATTATGCCCCCAATGTATCTCCCCGTGGCCCATAAGTGTCTTCGTAATTACCTTCTGTTGCAGGTTCTGCCTGTGAGCGGCGCTATCACTGGCCGCTTACAGGCATCACGTGACCCCGCGCTGATGTCACGACAAGTGAGGTGTGACTCAGCGCTGGGGTCCCCACGGTGGCTGCTGGGTTGTGGGCGGGGTTTCCCAGCGCGTCACACCCAGCATCCACTGTGCGCTTTCCCAATGAATGAGGAGAGGCAGAGCGCGCGGTGGTGTGACGTGCGGGGTAAGCCCGTCCACAACCCAGCATCCACCAGTGGAACGCGGAAGAGGGATCCTCAGCTGCAGCCTGGACTTGTGACGTCAGAGCCGGCTGCAGCCGGGGGTCACGTGATGCCTGTGAGAGGCCAGCGATAGCGCCGCTCACAGGCAGTAACTGCAACAGAAGGTAATTACAAAAACCCTTATAGGCCCCGGGGGCATACATTGGGGAGGGGATAATAAGTAATGGACAACCCCTTTAACTCAACGCAAGAAGCATTATTCTGAGCCTCCGATGCCAAAATGAACAAAATAAAACTCTTTAAAATGTTGCAAAATGTTATGTGCAACTCAAAGCTGAGCAAAAAAAAATTTACTTTCGTTTTTTTATGTCAGTTGCATCAACTTTTAGAAGAGTGGGTGAAGCTCAAATAGAACAAGGAGTGGCCAGGCGCGCACAATTTATGCCACGGCTGAAATATTTCCCAATCCCTGGCTGGCGTACATTTCTGGCGTTGGTGCACGGCAGTTGAAAGACGCAACAAGCTCATTCAAGAAGCGCATGTCTCAATGAATTTAGTGCATCTTAATTCAGCCCTTCATTCATTAGGGAGGCGGGCGAAACGACAGTCTTAATGAATCGGGGTCAAATTAGTTGAGTTTGCCACCATTTCATTCAACCAAGACCTATTCGTGGTCCCTTCCGGGCCCCGGCATCCGTGGCCCCTTCCGGGTCCTAGCAGCGAGACTTCAGTGATCATCAAGTTATCACCTGGTGGATAATTTATATTTTTGTGATTTTTTTTTATTTTTACTTACTTTAAATAGGAAAGTTTTGTAAAAATAGACTACAAACAAGGCTCCTGTTAGCAGAGGGTTAAGGCATACACACCATAGGACGTCAGCCGCTCCGCTGCAAAAATAAGTATAAGGAAAATGACAATGCCAGGAAGAGGGTTGGAAGACGTGGTGACAATCTGCAGCTTTCTGTTCTGTCTAACGAACGGTGCAGTCTGCCTACGTACACAGGGGTCCGCGGGCTCTGATTTCTCAAGGTGGCATCAATTATGAAGCGTGTTTAGCAATAATATGTAGATAAAATTCGCATGCCGATACAGTGGGGAATGCCTATCGTGTCCTTCCCTCGGATAGCATTTAGAAGAGGAGATGCTGATAAATTGTGATCTGATAGTTTCCCAGAAACATATACGAGCATCTGTTATTCCCAGAACTTACAGGAAAAGCTGGCAGATGCCGATTCTTTTACCAGGTGCCACCATAAAGAAATACAGACTTTTAAAGGAAACCAGAATCAAACTGCCTGAACCAAGAGTATCATGAATCAGTCTTTGGCTGCACAACTGCAGGTAGGTATGTTTTACTCTGAAATGCTGAGGCCGGGGACTATGACCGATTCATCAAAGTATTAGCACCAGTTTTCTGACAATAAAAACATCTTGATTAATTGCAAAATTGTAGCACAAACATTTAGCGAGTTTTGGCATTTTTACAAGAGGCAGCGAGTCATCTTACTCCATTATGCCCCTTCATTAGGACTGGAGTGTACAAAGCAAGTTTAGTGTCTCAGATGACTAGTCCAGGGCTGGACCTTGACCGACTTCTCTCTGTTCCACTTGATTGACAGGTAAAACAAACAACAACATAAAACACGTGAAAGAGATATTCCTATTTTACAATGGAACATGCTGTTAGGAAAAACTGTGAAGTGGACGCAGCACGAAAAACAAATTTTCTGAATCTATGAGGATCTCAAAAACTGGCAATAGACAAAAAAATATATCGAAAACCCCTCCAGCACTATGTGGCACAAAGACAAGGTTTTTCCTAGGCATCAGCATTATACTTTGTTTGCCTCCTGCAGTTTTCCCACATTAACCCATTGATTGGCTGAGAAGCAGTTCTAGGATCGCTGCTGATGACTTTGATAAACCCACATGTATTAACTGTCTGTTTATGCTGTGATTTTACCATCAGTTTCACAGGGAAGACAGGTTAAACCTGTAGAAAAAGATGCTGCCCTCCGGCAATAAACGCCCCAGAATTGCTCCATTCCGAAGGACTAACCTAAAAGACCTGGATCTGGGCACAGAGGGCAGCTGTTGTGTGGGCTGTAGACTAGAGTTTCATTTTAGAGTTTTATTATGATAGTATGACCCTCAATTATGTTCCTGCCCCGAGATACGGCTTGCATTATTAGCCCACAGCTGACTACACAATTCTGCATGGTTCAGAGCTGACATTTTAAGGTTGTGTCCCTGATTAGCTTACGCTTCGGATTTACCCAACTATTGTCAATTTTAATAAGTTGCATGCTCCATGTTCAAATTACTTAATGTGTTTTCACCTGACAACCCATTTATCAACTAGTGGGATAGGTGATAACTTATTGATCAGTGGGGGTCTGGCTGCTGGAAATGCACCAATCGGCAAAAAGGAGTGACAGTGCGCTTGCTCCAACTCAATCAGTCGTACGTTTTTTCACGTAGATGTTCCATTCATTTTTCTTTTCCATGGATAGAACATGTATCCATTATAATCTATGGAGCTGTTCACATGCCCATGTTTCTTTGTAGACCAAAGGTCTGCAAAAAAGAAAAATTCGCAGAGACATGTTCATTTTTGTTCAGACTCACCCATAGACATCTACGGCTCTGAGAAAAGCATATGTATGCAATCCGTGTGCTGTGCCTTTTTAGCCTTCCAATGGGTAAGAGAAACTTTGCAATAAAGATTTTGTTTTTTTGCATGCAAGAAAAATTACTGATGGCAAAAACTGACCAAACACTGATGAAAACCTGATCCAGCATACTAATGTAAATAAAACTTTTTTTTGTTTTTTCCAAGTACGAGGAAAAAAACTACCGTATATCGGAATGAGGCCTAAATCAGCTGGAATCAATATTAAAGTGCTTTATTTGGTTTTTAGGAAAGTCTGCTGACACAAGTCATGTACACAGCCTCGCTGACAGACCTGTCCTTAATTCACCTTCTGCTCAGGTACAAGATAATTAAATTGGAAACCCGATGAGCTGAAAAATAATCTACACGGGTAAAATCCTCTGTGATAACAGGTGGCCATGTGCCGTCATATAGAGTAAAGAGTGGCCAAGAAAGGAAGGAAAAACTACTGGAATCCAGAATTACTGGACACTTCTTATAGTGATGGACAGACCAAACTCTAATGAATATACATTATTGCAATCACATGAGCCCACGCTGATGATTCCCCTGTGTTCCCCATGCGGGTGGGCGGTCATGTGACCTCGCAATGTGCACACAGCGCTCACATGCTGACTAGACTCCTCTGCTACAATCAATTCTACTCTATGGCCAGACGAGTCTAGAAGGCACGTGACTGCAAAAATGCAGATTGCATACATGCTGTCATATGACCGCCCACCGCACGGAAAATACAGGGGAATCGTGACAGTGTGGCACCGCACACTGACACAATTCAGAAAACTGCAGTCAGAGTGTCTATCCCAATGTGGACAACCCCTTTAAATTCGCTTATTTTTGTTCACATCATGTAGAGCTAGAACTGATCCTTCTTAAGGGCTCTATCACACGTCAGTATCTCCGGTACGAGTGGTGACAGCTTCCACACGTACTGGAGACACTGACACACGCAGACTCATTCAAATGAATGGGTCTGTGCACATCTAAGTGTGTTTTCACAGACCGTGTGTCCGTGTGCTCCACAGAGACAAGTCGGTTTTTTTGCGGACACAAGGTCCGCAAAACGTACCACACGGATAGCATCCGTGTGACACATACTGGCGCCTGGGAATCAGTGTACAGTTAGTGCTGTTCCCAAGCGCCGGTGCTGAATGCTGCCCTCATCATGGTTCCCTGCTGGCGCTGCCATCAGGGAGGAGCTGCTGAGGAGCTGGTGCTGATGGCAGCGCTGGCAGAAACCACGATGAGGGTAGTGTTCAGCACCGGCGCCTAGGAACAGCACTAACTGTAGCGCTGATTCCCAGGTACCGGAAATATCCGGACGTGTGAAACCGGCCCAAGAAAGTATATGTATACCGATGCATACGCTGCTCATTGGCTTCAATGTAGAAAAAAAATTCTATATAAATCACCAGATTTCTTGTGATTGTCTATCTATCTATATTTTCACATGCTCGCTCAGTCTTCATGGCTAAATGGGTGCCAGTGCATAAACTGCATTCAGGGCTCACTCACACGTCCGATTTTTTCCACATATACAAGAAAAACTGACAGATTATTGTGGTCCAAGTGGCATCAATTTTTCTCGTAATTGTAATAAAAAAAAACAAAAACCTGGAAGTCATCTGAGTGCGGTATGATTTTTTCACGGACCCAATGATTTGCATTGCTGATTTTGATCCAACCCTCAGATCAAAATGAGGACAGGTCTCCTCGGACAACGAAAAACCATGGACATGTGAATGGCCCCGGTACGAGCGCTATCTGTGAAGACCATGGGTAGCACTCATAGGCAAAAATCAGACGGGTGAATGGGGCATAAATTGCACATATTTCTGGCACAAAGTAACCTAACATGTGGTGTACACTAGACTACGTGGTCTAAACAGCAAAATGTAAAGAATAGCATGAAGTACGCCGATTAGTTTGGGGCATTTTAAAACTATCTACTGAGTTTGCATTGACTAAAAGATAGATCGTCTTAACCGTGTCCCACGGTATGGAAAGACCTTCACAGAAAAAGGGAAAAGGTCTTCAGAGGCAGCAGATTTCTATTTGCGCCAGGCATGCTTCAACGACTACCTTCTAAGCTGAACAGTCTTAAAGGGAAGCCATCATCATCATAAAACAACCTTGTAAAATCATTAAATGCTTCAATACAAAAGATAGGAGTGGGGAAACGTACACGTGTTGTTTCCAGAAACTACAGATCTGTTGTTTCCTGAAAGTACAAGAAAAAGCCTGAATAGCCCTAGTGAAAATTGCAAGATTTAAATTTTTTGTTTACAATATGGAAAAAAATGGCAAAAATTAGAAAAAAAAAAAAAAAAAAAGTTAACCCAAAAATCTGATATAAACAATGTTATTTTTTGATGATCGCTTCCCTTTAAACTCAGAAGAGACAGACAAAAACGGATCGTATCTAGCAACTACCTATTCGCGAGTCAAGCTAGCCAGTATACAGCAGCAAAGTGACAAAGCATCCGCCCACTACACCAAAGGATATGTTGTAATGTGCCGCTTTTGGCAGTGCTAATGCATCTCACACGCTACACGCTGGCAGGGTCTGGGACTAGGACTACACCTACACAAGCAGGATGCAGGACTAATCTCCCTGCCAAACAGCATTTTAACTCTTGTGCATTCAATGGTAGCTTATGAGGAAATGGCTAAATCTGCTAGGGTATAGGATTATTTTACTGTACCTTGTTCACTGCGGCCTGCACACAGAAATCAGACAAATGATGTATAGAGATTAGCTGGCAGATCTGACAGAATGGATAAAAAACAAACAACATATGGGAAGAAGAACAATCTGTGAAAATTCTGGAGGACGCCGTGTTTTACGTCAAATATTAGCACAATTAAAAATAGCTGCTTAGGTCTCAATGGATTTTTATGGTCATTTTAATATTTTTTAGTAGAAGGGAATGATGGAAAATAAAAAAAAATTCTCATTCCCTGAATCATGGCTTCTCATCTGCAGCAACCACCCAGGGCCTGTGCAGATTTATTGCGTTTGCGCAGTTTTTTTTCTGCGCAGATTTGTCACAAAACCTGAATGATTTCCTAGTGGCAGCAAAGTGAAGTCTCATGCACACATTGCTTATTTTTTCCTTGCAGATTTAAATCTGCACTATGTCAATTCTTTTTAGCATTTTTGCTGCAGATTTCAGCCATGCAAATGAGTGGGGAAAAATCTGCATCACAAATGCATGTAAAAAAACACATCAGAAATGCACCTATTTTATGTTGCCGAGAGATGCAGAAATGATGCAGAAAAATCAGCACCAAATGCCGGGAGGAATACAGTCCATTTCCTCTAGACATCCGTATTAGTGCGGGGGCCGCACGGCTTTAGAACACTATTTACCTGCAGATTAACGTCATATCTGCAGGTTAATAGGGTTTTGGGACAAGACAGGTTCCCTTTAACAGGTCAAGCATAGTGGATGTAATTTAATGAAATCTCATGATCACTGTGGGTTTAAAAGAATCTAGGCGGTTTTTCCCTACAGACTTCAAATCATGAGTCTGACGAATGCCTGTATAAAACAACAAATGTGTTTTGTTTTTTTAAGTGCAGAATCCCAGCTTTTCTGGACGAAAAATGAATTAAGAAATGCTGCTTCAAATCTGCACCAAAATGCATAAAACAGTGGGGAAAAAAATGCATAAGAAGAAAACTTATCATTGGTACTGTATATTTTGGTGCGGACACCTGCAGAAAAATGGCAGGTGGAAAAAAAGTGTGCACATGACACATCACTGCATTGTATTATTCGTCCGTTGTAGCGCAACTCATCTCAGGATTGTCGATAAGTTCTTTACTACCCAATACTGAACTTTCCAGTTCTGACAGGGGCATATCCGTAAAGCTGAACCCCATGCTGGCCACAAAGCTAGTGACAGACTCCCTTTAAAAATAATCACAGAGAAATGTCTGTGACAGCAAGCATCCGATTTGCAAACTTGTGGTCACGTGCCGACTGGCATCTCAGACGCTAGAACAGGTAAAATATACTGTAATAGTCCTGGACAAGCCCTTAATCAACAAGTCCCCTCATCAAGACCAAAGGCAAAACAAAAATGCTGGTCTTGAAGAATCAGGGCCTATGTTTTTAAGCTCATTCAAAAAACGGGTAGCAGACAAAACGGGTGCAAGGGATGCCTCTGTAGGAAACATAAAAAACCCACTCAATTTCTGTAATTGAAGGTTTTATTCCTGTTTTAACGTGAACACGTCCTTACAGCACATTTCCAGCTTAGAGGCCGGCACAGGCTCTATAGCTTCTCCTGGGCTAGAGCCACAGAGGATGAACCTGTATACCCAGAACTCAATGTAAACTGGAGCCAAGCACAAATGCCACGGCACATTAGGAGGCATTGATTTTTCATCGGCATTACAATAGCAGGGTGTACCTGTCATGCACAGCACAGATTCCATTAGTATGAAAACATCAATACATATATCCTAACAGGAGAATGAGGAAATACACTGGTAATAAAAAAAAAAAAGAAAAGATGCGGAACAGGGAAGGAGGCAAATACAAGAGTCCCGATAACAGATACAATAGTGCTGCCAATAACATCCATAAGGGTGTGAAGAGCCACAAGTGCTTTATGAACGAGAGCTCCTAATTAAAGGGCGGGGGTTCACATTGCCAGGCAAGAATGTGTAGCATGAAGAGGAAGCGATGGTACGTGAGGGGGAGTCAGCGCCCCTGGCGAGTCAGCGCATCATGTTACAGTGTAATGATGGGAGATCTGCAACATTCATATTCAGAGATGTCAGTGACAATAGGTGTGAGAATAAGGGATAGACAGCAGGATAGTGGACTGGAGGCGGCGGCAGCTTCTGCTACACAACAGAGGAATGCAAAACTCACAGAAAGAAAGGTTGGTCATCTTTAAGGGACCCACCACCCTGGGACAAAGAAATAAAGTGACTGCCCGCTGCCTCTTCCGATCAGATTGACGTTTCTTTCTTCCGGTATCTAGAGAAGCATGGGGAGTGCAGTGGTGTCTAAACCATGTTTCCCTGGCTTTCCTGTATTTTGGAATAGCAAAGGCAGTGGAGGCGTAGTTTGCGATTACCATTGCACTCCCTCTGCCAAGGTGGTGGCCATCCAGGAAGCAAGAGGAAAGGGACACTAATCTGAGCAGAGGTGGCAGCAGAAGCAAATGGAGGGCACCAGGTAGGGGGACTATACATAAGAAAAGTATAGGCAGTTTTCAGTCTCAGGGTGGAGGGTTGCTTTAAATACAAGGGGTTGTCCTTTCTTATCTATCCATGGCATATCACTGTCACTTTATTTAATCAATAAATTCTTTTTTTAACTTTACTAACTTGTTTCCTACATAGTGACCCCCAATTACCTGGTTGGGCAGGGAACTGCATTCTACCTTTCCCTGCCTGGAAGCTGGCTGTACAGACAAATTATTAGGGGAGGCAGCGCTACACCAGACAGTGCCCCCTTTATTCTCAGGATTTGTGAGGGTCCCAGAGGTTAGCCCCCACCAATCATAGATGCCACGTCTTAGCAATATGAAATCAGATGAAAAGGCATAATCATCATATACAGCCCAGTTAAGGGCTACCCTATGAAAAGTGCTGCAGCCCCCCGCATAGATGCTGGCATAAGGGGAATGTAGAGATAAATAAAAAAAGCGAGAAAGTGAAAGCATCTCAGCGACCTCCCTGTAAGAGGAAGAGGATGTTGTCAGGGAGCGCACACTTTACCATCAGACAGTCAGACATTAGTCAGCTAAAAGCCGGCAGTGCAACCACACCAGAGAAGGAAAAAACTCAGCATAACCACAGGCCACTCGTGACATTTCCCACACAAGGCCGTGTTCACATCTGTACCGGAGGCCCCATCACAGATTCAGTCCAAAAAGCCAGAAAAATACAGAAATACAGGCTCAGCACACAATGCTAGTATCTCTGAACGCCACATATCATAAGGCAATGGGATGTGTTGGGGGTCAGTGGTGCTGGATCAGCCCCAGACATTTACTGGGCTAATAAAGAAAATCCCAACGCAGGTGTGAACTGAGCAGTAGGCAGCAGAATCCATCCACCATAACTGACCACGGCACACCCGTCATGGCTCCTGGAAGACCGGAAATCATCACTGCAGTGTGATTACAGACGTAGTGTGTGCACAAAAGAAGTGTGCCTGGCGCTACGGCGTACAAAGGCCAGGGTAATACCAGGGATGTGAAGTCTAGTGCTGGGGTCAGCAACTGTGGCAGGCCAACTGATGTGGAACAACAGCTCCCAGCATGTGGATGTCAGGGTATACTGGAAGTTGTACTGTCACAGTAGCTGGACTACCATGACTGTCTGAGGCCTGGCATAGAGTATACATATAGACATGGTGTACAGTATATAGACGGTCAGCATGCACAGACGACATGAAAGGGGATCTGAAGTGATGTCTACAGACGCGTCAGGGGTGCAGCGTACACACCCTACACGTGACGTATACAGGAGACGCGTTAGGGGTGCAGCGTGCACACCCTACCCATGACGTATACAGGAGACGCGTCAGGGGTGCAGCGTACACACCCTACACGTGACGTATACAGGAGACGCGTCAGAGGTGCAGCGTGCACACCCTACACGTGACGTATACAGGAGACGCGTCAGAGGTGCAGCGTGCACACCCTACCCGTGACGTATACAAGAGACGCGTCAGGGGTGCAACGTGCACACCCTACACGTGACGTATACAGGAGACGCGTCAGGGGTGCAGCGTACACACCCTACACGTGACGTATACAGGAGACACGCGTCAGAGGTGCAGCGTGCACACACTACCCGTGACGTATACAGGAGACGCGTCAGGGGTGCAGCGTGCACACCCTACCCGTGACGTATACAGGAGACACGTCAGGGGTGCAGCATGCATACCCTACACGTGACGTATACAAGAGACGCGTCAGGGGTGCAGCGTGCACACCCGACATGTGACGTATACAGGAGACGCGTCAGGGGTGCAGCGTACACACCCTACACGTGATGTATAGAGGAGACATGTCAGGGGTGCAGTATATAGAGACTATAGATGACAGACAGCACAGAGGGGATGTGCTAGAGGGCAGTAAATATACACAAATGATGTATGTACAGTATATATGTAGCATACAGCAAATGTATTATACAGAAGAGGTTCGCATAAAGCGCAGTGTACACAGGGCATGTCCGCGGCACACAGTGCAGTATACAGAGAGCATGTCCGCGGTAGACAGGGCAGTATACAGAGGACATACAGTGAGGTATACACAGAACACATATACAGTGCTGTATATACAGTACACAGCACTGTATATATATAGGCCATGTATACAGTATGGTGTATATAGGACATGTATATAGTACACAGCAAGGTAACAGTGTATATAGAGCACAGTACGGATCATGTACACAGCACAGTATACACAGGACACGTATACAGTATATACAGCACAGTACAGCGGATGTACACAATACATGTGCACAGTACACAGCACAGTACAGCGGATGTACACAGTACATGTGCACAGTATACAGCACAGTATGGGTCATGTACATAGCACATGTATACAGCACGGTATATAAAGGACATAGTGCGGTATACACAGTATATACAGCACAGTATTTGGCATGTACACAGCACACTATATACAGGACATGTATACAGCTCAGTATGGGTCATGTACACAGCACAGTATATACAATATATAGCACACAGCACGGTATACAGTATATAGAGCACAGTACGGATCATGTACACAGCACAGTACACACAGGACACGTATACAGTATATACAGCACAGTACAGCGGATGTACACAGTACATGTGCACAGTATACAGCACAGTATGGGTCATGTACACAGCATAGTATAGTATATACAGTACACAGCGCGGTATACACATGCCCACAGTACATGTGTAGAGTATACAGCGCCGTGTACATAGTATGTACAGCCCAGTACGGCTCACGTACACAGCACAGTATATACAGGATATGTGCACGGTATATACAAGGGGTGATGTACACTGCACAGAATATACAGGCCATAGTATATAGCATGGGTGATGTACACAGCACAGTATATACAGGCCATGTATATAGTGTACAGTATATAGCAGGGGTGATGTACACAGCACAGTATATACAGGCCATGTATACAGTGCACAGTATATAGCAGGGGTGATGTGCACAGTAGATACAGACCATGTATACAGTGTACAGTATATAGCAGGGGTGATGTACACAGCACAGTATATACAGGCCATGTATACAGTATATAGCAGGGGTGATGTGCACAGTATATACAGGCCATGTATACAGTGTACAGTATATAGCAGGGGTGATGTGCACAGCACAGTATATACAGGCCATGTATACAGTGCACAGTATATAGCAGGGGTGATGTACACAGCACAGTATATACAGGCCATGTATACAGTGCACAGTATATAGCAGAGGTGATGTCCACAGCACAGTATATACAGGCCATGTATACAGTGTACAGTATATAGCAGAGGTGATGTACACAGCACAGTATATACAGGCCATGTATACAGTGTACAGTATATAGTAGGGGTGATGTACACAGCACAGTATATACAGGCCATGTATACAGTGTACAGTATATAGCAGGGGTGATGTGCACAGTATATACAGGCCATGTATACAGTGTACAGTATATAGCAGGGGTGATGTACACAGCACAGTATATACAGGCCATGTATACAGTGTACAGTATATAGCAGGGGTGATGTGCACAGCACAGTATATACAGGCCATGTATACAGTGTACAGTATATAGCAGGGGTGATGTGCACAGTATATACAGGCCATGTATACAGTGTACAGTATATAGCAGGGGTGATGTACACAGCACAGTATATACAGGACATGTATACAGTGCACAGTATCTAGCAGGGGTGATATACACAGCACAGTATATACAGGACATGTATACAGTGCACAGTATATAGCAGGGGTGATATACACAGCACATGTATACAGTGCACAGTATATAGCAGGGGTGATGTACACAGCACAGTATATACAGGCCATGTATACAGTGCACAGTATATAGTAGGGGTGATGTACACAGCACAGTATATACAGGCCATGTATACAGTGCACAGTATATAGCAGGGGTGATGTGCACAGTATATACAGGCCATGTATACAGTGTACAGTATATATCAGGGGTGATGTACACAGCACAGTCTATACAGGACATGTATACAGTATATAACAGGGGTGATGTACACAGCACAGTCTATACAGGACGTGTATACAGTGTACAGTATATATCAGGGGTGATGTACACAGCACAGTATATAATGGACATGTGTACAGTATATAGCAGGGGTGATGTACACAGCACAGTATATACAGGATGTGTATAGAGTGCACAGTATATAGCAGAGGTGATGTGCACAGCACAGTATATACAGTGTACAGTATATAGCACAGGTGATGTACGCAGCACAGTATATACAGGACATGTATACAGTGTACAGTATATAGCACGGGTGATGTACACAGCACAGTATATACAGGCCATGTATACAGTGTACAGTATATAGCAGAGGTGATGTACACAGCACATACAGGCCATGTATACAGTGTACAGTATATAGCAGGGGTGATGTACACAGCACATGTATACAGTGTACAGTATATAGCAGGGGTGATGTACACAGCACAGTATATACAGGACATGTATACAGTGTACAGTATATAGCAGGGGTGATGTACACAGCACAGTATATACAGGCCATGTATACAGTGTACAGTATATAGCACGGGTGATGTACACAGCACAGTATATAGCAGGGGTGATGTACACAGCACAGTATATACAGGCCATGTATACAGTGTTCAGTATATAGCACGGGTGATGTACACAGCACAGTATATACAGGATGTGTATACAGTGCACAGTATATAGCAGAGGTGATGTGCACAGCACAGTATATACAGGCCATGTATACAGTGCACAGTATATAGCAGGGGTGATGTACACAGCACAGTATATACAGGCCATGTATACAGTGTACAGTATATAGCAGAGGTGATGTACACAGCACATACAGGCCATGTATACAGTGTACAGTATATAGCAGGGGTGATGTACACAGCACATGTATACAGTGTACAGTATATAGCAGGGGTGATGTACACAGCACAGTATATACAGGACATGTATACAGTGTACAGTATATAGCAGGGGTGATGTACACAGCACAGTATATACAGGCCATGTATACAGTGTACAGTATATAGCACGGGTGATGTACACAGCACAGTATATAGCAGGGGTGATGTACACAGCACAGTATATACAGGCCATGTATACAGTGTTCAGTATATAGCACGGGTGATGTACACAGCACAGTATATACAGGATGTGTATACAGTGCACAGTATATAGCAGAGGTGATGTGCACAGCACAGTATATACAGGCCATGTATACAGTGCACAGTATATAGCAGGGGTGATGTACGCAGCACAGTATATACAGGCCATGTATACAGTGTACAGTATATAGCAGGGGTGATGTACACAGCACAGTATATACAGGCCATGTATACAGTGCACAGTATATAGCAGGGGTGATGTACACAGCACAGTATATACAGGCCATGTATACAGTGCACAGTATATAGCAGGGGTGATGTGCACAGTATATACAGGCCATGTATACAGTGCACAGTATATAGCAGGGGTGATGTGCACAGCACAGTATATACAGGCCATGTATACAGTGCACAGTATATAGCAGGGGTGATGTACACAGCACAGTATATACAGGACATGTATACAGTGCACAGTATATAGCAGGGGTGATATACACAGCACAGTATATACAGGACATGTATACAGTGCACAGTATATAGCAGGGGTGATATACACAGCACAGTATATACAGGACATGTATACAGCGCACAGTATATAGCAGGGGTGATGTACACAGCACAGTATATACAGGACATGTATACAGCGCACAGTATATAGCAGGGGTGATGTACACAGCACAGTATATACAGGACATGTATACAGTGCACAGTATATAGCAGGGGTGATGTACACAGCACAGTATATACAGGCCATGTATACAGTGCACAGTATATAGCAGGGGTGATGTGCACAGTATATACAGGCCATGTATACAGTGTACAGTATATATCAGGGGTGATGTACACAGCACAGTATATACAGGACATGTATACAGTATATAACAGGGGTGATGTACACAGCACAGTCTATACAGGACGTGTATACAGTGTACAGTATATATCAGGGGTGATGTACACAGCACAGTATATAATGGATATGTGTACAGTATATAGCAGGGGTGATGTACACAGCACAGTATATAATGGACATGTGTACAGTATATAGCAGGGGTGATGTACACAGCACAGTATATAAGGACATGTATACAGTATATAGCACGGGTGATGTACACAGCACAGTATATACAGGATGTGTATACAGTGCACAGTATATAGCAGAGGTGATGTGCACAGCACAGTATATACAGGACATGTATACAGTGTACAGTATATAGCACAGGTGATGTACGCAGCACAGTATATACAGGCCATGTATACAGTGTACAGTATATAGCACGGGTGATGTACACAGCACAGTATATAGCAGGGGTGATGTACACAGCAGAGTATATACAGGCTATGTATACAGTGTTCAGTATATAGCACGGGTGATGTACACAGCACAGTATATACAGGATGTGTATACAGTGCACAGTATATAGCAGAGGTGATGTGCACAGCACAGTATATACAGGCCATGTATACAGTGCACAGTATATAGCAGGGGTGATGTACGCAGCACAGTATATACAGGCCATGTATACAGTGTACAGTATATAGCAGGGGTGATGTACACAGCACAGTATATACAGGCCATGTATACAGTGCACAGTATATAGCAGGGGTGATGTACACAGCACAGTATATACAGGCCATGTATACAGTGCACAGTATATAGCACGGGTGATGTACACAGCACAGTATATACAGGACATGTATACAGTGCACAGTATATAGCAGGGGTGATATACACAGCACAGTATATACAGGCCATGTATACAGTGCACAGTATATAGCAGGGGTGATGTGCACAGTAGATACAGACCATGTATACAGTGTACAGTATATAGCAGGGGTGATGTACACAGCACAGTATATACAGGCCATGTATACAGTATATAGCAGGGGTGATGTGCACAGCACAGTATATACAGGCCATGTATACAGTGCACAGTATATAGCAGGGGTGATGTACACAGCACAGTATATACAGGACATGTATACAGTGCACAGTATATAGCAGGGGTGATATACACAGCACAGTATATACAGGACATGTATACAGTGCACAGTATATAGCAGGGGTGATATACACAGCACAGTATATACAGGACATGTATACAGCGCACAGTATATAGCAGGGGTGATGTACACAGCACAGTATATACAGGACATGTATACAGCGCACAGTATATAGCAGGGGTGATGTACACAGCACAGTATATACAGGACATGTATACAGTGCACAGTATATAGCAGGGGTGATGTACACAGCACAGTATATACAGGCCATGTATACAGTGCACAGTATATACAGGCCATGTATACAGTGTACAGTATATACAGGCCATGTATACAGTGTACAGTATATACAGGCCATGTATACAGTATATAACAGGGGTGATGTACACAGCACAGTCTATACAGGACGTGTATACAGTGTACAGTATATATCAGGGGTGATGTACACAGCACAGTATATAATGGACATGTGTACAGTATATAGCAGGGGTGATGTACACAGCACAGTATATAATGGACATGTATACAGTATATAGCAGGGGTGATGTACACAGCACAGTATATAAGGACATGTATACAGTATATAGCACGGGTGATGTACACAGCACAGTATATACAGGATGTGTATACAGTGCACAGTATATAGCAGAGGTGATGTGCACAGCACAGTATATACAGGCCATGTATACAGTGCACAGTATATAGCACGGGTGATGTACGCAGCACAGTATATACAGGCCATGTATACAGTGCACAGTATATAGCACAGGTGATGTACACAGCACAGTATATACAGGCCATGTATACAGTGCACAGTATATAGCACGGGTGATGTGCACAGCACAGTATATACAGGCCATGTATACAGTGTACAGTATATAGCAGGGGTGATGTACACAGCACAGTATATACAGGACATGTATATAGTGCACAGTATATATCAGGGGTGATGTACACAGCACAGTATATACAGGCCATGTATACAGTGTACAGTATATAGCACAGGTGATGTACACAGCACAGTATATACAGGCCATGTATACAGTGTTCAGTATATAGCATGGGTGATGTACACAGCACAGTATATAGCAGGGGTGATGTACACAGCACAGTATATACAGGCCATGTATACAGTGCACAGTATATAGCACGGGTGATGTACACAGCACAGTATATAGCAGAGGTGATGTGCACAGCACAGTATATACAGGCCATGTATACAGTGCACAGTATATAGCAGAGGTGATGTGCACAGCACAGTACATACAGGCCATGTATACAGTGCACAGTATATAGCAGAGGTGATGTACACAGCACAGTATATACAGGCCATGTATACAGTGTACAGTATATAGCACGGGTGATGTGCACAGCACAGTACATACAGGCCATGTATACAGTGTACAGTATATAGCACGGGTGATGTATACAGCACGGCATATACAGCACAGTATATAGCAGAGGTGATGTGCACAGCACAGTATATACAGGCCATGTATACAGTGCACAGTATATAGCAGAGGTGATGTATACAGCACAGTATATACAGGCCATGTATACAGTGCACAATATATAGCAGAGGTGATGTATACAGCACGGCATACACAGCACAGTACATAGCAGACGTGTCACTTACACAGCCGGGGAGCAGGTCAGATTCACATCCTCGGGAGCATCGAAGAACTCCTCCGTGTCACTGTCGGACGCCATGGTGGAGACAGAGCCCCAGTTTTGGCTACGGGGTGTGCGGGGCAGAGAGGCCTCACTGGGCGCTGCTCCCCGGGGGGAGGGACCCGCACCACATACAGGCAGTCAGCTGCACTGACAGGCCGAGCACCCAGGAGAGAAGGGCCCGGCACAGCCACACACAAACACGGCCAAATATCGCGAGAGCGCAGCAGGGTAGTGTCTACAATGAAACGGCGCTGCTAGTCACGTGCTCTGCAGGTCACATGATCGGACTACGGCTACTAATAAATCTATGGGGGGAAATGAATAGAGGAAGACTCTGGTGTAAGGTAATGGGAAGCGGAAGAGCGGTGTATGAGCCGGGAGGGGAGAAATACAGAGCTGCTGTCTGTGAGGAAAAGAGGGGTGACATGAGGAGAGGGGGGGGACATGAAGAGCTGTCTGTGAGGAGGAGAAGGGGGACACGGGGAGCGGTCTGTGAGGAGGAGAGGGGGGACACGGGGAGCGGTCTGTGAGGAGGAGGA